>NW_027043012.1:0-604000 GCF_036013475.1 Columba livia
TCCCTCTCCTCTCCCTCTCCTTTCCTCCCTCTCCTCTCCCTTCTCCTCTTTTACCCTTTTCCCCTCTCCCCATAGTGAGTCAAATAACAAAAAGACTATTTGCCTGAAAGGACAGGGGAATTTCAGCTCCAAAACCACTTTCAAGGACACATAACACAATGCATACAACTGTTTCATTTTTTAATTTATTTTATTTCATTTTATTTAGTCTTATTTTTTTTAGTTTGTTTTGTTTTGTTGCCCTCTCCTCTCTTCTCCTTCTTCTGTGGTCTTTCCTTTCCTTTCCTTTCCTTTCCTTTCCTTTCCTTTCCTTTCCTTTCCTTTCCTTTCCTTTCCTTTCCTTTCCTTTCCTTTCCTTTCCGCTCCGCTCCGCTCCGCTCCGCTCCGCTCCGCTCCGCTCCGCTCCTTTCATTTCCGCTCCTTTCCTTTCCGCTCCTTACCTTCCCCTCGTTTTCTTGTTTTAGGGGAATATTTAGCAATATCCCCATTGGATATTGCGTGTGTCTCTCACAAACCCCCCTGGACAGCGTGTGTGTCACAAATATCATTGGACAGCGTGTGTGTGTCACAAACCCCCCTGGTCAGTCTGCGTGTCAAAAACCCCATTTGACAGCGTGTGTTTAAGAAACACCATTGGACATTGTGTGTGTCACAAACACCATTGGACAGTGTGTGAGTCACAAACCCCATTGGACAGTGTGTGTGTTCACAAACCCCATTGGACAGCGTGTGTGTGTCAGAATCCCCATTGTACAGTGGTTGTGTTCACAAACACCATTGGACAGTGTGTGTGTCACAAACCCCACTGAACAGCGTGTGTGTCACGAACCCCCCTGGACAGCGTGTGTGTCACAAACACCCATCGACAGTGTGCGTGTCACAAACCCCATTGGACAGCGTGTGTGTCACAAACCCCATTGGACAGTGTGTCTGTCACAAACCCCATTGGACAGCGTGTGTGTGTCACAGTCCCCATTGGACAGTGTGTGTGTCACAAACCCCTATGGACAGTGTGTGTGTCACAAACCCCATTGGATTGCGTATGTGTGTCACAAACCCTATTGGACAGCGTGTGTGTCACAAACCCCATTGGACAGCATGCGTGTCACATACACCATTGGAAAGTGTGTGTGTATCACTAAACAGCGTGGTCAGCAGGACAAGGGAAGTGATCCTTCCCCTGTACTCTGCATTGGTGAGGCCACACCTGGAGTATTGTGTTCAGTTCTGGGCCCCTCAGTTCAGGAAAGACATTGAAGTGCTGGAGCGGGTCCAGAGAAGAGCAACACGACTGGTGAAGGGACTTGAACATAAGACCTATGAGGAGAGGCTGAGGGAGCTGGGGTTGTTTAGTCTAGAGAAGAGGAGGCTTAGAGGTGACCTCATCACTCTCTATAACTACCTGAAGGGAAGTTATAGCCAGGTGGGGATTGGTCTCTTCTCCCAGGCAGTTAGCAATAGTACAAGGGGGCATGGGCTTAAACGCTACCAGGGGAAATTTAGGCTGGATATTAGGAAGACATTCTTTACAGAGAGAGTGATCAGGCATTGGAATGGCCTGCCCAGGGAGGTAGTGGACTCGCCGTCCCTAGAGGTTTTTAAACTGAGATTGGACATGGCACTTAGTGCCATGATCTAGTAAACGGACTAGAGTTGGACCAAGGGTTGGACTCGATGATCTCTGAGGTCTCTTCCAACCCAGTCGATTCTGTGATTCTGTGATTCTGAGAACCCCATTAGACAGTCTGGTGTCACAAACCCCATTGGATATTGTGTGTGTGTCACAAAACCAAAAGAAATTGTGTGTGTCACTAACCCCATTGGACAGAGTGTGTGTCACAAAAGTCACTGCACAGTGTGTGTGTCACAAACCCCGTTGGACAGCGTGTGTGCCACAAGCCCCATTGGACAGAGTGTGTGTGTCAAAAACCCATTGGACAGCGTGTGTTTTCACAAACCCCTTGGACAGTGTGTGTGTCACAAACGCCTTTGGACAGAATCCGTGTCACAAAAAATATTGGACAGCGTGTGTTTACAATCCCCATTGGACAGCGTGTGTGTCACAAACCCCATTGGACAGCCTGTGTGTGTTACAATCCCTATTGGACAGTCTGTGTGTGTCACAAACCCCATTGGACAGTGTATGTGTCACAAACCCCATTGGACAGCATCCGAGTCACATACACCATTGGACAGCGTGTGTGTGTCACAATCCCCATTGGACAACGTGTGTTGTACAAACACCATTGGACGCCATGCGTGTCACAAACACCATTGGACAGCGTGTGTGTCACAACCCCCATTGGACAGTGTGTGTGTACACAAACCCCATTGGACAGCGTGTGTGTGTCACAATCCCCATTGGACAGTGAGTGTGTCACAAACCCTATTGTACTGTGTGTGTGTCACAAACCCCACTGGACAGCGTGTGTGTCACAACCCCCCCCTGTACAGTGTGTGTGTCACAAACACCATTGGACAGCGTGTGTGTGTCACAAACCCCCCTGGTCAGTGTGTGTGTCAGAAACACCCATGGACAGCGTGTGTGTCGCAAACACCCATGGACAGTGTACGTTTCACGAACCCCATTGGACAGCGTGTGTGTCACAAACCCCTTTGGACAGTGTGTGTTTCACAAACACCATTGGATAGCGTGTGTGTTTCACAATCCCCATTGGACAGAGTGTGTGTAGTGCCAAATCTCATTGGACAGTGTGTGTGTCACAAAACCAAGTGGACGGATTGTGTGTGTCAAAAACCCATTGGACAGCATGTGTGTCACAAACCCCTTGGACACTGTGTGTGTCACAAACCCCACTGGACAGAATCCGTGTCACAAACACCATTGCACAGCGTGTGCGTGTCACTATCCCCTTTGGACAGCGTGTGTGGTCACAATCCCCATTGTACAGCTTGTGTGTCACAGATCCCATTGGACAGCGTGTGTGTCACAAAGCCCCCTGGACAGTGTGTGTGTCTCAAGACCCATTGGAAATCATGCGTGTCACAAACACCATCGGACCGCGTGTGTGTATCATAAACCCCATTGGACAAAGTGTGTGTCACAAGCCCCATTGGACAGAGTGTGTGTGTCAAAAACCCATTGGACAGCGTGTGTGTCACAAACCCCATTGGACAGCGTGCGTGTAACAGTCCCCATTGGACAGTGTGTATGTCACAAACCCCATTGGACAGCATCCGAGTCAAAAACACCATTGGACAGCGTGTGTGTGTTACAATCCCCATTAGACAGCGTGTGTGTCACAAACCTTATTGTATAGTGTGTGTATCACAAACCCCACTGGACAGCGTGTGTGTAAGAAACACCATTGGACATTGTGTGTGTCACAAACACCATTGGGCAGCGTGTGTGTGTCACAATCCCTGTTGGACAGTGTGTGTGTCACAAACCCTATTGTACTGTGTGTGTGTCACAAACCCCACTGGACAGCGTGTGTTTCACGAACCCCCCGGTATAGCGTGTGTGTCACAAACACCGTGGGACAGCGTGTGTGTTTCACAAACCCACCTGGTCAGTGTGTGTGTCAAAAACACTCATGGACAGCGTGTGTGTCGCAAACACCCATGGACAGTGTGCGTGTCACAACCCCTATGGACAGTGTGTGTGTCACAAACCCCATTGGACAGAGTTTGTGTGTCACAATACCCATTGGACAGCGTGTTTATCACAAAAACCATTGGATATTGTGTGTGTGTCACAAAACCAAAGGAAAGTGTGTGTGTCACTAACCCCATTGGACAGAGTGTGTGTCACAAACTTCACTGGAAAGTGTGTGTGTCACAAACCCCGTTGGACAGCGTGTGTGCAACAAGCCCCATTGGACAGAGTGTGTGTATCAGAAAACCATTGGACAACGTGTGTGTCACAAACCCCTTGGAAAGTGTCTGTGTCACAAACACCATTGGACAGAATCCTTGTCACAAACACCATTGGACAGCATCCGAGTCACAAACACCATTGGACAGCGTGTGTGTGTCACAATCCGCACTGGACAGCGTGTGTGTTACAAACACCATTGGACACCATGCGTGTCACAAACACCATTGGACAGAGTGTGTGTCACAAACCCCATTGGACATTGTGTGTGTCACAAACCCCATTTTACAGAATCCGTGTCACACACCCCATTGGAAAGTGTGTGTGTCACACACCCCATTGGAAAGTGTGTGTGTCACAAAACCCATTGGATAGCGTGTGTGTCACAAACCCCATTAGAATGTGTGTGTGTCACGAACTCCATTGGATACCGTGTGTGTGTCACAAAACCTATTGGACAGTGTGTGTTTCAAGAACCCCATTGGACAGCTTGTGTGTCACGAACCCCATTGGACAGCGTGTCTGTCCAAACCCAATTGGACAGTGTGTGTGTCACAAACCCCTATGGACAGTGTGTGTGTCACAAACCCTATTGGACAGCGTGTGTGTCACAAGCCCCATTGGACAGAGTGTGTGTCACAAACCCCATTGGACAGTCTGTGTGTCACCAACCACCCTGGACAGTTTGTGTGTCACAATCCCCATTGGACAGCATCTGTGACACAAACACCCATGGACAGTGTGCGTGTCACAAACCTCACTGGACAGCGTGTGTGTGTCACAGTCACCATTTGACAGTGTGTGTGTCACAAACACCATAGGACAGAGTGTGTGTCACAAACCCCATTGGACAGCTGGTGTGTCACAAACCCCATTGGACAGTGTGTGTGTCACAAACCTCATTGGACATCATGCCTGTCACATACACCAGTGGAAAGTGTGTGTGTATCACAAACCCCATTAGACAGTCTGGTGTCACAAACCCCATTGGATATTGTGTGTGTGTCACAAAACCAAAGGAAAGTGTGTGTGTCACTAACCCCATTGGACAGCGTGTGTGCCACAAGCCCCATTGGACAGAAGGTGTGTGTAAAAAACCCATTGGATAACGTGTGTGTCACAAACCACTTGGACAGTGTGTGTGTCACAAACCCCATTGGACGGAACCCGTGTCACAAACAGCATTGGACAGCGTGTGTGTCCAAACCCGATTGGACAGTGTGTGTGTCACAAACCACCCTGCTCAGTGTGTGTGTCACAAACACCCCCGGACAGCGTGTGTGTCAAAAACACCCATGGACAGTGTGCGTGTCACAAACCCCATTGGACAGCGTGTGTGTCACAATCCATATTGGACAGTGTGTGTGACACAAACCCAATTGGAAATTGTGTGTCTCACAAACCCCATTGGATAGCGTGTGTATGTCATAAACCCGATTGTAAAGTGTGTGTGTCACAAAACCCATTGGAGAGCGTGTGTGTCACAAACCCCATTACAGTGTGTGTGTGTCACAAACTTCATTGGATACCGTGCGTGGGTCACAAACCCCATTGGACAGTGTGTGTGTCAAGAACCCAATGGACAGCGTGTGTGTCACAATCCCCATTGAACAGCGTGTGTGTTACAAACACCATTGGACACCATGTGTTTCACAAACACCTTTGGACAGCGTGTGTGTTACAAGCCCCATTGGACAGCGTGTGTGTGTCACAATCCCCATTGGACAGCGTGTGTGTCACAAACCCCATTGGACAGTGTGCGTGTCACAAACAACACTGGACAGCTCGTGTGTGTCACAAAACCCCCTGGTCAGTGTGTCTGTCACAAACACACATGGACAGCGTGTATGTTAAATCATCCATCGACAGTGTGCGTGTCACAAACCCCATTGGACAGCGTGTGTGTCACAAACCCCAGTGGACAGCGTGTGTGTCACAAACCCCATTGGAAAGCGTATGTGTGTCACAGTCCCCATTGGACAGTGAGTGTTTCACAAAGACCATTGGACAGAGTGTGTGGCAAAAACCCCATTGGACAGAGTGTGTGTCTGTCACAAGCCCCTTTGGACAGTAGTTGTGTCACAAACCCCACTGGTCAGCCTTTGTGTGTCACAACCCCCCCTGGTCCGTGTGTGTGTCACAAACCCCATTGGACAGCGTGTGTGTCACAAACCCCATTGGACTGTCTGTGTTTCACAAACCCCATTGGACAGCATCCAAGTCACAAACACCATTGGACAGCATGTGTGTGTCACAATCCCCATTGGACAGTGTGTGTGTCACAACCATTGGACAATGTGTGCGTTCACAAACCCCATTGGACAACGGGTGTGTGTCACAATCCCCATTGGACAGTGTGTCTGTCACAAAACCCATTGGACAGAGTGTGTGTCACAAACTCCATCGCACAGCATGTGTGTTACAATCCATATTGCACAGTGTGTGTGTCACAAACTCCATTGGACAGTGTGTGTGTCACAAAGACCCCTTTACACTTTGTGTGTCTCAAACCCCACTGGACAGCATGTGTGTCACAAACACCCATGGACAGCGTGTGTGTCACAAACCCCATTGGAAAGCGTGTGTGTGTCACAATCCCAATTGTACAGTGTGTGTGTCACAAACCCCATTGGATTGAGTATGTGTGTCACAAACCCTATTGGACAGCGTGTGTTTCACAAACCCCATTGGACAGCATGCGTGTCACGTACACCATTGAAAGTGTTTGTGTTTCACAAGCGCCATTAGACAGTCCGGTGTCACAAACACCATTGGATATTGTGTGGGTGTCCCAAATCAAAAGGAAAGTGTTTCTGTCATTAACCCAAATGGACAGAGTGTGTGTCACAAACCTCACTGGACAGTTTGTGTGTCACAAACCCCTTTGGACAGCGTGTGTGTCACAAACCCCTTTTGGATTGCGTATGTGTGTCACAAACCCTATTGGACAGCGTGTGTTTCACAAACCCCATTGGACAGCATGCGTGTCACATACACCATTGGAAAGTGTGTGTGTATCACAAACCCCATTAGACAGTGTGGTGTCACAAACCCCATTGGATATTGTGTGTGTGTCACAAACCTCACTGGACAGTGTGAGTGTCACAAACCCCGTTGGACTGCTTGTGTGCCACAAGCCTCATTGGACAGAGTGTGTGTGTCAAAAACCCATTGGACAGTATGTGTCTCACGAACCCCATTGGACAGAATGCGTGTCACAAACCCCATTGGACAGCGTGTGTGTCATAATCCCCATTGGACAGCGTGTCTGTCCAAACCCAATTGGACAGTGTGTGTGTCACAAACCCCTATGGACAGTGTGTGTGTCACAAACCCTATTGGACAGCGTGTGTGTCACAAGCCCCATTGGACAGAGTGTGTGTCACAAACCCCATTGGACAGTCTGTGTGTCACCAACCACCCTGGACGGTTTGTGTGTCACAATCCCCATTGGACAGCATCTGTGACACAAACACCCATGGACAGTGTGCGTGTCACAAACCTCACTGGACAGCGTGTGTGTGTCACAGTCACCATTTGACAGTGTGTGTGTCACAAACACCATAGGACAGAGTGTGTGTCACAAACCCCATTGGACAGCTGGTGTGTCACAAACCCCATTGGACAGTGTGTGTGTCACAAACCTCATTGGACATCATGCCTGTCACATACACCAGTGGAAAGTGTGTGTGTATCACAAACCCCATTAGACAGTCTGGTGTCACAAACCCCATTGGATATTGTGTGTGTGTCACAAAACCAAAGGAAAGTGTGTGTGTCACTAACCCCATTGGACAGCGTGTGTGCCACAAGCCCCATTGGACAGAAGGTGTGTGTAAAAAACCCATTGGATAACGTGTGTGTCACAAACCACTTGGACAGTGTGTGTGTCACAAACCCCATTGGACGGAACCCGTGTCACAAACAGCATTGGACAGCGTGTGTGTCCAAACCCGATTGGACAGTGTGTGTGTCACAAACCACCCTGCTCAGTGTGTGTGTCACAAACACCCCCGGACAGCGTGTGTGTCAAAAACACCCATGGACAGTGTGCGTGTCACAAACCCCATTGGACAGCGTGTGTGTCACAATCCATATTGGACAGTGTGTGTGACACAAACCCAATTGGAAATTGTGTGTCTCACAAACCCCATTGGATAGCGTGTGTATGTCATAAACCCGATTGTAAAGTGTGTGTGTCACAAAACCCATTGGAGAGCGTGTGTGTCACAAACCCCATTACAGTGTGTGTGTGTCACAAACTTCATTGGATACCGTGCGTGGGTCACAAACCCCATTGGACAGTGTGTGTGTCAAGAACCCAATGGACAGCGTGTGTGTCACAATCCCCATTGAACAGCGTGTGTGTTACAAACACCATTGGACACCATGTGTTTCACAAACACCTTTGGACAGCGTGTGTGTTACAAGCCCCATTGGACAGCGTGTGTGTGTCACAATCCCCATTGGACAGCGTGTGTGTCACAAACCCCATTGGACAGTGTGCGTGTCACAAACAACACTGGACAGCTCGTGTGTGTCACAAAACCCCCTGGTCAGTGTGTCTGTCACAAACACACATGGACAGCGTGTATGTTAAATCATCCATCGACAGTGTGCGTGTCACAAACCCCATTGGACAGCGTGTGTGTCACAAACCCCAGTGGACAGCGTGTGTGTCACAAACCCCATTGGAAAGCGTATGTGTGTCACAGTCCCCATTGGACAGTGAGTGTTTCACAAAGACCATTGGACAGAGTGTGTGGCAAAAACCCCATTGGACAGAGTGTGTGTCTGTCACAAGCCCCTTTGGACAGTAGTTGTGTCACAAACCCCACTGGTCAGCCTTTGTGTGTCACAACCCCCCCTGGTCCGTGTGTGTGTCACAAACCCCATTGGACAGCGTGTGTGTCACAAACCCCATTGGACTGTCTGTGTTTCACAAACCCCATTGGACAGCATCCAAGTCACAAACACCATTGGACAGCATGTGTGTGTCACAATCCCCATTGGACAGTGTGTGTGTCACAACCATTGGACAATGTGTGTGTTCACAAACCCCATTGGACAACGGGTGTGTGTCACAATCCCCATTGGACAGTGTGTCTGTCACAAAACCCATTGGACAGAGTGTGTGTCACAAACTCCATCGCACAGCATGTGTGTTACAATCCATATTGCACAGTGTGTGTGTCACAAACTCCATTGGACAGTGTGTGTGTCACAAAGACCCCTTTACACTTTGTGTGTCTCAAACCCCACTGGACAGCATGTGTGTCACAAACACCCATGGACAGCGTGTGTGTCACAAACCCCATTGGACAGCGTGTGTGTGTCACAATCCCAATTGTACAGTGTGTGTGTCACAAACCCCATTGGATTGAGTATGTGTGTCACAAACCCTATTGGACAGCGTGTGTTTCACAAACCCCATTGGACAGCATGCGTGTCACGTATACCATTGAAAGTGTTTGTGTTTCACAAGCGCCATTAGACAGTCCGGTGTCACAAACACCATTGGATATTGTGTGGGTGTCCCAAATCAAAAGGAAAGTGTTTCTGTCATTAACCCAAATGGACAGAGTGTGTGTCACAAACCTCACTGGACAGTTTGTGTGTCACAAACCCCTTTGGACAGCGTGTGTGTCACAAACCCCTTTTGGATTGCGTATGTGTGTCACAAACCCTATTGGACAGCGTGTGTGTCACAAACCCCATTGGACAGCACGCCTGTCACATACACCATTGGAAAGTGTGTGAGTATCACAAACCCCATTAGACAGTCTGGTGTCACAAACCCCATTGGATATTGTGCGTGTGTCCCAAATCCAAAGGAAAGTGTGTGTGTCATTAACCCCAATGGACAGAGTGTGTGTCACAAACCCCATTGGACAGAATCCGTGTCACAAACACCATTGGACAGCGTGAGTGTCACAATCCCCATTGGACAGCATGTGTATCACAAACCCCATTGGACAGTGTGTGTGTCACAAACCCCATTGGACAGCATCCAAGTCACAAACACCACTGGACAGCGTTTGTGTGTCACAATCCCCATTGGACAGTGTGTGTGTTACAAACACCATTGGACACCATGTGTTTCACCAACACCTTTGGACAGCGTGTGTGTCACAAACCCCATTGGACAGTGTGTGTGTTCACAAACCCCATTGGACAGCGTGTGTGTGTCACAATCCCCATTGGACAGTGTGTGTGTCACAAACCCCACTGGACAGTGTCTGTGTCACGAACCCCCCTGGACAGCGTGTGTGTCACAAACACCACTGGACAGCATGTGTGTGTCACAAACCCCCCTGGTCAGTGTGTGTATCACAAGCACCCAGGGACAGCGTGTGTGTTACAAACATCCATGGACAGTGTGCGTGTCACAAACCCCATCGGACAGCGTGTGTGTCACAAACCCCATTGGACAGCGTGTGTGTGTCACAATCCCAATTGGACAGTGTATGTGTCACAAACCCCATTGGATTGCGTATGTGTGTCACAAACCCCATTGGACAGTGTGTGTGTAAGAAACACCATTGGACATTGTGTGTGTTCAAACCCTGTTGGACAGCATGTTTGTGTCACAAACCCCCCTGGTCAGTGTGTGTGTCACAAACCCCATTGGACAGTGTATGTGTCACAAAGACCCCTTTACACTTTGTGTGTCTCAAACCCCACTGGACAGCGTGTGTGTCACAAACACCGTTGGACAGCGTTTGCGTGTCACTATCCCCTTTGGACAGCGTGTGTGGGTCACAATCCCCATTGTACAGTGTGTGTGTCTCAAATCCCTTTGCACAGCGTGTGCGTCACAAAGCCCCCTGGACAGTGTGTGTGTCTCAAGACCCATTGGAAATCATGCGTGTCACAAACACCATCGGACCGCGCGTGTGTCACAAACCCCTATGGACAGTGTGTGTGTCACAAATCCCATTGGACAGAATCCCTGTCAAAAACACCTTTGGACAGCGTGTGTGTCACAATCCCCATTGGACAGTGTGTGTGTCACAAACCCCATTGGACAGCGTGTGTGTGTAACAATCCCCATTGGACACTGTGTGTGTGTCACAAAGCCCATTGGACAGTGTATGTGACACAAACCCCATTGGACAACATCCAAGTCACAAACACCATTGGACAGCGTGTGTGTCACAATCCCCATTGGACAGTGTGTGTGTCACAATCCCCATTGGACAGAGTGTGTGTCACAAACCCCTTTGGATAGCGTGTGTGTGTCTCAAACCCCACTGGACAGCGTGTGTTTCACAAACACCCATGGACAGCGTGTGTGTCACAAACACCCATGGACAGTGTGCGTGTCACAAACCCCATTGGACAGCATGTCTGTCACAAACCCCATTGGACAGCGTGTGTGTTTCACAATCTCCATTGGACAGTGTGTGTGTCACAAACCCCATTGGATTGCGTATGTGTGTCACAAACCCTATTGGACAGCGTGTGTGTCACAAACCCCATTGGACAGCACGCCTGTCACATACACCATTGGAAAGTGTGTGAGTATCACAAACCCCATTAGACAGTCTGGTGTCACAAACCCCATTGGATATTGTGTGCGTGTCACAAAACCAAAGGAAAGTGAGTGTGTCACTAACCCCATTACAGAGTGTGTGTCACAAACCTCACTGGACAGTGTGTGTGTCACTAACCCCTTTGGACAGCGTGTGTGCCACAACCCCATTGGACAGAGTGTGTGTGTCAAAAACCCATTGGACAGAATCCGTGTCACAAACCCCATTGGACAACGTGTGTGTCACAATCTCCTTTGGACAGCGTGTATGTGTAACAATCCCCATTGGACAGTGCGTGTGTGTCACAAACCCCTTTCGACAGTGTATGTGTCAAAAACCCCATTGAATAGCATCCGAGTCACAAACACCATTGGACAGCATGTGTGTGTGTCACAATCCCCATTGGACAGCTGCGGGAAGAAATCCCATCAGAGTTCCAGACCCGAGCGTACGGAGGAATAAATGCAGCCGACTCAATATGAGTGATAAAGCATACTTCAACTTTATTGCCCGAGACAGCGTGCATTTATACCAAATACCATAATTATGCATACTTGTCTCTATCTAATAGGCTAAGCGCATTTACTTACTCCACCTACTTGGGTTTAGCTAGCTATGCGCATCCCGCATTCTTCTGACTCTTATCTCTCCAAAAATATCCTGACCCTGCCTTAGTTAGTACTTTTCCGTTTCCCCTTTTCCCACGGCCTAATAGACAAGCTAACTAAGGCCTACTTATGTCAACTAAAATGGGCTCTGCTCGTACAGTTGCTTGGTGGACTCATGTCTGTGCACCTTGAGCCAATCCCCGACATCTCCCCCCTTTTCTTTTTTTTAATGAGCAGAGCCTGCCCAAGTGTCTGCTCTAAAATCTTCTTAATACATGATATAGCACAACTCAAGCATATTAATGCAACTACTACTATGATTAAGAGAGCCAGAGCACTCTGCAAAAGCCCTTTTACCCATCCTCCTAGTCCAAACCAGTTCATGAGGCCCTCTAAGCCAAAGAGGCCTACATCCTCTCTGATCTTCTGTGAATGGTCCGTAAGTTGTTTAATCTCCTTGTGGATGGATCTCGACTTATTCTGTAAATCCATACAGCACATTCCGTCAAATTCCACACATCCATGGCCATGGGCTAATAACAAAAGTCTCCTGTGACTGTATTCAGCAGTGTAGCATGTCTTACAGAATCTACATCTAACAAAAGTCCACTTAAAGCCTTAGAAGTTCCGTTTATTTGCTTAACTAGCCAGCATCCTAACTTTTCTAAAGTATTTAAAGCTTTAGTTGTGCCAACACTAGATACAAGAGATCCTAAAACCCTTAACCCTGATCCTCAATAATCTACATTATCATCACATTTTGACTCATATACACGCAAAAAGTGTTTTTCTCGTCTTGCTCTTTTGTGATCTATTATCATAGATACATTGGGCGTTAAGAGAGTTAATAGTCCCAAAATACACAGTCCTCCAACAGCATTAGAAGAAATTCCCGGTCAGGCTCTATCTTCACAGATCAAGAATACACCATACAGGAGGTTTTAGGGTCGCTGTCCCACATTATCAATGACAACCCTTGCATTCTTCTGTGAAGCATTACACCGTCGAGTTTCATTTCTGTAGTCACCAAGGGTAGCATTAACATTTTGTAGTTTTGTCCATTCATGTTCTTGTATACTGTTCTGACACTTTTCACAAACCGGCTGAATACAAGCATCCATGGGCATAGATGCCAGCAATTCCAGTTCCTGTGGTTCAATGTCTGCTTCCAGGTGGCAATTAATCCAAAGTGCCGTGTTAGTATTATTACAGTTCGTTGCAATGCCTCTGCATCAACCACTATTTGAAACAGTTGTGTGATGCTGCTGTAGTCATCAAGGAAGACACCAACCAAGCATGTGTGGAACGTTTTTTCCAGAGACATCGTAGTTAGGCATATAGATGGTCAGTCATGTTGGCTAAAGTAATCCACATGTTAGTCTTTGTCTGTGCAGGCATCCAAAACACAGCAGCTGCAACAATCATTGTCAGGAAGATAACACAGGTTTCACGTTTCGTGCTGGCAACCATTGCAGCTCTTGATCTGTAAAAACACAAGAATAACCTCTCCCCCAGGTTATCAATTGGTGTGGCCTTTTCCATTGAACGTTAACTAGTGATTTGACCATAACTAATGTAGGTTCTTTCTGATTTAGCATGGTTTTGGGTCATACTTACAAAGTGTTTCATCACAGGGCAAATTTAGGCTGCACCACTTAGATATAAGTGATTCATCACATACAATCCTTTTGACAATACCCCTTTTTGTTTTAAAAACAAACAAACAAACAAACAAAACAAAACAAAACAAAAACACAGTTCAGAATCAGATACATGCGTTGGATCTTGACCATGTACTCAAAATCACAAATCAAATTTAGAGGTTCCTCCTTAAAAATCTCTAAATAATTTAAAGCTGTGCCAAGTTCTGCTAATTGGGTTGAACTTTCAATAATTTTCACAGAATGATGCTAATCGCTATCTTCACGCTAAACCACTACAGCTTTATGAGACTTCCCAAAACCATCAACAAAAACTGTGCAAGTATGTAGGATCAGACCAAATACAAGTATGGCCTATGACCTGATGTTAAAGACTTGCAGGTTCTGCAGCAATTTACATTTTACATTTATGCATACCAAAAGCTGTGCTGTTAAGAAAACCAGCTAGTGCAATTGACAAAGACATAGATTACAAATAAAATAAAAAATTAAAAAAAAATCAGAATTAAATTTCACAGATGGTACATATATGACAAAAGGATCATGGCCTACTAAGACTTTAAATTCATTCCCTGCATTTTCTTGATCAGAGTGACAATTGGTATATTAGTCTGTTAGCATTCTCATCATACTGTCGCACAATAGCCACAGGTTGTTTCATAGACAAATCTGTAAGTCCAATCAAATGCAGTCAGCCTGTAAAGTTGTCATAAATTCATCCCTCAAAGTTTCTAACTACATTTTGGCTGTCATATTTATTGGATATTGTTTTCCCTTACCGGATTGAAGTCCTGTTTCAGATTTCTCAGTGTAGTATTTGCTTTATCAAAAACATTGGCTGTTAATACTAGTGGAAATACAGCATTCAAAAGTTCCTTGAAGATTTCTCACTTGCACAAGCAGATCTGCACCATCCAAGCACCTTCTTGTAGGATATGCAACTAAACAGAATTCTCAGAAAACGTTATTTGAGCTTACAATTTACTTAACAAATCCTGACCCAAGAGAGGTATAGGACTTTTAGGCAAATACAAGAATTCATGTATTAAAACTTTGTTCCAAATCTGGCATTCCGTTTGTCTCAAAAAACGGCCTTTCTTTCGTTGTCTCCCATGTCCTCAAAAACTAGCATGGTGAATTTACTAAGAAGTCTCGTACAATTAATTACCACAGGATAAGTCTATCAACAAATTTTTGGTTTAATTGTCCAGTTTCATTAGAACTACGGGTCTGCTCAGGATGCCTTTAAACTTCACCCTCGGACTGCTCCATTCAGTATTACATCGCTGCAGTGGGGGGAGAGAGAACCCCCCTTTCACTGCTTTAAAAGCGGGCAGCCAGGTTTTTCCAGTTGTTTTTTCTTTCTGTGCAGTGTAGATATAACCAAGGTCACGCAGCTGGCATACTGGCTGGTACGAAGTAGGAGGCTCTGGGAAACTTCTCAGTTACAATGAGCTGCACACAGGCCTGGGATATTTTGCTCTTTTGTTTTCCCATTTCATTTCAGCCATAATACACTTTATATGCAATTTCAAGTAGCTCAGCAATAGTCACATTCCTTAGCTCCATTTACCTTTTACAATTTAGAGATGTCAAAAAACAGTATAAACAGTTCAAGCTTCCATGTAGTTACTAATGATTTAGCTTCTGTATCTCCATTGCTGACTTTATCCCATAATTTCTGCTCTATACTGTCCCAAAGTTCAAGTTTTGAGTCACTAATGCTCGTAACAGTCTTTTCAGGTTTTAATTGCTTCACTGTAGTATTTATCAGTTTCCAGATGGTTACAAGGCCGAGAATATATCTTTCGCGGTGACTAATTGCCTTCCACAACACAGTTCCCATCTTTTTCCAAGTCTCTATTCGAAAAACTCCTGACAGGTCAGCAGGATACCTATTGCCTCTGCACCAAGTTAATAGTCTTTTAAGGTTCTTCGCTGATAACGCAGATATGCCCGTTTCCATCGGTGGAGCGGAAGGCTCCATTTTGCCGAGTTTCTGTGAAACTACCGCGGCTAAATTCTTTTCCACTTTATGACGCATAATATTATTAATTACTTCCCTCCACAGTTTCATCAGTTTCTTAGCTGTTTTATCCTTGTCTATGACCATATCCCACAACACATCCCCCGATTTCCTCCACTCTCCTTCATCAAACAATAAATCAGGATCCTGAAAACACCCCTTAGTTTTCCCCGTTGCTACTAGACAAGCTAGCTGTTTAACGCAACTATAATCAACCCCCCGCTTTTCTAAAAAGCTTTGTAATAAATCTAGGGCTACTTCTAAACCCATTTCTCTGTTATTCATCATTTTAATCCGTTTCTCCGTTATTCGTCATTTTAATCCATTTCTCCGTTATTCATCACTATAGTACGGTACCTCTTGCTAAATTAAGAGACCTCCTGCAGCCCTTGTTTCCTGTAGCCCAGCACTGGCGAACTTCAGTCGGTTCAGGCTTCAGAGTCGACACACCGCAGCACAGTGTTCGGTCGCTCTTGCCCGCCGGTCGCTGCTCTCCCGGCGCCTTTTACTTCTATCCACCGATTCAGGTCCCTGTTCAGGCGCCAATTGTGGGAAGAAATCCCATCAGAGTTCCAGACCCGAGCGGACGGAGGAATAGATGCAGCCGACTCAATATGAGTGATAAAGCATACTTCAACTTTATTGCCCGAGACAGCGTGCATTTATACCAAATACCATAATTATGCATACTTGTCTCTATCTAATAGGCTAAGCACATTTACTTACTCCACCTACTTGGGTTTAGCTAGCTATGCACATCCTGCATTCTTCTGACTCTTATCTCTCCAAAAATATCCTGACCCTGCCTTAGTTAGTACTTTTCCGTTTCCCCTTTTCCCACGGCCTAATAGACAAGCTAACTAAGGCCTACTTATGTCAACTAAAATGCTCGTACAGTTGCTTGGTGGACTCATGTCTGTGCTCCTTGAGCCAATCCCCGACAGACAGCGTGTGTGTTACAAACACCATTGGACACCATGCGTGTCACAAACACCATTGGACAGCGTGTGTATCGCAAACCCCATTGGACAGTGTGTGTATTCACAATCCCCATTGGACAGTGTGTGTGTCACAAACCCAATTGGATTGCGTGTGTGTGTCACAATCCCCATTGGACAGCGTGTGTGTCACAAACGCCATTAGACAGCATGCGTGTCACATACAGCATTGGAAAGAGTGTGTGTATCACAAAACCCATTAGACAGTGTGGTGTCACAAACACCATTGGATATTGTGTGTGTGTTACAAAAACAAAGGAAAGTGTTTGTGTCACTAACCCCATTGGACAGAGTGTGTGTCACAAACCTCACTGGACAGTGTGTATGTCACGAACCCCCCTGGACAGCGTGTGTGTCACAAGCCCATTGTACACAGTGAGTGTCACAAGCCCCTTTGGACAGCTGGTGTGTCACAAACCCCATTGGTCAGCCTTTGTGTGTCACAAACCCCCCTGGTCCGTGTGTGTGACACAAACCTAATTGGACAGAGTGTGTGTCAAAAGCCCCATTGGACAGTGTGTGTGTAAGAAACACCATTGGACATTGTGTGTGTCACAAACCCCATTGGACAGCGTGTGTGTGTCACAAAGCCCCCTTGCACTTTGTGTGTATCAAACCCCACTGGACAGCGTGTGTGTCACAAACACCCATGGACAGTGTGCGTGTCACAAACCCCATTGGACAGCGTGTGTGTCACAAACCCCATTGGAGAGAATCCGTGTCACAAACACCATTGGACAGCGTGTGTGTCACAGTCCCCATTGGACAGTGTGTGTGTGTTACAAACCCCATTGGACAGCGTGTGTGTTACAAACACCATTGGATACCATGCTTGTCACAAACACCATTGGACAGCGTGTGTGTCACAAACCCCATTTGACAGTGTATGTGTCAGAAACCCCATTGGACAGCATCCAAGTCAGAAACACCACTGGACAGCGTGTGTGTGTCACAATCCCCATTGGACAGCGTGTGTGTTACAAACACCATTGGATACCATGCTTGTCACAAACACCATTGGACAGCGTGTGTGTCACAAACCCCATTTAACAGTGTGTGTGTCACAAACCCTATTGGACAGTGTGTGTGTCACAAAGCCCACTGGACAGCGTGTGTGTGTCACAAGCCCCATTGGACAGTGTGTGTGTCACAAACCCTATTGGACAGTGTGTGTGTCACAAACCCCACTGGACAGCGTGTGGGTCAGGAACCCCCCTGGACAGCGTGTGTGTCACAAACACCACTGGACAGCGTGTGTGTGTCACAAACCCCCTTGGTCAGTGTGTGTGTCACAAACACCCATGGACAGCGTGTGTGTCACAAACTCCCACGGACAGTGAGCGTGTTACAAACCCCATTGGACAGCGTGTGTGTCACAAAACCCAATGGACAGTGTGTGTGTCAGAAACCCCATTGGATTGTGTATGTGTGTCACAGACACTATTGGACAGCGTGTGTGTCACAAACCCCATTGGACAGCATGTGTGTCACATACACCATTGAAAAGTGTGTGTGTATCACAAACCCCATTAGACAGTGTGGTGTCACAAACCCCATTGGATATTGTGTGTGTGTCACAAAACCAAAGCTAAGTGTGTGTGTCACTAACCCCATTGGACAGAGTGTCTGTCACAAACCTCACTGGACAGTGTGTGTGTCAAAAACCCATTTGACAGCGTGTGTGTCACAAACCCCTTGGACAGTGTGTGTGTCACAAACCCCATTGGAGAGAATCCGTGTCACAAACATCATTGGACAGCGTGTGTGTCACAATCCCCATTGGACAGCGTGTGTGTCACAAACCCATTGGACAGTGTATGTGTCACAAACCCCATTGGACAGCATCCCAGTCACAAACACCATTGGACAGCGTGTGTGTGTCACAATCCCCATTGGACAGCGTGTGTGTTACAAACACCACTGGACACCATGCGTGTCAGAAACACCATTGGACAGCGTGTGTGTCACAAACCCCATTGGACAGTGTGTGTGTTCACAAACCCCATTGGACAGTGTGTGTGTGTCACAATCCCCATTGGACAGTGTGTGTGTCACAAACCCCACTGGACAGCGTGTGTGTGTCACAAAACCCCCTGGTCAGTATGTGTGTCACAAACCGCATTGGACAGTGTGTGTGTCAAAAACACCATTGGACAGTGTGTGTGTCACAAACTCCATGGCACAGCGTGTGTGTCACAATCCATATTGGATAGTGTATGTGTCACAAACCCCATTGGAAAGTGTGTGTGTCACAAACCCCATTGGATAGCGAGTGTATGTCACAAACCCATTTGTAAAGTGTGTGTCACAAAACCCATACGACAGCGTGTGTGTCACAAACCCCATTAGACTGTGTGAGTGTAACATACGTCATTGGATACCGTGTGTGTGTCACAAACCCTATTGGACAATGTGTGTGTCAAGAACCCCACTGGACAGCATGTGTGTCACGAACCCCATTGGAAAGCGTGTGTGTCACAAACCCCATTGGACAGCGTTTGTCTCAAAAACCCCCCTGGACAGAGTGTGTGTTACAAATCCCATTGGACAGTGCTTCTGATACAAAACATCCTGGACAGTTGGTGTGTCTCAAACCCCACTGGACAGCGTGTGTGTCACAAAGACCCGTGGACAGTGTGCGTGTTCACAAACCCCATTGGACATCGTGTGTGTCACAAACCCCATTGGACAGCGTGTGTGTGTCACGATCCCCATTGGACAGTGTGTGTGTCACAAACCCCACTGGACAGCGTGTGTGTCACGAACCCCCATGGACAGCGAGTGTGTCACAAACACCATTGGAGAGCGTGTGTGTGTCACAAACCCCCCTGGTCAGTTTGTGTGTCATAAACACCCATGGACAGCATGTGTGTCACAAACACCCATGGACAGTGTGTGTGTCACAAACCCCATTGGGCAGCGTGTGTGTCACAAACCCCTATGGACAGTGTGTGTGTCACAAACCCCATTGGACAGCGTGTGTGTGTCACAGTCCCCATTGGACAGTGTGTGTGTCACAAACCCCATTGGATTGCGTATGTGTGTCACAAACCCTATTGAACAGCGTTTGTGTCACAAACCCCATCGGACAGCATGTGTGACACAAACCCCATTGTACAGCGTGTGTGTCATAAACACCAATAGGCAGTGTCCGTGTCACAAACCCCATTGGACAGCGTGTGTGTCACAAACCCCTTTGGACAGTGTGTGTGTCACAAACTCACCTGGACAGCGTGTGTTTCACAAACCCATTGGAAAGCGTGTCTGTCACAATACCCATTGGACAGTGTCGGTCTCACATACCCCCCTGAACAGTGTGTGTGTAGCAAACCCTATTGGACACCATCCGTGTCACAAACACCATTGGACAGCGTGTGTGTGTCACAATCCCCATTGGACAGAGTGTATGTCACAAAACCCCTATATAGTGTGTGTGTCACAATACCCATTGGACAGTGTTTGTGTCACAAACACCATTTGACAGCGTGTGTGTGTCACAATCCCCATTGGACAGCGTGTGTGTAGTGCCAAACCCCACTGGACAGAGTGTGTGTCACAAACACAAGTGTACAGATTGTGTGTGTCAAAAAAACCATTGGACAGCATGTGTGTCACAAACCCCTTGGACAGTGTGTGAGTCACAATCCCCATTGGACATTGTGTGTGTCACAAACACCATTGGATAGCGTGTGTGTGACACAATCCCCATTGGGCAGCGTGTGTGTAGTGCCAAACCCCATTGGACAGTATGTGTGTCACAAACCCAAGTGGACGGATTGTGTGTGTAAAAAACCCATTGGACAGCATGTGTGTCACAAACCCCTTGGTCAGTGTGTGTGTCACATTCCCCATTGGACAGTGTGTGTGTCACTATCCCCATTGGACAGTGTGTGTGTCACAAACCCTATTGGACAGTGTGTGTCTCACGAACCTCACTGGACAGTGTGTGTGTCACAAACCCCATTGGAGAGCGTGTGTGTCACGAAACCCGTTGGACAGCGTATATATCACAAGCACCATTTGCCAGAGTGGGTGTGACAAACCCATTGGGCAGCGTGTGCGTGTCACAAACCCCATTGGAAAGTGTGTCTGTCACAAACCCCGCTGGACAGCGTGTGTCGCAACTCCCATTTGACCGAGGGTGTTTGTCTCAATGCAAATTGCACAGTGTGTGTGTCACAAAAGCCATTGGATATTGTGTGTGTCACAAACCTTATTGGACAGCGGGTGTGTCACAATACCCATCGGACAGCGTGTGTGCGAGAACCCCCATTGGACAGTGTGTGTGTCACAAATCCCATTGGACAGTGTGTGTGTGTCACAGTCCCCATTGGACAGTGTGTGTGTCACAAACCCCATTGGACAGAGTGGCGGTCAAAAACCTCCCCGGACAGTGCGATTGTCACAAAACCCATTGGACAGCACGCGTGTTCCCAAACCCATTAGACAGCGTGTGTTTGACAAACACCATTGGACAGCATGTGTCTGTGACAAACCCTATTGGACAGTGTATGTGTCACAATCCCCATGGGACAGCGTGTGTGTCAAAAACCCCACTGGACAGTGTGTGCGTCACAAATCCCATTGGACAGTGTGTGTGTCACAAACTCCATGGCACACCGTGTGTTTATCGCAATCCATATTGGACAGCGTTTGTGTCACAAAACCCATTGGACAGTGTGTGTGTGTCACAAACACCATTGGACAGCGTGTGTGTGTCACAAACCCCCCTGGTCACTGTGTGTGTCACAAACCCCACTGGACAGCGTGTGTGTCACAATCCCCATTGGACAGTGTGTTTGTGTCACAAATAACATTGGACTGAGTGTGTGTCACAAACCCCATTGGACAGCGTGTCTGTCACAAACCCCATTGGACAGTGTGTGTGTCACAATCCCCTTTGGACAGCGTGCGTGTCACAGTCCCCATTGGACAACGTGTGTGTCACAAATCACATTGGACAGCGTGTGTGTCACAAGCCCCATTGGACAGCGTGTGTGTGTCACAAACCACCCTGGTCAGTGTGTGTTTCACAAACCCCATTTGACAGGGTGTATGTCACAAACACCCTTGGACATTTTGTGTGTAACAAACCCCATTGGACAGTGTGTGTGTCACAAACGCCATTGCACATTGTGTGTGTCACAATCTCCATGGCACAGCGTGTGTGTCAAAATCCATATAGGACAGTGTGTGTGTCACAAACCCCATTGGAAAGTGTGTGTGGCACAAACCCCATTGGATAGCGTGTGTATGTCACAAACCTGATTATAAAGTGTGTGTGTCACAAAGCCCATTGGACAGCGTGTGTGTCACAAACCACATTGCAGCGCATGTGTCTCACAAACCCCCCTTGACAGCGTGTGTGTCACAAACACCATTGGACAGTGTGTCTGTCACAAACACCCCTGGACAGTTTGTGTGTCTCAAACCCCTCTGGACATTGTGTGTGTCACAAACACCCATGGACAGTGTGAGTGTCACAAACCCCATTGGACAACGTGTGTGTCACAAACCCCTATGGACAGTGTGTGTGTCACAATGCCACTGGACAGCATGTGTGTGTGTAACAATCCCCATTGGACAGTGTGCCTGTGTCACAAACCCCATTAGACAGAGTGTGTGTCACAAACCCCATTGGACATCATACGAGTCACAAACACCATTGGACAGCGTCTGTGTGTCACAATCCCCATTGGACAGCGTGTGTACCACAAAAACCACTGGACACCATGCGTGTCACAAACACCATTGGACAGCGTGTGTGTCACAAACCCCATTGGACAGCGTGTGTGTTCACAAACCCAATTGGGCGGCGTGTGTGTGTCACAATCCCCTTTGGACACTGTGTGTGTGTAACAAACCCTATTAGACAGTGTGTGTTTCACAAACCCCACTGGACAGCGTGTGTGTCACGAACCCCCCTGGACAGCGTGTGTGTCACAAACACCATTGGAGAGCGTGTGTGTTTCACAAACCCCCCTTGTCAATGTGTGTGTCATAAACCCCATTTGACAGCGTGTGTGTAAGAAACACCATTCGACAATGTGTGTGTCACAAACCCCATTGCACAGCGTGTGTGTGTCACCAACCCCCCTTGTCAATTTGTGTGTCACAAACCCCATTTGACAGCGTGTGTGTAAGAAACACCATTCAACAATATGTGTGTCACAAACCCCATTGCACAGCGTGTGTGTGTCACAAACCCCCTTGTTCAGTGTGTGTGTCACAAGCCCCACTGGACAGTATGTGTTTCACAAGCCCTCCTGGACAGTTTGTGTGTCACAAACCCCACTGGACAGCGTGTGTGTCACAAACCCCCCTGGTCAGTGTGTGTGTCACAAACACCATTTGACAGCCTGTGTGTAAGAAACACCATTGGACAGCGTGTGTGTCATAAACCACATTGGACAGCGTGTGTGTGTCACAAACCCCCCTGGTCAATGTGTGTGTCACAAACCCCTTTGGACAGTATGTGTGTCACAAAACCCCCTGGACATTTTGTGTGTCTCAAACCCCACTGGACAGCGTGTGTGTCAAAACACCCATGGACAGTGTGCGTATCACAAACCCCATTGGACAGCATGTGTGTCACAAACCCCTATGGACAGTGTGTGTGCCACAAACCCCATCGGACAACGTGTGTGTGTCACAAACCCCTTTGGACAGTGTTGGTGTCACAAACTCACCTGGACAGCGTGTGTGCCACAAACGCCATTGGACAGCATGTGTTTCACAAACCCCATTGGAAAGCGCGTGTGTCACAATACACATTGGACAGTGTCTGTCTCACATACCCCCCTGAACAGTGTGTGTGTAACAAACCCTATTGGACACCATCCGTGTCACAAACACCTTTGGACAGAGTGTGTGTGTCACAATCCCCACTGGACAGAGTGTGTGTCACAAAAACCCTCTATAGTGTTTGTGTCACAATCCCCATTGGACAGTGTGTGTGTCACAATCCCCATTGGACAGCATGTGTGTAGTGCCAAACCGCATTGGACAGTGTGTGTGTCACAAACCCAAGTGGACGGATTGTGTGTGTAAATAACCCATTGGACAGCATGTGTATCACAAACCCCTTGGACAGTGTGTGTGTCTCAAACCCCATTGGAGAGAATCCGTGTCACAAATACCATTGGACAGCGTGTGTGTATCAAAAAACCCATTGGACAGCCTGTGTGTCACAAACCCCATTGGACAGCGTGTATATCAAAATCCCCATTGGACAGTGTGTCTGTGTCACAAACCCCATTAGACACAGTGTGTGTCACAAACCCCACTGAACAGCATCCGAGTCACAAGCACCATTGGACAGCGTGTGTGTGTCACAAACCCCACTGGACAGTTTGTGTGTCTCAAACCCCACTGGACAGCGTGTGTGTCACAAATACCCGTGGACAGTGTGCGTATCACAAACCCCATTGGACAGTATGTGTGTCACAAACCCCTATGGACAGTGTGTGTCTCACATACCCCATTAGACAGCGTGTGTGTGTCACAATCCCCATTGGACAGTGTGTGTGTTACAAACTCACCTGGACAGCGTGTGTGTCACAAACGCCATTGCACTGCGTGTGTTTCAAAAACCCCCCCGGACAGCATGTGTTTCACAAACCCCATTGGAAAGCGTGTGTGTCACAATACCCATTGAACAGTGTCTGTCTCACATATCCCCCTGAACAGTGTGTGTGTAACAAACCCTATTGGACACAATCCGTGTTACAAACACCATCGGATAGCGTGTGTGTTTCACAATCCCCATTGAAGAGCGTGTGTGTAGTGCCAAACACCACTGGGCAATGTGTGTGTCACAAACCCAAGTGGACGGGTTGTGTGTGTCAAAATCCCATTGGACAGCATGTGTGTCGCAAACTCCTTGGACAGTGTGTGTGTCACAATCCCCATTGGACAGTGTGTGTGTCACAAACACCATTGGATAGCATGTGTGTGTCACAATCCCCATTGGACAGCGTGTGTGTAGTGCCAAACCCCATTGGACAGTGTGTGTGTCACAAACCCAAGTGGACAGATTGTGTGTGTCAAAAACCCATTGGACAGCATGTGTGTCACAAACCCCTTG
Organism: Columba livia; assembly: GCF_036013475.1. NCBI lineage: Eukaryota > Metazoa > Chordata > Aves > Columbiformes > Columbidae > Columba > Columba livia. The sequence continues at coordinate 24,753 of NW_027043012.1, forward strand.
GACAGTGTGTGTGTCACAAACCCCATCGGACAGAATCCGTTTCACAAATACCAATGGACAGCGTGTGTTTATCACAAAACTCATTGGATAGTCTGTGTGTCACAAACCCCATTAGACAGAGTGTGTGTCACAAACCCTATTGGACAGCGTGTGCGTGTCACAATCCCCATTGGACAGTGTGTGTGTCACAAACCCTATTGGACACAGTGTGTGTCACAAACACCATTGGACAGCGTGTGTGTGTCACAAACCCCCCTGGTCAGTGTGTGTGTCACAAACCCCACTTGACAGCGTGTGTGTAAGAAACACCTTTGGACATTGTGTGTGTCACAAACCCCCTTGGTCAGTGTGTGTGTCACAAAACCCATTGGACAGTGTGTGTGTCACAAAACCCATTGGACAGTGTGTGTGTCACAAACCCCCCTGGACAGTTTGTATATCTCAAACCCGACTGGACATCGTGTGTGTCACAAACCCCCCTGGTCAGTGTGTGTGTCACAAACCCCATTTGACAGCGTGTGTGTAAGAAACACCATTGGACATTGTGTGTGCCACAAACCCCATTGGACAGCGTGTGTGTGTCACAAATCCCCCTGGTCAGTGTGTGTTTCACAAACCCCATTGGACAGTCTGTATGTCACAAACCCCCCTGGACATTTTGAGTGTCTCAAACCCCACTGGAAAGCGTGTATGTCACAAACACCCATGGACAGTGTGCGTGTCACAAACCCCATTGGTCAGGGTGTGTGTTACAATCCCCTATGGACAGTGTGTGTGTCACAAACCCCATTGGACAGTGTGTGTGTCTCACAATCACCATTGGACAGCATGTGTGTGTCACAAACCCTATTGGACAGCGTGCGTGTCACAAACCCCATTGGACAGAGTGTGTGTCACAACTCATCTGGACAGCGTGTGTGTGTCACAAACCCCATTGGTCAGCGTGTGTGTGTTACAATCCCCTATGGACAGTGTGTGTGTCACAAACCCCATTGGACAGCGTGTGTGTGTCTCAATCCCCATTGGACAGCGTGTGTGTGTCACAAACCCTATTGGACAGCGTGTGTGTCACAAACCCCATTGGACAGAGTGTGTTTCGCAAACTCCACTGGACAGCATGTGTTTCACAAACCCCATTGGAAACCGTGTGTTTCACAATACCCATTGGACAGTGTCTGTCTCACATACCCCCCTGAACAGTGTGTTTGTAACAAACCCTATTGGACACCATCCCTGTCACAAACACCATTGGACAGCGTGTGTGTGTCACAATCCCCATTGGACAGAGTGTGTGTCACAAAGCCCCTGTACAGTGTGTGTGTCACAATCCCCATTGGATAGTGTGTGAGTCACAAACACCCTTGGATAGCGTGTGTCTTTTACAATCCCCATTGGTCAGCGTGTGTGTAGTGCCAAACCCCATTGGACAGTGTGTGTGTCACAAACCCAAGTGGACTTATTGTGAGTGTCAAAAACCCATTGGACAGCATGTGTGTCACAAACCCCTTGGCCAGTGTGTGTGTCACAAACCCCATTGGACAGAATCCGTGTCACAAATACTATTGGACAGCGTGTGTGTGTCACAATCCCCATTTTACAGCGTGTGTGTTACAAATCCCATTGGACAGCGTGTGTGTCAAAAAGCCCCCTGGACAGTGTGTGTATCTGAAGACCTATTGGAAATCATGCGTGTCACAAACACCATCGGACAGCGTGTGTGTATCACAAACCCAATTGTTCAGCCTGTCTGTCATAAACACCATAGTACAGTGTGTGTGTTTCACAATCCCCATTGGACAGTGTGTCTGTGTCACAAACCCCATTGGACAGAGTGTGTATCACAAACACCACTGGACACCATGCGTGTCACAAACACCATTGGACAGCGCGTGTGTCACAAACCCCATTGGAAAGCGTGTGAGTTCACAAACCCCATTGGACAGCGTGTGTGTGTCACAATCCCCACAGGACACTTTTTGTGTGTCACAAACCCCTTTGGAATATGTGTATGTCACAATGACCATTGGACAGTGTGTGTGTCAGAAACCCTATGGGACAGTGTGTGTGTCAGAAACCTCACTGGACAGTGTGTGTGTCACAAACCCCATTGGACAGCGTGTGTGTGTCACAATCCCCATTGGACAGTGTGTCTGTGTCACAAACCCCATTGGAAAGCGTTTGTGTCACGAAACCCGTTGGACAGCGTATATGTCACAAGAACGATTGGACAGAGTGAGTGTGAAAAACCTATTGGGCAGTGTGTGCGTGTCACAAACCCCATTGGAAAGTGTGTCTGTCACAAACCCCACTGGACAGCGTGTGTGTCGCAACTCCCTTTTGATCGAGTGTGTGTGTCACAATGCCAATTGCACAGTGTGTGTGTCACAAACGGCATTGGAAATTTTGTGTGTCACAAAACTTATTGGACAGCGTGTCTGTCACAATCCCCATCGGAGAGCGTGTGTGTCAGAAAACCCAGTGGACGATGTGTGTGTCACAAATCCCATTGGACAGCGTGTGTGTGTCACAGTCCCCATTGGCCAGCGTGCATGTCACAAACCACATTGGACAGACTGTGTGTGTCACAAACCCCATTGGACAACGTGTGTGTCATAAACCCCATTGGACAGCGTGTGTGTGTCACAAGCCCCATTGGACAGAGTGTGTGTGTGTTACAAAAACCCTTTGGACAGAGTGTGTGTGTCACGAACCCCATTGGACAGCGTGTGTGTCACAAACAGCATTGGACAGCGTGTGTTTCTCACAAAAGCCCATGGGAAGGAGTGGGTGTTACAAACCCATTGGGCAGTGTGTGCGTATCACAAACCCCATTGGAAAGTGTCTGTGTCACAAACCCCACTGGACGGCGTGTGTCTCACAAACCCCATTGGACAGTGCGTGTGTCACAAAACCCATTGGACATCATACGTGTCACAAACACTATTGGACAGCGTGTGTGTGTCACAATCCCAATGGCACTGTGTTTGTGTCACAAACCCAATTGTACAGCGTGTGTGTCACAATCCCCATTGGACAGCATGTGTGTCTGAAAACCCATTGGACAGTGTGTGTGTCACAAACGCCATTGGACAGAGTGTGTGTGTGACAAACACCATTGGACGGCGTGTGTGTGTCACAATCCTCATTGCACAGTGTGTGTGACTACAAACCCCATTTGACAGCGTGTGTGTCACAAACCCCATTGGAAAGCATGTGCGTTCAGAAACAAACCTGGACAGTGTGTTTGTCAGAAACCGCATTGGACACAGTGTGTGTGTCATAAGCCCTATTGGACAGCATGTGTGTCACAATCCCCATTGGAAAGCGTGTGTGTCAGAAATCCCATTGGACAGCATGTGGATCACAAATGCAATTGGACAGCCTGTGTGTGTCTCAAACCCCCCTGGTCAGTGTGTGTGTCACAAACCCCATTGGACATCCTGTGTGTCACAAACAGCATTGGACAGTATGTGTGTCACAAACCCCATTGGACAGATTGTGTGTGTCACAAACACCATTGGACAGTGTGTGTGTAACAAATCCAATTGGTCAGCATGTGTGTCACAAACACCATGGGACAGCATGTGTATGTCACAATCCCCATTGGACAGCGTCTGTGTCACAAACCTAATTGCACAGCGTGTGTGTCACAAACACCAATGGACAGTGTGTTTCTGTCACAATCCCCATTGGACAGTGTGTTTGTCACAAAATCTATTGACAGTGTGTGCGTCACAAACCCCTTTGGCCAGCATGTGTGTCACAAACCTAATTGCGCAGAGTGTGTGTCACAAACACCATTGGACAGCGTGTGTGTCACAAACCCCATTGGACAGATTGTGTGTGTCACAAGCCCCATTGGACAGCGTGTGTGTCATAAAGCCCATTGGACAGCGTGTGTGTGTCACAAACACCTTTGGACAGTGAGTGTGTCACAAACCCCATTGGACAGACTGTGTGTCACAAACCCCATTGGACACAGTGTGTGTCAGAAACCCCATGAGACAGAGTGTGTGTCACAAACCCTATTGGACAGTGTGTGTGTCACAAACCCCACTGGACAGAGTGTGTGTCACGAACCCCATTGGACAGCGTGTGTGTGTCACAATCTCCATTGGACAGCGTCTGTGTCACAAACACCATTGGACAGCATGCGTGTCACAAACGCCATTGGACAGCGTGTGTGTCACAAACCCCGTTGGACAGCGTGTGTGTCACAAACACCATTGGACAGCGTTTGTGTGTCACAATCCCCATTGGACACAGTGTGTGTCACAAACCCCACTGGACAGAGTGTGTGTCACGAACCCCATTGGACAGCGTGTGTGTGTCACAATCTCCATTGGACAGCGTGTGTGTCACAAACACCATTGGACAGCATGCGTGTCACAAACGCCATTGGACAGCGTGTGTGTCACAAACCCCGTTGGACAGCGTGTGTGTCACAAACACCATTGGACAGCGTTTGTGTGTCACAATCCCCATTGGACACAGTGTGTGTCACAAACACCATTGGACAGTGTGTGTGTCACAATCCCCTTTGGACAGCTTGTGTGTGTCACAATCCCCTTTGGACACAGTGTCTGTCACAAACCCCATTGGACAGAGTGTGTTTCACACACCCCATTGGACAGTTTGTGTGTCACAATCTCCTCTGGACAGTGTGTCTGTTACAAACCCTATGGGACAGTGTGTGTGTCACGAAACCCGTTGGACAGCGTATGTGTCACAAGCCCCAATGGACAGAGTGTGTGTCACAAAACTCATTGGACAGATTGTGTGTGTCACAAGTCCCAATGGACAGCGTGTGTGTCAAAAACCCCATTGGACAGCGTGTGTGTGTCACAATCACCATTGGACAGTGTGTGTGTGTCACAATACTCATTGGAGAGCGTGTGTGTCACAAACACCTTTGGACAGTGTGTGTGTCACAAACCCCATTGGAAAGCATGTGTGTCACAAACCCCTTTGGACAGATTGTGTGTTTCACAAAACCCATTGGACAGCCTGTCTGTCACAAGAACCATTGGACAGAGTGTGTGTATCAGAAATCTCATTAGACAGCGTGTGTGTCACAATCTCCATTGGCCAGCGTGTGTGTCACAAACCCCATTGGACACAGTATGTGTCACAAACCCCATGAGACAGAGTGTGTCACAAACACCACTGGACAAAGTGTGTGTGTCACAAACCCCATTGGAAAGTGTATGTGTCTCAAACTCCACTGGATAGCATGTATGTGTCACAAACCCTATTGGACAGCGTGTGTGTCACAAACACCACTGGACAGATTGTGTGTCACGAACCCCATTGGACAGCGTGTGTGTCACAAACCCCATTGGACATCGTGTGTCTCACAAACACCATTGGACAGCATGCGTTTCACAGAAGGCATTGTACATCGTGTGTGTCACAAACCCCATTGGACAGTGTGTGTGTCACAAACACCATTGGACAGCGTTTGTGTGTCACAATCCCCATTGGACACAGTGTGTGTCACAAACCCCATTGGACAGAGTGTGTGTCACAAACCCCATTGGACAGCATGCATGTCACAAACCCCATTGTACAGCGTGTGTGTCACAAACCCCATGGGAGAGCTTGTGTGTATCACAAATCCCTTTGGAAAGTGTGTTTGTCACAAACCTCACTGGAATGTGTGTGTGTAACAAATCCCATTGGATAGCGAGTGTGTGTCACAAACTCCATTAGAAAGCGTGCGTGTCACAAAACCCTTTGGATAGCATGTGTGTGTCACAAACCTTATTGGACAGTGTGTATGTCACAATCCCCTTTGTTCAGCATTTGTGATCATGAACCCCGTTGGACAGCATGTGTGTCACAAGACCCTTTGGACAGAGTGTGTCTGTCACAAACCCCATTGGACTGCTTGTTTGTCACAAAACCCATTGGACAGCGTGTGTGTCACAATCACCACTGGACATCGTATGTGTCACAAAAATCATTGGACAGCGTGTGTGTCACAAGCCCCATTGGACAGAGTCTGTGTGTGTGTTACAAAAACCCATTGGACAGAGTATGTGTGTTGCGAACCTCATTGGACAGCGTGTGTGTCACAAACAGCATTGGACAGCGTGTGTTTCTCACAAACCCCATTGGACAGAGTAGCTGTTACAAATCCACTGGGCAGCGTGTGCGTATCACAAACCCCATTGGAAAGTGTCTGTGTCACAAACCCCACTGGACAGTGTGTGTGTCACAAACCCCACTGGACGGCGTATGTCTCACAAACCCCATTGGAAAGTGCGTGTGTCACAAAACCCATAGGACAGCATGCGTGTCACAAACACCATTGGACAGCGTGTGTGTGTCCCAAACACCTTTGGACAGTGAGTGTGTCACAAACCCCATTGGACAGACTGTGTGTCACAAACCCCATTGGACACAGTGTGTGTCACAAACCCCATGAGACAGAGTGTGTGTCACAAACCCTATTGGACAGTGTGTGTGTCACAAACCCCACTGGACAGAGTGTGTGTCACGAACCCCATTGGACAGCGTGTGTGTGTCACAATCTCCATTGGACAGCGTGTGTGTCACAAACCCCATTGGACAGCGTGTGTGTCACAAACACCATTGGACAGCGTTTGTGTGTCACAATCCCCATTGGACACAGTGTGTGTCACAAAACCCATTGGACAGTGTGTGTGTCACAATCCCCTTTGGACAGCATGTGTGTGTCACAATCCCCTTTGGACACAGTGTCTGTCACAAACCCCATTGGACAGAGTGTGTTTCACAAGCCCCATTGGACAGTTTGTGTGTCACAATCTCCTCTGGACAGTTTGTCTGTTACAAACCCTATGGGACAGTGTGTGTGTCACGAAACCCGTTGGACAGCGTATGTGTCACAAGCCCCAATGGACAGAGTGTGTCTCACAAAACTCATTGGACATCATCCGTGTCACAAACACCACTGGACAGCCTGTGTGTTTCACAATCCCCATTGTACAGCGTTTGTGTGTCACAACGCCCATCGGACAGCGTGTGTGTTCACAAACTCCCCTGTACAATGTGTGTGTCACAAACCCCTTTATACAGCATGTGTGTCACAAAGCCCATGGGACAGTTTGTGTATGTCACAACCCCCATTGGATAGATTGTGTGTGTCACAAACCCCATTGGAAAGCATGTGTGTCACAAACCCCTTTGGACAGATTGTGTGTTTCACAAAACCCATTGGACAGCCTGTCTGTCACAAGAACCATTGGACAGAGTGTGTGTATCAGAAATCTCATTAGACAGCGTGTGTGTCACAATCTCCATTGGCCAGCGTGTGTGTCACAAACCCCATTGGACACAGTATGTGTCACAAACCCCATGAGACAGAGTGTGTCACAAACACCACTGGACAAAGTGTGTGTGTCACAAACCCCATTGGAAAGTGTATGTGTCTCAAACTCCACTGGATAGCATGTGTGTGTCACAAACCCTATTGGACAGCGTGTGTGTCACAAACACCACTGGACAGATTGTGTGTCACGAACCCCATTGGACAGCGTGTGTGTCACAAACCCCATTGGACATCGTGTGTCTCACAAACACCATTGGACAGCATGCGTTTCACAGAAGGCATTGTACATCGTGTGTGTCACAAACCCCATTGGACAGTGTGTGTGTCACAAACACCATTGGACAGCGTTTGTGTGTCACAATCCCCATTGGACACAGTGTGTGTCACAAACCCCATTGGACAGAGTGTGTGTCACAAACCCCATTGGACAGCATGCATGTCACAAACCCCATTGTACAGCGTGTGTGTCACAAACCCCATGGGAGAGCTTGTGTGTATCACAAATCCCTTTGGAAAGTGTGTTTGTCACAAACCTCACTGGAATGTGTGTGTGTAACAAATCCCATTGGATAGCGAGTGTGTGTCACAAACTCCATTAGAAAGCGTGCGTGTCACAAAACCCTTTGGATAGCATATGTGTGTCACAAACCTTATTGGACAGTGTGTATGTCACAATCCCCTTTGTTCAGCATTTGTGATCATGAACCCCGTTGGACAGCATGTGTGTCACAAGACCCTTTGGACAGAGTGTGTCTGTCACAAACCCCATTGGACTGCTTGTTTGTCACAAAACCCATTGGACAGCGTGTGTGTCACAATCACCACTGGACATCGTATGTGTCACAAAAATCATTGGACAGCGTGTGTGTCACAAGCCCCATTGGACAGAGTGTGTGTGTGTGTTACAAAAACCCATTGGACAGAGTATGTGTGTTGCGAACCTCATTGGACAGCGTGTGTGTCACAAACAGCATTGGACAGCGTGTGTTTCTCACAAACCCCATTGGACAGAGTAGCTGTTACAAATCCACTGGGCAGCGTGTGCGTATCACAAACCCCATTGGAAAGTGTCTGTGTCACAAACCCCACTGGACAGTGTGTGTGTCACAAACCCCACTGGACGGCGTATGTCTCACAAACCCCATTGGAAAGTGCGTGTGTCACAAAACCCATAGGACAGCATGCGTGTCACAAACACCATTGGACAGCGTGTGTGTGTCCCAAACACCTTTGGACAGTGAGTGTGTCACAAACCCCATTGGACAGACTGTGTGTCACAAACCCCATTGGACACAGTGTGTGTCACAAACCCCATGAGACAGAGTGTGTGTCACAAACCCTATTGGACAGTGTGTGTGTCACAAACCCCACTGGACAGAGTGTGTGTCACGAACCCCATTGGACAGCGTGTGTGTGTCACAATCTCCATTGGACAGCGTGTGTGTCACAAACCCCATTGGACAGCGTGTGTGTCACAAACACCATTGGACAGCGTTTGTGTGTCACAATCCCCATTGGACACAGTGTGTGTCACAAAACCCATTGGACAGTGTGTGTGTCACAATCCCCTTTGGACAGCATGTGTGTGTCACAATCCCCTTTGGACACAGTGTCTGTCACAAACCCCATTGGACAGAGTGTGTTTCACAAGCCCCATTGGACAGTTTGTGTGTCACAATCTCCTCTGGACAGTTTGTCTGTTACAAACCCTATGGGACAGTGTGTGTGTCACGAAACCCGTTGGACAGCGTATGTGTCACAAGCCCCAATGGACAGAGTGTGTCTCACAAAACTCATTGGACATCATCCGTGTCACAAACACCACTGGACAGCCTGTGTGTTTCACAATCCCCATTGTACAGCGTTTGTGTGTCACAACGCCCATCGGACAGCGTGTGTGTTCACAAACTCCCCTGTACAATGTGTGTGTCACAAATCCCTTTAGACAGCATGTGTGTCACAAAGCCCATGGGACAGTTTGTGTATGTCACAACCCCCATTGGATAGATTGTGTGTGTCACAAACCCCATTGGACAGCGTGTGTGTCACAAACCCCATTGGACAGCGTGTGTGTGTCACAATCACCATTGGACAGTGTGTGTGTGTCACAATGCTCATTGGAGAGCGTGTGTGTCACAAACACCTTTGGACAGTGTGTGTGTCACAAACCCCATTGGAAAGCATGTGTGTCACAAACCCCTTTGGACAGATTGTGTGTTTCACAAAACCCATTGGACAGCCTGTCTGTCACAAGAACCATTGGACAGAGTGTGTGTATCAGAAATCTCGTTAGACAGCGTGTGTGTCACAATCTCCATTGGCCAGCGTGTGTGTCACAAACCCCATTGGACACAGTATGTGTCACAAACCCCATGAGACAGAGTGTGTCACAAACACCACTGGACAAAGTGTGTGTGTCACAAACCCCATTGGAAAGTGTATGTGTCTCAAACTCCACTGGATAGCATGTGTGTGTCACAAACCCTATTGGACAGCGTGTGTGTCACAAACACCACTGGACAGATTGTGTGTCACGAACCCCATTGGACAGTGTGTGTGTCACAAACACCATTGGACAGCGTTTGTGTGTCACAATCGCCATTGGACACAGTGTGTGTCACAAACCCCATTGGACAGAGTGTGTGTCACAAACCCCATTGGACAGTGTGTGTGTCACAATCTCCTTTGGACAATGTGTCTGTCACAAACCCTATTGGACAGTGTGTGTGTCACGAAACCCATTGGACAGCGTATGTGTCACAAGCCCCAATTGTCAGAGTGTGTGTCACTAACCTCATTGGACAGATTGTGTGTGTCACAAATCCCAATGGACAGCGTGTGTGTCACAATCTCCTTTGGCCAGCGTGTGTGTCACAAACCCCATTGGACAGCATGCATGTCACAAACCCCATTGTACAGCGTGTGTGTCACAAACCCCATGGAAGAGCTTGTGTGTATCACAAATCCCATTGGAAAGTGTGTTTGTCACAAACCTCATTGGAATGTGTGTGTGTAACAAATCCCATTGGATAGCGAGTGTGTGTCACAAACCCCATTAGAAAGCATGCGTGTCACAAAACCCTTTGGATAGCGTGTGTGTGTCACAAACCTTATTGGACAGTGTGTATGTCACAATCCCCTTTGTTCAGCATTTGTGATCACGAACCCCATTGGACAGCATGTGTGTCACAAAACCCATTGGACAGCGTGTGTGTCACAATCACCATTGGACAGCGTATGTGTCACAAATATCATTGGACAGCGTGTGTGTCACAAGCCCCATTGGACAGAGTGTGTGTGTGTTACAAAAACCCATTCGACAGAGTGTGTGTGTCGCGAACCCCATTGGACAGCGTGTGTGTCACAAGCAGCATTGGACAGCGTGTGTTTCTCACAAACCCCATTGGAGAGAGTGGGTGTTACAAATCCATTGGGCAGCGTGTGCGTATCACAAACCCCATTGGAAAGTGTCTGTGTCACAAACCCCACTGGAGAGTGTGTGTGTCACAAACCCCACTGGACGGCGTGTGTCTCACAAACCCCATTGGAAAGTGCACGTGTCACAAAACCCATAGGGCAGCATGCGTGTCACAAACACCATTGGACAGCGTGTGTGTGTCACAATCCCAATTGCACTGTGTGTGTGTCACAAACCCAATTCAACAGCGTTTGTGTCACAATCCCCATTGGACAGCATGTGTGTCAGAAAACCCATTGGACACCATGCGTGTCACAAACACCATTGGAGAGCGTGTGTGTGTCACAGTCCTCATTGCACAGTGTGTGTGACTACAAACCCCATTGGAGAGTGGATGTGTCACAAACCCCCCCGAACAGTGTTTGTGTGTCACAAACCCCATTGGACAGTGTGTGTGTTCACAAACCCCACTGGACAGTGTGTGTGTCACAAACACATATGGACAGTGTGCGTGTCACAAACCCCAGTAGACAGCGTGTGTGTCAAAATCCCATATGCACAGTGTGTGTGTGTCACAAACCCCATTGGAAAGCGTGTGTGTCATAAACCCTATTGGACAGTGTGTGTGTGTCACAAACCCCATTGGACAGTGTGTGTGTTACAAACCCGTTTGAACAGTGTGTGTGTCAGAAACTCCACTTCACAGCGTGTGTCACGAACCCCATGGGACAGCGTCTTTGTCACAATCCCCATTAGACAGTGTGTGTGTCACAAACCCCACTGGACAGAGTTTGTGTGTCACAGACCCCATTGGACAGCGTGTATGTCATAAACCCCATTGGACAGCGTCTGTGTGTCACAATCCCCATTGGATAGTTTGTGTGTGTCACAAACCCCATTGGACAGCGTGTCTGTCACAAACACTATTGGACAGTGTGTGTGTCACAAACCCCATTGGACATAGTGAGTGTGACAAACCCCATTGGACAGAGTGTGTGTCACAAACCCCATTGGACAGAGTGTTTGTGAGAAACGCCATTGGACAGTGTGTGTCTCACAAACCCCATTGGACAGTATGTTGTAGTCACAAACCGTCATAGACATTGTGTGTGTCACAATCCCCACTGGTGAGTGTGTGTGTCACAAACCTCATTGAACAGTGTGTGTATCACAATAGCCATTGGACAGCGTGTGTGTCACAAGACCCATTGGACAGTGTGTCTGTCACAAACCCCCCTCGAGAGAGTGTGTGTCACAATCCCCAGTGGTTAGCGTGTGTGTCACAATCCCTATTGGACAGCGTGTGTGTCACTAAACCCTTTGGACAGTGTGTGTGTCACAAACCCCCCTGGACAGAGTGTGTGTCAAACACCCCGTGGGACAGCGTGTGTGTCACAAACCCCAATGGACAGCATGTGTGTGTCACAATCCCCATTGGACAGCGTGTGTGTCATAAACCCCATTGGACAGTGTGTGTGTGTCATAAATCGCATTGGACAGCGTGTGTGTCACAAACACTATTGGACAGCGTGTGTGTCAGAAGCCCATTGGACAGAGTGTGTGTGTCACAAATCCCACTGGACAGCGTGTGTGTCACGAACCCCTTTGGACAGCGTGTGTGTCACAAGCCCATTGCACAGAGTGTGTGTGTCACAAACCCCATTGTACAGCGTGTTTGTCACAATCCCCATTGGACAGCGTGTGTGTCACAAACCCCATTGGACAGCATGTGTGTCACAAACCCGTTTGGAAAGTGTGTGTGTCACAAACACCATTGGACAGCGTGTGTTTCACAAACACTATTGGACAGTGTGTGAGTCACAAACCCCATTGTACAGCGTGTTTGTCACAATCCCCATTGGACAGCGTGTGTGTCACAAACCCCATTGGACAGAGTGTGTGTGACAAAACCCATTGGTCAGAGTGTGTGTCACAAAACCCAGTGGACAGTGTATGTTTCACAAACCCCATTGGATAGCGTGTTTGTGTCACAAAACCTATTGGACAGTGTGTGTGTCACGAACCCCATGGGACAGCATGTTTGTCACAATCCCCATTGGACAGTGCGTGTGTGTTAAACACCCCATTGGACAGCGTGTGTGTCACACACCCTTTTGGACAGTGTGTGTATCACAAACCTCATTGTACAGCGTGTTTGTCAAAATCCCCATTGGACAACGTGTGTGTCACAAACCACATTGGACAGAGAGTGTATGAGAAACACCATGGGACTGAGTGTGTGTCACAAAACCCATTGGAGAGAGTGTGTGTGACAAATCCCATTGGATAGCGTGTGTGTGTCACAAACCCTATTGGACAGTGTGTCTGTCACAATACCCATTCGACAGTGTCTGTGTCACAAACCCCATTGGACAGCTTGTGTGTGAGAAACACCATTGGACACCGTGTGTGTGTCACAATCCCCATTGGACAGTGTTTGTGTCAAAAACACCACTGTATTGAGTGTGTGTCACAAAGCCCATTAGAAAGTGTGTGTGCCACAAACCCTATTGCACATTGTGTTTGTCAGAAAGCCCACTCGACAACGTGTGTGTCACAAACCCCATGGGACAGCGTGTTTGTCACATTCCCCATTGGACAGCGTGTGTGTCACAAACCCCATTGGACAGATTGTGTGTGACAAACGCCATTGGACAGAGTGTGTGTTACAAAACTCATTGGACAGAGTGTGTGTCACAAACCCCATTGGACAGTGTGTGTGTCACAATCTCCTTTGGACAGTGTGTCTGTCACAAACCCTATTGGACAGTGTGTGTGTCACGAAACCCGTTGGACAGCGTATGTGTCACAAGCCCCAATTGTCAGAGTGTGTGTCACGAACATCATTGGACAGATTGTGTGTTTCACAAATCCCAATGGACAGCGTGTGTGTCACAAACCCCATTGGACAGATTGTGTGTGTCACAAATCCCATTGGACAGCATGTATGTCACAAACCCCATTGTACAGCGTGTGTGTCACAAACCCCATGGGAGAGCTTGTGTGTATCACAAATTCCACTGGAAAGTGAGTTTGTCACAAACCTCATTGGAATGTGTGTGTGTAACAAACCCCATTGGATAGCATGTGTGTGTAACAAACCCTATTGGACAGTGTGTGTACTCACTAACCCCACTGGAAAGCGTGTGTGTCACGAACCCCATTGGACAGCGTGTGTGTCACAAGCCCCATTGGACAGAGTGTGTGTGTCATAAACCCCATTGGACAGTGTGTGTGTCACAAACCCCATTGGAAAGCGTGTGTGTGTAACAATCCCCATTGGACAGAGTGTGTGTCACAAACCCCATAGGAAAGTGTGTGTGTCACAAACCCCATTAGAAAGTGTGTCTGTCACAATCCCCATTGGATAGCGTGTGTGTCTCACGAACCCTATTGGACAATATGCATGTCACAAACCCCTTTGGACAGTGTGTGTGTCACAAACCCCATTGGACAGCGTTTATGTCACAATCCCCATTGGACAGCGTGTGTGTCACAAACCCCATTGGACAGCGTGTGTGTGTCACAGTACCCATTAGAAAGTGTGTGTGTCACAAACCCCTTTGGACATCATGTGTGTGTCACAAACCCCATTGGACAGTGTGTGTGTCACATACCCCATTGGAAATTTTGTGATCACAATCCCCATTGGATTGCGTTTGTGTGTCGCAAACCGTATTATACAGTGTGTGTGACACAAACCCCCCTGGACTTAGTGTGTGTGTCACCAAAACCATTGGACAGCATCCGTGTCACAAACTCCTTTGGACAGCGTGTATCGCAAACCCTATTGGACTTTGTGTGTGTCACAATCCCCATTGGACAGTTTGAGTGTGTCAAAAACCCCATTGGACACTTTGTGTGTCAAAAAATCCCATTGGAAATTGTGTGTGACAAAAACCCCATTGGATAGCGTGTGTGTGTCACAAAACCCATTGGAAAGTGTGTGTGTCACAAACCCAATTTGATAGCATGTGTGTGTCACAAAACCTATTGGACAGTGTGTGTGCGTTCCAAATCCCACTCGACAGCATGTGTGTCACGAACCCAATTGGACAGCGTTTGTGTCACAAGCCACATTGGACAGAGTGTGTGTGTCACAAAACCTTTTGGATAGTGTGTGTGTCACAAACCCCATTAGAAAGCGTGTGTGTGTCACAATCCTCATTGGACAGCGTGTGTGTGACAGACCCCATTGGACAGCGTGTGTGTCACAAATCCCATTGGACAGCGTGTGCGTCAAAAACCCCACTGGACAGTGTGTGTGTCACAAAACCCATTGGACAGACTGTGTGTCACAAACACTGTTGGACAGTGTGTGTGTCACAAACCCCATTGGACAGCGTGTGTGGCATAATCCCCCCTGGACAGTGTGTGTATCACAAAACCTATTGGACAGCGTGTGTGTCTCACAATCACCATTGGACAGTCTGTGTGTCACGAACCCCAGTATACAGCGTGTGTGTTACAAACACCCATTCTACAGCGTGTGTGTCAGGAGCCCCATTGAACAGAGTGTGTGTGTCACAAACCCCATTGGACAGTGTCTGTATCACAAAACCCACGTGGACAGAGTGTGTGTCGTAAACCCCATTGGAAAGCATCTGTGTGTCTCAATCCCCATTGGACAGAGTGTGTGTGACAAACCCCATTGGATAGCATGAGTGTGTCACAAACCCTATTGGACAGCGTGTGTGCCACAAACACCATTGGATAGCGTGTGTGTGTCTCAAACCCATTGGAAAGCGTGTGCGTCGCAAGCCCAGTTGGTCAGAGTGTTTGTGTCGCAAACCCCGTTGGATAGCATGTGTGTGTCACAAAACCTATTGGACAGCGTGTGTTTCACAAACCCCATTGTATAGCATGTGTGTGTCACAAAAATCATTGGAAAGTGTGTGTGTTACAATCCCTATTGGACAGACTGTGTGTGACAAACTCATTGGAAATCGTGTGTGTTGCAATCCCAATTGGACAGAGTGTGTGTCACAACCCCCATTGGACAGAGTGTGTGTGTCACAAACCCCATTGGACAGTGTGTGTGTCACAAACCCCACTGGACAGCGTTTGTTTACCAAAACTCGTTGGACAGCGTATATGTCACAAGCACCATTGGACAGAGTGTGTGTGTCGCAAACCCCATTGGACAGCGTGTGTGTCACAAACCCCCTTAGACAGTGTATGTGTTTACAAAACCCATTTTACAGCGTGTGTGTCACGATCCTAATTGGACAGCACTTGTGTCACAAACCCCATTGGACAGCATGTGTGTCACAAACTCCCCTGGACAGTGTGTGTGTCACAAAACCCATTGGAAAGCATACGTGCCTCAAACACCATTGGACAGTGTGTGTGTCACAATTCCCACGGGACAGTGTGTGTGTCACAAACCCCTTTGGAAAGTGTGTGTGTGTCACAATCCCCTTTGGACAGCATGTGTGTGACAAACCCCATTGGACATTATGTGTTTCAAAAACCTCCCTGGACAGTGTGTGTGTCACAAAACCCATTTGACAGCTTGTGTGTCACAAACCCCCCCGGATACTGTGCGTGTCACAATCCCCATTTGACAGCGTGTGAGTCATAAACCCCATTGGACAGTGTGTGTTTCACAAACCCCATTGGACAGCCTGTGTGTTTCACAATCCCCTTTGGACAATGTGTGCGTCACAAACATCATTGGACAGTGTGTGTGTACCACAAAACACATTGGGAAGTGTATGTGTAACAAACCCCATTGGACAGTGTGTGTGTCACAAACCTCATTGGACAGCGTGTGTGTATCACAATCCCCATTGGACAGTGTGTGTGTTAAAAACCCCATTGGACAGAGTGTGTGCGTCACATATCCCACTGGACAGCGGGTGTGTGACACAATCCCCATTGGACAGAGTGTGTGTAACTAACCCCACTGGAGAGCATAGGTGTGTCACAAACCCTATTGGACAGTTTGTGTGTCAGAAACCCCACTGGACGGTGTGTGTGTCACAAAATCCATTGCACAGAGTATGTGTCACAAACTCAACTGTATAGCGTGTGTGTCACAAACCACAACGGACAGCGTGTGTAGTCACGAACCCCATTGGACAGTGTGCGTGTCAGAATCCCCAATGGACAGCGTGTGTGTAACAAACCCCGCTGGACAGTGTGTGTGGCAAAAACCGCATTAGACGGCTTGTGTGGCGCAATCCCCATTGGACAGTGTGTGTGTCACTAACCCCATTGGCAGGGTGTGTGTCACTACCCCCGTTGGACAGGGTGTGAGTGTCACAAACCCCATTGGACCGCGTGTGTGTCACAAACCACCCTGGAGAGTGTGTATGTCACAAATCCCTTCGAACAGCATGCGTGTCACAAACACCATTGCACAGCGTGTGTGTGTCACAATCCCCATTGGACAGCGTGTGTGTCACAAACACCATGGGACAGCTTTTGTGTGTGTCACAATCCCCTTTGGACAGTGTGTGTGTCAGAAACACCATTGGACAGTGTGTGTGTCACAAACCTCATTGGACAGTGTGTGGGTCACAAACCCCCCTGGACAGTGTGTGTGTTACAAAACCATTGGACAACATGCTTGTCAAAAACACCATTGGACAGAGTGTGTGTAACAAACCCCACATGTCATTGTGTTTGTCACAAACACCATTGGACATCATGAGTGTGTCACAAACCCCATGGGAAAGTGTGTGTGTCACGAACCCCATTGGACAACGTGTGTGTGTCAAAATCCAAATTTGAAAGTGTGTGTGTCACAAACCCCACTGGACAGCGTGTGTGACACAAACACCCCTGGAGATTCTCTGTGTCACAAACCCCATTGGACAGCGTGTATGTCACAAACCCCCCTGGACAGTGTGCGTGTCACAATCCCCATTGGAGAGCGTTTGTGTGTCACAATGCCCATTGGACAGTGTGTGTATCACAAACCCCATTGGACAGTGTTTGTGTCACAAACCCCACTGGACAGCGTGTGTGTCATGAACTCCATTGGACAGCGTGTGTGTCACAAGTACCATTGCACAGAGTGTGTTTGTCAGATATCCCATTGGACAGCGTGTGTGTCACAACCCCCATTGGGCGGCGTGCGTGTGTCACAAATCCCTTTGGACTGTCTGTGTGTCACAATCCCCATTGGACAGTTTGTGTGTCAGGAACCCTCCTGTACAGTGTGTGTGTCACAAACCCCATGGGACAGCTTGTGCGTGTCACAGTCCACATCAGAAAGCGTGTGTGTTCACAAACTCCCGTGGACAATGTGTGTGTCACAAACCCCATTGGACAGTTTGCTTCTCACAAACCCCGTTTGACAGAGTTTGTGTGTCACAAACCCCATTAGACAGTGTGTGTGTCACAAACCCCATTGGACAGCGTGTGTGTCAGGAACTCCAGTGGACAGCGTGTGTGTCACATGTACCATTGCACAGAGTGTGTGTGTCACAAATCCCATTGGACAGCGTGTGTGTCACAACCCCCATTGGACAGCGTGCGTGTGTCAGAAACCCCTTTGGAATGTGTGTGTGTCACAAACACCATGGGACAGCGTGTCTGTGTTACAATCACCATTAGACAGCCTGTGTGCCACAAACCCCCGTGGACAGCGTGTGTGTCACGAACCCAATTGGACAGCGTGTGTGTCAGGAACCCCATTGGACAGCGTGTGTGTCGCAAGGCCCTTTGGACAGAGTGTGTGTGTCACAAAGCCCATTGGACAGCGTCTGCGTCACAAACCCCATTGGAAAGTTTGTGTGTAACAAACCCCATTGTACAGCATGTGTGTCACGAACGCCCCTGGACAGTGTGTGTGTCACAAACCCCATTGAACATCATCCGTGTCACAAACACCACTGGACAGCCTGTGTGTGTCACAATCCCCATTGGACAGAGTGAGTGTGACAAACCCCATTTGTCTCTGCGTGTATCACAAACCCCCCGGACAGTATGCATGTCACAATCCCCATTGGACAATGTCACAAACCCAGTTGGACAGTGTGTGTTTCACAAACCCCATTGTACAGCGTGTGTGTGTCACAATAACAATTGGACAGAGTGTGTGCGTCACGAATCCATTGGAAATTGTGTGTGTCACAAACCCCATTGGAGAGCATGTTTGTGTCACATACCCCATAGAACAGTGTGTGTGTCACAAATCCCCCATGGAGAGTCTCTGTGACACAAAACTTATTGGACAGCTTGTGTGTCACAAAACCCCCTGGACAGTGTGTGTGTCACAAACCCCATTGGACAGAGTGTGTGCGACAAACCCCATTGGACAGCGTGTGTGTCACAATCCCCCTGGACACTGTGGGTGTCACAAACCCCATTTGACAGCGTGTGTGTCACAAACACCCAGTGGACAGCGTTTATAGTGACACAAACCCCATTAGACAGTGTGTGTGTCACAAAACCCATTGTTCAGCGTGTGTATCATAAGCCCCCTTGAACAGAGTGTGTTTCTCACAAACCCCGTTGGACAGCATGTGTATCACAAACCGCACTGAACAGCGTGTCTGTCAAAAACTCCGTTGGACAGCTCGCGTGTCAGAAACCCAGTGGGACAGCGTTCGTGTGTCACAATCCCCATTGGATAGTGTGTGTGTCAACAAGCCCCACTGGACAGTGTGCGTGTCACAATCAACTTTGGAAAACGTGTGTGCAACAAACCTAATACGACAGTGTGTGTTTCACAAACCCCATTGGACAGCATGTGTGTATCACAATGCCCATTGGACAGCGTGTCCGTCACAAAACCCCCAGGACAGTGTGTGTGTCACAAAACCCACTGGAAAACATGCGTGTTACAAACACCATTGGACTGCGTGTGTGTCACAAAACCCATTGGACAGTGTGTGTGTCAAAAACCCTCCTGGACAGTGTGTGTGTCACAAACCCCATTGGACAGCTTGTGTGTCACAAAACCCCCTGGACTGTCTGTGTTTCACAAACCCCATTGGACAGCATGTCTGTCACAAGCCCCGTTGGACAGAGTGTGTTTGTCACAAACCCCCCTGGATACTGTGCGTGTCACAAGCCCCATTGGACAGAGTGTGTGCGTCACAAACCCCATTGGACAGTGTGTGTTTCACAAACCCCATTGGACAGTCTGTGTATTTCACAATCCCCTTTGGATAATGTGTGCGTCACAGACCCCATTGGACAGGGTGTGTTTCACAAACCCCATGGGACAGCCTGTGTGTTTCACAATCCCCTTTGTACAATGTGTGCGTCACAAACCCCATTGGACAGTGTGTGTGTCACAAACCTCATTGGACAGCGTGTGTGTATCACAATCCCCATTGGACAGCGTGTGTGTTAAAAACCCCATTGGACAGAGTGTGTGTGTCACAAACCCTATTGGACAGTGTGTGTGTCACAAACCCCACTGGACGGTGTGTGTGTCACAAAATCCATTGGGCAGAGTGTGTGTCACAAACTCAACTGGATAGCGTGTGTGTCACAAACCCCAATGGACAGCGTGTGTAGTCACATACCCCATTGGACAGTGTGCGTGTCACAATCCCCATTGGACAGCGTGTGTGTAACAAAACCCGCTGTACTGTGTGTGTGGCAAAAACCGCATTGGACGGCTTGTGTGGCGCAATGCCCATTGGACAGTGTGTGTGTCACAGACCCCACTGGTGAGAGTGTGTGTCACAAGCACCTTGGACAGAGTGTGTGCATCAGAAACCCCATTGGGCAATGTGTGTGTCACAAAACACATTGGAAAACGTGTGTGTCACAAACCTCACTGGACAGCGGGTGTGCGTCACAATCCCCATTGGACAGATTGTGTGTGACAAACCCCATTGGAGAGCATATGTGTGTCACAAACCCTATTGGACAGTTTGTGTGTCAAAAACCCCACTGAACAGCATCTGTGTCACTAAACCCATTGGCAGGGTGTGTATCACTACCCCCGCTGGACAGAGTGTGAGTGTCACAAACCCCATTGGACCGCGTGTGTGTCACAAACCACCCCGGATAGTGTGTATGTCACAAATCCCTTCAGACAGCACGCGTGTCACAAACACCATTGTACAGTGTAGTATGTGTCACGATCCCCATTGGACAGCGTGTGTGGCACAAACACCATTGGACAATGTATGTGTCACAAAACCCATGGGGAGTGTGTGTGTTTCACAATTCCCATTGGACAGCTTGCGTGTCACAAACCCCATTGGACAGTGTGTGTGTAAAAAACCCCCCTGGACAGTGTGTGTTTCACAAACCCCATTTGACAGCTTGTGTGCAACAAACCCCCTGGACAGTGTGTGTTTCACAAACCCCATTGGACAGCGTGTGTGTGCCACAATCCCCAATTGACAGTTTGTGTGTCACAAACCCCATTGGGTAGCGTGTGTGTGTCACAAACCCTATTGGACAGTGTGTGTGTCACAATCCCCATTTGACAGCGTGTGTGTCACAAACACCCCTGGAGAGTCTCTGTGTCGCAGACCCCATTGGACAGTGTGTGTGTCACAAACTCAAATGGACAGCGTGTGTGTCACAAACCCCAATGGACAGTGTGTGTGTCACAAACCCCATTGGACAGTGTGCTTGTCACAATCCCCATTAGACAGCGTGTGTTTAACAAACTCCACTGGACAGAATGTGTGTGAAAAACCGCATTGGACAGCGTGTGTGGCACATTCCCCAATGGACAGTGTGTATGTCACAAACCCCATTGGACAGTGTGTGTGTCTCAAAACACATAGGAAAGTGTGTGTGTCACAAACCACACTGGACAGCATGTGTGTCACAAACAACATTCGACAGTGTGTTTAGTCACAAACCCCACTGGACTGCGCGTGTGTGTCACAATCCCCATTGGACAAAGTGTGTGTGACAAACCCCATTGGAGAGCATATGTGTGTTACAAACCCTATTGGACAGTGTGTCTGTCTCAAAACACATAGTAAAGTGTGTGTGTCACAACCCCCACTGGACAGCTTCTGTGTCACAAACCCCATTGTCACTACCCCCATTCGACAGAGTGTGTGTGTCACAAACCTCATTGGACAGCGCGTGTGTCACAAACCACCCTGGACAGTGTGTATGTCTCAAAAAAAGCATGTGTGGCACAAACACCATTGGACAGCGTGTGTGTGTCACAATCCCCATTGAACAGCGTGTTTGTCAGAAACCACTTTGGAAAGTGTGTGTGTCACAAACCCCATTGGATAGCATGTGTGTGTCACAAACCCCACGGGACAGCGTGTGTGTTAGGAACCCCACTGGACAGCGTGTGTGTAGCAAGCCCCACTGGACAACTTGTGTGTCACGAACCCCATTGGACAGCGTGTGTGTCACGAACCCACGGGACAGCGTGTGTGACACAAAACCCTTTGAAAAGTGTGTTTGTCAAAAGCCCCATTGTACAGTGTGTGTGTGTCACAAAACCCAATGTGCAGCCTGTGTGTCACAAACCCCCTGGACAATGTGTGTCACAATACCTATTGGAAAGTGTGTGTTTCACAAACCCCATAGGACAGCGTTTGCGTCACAATCCCCATTGGACAGTGTGTTACAAACCTCATTGGTCACTGGGTGTGTCACAAATCCCCCTGTACAATGTGTGTGTCACAAACCCCATTAGACAACATGCGTGTCACAAACCCCATGGGACAGCTTGCGTTTGTTCACAATCCCCATTGGAGAGATTGTGTGTCACAAACCCATTGGACAGCGTTTGTTTGTCACAAACCCCAATAGACAGTGTGGTGTCACAAAACCCATTGGACAGCGTGTGTTTCTCAAACCCAGTTGGAGAGTGTGTGTGTCACAAACCCCATTAGATAGCGTGTGTGTGTCACAAACCCCATTAGAAAGTGTGTGTATCCTAAACCCCACTGGATAGCGTGTGTGTTTCACAAACCCCATTGGACAGTGTGTGTGTGCAACAAACCCCAATGGACAGCGTGTGTGTCACAACCCCCATTGGACAGATTGTGTGTGTCACGAACCCCATTGGACAGCGTGTGTGTCACAAGTACCATTGGACAGAGTGTGTGTGGCACAAACCCAATTGGACAGCGTGTGTGTCACAACCCCCATTGGAACGTGTGTGTGTGCCACAAACCCCATTGGACAGTGTGTGTGTCACAAACCCCTTTGGAAACTGTGTGTGTCACAAACCCCATTCGACAGCATGTGTGTCACAAAAACCATTGGACATCATCCATGCCACAAAAACCTTTGAACAGCGTGCGTGTGTCTCAATCCCCATTGGAGAGCGTTTGTGTGTCACAATCCCCATTGGACAGTGTGTGTATCACAAACCCCATTGGACAGTGTTTGTGTCACAAACCCCATTGGACAGCGTGTGTGTCACGAACCCCATTGGACAGTATGTGTGTCACAACCCCCATTGGATAGCGTGTGTGTGTCACAAACGCTGTTGAACAGTGTATGTGTCACAAACCCCACTGGACAGCGTCTGTGTCACGAACCCCATTGGACAGTGTGTGTGCCACAAACTTCATTGGACAGCGTGTCTGTGTCAGAATCCCCATTGGAAAGTGTGTGTGTCACAAATCCCATTGGATAGAGTGGCTGTCACAAATCCCATTGGACAGTGTGCTTGTCACAAACCCCATTGGATAGCGCGTGTGTTTCACAAACCCCATTGGAAAGTGTGTGTGTCACAAATCCCATTGGATAGAGTGGCTGTCACAAATCCCATTGGACAGCGTGTGTGTCACAAGCCCCATTGTACAGTGTGTGTGTCACAAACCCAATTGGACAGCGTGTGTGTCTCAATCCCCATCGGACAGCGTGTGTGTTTCACAATCCCCATTGGAAAGTGTGTGTGTCACAAACCCCATTGGATTGCTTGTGTGTGTCACAAACACCATTAGACAGCCTGTATGTTACAAGCCCCATTGGACAGAATGTGTGTGTAAAAAAACCCATTGGACAGAGTGTTTGTGTCACAAACACCATTGAACAGAGTTTGTGTGTCACAATACCCATTGGACAGCCTCTGTGTCACAAACCCCATTGGACAGCGCGTATATTTCACAATGCGCATTAAACAGATTGTGTGTGACAAATCCCATTGGACAGCGTGTTTGTGTGACAAACCCCATTGGACAGCGTCTGTGTGTGTGACAAACCCCATTGGACAGCGTGTGTGTGTCACAAACCCCATTGGACAGTGTGTGTGTCACAAACCCCATTGGATAGCCTGTGGGTGTCACAAACCGCATTGGACAGCGTGTGTGTGTCACAAACCCCATTGGACAGTGTTTGTGTCACAAACCCCATTGGAGAGTGTGTGTGTCACAAACCCCACTGGACAGCGTGTGTGTCATGAACCCCATTGGACAGTGTGTGTGTCACAAACTTCATTGGACAGCGTGTCTGTGTCAGAATCCCCATTGGAAAGTGTGTGTGTGTCACAAACCCCATTGGACAGAGTGGCTGTCACAAATCCCATTGGACAGTGTGCTTGTCCTAAACCCCACTGGATAGCGCGTGTGTGTCACAAACCCCATTGGACAGCGTGTGTGTCAGAAACCCCACTGGAAAGTGTGTGTGTCATAAACCCCATTGGGTAGAGTGTTTGTGGCACAAACCCCATTGGACAGTGTGTATGTAACAAACCCCATTGGAACGCGTATGTGTCAGAAGCCCCATTGGACAGAGTGTGTGTGTCACAAACCCCTTTGGACTGTGTGTGTGTCACAATCCCCATTAGACAGGTTGTGGTTCATAAACCCCATTGGATAGAGTGTGTGTGTCACAAACCCCCCTGGACAGTGTGTGTGGCACAAACCCCATCGGACAGTGCGTTTATCACAAACCCCACTGGAGAGCGTGTATGTCACGAACCCCATTGGACAGTGTTTGTGTCACAACCCCTTTGGACAGAGTGTGTGTGTCACAAACCCCATTGGACATCATGTGTGTCATAAACCCCCCTGGACAGTGTGTGTGTCAGAAACGCCACTGGACAGCGTGTGTGTCACAATCCCCATTGAACAGAGCGTGTGTCGCACACCCCAGTGGACAGCATGTGTGTCACAAACCCCATTAGACAGCGTGCGTTACAGAAAATCCATTGGAAAATGTCTGTGTCACAAACCCCTTTGCATAGGTGTTTGTTTGTCTTAAACCATATTGGACAGTGTGTGTGTCAGAAACCACACTATATAGCCCAGTGAGTCACGAACCCCATTGGACAGCGTCTGTACCACAAACCCATCGGAAAGAGTGTGTGTTGTGTGTCACAAACCCCATTGGACAGATTGTGTGTGTCACTGTGTGTCACGAACCCCATTGGACAGCGTGTGTGTCACAAGTACCATTGGACAGAGGGTATATTTCACAAACCCAATTGGACAGCGTGTGTGTCACAACCCCTATTGGACCGCGTGTGTGTGCCACAAACCCTTTGGACAGTGTGTGTGTCACAAACCCCATTGGAAACTGTGTGTGTCACAAACCCCATTCGACAGCGTGTGTGTCACAAAAACCATTTGACATCATCCGTGCCACAAAAACCTTTGAACAGCGTGTGTGTGTCACAATCCCCATTGCACAGTGTTTGTGTGTCACAATCCCCATTGGACAGTGTGTGTATCACAAACCCCATTGGACAGTGTTTGTGTCACAAACCCCATTGGACAGCGTGTGTGTCGCGAACCCCATTGGACAGTGTGTGTGTCACAAACCCCATTGGACAGAGTGGCTGTCACAAATCCCATTGGACAGTGTGCTTGTCATAAACCCCATTGGATAGCGCGTGTGTGTCACAAACCCCATTGGACAGCGTGTGTGTCACAGATCACCCTGGACAGTTTGTTTGTCAAAAACCGCGTTGGACAGAGTGTTTGTGTCACAAACACCATTGGGCAGTGTGTCTGTCACAATACCCATTGGACAGCAGTCATGTCAGAAACACCATTTAACAGCGTGTGTGTGTCACAGTGCCCATTGGAAAGCCTGTGTGTCACAAGCTCCACTGGACAGATTTTGTGTGTCACAAAACCCATTGGACAGCGTGTGTGTCAGAAACCTCACTGGAAAGAGTGTGTGTCATAAACCCCATTCGATAGAGTGTGTGTGTCGCAAACCCCATTGTACAGTGTGTGTGCCACAAGCCCCCCTGGACAGTGTTTGTGTTACAAAACCCATTGGACAGCATGACTGTCACAAACAGCATTGGACAGCGTGTGTGTGTCACAATCCCCATTGGACAGAGTGTGTGTGACAAACCTCATTGGACAGTGTGTGTGTCACAAACCCCCCTGGACAGTGTGTGTGGCAAAAACCCCATTGGACAGTGTGTATGTCACAAACCCCACTGGACAGCGTTTGTGTCAGCAACCCCATTGGACAGCGTATGTGTCAGAAGCCCCATTGGTCAGAGTGTGTGTGTCACAAAACCCTTTGGACTGTGTGTGTGTCACAAACCCCATTAGGCAGGTTGTGTTTCATAAACCCCATTGGACAGAGTGTGTGTGTCAGAAACCCCCCTGGACAGTGTGTGTGGCACAAACCCCATCGGACAGTTTTTGTGTCACAACCCCTTTGGACAGAGTGTGTGTGTCACAAACCCCATTGGACAGCGTGTGTGTGTCACAAACCCCATTAGACAGCGTGTGTGTCACAAACCCCATTGGACAGTGTGTGTGTCACAAAACCCGTTGGAAAGTGTATGTGTCACAAACCCCATTGGATAGCCTGTGGGTGTCACAAACCGCATTGGACAGCGTGTGTGTCACATACCCCAGTGGACACAGTTTGTGTGTCACAAACCCCAATGGACACCATGCATTTCACAATCCCCATGGGACAGCGTGTGTGTGTAACAATATCCATTGGACAGTGTGTGTTTCACAAACCCGTCTGGACAGCGTGTGTGTCACAAACACCTCCAAAGATTTTCTGTGTCAAAAACTCCACTGGACAGAGTGTGTCTAACAAACTCACCTGGACAGCGTGTTTGTCACAAACCCCATTGGACAGCGTGTGTCACAAACCCCCCTGGCCAATGTGTGTGTCACAAACACATTTGGACAAAGTGTGTGTCACAAACACCCCTGGACACTGTGCGTGTCACTATCCCCATTAGACAGAGTGTGTGTCACAACCCCCATTGGACAGTGTGTGTGTCACAAACCCCCTTGGACAGTCTGTTTGTCACAAACCCATTGGACAGCGTGTGTGTCAGAAACCCCACTGGAAAGTGTGTGTGTCATAAACCCCATTGGATAGAGTGTGTGTGGCACAAACCCCATTGGACAGTGTATATGTCACAAACCCCACTGGACAGCGTTTGTGTCAGAAATCCCATTGGACAGCGTATGTGTCAGAAGCCCCATTGGTCAGAGTGTGTGTGTCACAAACCCCTTTGGACTGTGTGTGTGTCACAAACTCCATTAGGCACGTTGTGTTTCATAAACCCCATTGGATAGAGTGTGTGTGTCACAAACCCCCCTGGACAGTGTGTGTGGCACAAACCCCATCGGACAGTGCGTATATCACAAACCCCACTGGAGAGCGTGTATGTCACGAACCCCATTGGACAGTGTTTGTGTCACAACCCCTTTGGATAGAGTGTGTGTGTCACAAACCCCATTGGACATCATGAGTGTCACAAACCCCCCTGCACAGTGTGTGTGACACAAAACCAATTCTATAGCGTGTGTGTGTCACAAACCCTATTGGACAGTGCGTGTGTCAGAAACGCCACTGGACAGCGTGTGTGTCACAATCCCCATTGAACAGAGCTTGTGTCACAAACCCCATTGGACAGCGTGCGTTACAAAAAACCCATTGGAAAATGTCTGTGTCACAAACCCCTTTGCATAGGTGTTTGTTTGTCACAAACCATATTGGACAGTGTGTGTGTCAGAAACCACACTATATAGCCCTGTGTGTCACGAACCCCACTGGACAGCGTCTGTACCACAAACCCACCGGAAAGAGTGTGTGTGGTGTGTCACAAACCCCATTGGACAGATTGTGTGTGTCACTGTGTGTCACGAACCCCATTGGACAGCGTGTGTGTCACAAGTACCATTGGACAGAGTGTGTTTGCCACAAACCCAATTGGACAGTGTGTGTGTGTCACAAACCCCATTGGAAACTGTATGTGTCACAATACCCATTCGACAGCGTGTGTGTCACAAAAACCATTGGACATCATCCGTGCCAAAAAAACCTTTGAACAGCGTGTGTGTGTCACAATCCCCATTGGACAGTGTGTGTATCACAAACCCCATTGGACAGTGTTTGTGTCACAAACCCCATTGCACAGCGTGTGTGTCACGAACCCCATTGGACAGTGTGTGTGTCACAAACCCCATTGGACAGAGTGGCTGTCACAAATCCCATTGGACAGTGTGCTTGTCATAAACCCCATTGGATAGCGCGTGTGTGTCACAAACCCCATTGGACAGCGTGTGTGTCACAAATCATCCTGGACAGTTTGTTTGTCAAAAACCGCGTTTGACAGAGTGTTTGTGTCACAAACACCATTGGACAGCGTGTCTGTCACAATACCCATTGGACAGCAGGCGTGTCACAAACACCATTTAACAGAGTGTATGTGTCACAGTGCCCATTGGACAGCCTGTGTGTCACAAGCTCCACTGGACAGATTTTGTGTGTCACAAAACCCATTGGACAGCGTGTGTGTCAGAAACCCCACTGGAAAGTGTGTGTGTCATAAACCCCATTGGATAGAGTGTGTGTGTCGCAAACCCCATTGGACAGTCTGTGTGCCACAAACCCCCCTGGACAGTGTGTGTGTGTTACAAAACCCATTGGACAGCATAACTGTCACAAACACCATTGGACAGCGTGTGTGTGTCACAATCCCCAATGGACAGAGTGTGTGTGACAAACCTCATTGGACAGTGTGTGTGTCACAAACCCCCTTGGACAGTCTGTTTGTCACAAACCCATTGGACAGTGTGTGTGTCAGAAACCCCACTGGAAAGTGTGTGTGTCATAAACCCCATTGGATAGAGTGTGTGTGGCACAAACCCATTGGACTGTGTGTATGTCACAAACCCCACTGGACAGCGTTTGTGTCAGCAACCCCATTGGACAGCGTATGTGTCAGAAGCCCCATTGGTCAGAGTGTGTTTGTCACAAAACCCTTTGGACTGTGTGTGTGTCACAAACCCCATTAGGCAGGTTGTGTTTCATAAACCCCATTGGACAGAGTGTGTGTGTCACAAACCCCCTGGACAGTGTGTGTGGCACAAACCCGATCGGACAGTGCGTTTATCACAAACCCCACTGGAGAGCGTGTATGTCACGAACCCCATTGGACAGTTTTTGTGTCACAACCCCTTTGTACAGTGTGTGTGTGTCACAAATCCCATTGGACAGCGTGTGTGTGTGACAAACCCCATTAGACAGTGTGTGTGTCACAAACCCCATTGGACAGCGTGTGTGTCACAAAACCCGTTGGAAAGTGTATGTGTCACAAACCCCATTGGATAGCCTGTGGGTGTCATAAAACGCATTGGACAGCGTGTGTGTCACATACCCCATTGGACACAGTTTGTGTGTCACAAACCCCAATGGACACCATGCGTGTCACAATCCCCATGGGACAGCGTGTGTGTGTCACAATATCCATTGGACAGCGTGTGTTTGAAAAACACCATAGGGCAGCGGTATGTAACAAAACCCTATAGACAGTGTGTGTGTCACAAACCCCATTGGACAGCATGTGTGTCCAAACCCCATTGGACAGTGTGTGTCTTCACAAACCCCGCTGGACAGCGTGTGTGTGTCACAATCCCCATTGGACAGTGTGTGTGTCACAAACCCCACTGGACAGTGTCTGTGTCACGAAACCCCCTGGACAGCGTGTGTGTCACAAACACCACTGGATAGCATGTGAGTGTCACAAATCCTATGGGACAGTGTGTGTGTCACAAACCCCACTGGAAAGCCTGTGTGTGTCACAATCCCCATTGGAGAGTGTGTGTGACACATCCCATTGGACAGTGTGTGTGTCACAAACGCCCCTGGACAGTGTGCTAGTCACAATCCCCACTGAACAGATAGTGTGTAACAAAACCCATTGGAAAGTGTGTGTTTCACAAAGCCCATTGGACAGCGTGTGTCACAAACCCCCCTGGACAGTGTGTGTGTCACAATACCCATTGGATATCGTGTGTGTGTCACAAACGCCATTGGATAGCATGTGTGTGTCACAAAGCCTTTTGGACAGTGTCCGGCGTGTCACAAACCCCCCTGGACGGTGTGCGTGTCACAATCCCCATTGGACAGCGTGTGTATCACAAACCAAATTAGACAGTGTGTGTTTCACAAACCCCATTGGACAGCCTGTGTGTGTCACAATTCCCATTGGACAGCGTGTGTATGACAAACCCCATTGGGCAGCGGTATGGAACAAAACCCCCTAGACAGTGTGCATGTCAAAATCCCCATTGGACAGCATGTGTGTATCAAACCCCATTGGACAGTATGTGTGTCACAAACCCGACTGGACAGCGTGTGTGTGTCACAATCCCCATTGGACAGTGTGCGTGTCACATGCCCCATCGGACAGAGTGTGTGCATCACAAAACCAGTTGGAAAATGTATGTGTCACAAACACCACTGGATAGCATGTGAGTGTCACTAATCCTATGTGACAGTGTGTGTGTCACAAACACCACTGGAAAGCCTGTGTGTGTCACAATCCCCATTGGAGAGTGTGTGTGACATATCCCATTGGACAGTGTGTGTGTCACAAACCCCCCTGGACAGTGTGCTAGTCACAATCCCCACTGAACAGATAGTGTGTAACAAACCCCATAGGAAATTGTGTGTTTCACAAACCCCATTGGACAGCGTGCGTCACAAACCCCACTGGACAGTGTGCGTGTCACAAAACCCATTGGACAGTGTGTGTATCTCAAACCCCGTTGGACAATGTGTGTGTCACAAACACCTCTGGACAGCGTGTGTGTCACAGACCCTATTGGACAGTGTGCGTGTCACAAACCCCACTGGACAGCGTCTGTGTCACAAACATCATAGGGCAGGGTGTGTGTCACAATCACCCCTGGAGAGTATCTGTTTCACAGACCCCATTGGACAGTGTGTGTGTTTCAATCCCCATTGGACAGAGTGTGCATCACAAACCCCCTTGGACAGAGTGTGTGTCACAAACCCCACTCGACAGAGTGTGTGTTCACAACCCCCATTGGATAGACTGTGTGTGTCACAAACCCCATTGGACAGAGTGTGTGCGTCACAAGACCAATTGGACAGCGTGTGTGTCACAACCCCCATTGGACAGTGTTTGTATCACAAACCCCCATGGACAGTGTGTGTCACAATCCATATTGGACATAGTGTTGTGTGTCACAAACCCCATAGGACAGCGTGTGTGTCACAACACCCACTGGACAGAGTGTGTGTCACTAACCCCATTGGAAAGCCATTGTGTGACACAATCACCATTGGAGAGAGTGTGTGTAACACACCCCATTGAACAGTGTGTGTGTCACAAACCCCCCTGGAAGAGTGTGTGTGACACAAGCCCCATTTGACAGCTTGTGTGTCACAAACCCCCCTGGACACTGTGCTAGTCGCAATCCCATTTGGACAGCGTGTGTTTCACAAGCCCCATTCGACCGAGTGAGTGTGTCACAAAACCCACTGGACAACGTGTGTGTCACAGTCCCCATTGGACAGTGTGTTGCAACAAACCCCTTTTTAAAGTGTGTGTGTCACAAACCCCATTGGATAGCGTGTGTGTGTCACAAACCCTATTGGACTGTGTGTGTGTCACAAACACCAGTGGACAGCATGTGTGTCACGAACCTCATTGGACAGTGTGTGTGTCACAAACTTCATTGGACAGCGTGTCTGTGTCAGAATCCCCGTTGGAAAGTGTGTGTGTCACAAACCCCATTGGACAGAGTGGCTGTCACAAATCCCATTGGACAGTGTGCTTGTCACAAACCCCATTGGATAGCGTGTGTGTGTCACAAACCCCATTGGACAGTGTGTTTGTCAGAAACCCCATTGGACAGCGTGTGTGTTTCAACACCCCCATTGGACAGAGTGTGTATCACAAACCGCATTTGACAGTGTGCGTTTCAGAAACCCCATGGGAAAATGTGTGTGTCACAAACCGCACTGCATAGTGTTTGTTTGTCACAAAGCCCATTGGACAGCGTGTGCGTCACAAACACCATTGGACAGTGTGTGTCACAAATCCCATTGGACAGCGTGTCTGTCACAATCACAATTGGACAGCGTGTGTGTCACAAACCCCATTGGACCGCGTGTGTGTCACAATCCCCATTGGGCAGCGTGTGTGTCATAAACCCCATTGGACAGCATGTGTGTCACAAACCCCATCGGACATATTGTGCGTCTTCACAAACCACATTGCACAGTGTGTGTGTCACAAACCCCGTTGAAAAGTGTGTGTGTCACAAGACACATTGGAAAAACTGTGTGTGTCACAAACCCCAATGGACAGCGTTTGTGTCACAATCCCCATCGGACAGTGTGTCTGTCACAAACCCCATTGGACAGCGTATGCATCAGAAACCCCTCTGGACAGTGTGTGTGTGTCACAAACCCCATTGGACAGCATGTCTGTCACAATCTCCATTGGACAGCGTTTGTGTCAGAAACCCCATTGTACAGTGTTCGTCACAAGTTCCATTGGACAGCGTGTGTGTCACAATCACAATTGGACAGTGTGTATGTCACAACCCCTCCTGGTCAGTGTGTGTGTCACAAACTCCATTGTACAGAGAGTGTGTCACAAGCCCATTAGACAAAGTGAGTGTCACAACACCCGTTGGACAGCATGCGTGTTACAAACACCATTGGACAGTGTGTGTGTAACAAACTCAATTGGTCATCGTGTGTGTCACAAACCCCATTGGAAAGTGTGTGTGTCATAAAACCCATTGGACAGTGTGTGTGTCAGAAACCCTATTGCACAGTGTGTGTGTCACAAACCCCACTGGACAGTGTGTGTCACAATCACAATTGGACAGTGTGTATGTCACAACCCCTCCTGGTCAGTGTGTGTGTCGCAAACTCCATTGTACAGAGAGTGTGTCACAAGCCCATTAGACAAAGTGAGTGTCACAACACCCATTGGACAGCATGCGTGTTACAAACACCATTGGACAGTGTGTGTGTAACAAACTCAATTGGTCATCGTGTGTGTCACAAACCCCATTGGAAAGTGTGTGTGTCATAAAACCCATTGGACAGTGTGTGTGTCAGAAACCCTATTGCACAGTGTGTGTGTCACAAACCCCACTGGACAGCGTGTGTGTCACGAACCGCATTGGACAGATTGTGTGTTCCACAAACCCATTGGACAGCGTCTGTCTCGCAAGAAGCATTGGACAGCGTGTGTGTGTCACAAACCCCATTGGACCGCGTGTGTGTCACAATCCCCATTGGGCAGCGTGTGTGTCATAAACCCCATTGGACAGCATGTGTGTCACAAACCCCATCGGACAGATTGTGCGTCTTCACAAACCACATTGGACAGTGTGTGTGTCTCAAACCCCATTGGACACTGTTTGTGTCACAAATCCCACTGGACAGAGTGGAGGTCACAAACCTCCATGGACAGGGCGTGTGTCACAAAACCCATTGGACAGAGTGTGTGTGTCACAAACCCCATTGGACAGTGTGTGTGTCACAAGACACATTGGAAAAACTGTGTGTGTCACAAACCCCAATGGACAGCATTTGTGTCACAATCCCCATTGGACAGCCTGTGTGTCACAAACCCCATTGTACAGAGTGTGTGTGACAAAACCCATTGGACAGTGTGTGTGTCAGAAAATCCATTGGACAGTGTGTGTGTCACAAACACCCCTTGACAGAGAGTGTGTCACAAACCGTCATACATATTGTGTGTGTCACTAATCCCAACTGGTGAGAGTGTGTGTCACAATCCCCATTGGACAGCCTGTGTGTCACAAAACCCATTGGACAGTGTGTGTGTCACAATGCCCTTTGGAAAATGTGTGTGTTTACAAAACCCATTGGACAGTGTTTGTGTCACAAGCCCCCCTGGACAGAATGTGTGCCACACACCCCGTGGGACAGATGTGTGTCATAAACACCATTGGACAGCGTGTGTGTGTCACAATCCCCATTGGACTGAGTGTGTGTGTATCAGAAACCCCATTGAACAGCGTGTGTTTCACAAACCCCTTTGGACAGTGTGTGTTTCACAAACCCCATTGGACAGTGTGTGTGTCACA
Source organism: Columba livia (assembly GCF_036013475.1). Classification (NCBI taxonomy): domain Eukaryota; kingdom Metazoa; phylum Chordata; class Aves; order Columbiformes; family Columbidae; genus Columba; species Columba livia. The sequence goes on from NW_027043012.1 coordinate 58,717, forward strand.
ATCCCCATTGGATAGCGTGTATGTGACAAAACCCATTGGACAGTGTGTGTGTCACAAACCGCCCTGGACAGAGTGTATGTCACAAACCCCTATGGACAGAGTGTATGTCATAATCCCCATTGGACAGTGTGTGTGTTACAAAACCCATTGGACAGTGTGTGTGTCAAAAACCTCCCTGGACAGAGTGTGTGTCACACACTCTGTGGGACAGCGTGTGTGTCATAAAGCCCATTGGACAGCGTGTGTGTGTCACAATCCCCATTGGACAGTGTGTGTTTGTCACAAACCCCGTTGTACAGCGTGTGTGTCATAAACCCCTTTGTACAGTGTGTGTTTCACAGACCCCTTTGACATCGTGTGTGTTACAAACACCATTGGACAGCGTGCGTGTGTGATAAAACCCATTGGACAGTGTGTGTGTCACAAACCCCCCTGGACTGAGTGTGTGTCACAAACCACAAAGGACAGTGAGTGTGTCACAAACCCCATTGGACAGTCTGTGTCTCACAGTCAACATTGGACAGCGTGTGTGTGTCACAATACCCGTTGGACAGAGTGTATGTTCGAAACCCCATTGGACAGCGTGTGTGTCACAATCCCCGTTGGACAGAGTGTGTGTCACAAACACCATTGAACAGTGTGTATGTCACAACCTCTCCTGGTCAGTGTGTGTGTCACAAACTCCATTGTACAGAGAGTGTGTCACAAGCCCATTAGACAAAGTGAGTGTCACAACACCCATTGGACAGCATGCGTGTTACAAACACCATTGGACAGTGTGTGTGTAACAAACTCAATTGGTCATCGTGTGTGTCACAAACCCCATTGGAAAGTGTGTGTGTCATAAAACCCATTGGACAGTGTGTGTGTCAGAAACCCTATTGCACAGTGTGTGTGACACAAACCCCACTGGACAGTGTGTGTCACAATCACAATTGGACAGTGTGTATGTCACAACCCCTCCTGGTCAGTGTGTGTGTCGCAAACTCCATTGTACAGAGAGTGTGTCACAAGCCCATTAGACAAAGTGAGTGTCACAACACCCATTGGACAGCATGCGTGTTACAAACACCATTGGACAGTGTGTGTGTAACAAACTCAATTGGTCATCGTGTGTGTCACAAACCCCACTCGACAGAGTGTGTGTTCACAACCCCCATTGGAGAGACTGTGTGTGTCACAAACCCCATTGGACAGAGTGTGTGCGTCACAAGACCAATTGGACAGCGTGTGTGTCACAACCCCCATTGGACAGTGTTTGTATCACAAACCCCCATGGACAGTGTGTGTCACAATCCATATTGGACATAGTGTTGTGTGTCACAAACCCCATAGGACAGCGTGTGTGTCACAACACCCACTGGACAGAGTGTGTGTCACTAACCCCATTGGAAAGCCATTGTGTGACACAATCACCATTGGAGAGAGTGTGTGTAACACACCCCATTGAACAGTGTGTGTGTCACAAACCCCCCTGGAAGAGTGTGTGTGACACAAGCCCCATTTGACAGCTTGTGTGTCACAAACCCCCCTGGACACTGTGCTAGTCGCAATCCCATTTGGACAGCGTGTGTTTCACAAGCCCCATTCGACCGAGTGAGTGTGTCACAAAACCCACTGGACAACGTGTGTGTCACAGTCCCCATTGGACAGTGTGTTGCAACAAACCCCTTTTTAAAGTGTGTGTGTCACAAACCCCATTGGATAGCGTGTGTGTGTCACAAACCCTATTGGACTGTGTGTGTGTCACAAACACCAGTGGACAGCATGTGTGTCACGAACCTCATTGGACAGTGTGTGTGTCACAAACTTCATTGGACAGCGTGTCTGTGTCAGAATCCCCGTTGGAAAGTGTGTGTGTCACAAACCCCATTGGACAGAGTGGCTGTCACAAATCCCATTGGACAGTGTGCTTGTCACAAACCCCATTGGATAGCGTGTGTGTGTCACAAACCCCATTGGACAGTGTGTTTGTCAGAAACCCCATTGGACAGCGTGTGTGTTTCAACACCCCCATTGGACAGAGTGTGTATCACAAACCGCATTTGACAGTGTGCGTTTCAGAAACCCCATGGGAAAATGTGTGTGTCACAAACCGCACTGCATAGTGTTTGTTTGTCACAAAGCCCATTGGACAGCGTGTGCGTCACAAACACCATTGGACAGTGTGTGTCACAAATCCCATTGGACAGCGTGTCTGTCACAATCACAATTGGACAGCGTGTGTGTCACAAACCCCATTGGACCGCGTGTGTGTCACAATCCCCATTGGGCAGCGTGTGTGTCATAAACCCCATTGGACAGCATGTGTGTCACAAACCCCATCGGACATATTGTGCGTCTTCACAAACCACATTGCACAGTGTGTGTGTCACAAACCCCGTTGAAAAGTGTGTGTGTCACAAGACACATTGGAAAAACTGTGTGTGTCACAAACCCCAATGGACAGCGTTTGTGTCACAATCCCCATCGGACAGTGTGTCTGTCACAAACCCCATTGGACAGCGTATGCATCAGAAACCCCTCTGGACAGTGTGTGTGTGTCACAAACCCCATTGGACAGCATGTCTGTCACAATCTCCATTGGACAGCGTTTGTGTCAGAAACCCCATTGTACAGTGTTCGTCACAAGTTCCATTGGACAGCGTGTGTGTCACAATCACAATTGGACAGTGTGTATGTCACAACCCCTCCTGGTCAGTGTGTGTGTCACAAACTCCATTGTACAGAGAGTGTGTCACAAGCCCATTAGACAAAGTGAGTGTCACAACACCCGTTGGACAGCATGCGTGTTACAAACACCATTGGACAGTGTGTGTGTAACAAACTCAATTGGTCATCGTGTGTGTCACAAACCCCATTGGAAAGTGTGTGTGTCATAAAACCCATTGGACAGTGTGTGTGTCAGAAACCCTATTGCACAGTGTGTGTGTCACAAACCCCACTGGACAGTGTGTGTCACAATCACAATTGGACAGTGTGTATGTCACAACCCCTCCTGGTCAGTGTGTGTGTCGCAAACTCCATTGTACAGAGAGTGTGTCACAAGCCCATTAGACAAAGTGAGTGTCACAACACCCATTGGACAGCATGCGTGTTACAAACACCATTGGACAGTGTGTGTGTAACAAACTCAATTGGTCATCGTGTGTGTCACAAACCCCATTGGAAAGTGTGTGTGTCATAAAACCCATTGGACAGTGTGTGTGTCAGAAACCCTATTGCACAGTGTGTGTGTCACAAACCCCACTGGACAGCGTGTGTGTCACGAACCGCATTGGACAGATTGTGTGTTCCACAAACCCATTGGACAGCGTCTGTCTCGCAAGAAGCATTGGACAGCGTGTGTGTGTCACAAACCCCATTGGACCGCGTGTGTGTCACAATCCCCATTGGGCAGCGTGTGTGTCATAAACCCCATTGGACAGCATGTGTGTCACAAACCCCATCGGACAGATTGTGCGTCTTCACAAACCACATTGGACAGTGTGTGTGTCTCAAACCCCATTGGACACTGTTTGTGTCACAAATCCCACTGGACAGAGTGGAGGTCACAAACCTCCATGGACAGGGCGTGTGTCACAAAACCCATTGGACAGAGTGTGTGTGTCACAAACCCCATTGGACAGTGTGTGTGTCACAAGACACATTGGAAAAACTGTGTGTGTCACAAACCCCAATGGACAGCATTTGTGTCACAATCCCCATTGGACAGCCTGTGTGTCACAAACCCCATTGTACAGAGTGTGTGTGACAAAACCCATTGGACAGTGTGTGTGTCAGAAAATCCATTGGACAGTGTGTGTGTCACAAACACCCCTTGACAGAGAGTGTGTCACAAACCGTCATACATATTGTGTGTGTCACTAATCCCAACTGGTGAGAGTGTGTGTCACAATCCCCATTGGACAGCCTGTGTGTCACAAAACCCATTGGACAGTGTGTGTGTCACAATGCCCTTTGGAAAGTGTGTGTGTTTACAAAACCCATTGGACAGTGTTTGTGTCACAAGCCCCCCTGGACAGAATGTGTGCCACACACCCCGTGGGACAGATGTGTGTCATAAACACCATTGGACAGCGTGTGTGTGTCACAATCCCCATTGGACTGAGTGTGTGTGTATCAGAAACCCCATTGAACAGCGTGTGTTTCACAAACCCCTTTGGACAGTGTGTGTTTCACAAACCCCATTGGACAGTGTGTGTGTCACAATCCCCATTGGATAGCGTGTATGTGACAAAACCCATTGGACAGTGTGTGTGTCACAAACCGCCCTGGACAGAGTGTATGTCACAAACCCCTATGGACAGAGTGAATGTCATAATCCCCATTGGACAGTGTGTGTGTTACAAAACCCATTGGACAGTGTGTGTGTCAAAAACCTCCCTGGACAGAGTGTGTGTCACACACTCTGTGGGACAGCGTGTGTGTCATAAAGCCCATTGGACAGCGTGTGTGTGTCACAATCCCCATTGGACAGTGTGTGTTTGTCACAAACCCCGTTGTACAGCGTGTGTGTCATAAACCCCTTTGTACAGTGTGTGTTTCACAGACCCCTTTGACATCGTGTGTGTTACAAACACCATTGGACAGCGTGCGTGTGTGATAAAACCCATTGGACAGTGTGTGTGTCACAAACCCCCCTGGACTGAGTGTGTGTCACAAACCACAAAGGACAGTGAGTGTGTCACAAACCCCATTGGACAGTCTGTGTCTCACAGTCAACATTGGACAGCGTGTGTGTGTCACAATACCCGTTGGACAGAGTGTGTGTCACAATCACCATTGGACAGTGTGTGTGTGTCCGCAAACCCCATTGGACAGAATGTGTGTGTCACAACCCCATTGGACAATGTCTGTGTCATAAACCCCATTGGACAGCATACGCGTCACAAACACCATTGCACAGCGTGTGTGTGTCACAATCTCCATTGGAAAGCTTGCGTGTCAAAAAACCCCATTGGACAGAGTCTGTGACACAAACCCCATTGGACCGAGTGTGTGTCCCAAACCCCAATGGACAGAGTGTGTGTCACAAACCCCATTGGACAGTGTGTGTGTCACAGTCCCCATTGGACAGAGTGCGTGTTTCACAATCCCCTTTGGACAGTGTGTTCGTCACAAACCCTATTGGCAGTGTGTGTGTTACAAACAGCATTGGACGGCGTGTGTTTGTCACAAACCCCATTGGACAGAGTGGGTGTGACAAAACAATTGGGCAGCGTGTGCATGTCACAAACCCCATTGGAAAGTGTGTGTGTCACAAATACAACTGGACAGTGTGCGTGTCACAAACCCCATTGGAAAGTGTGTGTGTCATAAATCCCACTGGACAGTGTGCGTGTCAGAAACCCCATAGGAAAGTGTGTGTGTCACAAACCCCATTTGAAAGTGTGTGTGTCACAATCCCCATTGGATAGCGTGTGTGTCTCACGAACCCTATTGGACAATTTGCGTGTCACAAACCCCTTTGGACAGTGTGTGTGTCACAAACCCCATTGGACAGCCTGTGTGTGTCACAAACCCCAATGGAAATTGTGTGTGTCACAATCCCCTTTGGACAGCATGTGCGTGTCACAAACCCCATTGGACAGTCTGTGTGCCACAAACCCCATTGGAAATTGTTTGTGTCACAATCACCATTGGATTGCATATGTGTGTCACAAACCGTATTAGACAGTGTGTGTGACACAAACCCCCCTGGACGGAGTGTGTGTGTGTCCAACACCATTGGACATCATCCGTGTCACAAACTCCGTTGGACAGCGTGTGTGTCGCAAACCCTATTGGACCTTGTGTGTGTCACAATCCCCACTGGACAGTGTGTGTCTCACAATCCCCATTGGATACCGTGTGTGTGTCACAAAACCCTTTGTACAGTGTGTGTGTCACAAACTCCATTGCATAGCATGTGTGTGTCACAAAACCTATTGGACAGTGTGTGTGCGTCACAAATCCCACTCGACAGCATGTGTGTCATGAACCCAATTGGACAGCGTTTGTGTCACAAGCCACATTGGACAGAGTGTGTGTGTCACAAAACCCTTTGGACAGTGTGTGTGTCACAAACCCCATTAGAAAGCGTGTGTGTGTCACAATCCTCATTAGACAGCGTGTGTGTGACAGACCCCATTGGACAGCGTGTGTGTCACAAATCCCATTGGACAGCGTGTGCGTCAAAAACCCCACTGGACAGTGTGTGTGTCACAAAACCCTTTGGACAGACTGCGTGGCACAAACACCGTTGGACAGCGTGTGTGTTACAAATACCCATTGGACAGCGTGTGTGTCAGAGCCCCATTGAACAGGGTGTGTGTGTCAGAAACCCCATTGGACAGTGTCTGTTTCACAAAACCCCCCTGGACAGTGTGTGTGTTGCAAACCCCATTGGAAAGCGTCTCTGCGTCTCAAACCCCATTGGACAGAGTGTTTGTGACAAACCCCATTGGATAGCATGAGTGTGCAACAAACCCTATTGGACAGCGTGTGTGCCACAAACACCATTGGACAGCGTGTGTGTCACAAACCGCACTCGACAAGCCCATTGGAAAGCGTGTGCGTCGCAAGCCCAGTCGGTCAGAGTGTGTGTGTCGCAAGCCCCATTGGACAGCGTGTGTGTTCACAACCCCCATTTGACAGAGTGTGTGTGTCGCAAACCCCATTGGACCTTGTGTGTGTGGCAATCCCCATTGGACAGTGTTTGTGTGTCACAATCCCCATTGGACAGTGTGTGTGTCAAAAACGGCGTTGGACAGAATGTGTGTCACAAACCCCCCCGGTACAGTGTGTGTGTCACAATCCCCATTGGACAGTTTATGTGTCACAAACCCCATTGGAAATTGCATGAGACAAAAACCCCATTGGATACCGTGTGTGTTTCACAAAACCCATTGGAAAGTGTGTGTGTCTCAAACCCCATTGGATAGCATGCATGTGTCACAAGCCCCATTGGACAGTGTGTGTGTCACAAACCCCACTCGACAGCATGTCTGTTACGAACCCCATTGGACAGCGAGTGTGTTACAAGCCCCATTGGACAGAGTGTGTGTCACAAAACCCATTGGACAACGTGTGTGTGTCACAATCCCCATTGCACAGTGTGTGTGTCAAAAACGGCGTTGGACAGAATGTGTGTCACAAATCCCCCCTGTATAGTGTGTGTGTCACAATCCCCATTGGACAGTTTATGTGTCACAAACCCCATTGGAAATTGCATGAGACAAAAACCCCATTGGATACCGTGTTTGTTTCACAAAACTCATTGGAAAGTGTGTGTGTCACAAACCCCATTGGATAGCATGCAGGTGTCACAAACCCCATTGGACAGTGTGTGTGTCAGAAACCCCACTCGACAGCATGTCTGTTACAAACCCCATTGGACAGCGAGTGTGTTACAAGCCCCATTGGACAGAGTGTGTGTCACGAAACCCGTTGGACAGCGTGTGTGCGTCACAATCACCCATTGGACAGTGTGTGTTTCACAAAACCCATTGGAAAGTGTGTGTGTCACAAACACCGTTGGACAGAGTGTGTGTCACAAACCCCTTTGGACAGTGTGTTTGTCACAGACCCCCCTGGACAGTGTGTTTGTCACAAAACCCATTGGACAGCGTGTGTGTGTCACAATCACCATTGGACAGTCTGTGTGTCATGAACCCCACTATACAGCCTGTGTGTCACAAGCACCCATTGTACAGCGTGTGTGTCACAAACTGCCCCTGGACAGTGTGTGTGTCAAAAACCCCATTGGAAAGTGTCTGTGTGTCTCAATCCCCATTGGACAGAATGTGTGTGACAAACCCCATTGGAAAGCCTGTGTGTCACAAACCCGATTGGATAGCATGTGTGTGTCACAAAACCTATTGGACAGCGTGTGTTTCACAAACCGGATTGGATAGAGTGTGTGTGTCACAAAAATCATTGGAAAGTGTGTGTGTCACAATCCCTAATGGACAGACTGTGTGTGACAAACTCACTGGAAAGCGTGTGTGTCGCAATCCCAATTGGACCGAGTGTGTGTCACAACCCCCATTGGACAGAGTGTGTGTGTCACAAACCCATTGGACAGTGTGTGTGTCACAAACCCCACTGGACAGCGTTTGTTTCACCAAAACCATTGGACAGCGTATGTGTCACAAGCACCATTGGACAGAGTGTGTGTGTCGCAAACCCCATTGGACAGCGTGTGTGTCAAAAACCCCCTTAGACACCGTATGTGTTTACAAAACCCATTTTACAGCGTGTGTGTCACGATCCTAATTGGACAGCGTTTGTGTCACAAATCCCATTGGATAGCATTTGTGTCACAAACTCCCCTGGACAGTGTGTGTGTCACAAAACCCATTGGAACGCATACGTGCCACAAACACCATTGGACAGTGTGTGTGTCACAATTCCCACGGGACAGTATGTGTGTCACAAACCCCATTTGACAGCGTGTGTGTCAGAAACACCATTGGAAATTGTGTGTGTCAAAAATCCCATTGGATAGCGTGTGTGTGTGACAAACCCCATTGGCCAGAGTGGGTGTCACAAACCCCTTTTGACAGCGTGTGTGTGTCACAAACCCCACTGGACAGCGTGTTTGTAACGATCCCCACGGGACAGCGTTTCTGTCACAAGCCCCATTGGACAGAGTGTGTGTGTCACAAACCCCGTTGGACAGCACGCGTGTCACAAAACCCATGGGACAGCGTGCGTTTGTCACAATCCCCATTAGACAGTGTGTGTGTCAGAAGCCGCATTGGACAGAGTGTGTGCGTCACAAACCCCATTGGAAAATGTCACAAACAAGTGTCACAAACCCGATTGGATAAAGTGTGTGTGTCACAAACCCCGTTAGACAGCGTGTGTGTCACAAACCCCATTGGACAGTGAGTGTGTCACAAACCCCATTTGAAAGCTTGTGTGTGTCACAATCCCCATTGGACAACGTGATTGTTACAAACCCCATTTGACACTGTGTGTATCAGAAACCCCCCTGTACAGTATGCGTGTCACAATCCCCATTGGACAATGTCTGTGTCACAAACTCAGTTGGACAGTGTTTGTGTCACACATCCCCCATGGAGAGTCTCTGTGTCACAAAACTTATTGGACAGCTTGTGTGTCACAAATCCCCCTGGACAGTGTGCGTGTCACAATCCCCATTGGGCAGCGTGTCTCTAACAAACCCCATTGGACAGTGTGTGTGTCACAAACCCCCCTGGACAGTGTGTGTGTCACAAACCCCATTGGACAGAGTGTGTGCGACAAACCCCATTGGACAGCGTGTTTGTCACAATCCCCCTGGACAGTGTGTGTGTCACAAACCCCATTTGACAGCGTGTGTGTCACAAACACCCTGTGGACAGCGTTTGTATTGTCACAAACCCCATGGGACAGTGTGTGTGTCACAAACCCCATTTTAAGGGTGTGTGTCACTACCCCCGTTGGACAGAGTGTGAGTGTCACAAATCCCTTCGAACAGCATGCGTGTCACAATCACCATTGCACAGCGTGTGTGTGTCACAATCCCCTTTGGACAAGGTGTGCGGCACAAACACAATATTACAATGCGTGTGTCACAAACCCCATTGGAAAGTGTGTGTGTGTCACAATCCCCTTTAGACAGCGTGTGTGTCACAAACCCCATTGGACAGTGTGTGTGTCACAAACCCCATTGGAGAGTGTGTGTGTGTCACAATTCCCATTGGACAGCGTGCGTGTCACAAACCCCATTGGACAGTGTGTGTGTTAAAATCCCCCTGGACTGTGTGTGTTTCACAAAACCCATTTGACAGCTTGTGTGCAACAAACCCCCTGGACAGTGTATGTTTCACAAACCCCATTGTACAGTGTGTATGTGCCACAATCCCCATTTGACAGTGTTTGTGTCACAAACCCCTCTGTACAGCGTGTGTGACACAAACACCCCTGGAGAGTCTCTGTGTCGCAGACCCCATTGGAAAGCGTGTGTGACCCAAACTCAAATGGACAGCGTGTGTGTCACAAACCCCAATGGACAGTGTGTGTGTCACAAACCCCATTGGACAGTGTGCGTATCACAATCCCCATTGGACAGTGTGTGTGTAACAAACCCCACTGGACAGTGTGTGTGTGAAAAACCGCATTGGACAGAGTGTGTGGCACATTCCCCAATGGACACTGTGTATGTCACAAACCCCATTGGACAGAGTGTGTGTCACAAGCAGCTTTGGAAAGAGTGTGTGCGTCACAAACCCCATTGGACAGTGTGTGTGTCACAAACCCCACTGGACAGCGCGTGTATGTCACAATCCCCATTGGACACAGTGTGTTTGACAAATCCCATTGGAGAGCATATGTGTGTCACAAACTCTATTAGACAGTTTGTGTGTCACAACCCCACTGGACAGCGTCTGTGTCAAAAACCCCACTGGCAGGGTGTGTGTCACCACCCCTATTCGACAGAGTGTGTGTGTCACAAACCCCATTGGACAGCATGTGTGTCAAAAACCACCCTGGACACTGTGTATGTCACAAATCCCTTCGGAAAGCATGCGTGTCACAAACACCATTGGACAGCGTATGTGTGTCACAATCCCCATTGGACAGTGTGTGTGTCACAGACACCATTGGACAGTGTGTGTGTCACAAACCCCATTGGAAAGCGTGTGTGTGTCTCAATCCCCTTTGGACAGCGTGTGTGTGACAAACCCCATTGGACAGTGTTTGTGTCAAAAAACCCCCTGGACAGTGTGTGTGTCACAAACCCCATTGGACAGCTTGTGTGTGTCACAATCCCCATTGGACAGTGTGTGTTTCACAAACCCCATTGGACAGTGTGTGTATCACATACCACTCTGGACACCGTGTGTGTCACAAACACCACAGGAGCGTCTCTGTGTCACAAAACCCATTGGACATCGCGTGTGTATCACAATCCCCATTTGACAGAGTGTGTATCACAAGTCCCATTGGGCAGAGTGTGTGCGTCACAAACCCCATTGGAAAGTGTATGTGTCACTAACCCCATTGGATAGTATGTGCGTATCACAAAACACATTGGAAAGTGTGTGTGTTACATACCCCATTCGATAGCATGGGTTTGTCACAACCCCCATTGGACAGAGAGTGTGTGTCACAAACCCCTCTGGACAGTGTGTGTGTAACAAACCCAATGGACAGCATGTGTGTCACAAACACCATGGGACAGCTTTTGTGTATGTCACAATCCCCTTTGTACAGTGTGTGTGTCACAACCACCATTGGACAGTGTGTGTGTCACAAACCCCATTGGACAGTGTGTGTGTCACAAACCCCCCTGGACAGTGTGTGTGTTACAAAACCCATTGGACAACATGCGTGTCACAAACACCATTGGACAGAGTGTGTGTAACAAACCCCACAGGACATCGTGTTTGTCACAAACACCATTGGACATCATGAGTGTGTCACAAACCCCATGGGAAAGTGTGTGTGTCACGAACCCCATTGGACAGCGTGTGTGTGTCAAAATCCAAATTTGACAGTGTGTGTGTCACAAACCCAACTGGACAGCGTGTGTGACACAAACACCCCTGGAGATTCTCTGTGTCACAAACCCCATTGGACAGCATTTATGTCACAAACCCCCCTGGACAGTGTGCGTGTCACAATCCCCGTTGGACAGCGTTTGTGTGTCTCAATGCCCATTGGACAGTGTGTGTATCACAAACCCCATTGGACAGTGTTTGTGTCACAAACCCCACTGTACAGCGTGTGTGTCATGAACTCCATTGGACAGCGTGTGTGTCACAAGTACCATTGCACAGAGTGTGTGTGTCACAAATCCCATTGGAAAGCGTGTGTGTCACAACCCCCAATGGACAGCGTGCATGTGTCACAAACCCCTTTGGACTGTGTGTGTGTCACAATCCCCATTGGACAGTCTGTGTGTCAGGAACCCTCCTGGACAGTGTGTGTGTCACAAACCCCATGGGACAGCTTGTGAGTTTCACAGTCCCCATCGGACAGCGTGTGTGTTCACAAACTCCCGTGGACACTGTGTGTGTAACAAACCCCATTGGACAGCGCGTGTTTCACAGACCGCATTGGAAAGTGTGTCTGTGACAAACCCCATTGAACAGCGTGTGTGTCACAAAACCCCATTGGACAGTGTGCTTGTCACAAACCCCGTTTGACAGAGTGTGTGTGTAAAAAACCCCATTAGACAGTGTGTGTGTCACAAACCCCATTGGACAGCGTGTGTGACGTGAACTCCATTGGACAGCGTGTGTGTTCACATGTACCATTGCACAGAGTGTGTGTGTCACAAATCCCATTGGACAGCGTGTGTGTCACAACCCCCATTGGACAGTATGCGTGTGTCACAAACCCCTTTGGAATGTGTGTGTGTCACTAACCCCATGGGACAGCGCGTGTGTGTCACAATCCCCATTGGACAGTTTGTGTGTCACGAACCCCCCTGGACACTGTGTGTGTCACAAACCCCATTGGACATCATCCGTGTCACAAACACCACTGGACAGCCTGTGTGTGTCACAATCCCCATTGTACAGCGTTTGTGTGTCACAACGCCCATCGGACAGCGTGTGTGTTCACAAACTCCCCTGTACAATGTGTGTGTCACAAACCCCTTTAGACAGCATGTGTGTCACAAAGCCCATGGGACAGTTTGTGTATGTCACAACCCCCATTGGATAGATTGTGTGTGTCACAAACCCCATTGGACAGCGTGTGTGTCACAAAACCCACTGGTGAGAGTGTAGTGTGACAAGCACCTTGGACAGAGTGTGTGCATCAGAAACCCCATTGGGCAGTGTGTGTGTCACAAAACAGATTGGAAAGTGTGTGTGTCAGAAACCTCACTGGACAGCGGGTGTGTGTCACAATCCCCATTGGACTGATTGTGTGTGACAAACCCCATTGGAGAGCATATGTGTGTCACAAACCCTATTGGACAGTTTGTGTGTCACGAACCCCCCTGGACACTGTGTGTGTCACAAACCCCATTGGACATCATCCGTGTCACAAACACCGCTGGACAGCCTGTGTGTGTCACAATGCCCATTGTACAGCGTTTGTGCGTCACAATGTCCATTGGACAGTGTGTGTATCACAAAACCCAATGGAAAGCGTGTCTGTCACAAACCCCATTGGAAAGTGTGTGTGTCACAAACCCCATGGGACAGCATGCGTGCAACAAACACCATGGGACAGCGTGTCTGTGTAACGATCACCATTAGAAAGCCTGTGTGTCATAAAACCCCGAGGACAGTGTGAGTATGACGAACCCGATTGGACAGCGTATGTTTCAGGAACTCCATTTGACAGAGTGTGTGTCGCAAGCCCCATTGGACAGAGTGAGTGTGTCGCAAACCCGATGGGACAGCGTGTGTGTGTCACAATCCCCATTGGACAGTGTGTGTGTCACAAACCCCCTCGACAGTGTGCTTGTCACAAACCCCGTTGGTCAGAGTGTGTGTGTCACAACCCTATTAGACAGTGTGTGTGTCACAAACCCCATTGGAAAGTGTGTGTGTTACAAACCCCACGGGACAGCGTGTGTGTCAGGAACCCCATTGGACAGCATGTGTGTAGCAAGCCCCATTGGCCAGAGTGTGTGTGTCACAAAGCCCATTGGACAACGTGTGTGTCACAAACACCATTGGACAGCGTGTATCTCACAAATGCCATTGGACAATGTGTGTGTCACAATCTCCATTGGACAGAGTGAGTGTCAGAAACACCATTGGACACAGTGTGTGTAACCAGCCCCATTGGACAGTGTGTGTATCACAATACTCCCCGGACAGAATGTCTGTCACATACCTCATTTGACAGGTGTGTGCCTCAAACACCTTTGCACAGCTAGTGTGTCAGAAACCCTATTGGAAATTGTGTGTGTCACAAACCCCATTGGATTGCGTGTGTGTCACGAACCCCATTGGACAACGTGTGTGTCACAAGTACCTTTGGACAGAGTGTGTTTTTAACAAATCCCATTGGACAGCGTGTGTGTGTCACAAACCTCATTGGACAGCGTGTGTGTCACAGACCCCATTGGACAGCGTGTGTGTCACAAACGCCATTGGACATCATCCGTGTCACAAACACCATTGGACAGCCTATATGTGTCACAATCCCCATTGGACATTGTTTGTGTGTCACAATGCCCATTGGACAGTTCGCGTATCACAAACCCCATTGGACAGTGTTTGTCTCACAAACCCCACTGGACAGCCTGTGTGTCACGAACCCCATTGGACAGCGTGTCTGTCACAAGTACCATTGGACAGAGTGTGTGTGTCACAAACCCCATGGGACAGCGTGTGTGTGTCACAATCCGCATTAGATAGCGAGTGTGTTCACAAACCCCCGTGGACACTCTGTGTGTCACAAAGCCCACTGGACATCGCGTGTTTCACAAACGCAATTGGAAAGTGTGAGTGTCAAAAACGCCATTGGACATAGTTTGTGTATAAAAACCCCATTGGACAGCGTGTGTGTCACACACCTCCTGGACAGTTTGCTTGTCACAAACATCGTTTGACAGAGTGTGTGTGTCACAAACCCCATTAGACAGTGTGTGTATCACAAATCCCATTGGACAGCGTGTTTGTCAGAAACCACATTGGAAAGTGTGTGTGTCAGAAACCGCATTTGAAAGTGTGTGTGTCACAAACCCCATTGGATAGCATGTGTGTGTCACAAACCCTATTGGATAGTGTGTGTGTCACAAACGCCATTGGACAGTGTGTGTTTCACAAACCCCCGAGGACAACTTGTGTGTCACGAACCACATTGGACAGCGTGTGTGACACAAAACCCTTTGAAAAGTGTGTTTGTCAAAAGCACCATTATACAGAGTGTGTGTGTCACAAACCCATCGGACAGCGTTTGTTTGTCAGAAACCCCATTAGACAGTGTGTGTGTCACAAAACCCATTGGACAGAGTGTGTTTCTCAAACCGAGTTGGAGAGTGTGTGTGTCACAAACCCCATTGGACAGCGTGTGTGTTTCACAAACCCCATTGGACAGTGTGTGTGTGCAACAAACCCCAATGGACAGCGTGTGTGTCACAACCCCCATTGGACAGATTGTGTGTGTCACGAACCCCATTGGACAGCGTGTGTGTCACAAGTTCCATTGCACAGGGTGTGTGTGTCACAAACCCAATTGCACAGCGTGTGTGTCACAAACCCCATTGGACCGCGTGTGTATGCCACAAACCCCATTGGACAGTGTGTGTGTCACAAAGTTCATTGGAAACTGTGTGTGTCACACAGCCCATTCGACAGCATGTGTGTCACAAAAACCATTGGACATCATCCGTGCCACAAAAAACTTTGAACAGCGTGTGTGTGTCACAATCCCCTTTGGACAGCGTTTGTGTGTCACAACCCCCATTGGACAGTGTGTGTATCACAAACCCCATTGGACAGTGTTTGTGTCACAAACCCCATTGGACAGCGTGTGTGTCACGAACCCCGTTGGACAGTGTGTGTGTCACAACCCACATTGGATAGCGTGTGTGTGTCACGAACCCCATTGGACAGTGTGTGTGTCACAAACTTCATTGGACAGCGTGTGTGTCACAAATCACCCTGGACAGTTTGTTTGTCAAAAACCGCATTGGACAGAGTGTTTGTGTCACAAACACCATTGGACAGCGTGTCTGTCACAATACCGATTGGACAGCAGGCGTGTCACAAACACCATTTAACAACGTGTGTGTGTCACAGTGCCCATTGGACAGCCTGTGTGTCACAAGCTCCACTGGACAGCTTTTGTGTGTCACAAAACCCATTGGACAGCGTATGTGTCAGAAGCCCCATTGGACAGTGTGTGTGTCACAAACCCCTTTGGACTGTGTGTGTGGCACAAACCACATAGGGCAGTGTGTGTTTCATAAACCCCATTGGATATAGTGTGTGTGTCACAAACCCCATTTGACAGCGTGTGTGTCACAAACACCATTGGACAGTGTGTGTGTCACAAACCCCACTGGACAGCGTGTGTGTGTCAGAAAACCTAAAGGTCAGTGTGTGTGTCACAAACCCCAATGGACAGCGTGTGTGTGTCACAAACCCTCCAGGTCAGTGTGTGTGTCACAAAACCCATTGGACAGCATGCGTGTCACAAACACCATTGAACAGTGTATGTGTAACAAACCCAACTGGTCAGCGTGTGTGTCATAAAACCCATGGGACAGCGTGTGTGTGTCACAAACCCCATTGGAAAGTGTGTGTGTCACAAACCCCATTGGAAAATGTGCGTGTCACAAACCCCATTGGACATCGTGTCTGTGTCACAATCCCCTTTGGACAATGTGTGTGTCAAAAAACACATTGTATAGCGTGTGCCTCACAAACCCCATTAAAAAGTGTGTGTGTGACAAACCCCAGTGGAGAATGTGCTGTGTCACAAACCCTAGTGGACATATTTTGTTTCACTATCCCCATTGGACAGCGTGTGTGTCACAATCCCCATTGGACAGTGTGTGTGTCACAAAACCCATTGTACACTGTGTGTGGCACAATCCCCTTTGGAAAGCGTGTGTTTCACAAACCCATTTGACAGGGTGTGTGTCACAAATGCAATTGGACAGAATGTGTGTGTGACAAACACCATTGGACAGTGTGTATATCACAAACCCCATTGGACAGAGTGTGCGTCACAAACCCCCCTGGACAGTGTGTTTGTCACTAACCCCATTGGACAGAGTGTGTGTGTCATAAAGCCAATTGGACAGCATGTG
This sequence comes from Columba livia, assembly GCF_036013475.1. Classification (NCBI taxonomy): domain Eukaryota; kingdom Metazoa; phylum Chordata; class Aves; order Columbiformes; family Columbidae; genus Columba; species Columba livia. The sequence goes on from NW_027043012.1 coordinate 75,440, forward strand.
TGTCACAATCCCCTTTGGACAGCGTTTGTTTGTCACAATGCCCATTGGACAGTGTGTGTATCACAAACCCCATTGGACAGTGTGTGTGTCACAAACCCTCCTGGTCAGCGTGTGTGTCACAAACACCATTGGACAGCGTGTGCGTCAAAAACCCCCCTCGACAGTGTGTTTGTCACAAACCCCATTGGACAGTGTGTGTCACATATCCCATTGGACAGTGTCTGTGTCACAAACCCCATTGGAGAGCGTGTGTGTGTCACAATCCCCTTTGGACAGTGTGTGTGTCAGAAATCCCATTGGTTAGCGTGTGTGTGTACAAAGCCTATTGGACAGTGCGTATGTCACAAACCGCAGTGGACAGTGTGTGTGTCACGAACCCCATTGGACATAATGTGTGTTTCACAAAACCCATTGGACAGCATGTGTGTCACAAGAACCATTGGACAGAACATGTGTCAAAAACCCCATTGGACAGCATGTGTGTGGCATAAACCCCATTGGACAGCATGTGTGTCCCAATCCCGATCGGACAGCGTGTGTGTCAGAAACCCCACTGGACAGTGTGTGTCACAAATCCCATTGGACAGCGTGTGTGTCACAATCCCCCTTGGACAAACTGTGTGTGTCACATACCCCCTGGTAAGTGTGTGTCTCACAAACCCCATTTGACAGCGTGTGTGTCACAAACAGCATTGGACAGTGTCTGTGTCACAAACACCATTGGATAGCGTGTGTGTGTCACAAAACCCATGGGAAAGTGTGTGTGTCACAAACCCCATTGGATAGTGTGTGTGTTTCACAAACCCTATTGTACAGTGTGTATGTCACAACCCCCATTGGACAGCGTCTGTGTCTCAAACCCCATTGGACAGCGTGTGTGTCACAAACACCATTGGACATAGTGTGTGTGTCACAATCCACATTGGACAGTGTGTGTGTCACAAACCCCATTGGAATGCGTGTGTGTCTCACAAACCCTATTGGACAGTGTGTGTGTCACAAACCCCACTGGACAGCATGTGTGTCACGAACCCCATTGGACAGCGTGTGTGTCACAAGACCCATTGGACAGAGTGTGTGTGTCACAAAACCCATTGGACAGCGTGTGTGTCACAAACCCCGATGGACAGCGTGTGCGTCACAAACGCCGTTGGACAGCGTGTGCGTCACAAACCCCCCTGGTCAGTATGTCTGTCACAAACCCCATTTTACAGAGTGTGTGTGACATAAATCCCTTTGGACAGCATGTGTGTCACAATCCCCACTGGACAGCCTGTGTGTGTCACAAACCCTCCTGGTCAGTGTGTGTGTCACAAACCCCATTTGACAGCGTGTATGTCACAAACCCCATTGGTAAGTGTGTGTGTCACAGACCCCATTGGAAAGTGTGTGTTTCACAGACCCCATTGGAAAGTGTGTGTTTCACAAACCCCATTGAACAGCGTGTGCGTCACAAACCCCCCTGGACAGTGTGTTTGTCACAAACCCCATTGGACAGTATGTGTCACATATCCCATTGGACATCGTGTGTGTTCACAAACCCCATTGGACAGCCTGTGTGTGTCACAAAATCCCCCTTGTCAGTGTTTGTGTCACAAACCCCATTTTACAGCGTGTGTGTCACAAACACCATTGGACATTGTCTGTGTCACAAACCACATTGGACAGCATGCGTGTCACAATCCCCATTGGACATCGTGTGTGTGTCACAAACACCATTGGAAAGTGTGTGTGTAAAAAAACCAAAAGGTCAGCGTGTGTGTCATAAAACGCATGCGACAGCGTGTGTGTGTCACAAAACACATTGGAAAGTGTGCGTGTCACAAACCCCACTGGACATCGTGTGTGTGTCACAATCCCCATTGGACAGTGTGTGTGTCAAAAAACCCATTGTATAGCGTGTGTCTCACAAACCCGATTAAAAAGCCTGTGTGTCACAAACCCTATTGGACAGTGTCTGTGTCACAAACCCCACTGGACAGCGTGTATGTCACGAAACCCATTGGACAGATTGTGTGTTTCACAAACCCCATTGGACAGCGTGTGTGTCACAAAACCCATTGGACAGCATGCGTGTCACAAACACCATTGGACAGTGTTTGTGTAACAAACCCAATTGGTTAGCGTGTGTGTCACAAACCGCATTGGACAGTGTGTGTGCCACAAACCCCATTGGATAGCGTGTGTGTGTCACAAACTCTATTGGACAGTGTGTGTTTCACAAACCCCACTGGACAGCGTGTGTGTCACGAACACCATTGGACAGATTGTGTGTTTCACAAACCCCATTGGACAGCGTGTGTGTCACAAGAACCATTTGACAGAGTGTGTGTGTCACAAACCACGTTGGACAGCGTGTTTTTGTCACAATCCCCATTGGACAGCGTGTGTGTCACAAACCCCACTGGACAGCGTGTGCCTCACAAATCCTCTCGACATTGTGTTTGTCACTAACCCCATTGGACAGACTGTGTGTTTCATAAACCCCATTGGACAGTGTGTGTCAGAAATCCCATTGGACAGCGTGTGAGACACAAACCCCATTGGACAGCCTGTGTGTGTCAGAAACCCCACTGGTCAGTGTGTGGTCACAAACCCCATTTGACAGCGTGTGTTTCACAAACACCATTGGACAGTGTGTGTGTCTCAAACCCCATTGGACAGCGTGTGTGTGTCACAAACCCTCCTGGTCAGTGTGTGTGTAACAAACCCCATTGGACAGCCTGTGTGTAGTCACAAACCCCCATTGTCAGTGTTTTTGTCACAAACCCCATTTGCCAGTGTGTGTGTCACAAACACCATTGGACTGTGTCTCTGTTCACAAACCCCATTGGATAGCGTGTGAGTGTCACAAACCCCATCGGAAAGTGTGTGTGTCACAAACCCCATTGGACAGCATGCGTGTCAAAAAAAACATTGGACAGTGTGTGTGTAACAAACCGAATTGGACAGCGTGTGTGTCACAAGACCAATTGGACAGAGTGTGTGTGTCACAAAACCCATTGGACAGTGTGTGTGTCACAAACCCCATTGGACAGCGTGTGTGTGGCATAAACCCCATTGGACAGCATGTGTGTCACAATCCCCATCGGACAGCGTGTGTGTCAGAAACCCCATTGGACAATGTGTGTCAAAAATCCCATTGGACAGCATGTGTGTCACTATCCCCCTTGGACAAACTGTGTGTGTCACATACCCCCTGATCAGTGTGTGTGTCACAAACCCCATTTGACAGCGTGTGTGTCACAAGCAGCATTGGACAGTGTCTGTGTCACAAACACCATTGGATAGCGTGTGTGTGTCACAAACCCCATTGGAAAGTGTGAGTGTCACAAACCCCATTGGATAGAGTGTGTGTTTCACAAACCCTATTGTACAGTGTGTATGTCACAACCCCCATTGGAGAGCGTCTGTGTCTCAAACCCTATTGGACAGTGTGTGTGTCACAAACACCATTGGACATCGCGTGTGTGTCACAATCCCCATTGGACAGTGTGTGTCAGAAATCCCTTTGGACAGCGTGTGTGTCACGAACCCCATTGGACAGCCTTTGTGTGTCACAAAGCCCCCTGGTCAGTGTGTGTGTCACAAACCCCATTTGACAGCGTGTGCATCACAAACACCATTGGACAGTGTGTGTGTCACAAACCCCATTGGACAGCGTGTGAGTCACAAACACCATTGGATAGTGTGTGTGTCACAAACCCCATTCGAAAGTGTGTGTGTCACAGACCCCATTGGAAAGTGTGTGGGTCACAAACCCCATTTGACAGCGTGTGCATCACAAACACCATTGGACAGTGTGTGTGTCACAAACCCCATTGGACAGCGTGTGTGTCACAAACACCATTGGATAGTGTGTGTGTCACAAACCCCATTCGAAAGTGTGTGTGTCACAGACCCCATTGGAAAGTGTGTGTGTCGCAAACCCCATTGGACAGCGTGTGTATCACAAACCCCCCTGGACAGTGTGTTTGTCACAAACCCCATTGGACAGTGTGTGTCACATATCCCATTGGAGAGCATGTGTGTCACAATCCCCATCGGACAGCGTGTTTGTCAGAAACCCCATTGGACAGTGTGTGTCAGAAATCCCTTTGGACAGCGTGTGTGTCACAAACACCATTGGATAGCGTATGTGTGTCAAAAAGACCTTTGGAAAGTGTGTGTGTCACAGACCCCATTAGACAGCATGTGTGTCACAACCCCATTGGACAGAGTGTGTTTCACGAAAACCATTGGACAGAAAACGTGTCAAAAACACCTTTGGACAGTGTGTGTGTAACAAACCCAATTGGTCAGCCTGTGTGTCACAAACCCCATTGGACAGGCTCTGTGTGTCACAAACCCCTTGGTCAGTGTGTGTGTTACAAACCCCATTGGACACCGTGTGTGTGTCACAAAACCCATTGGAAAGTGTGTTTGTCACAAACACCATTGGAAAGTGAGCGTGTCACAAACTCCTTTGCATAGACAGTGTATTTCACAATCCACATTGGACAGAGTCTCTAGCACAAACCCCAATGCACAGAGTGTGTGTCAAAAACACCATTGAACTGAGTGTGTGTGTCACAATCCCCATTGGACAGTGTGTGTGTCACAAACCCAACTGGATAGTGTGTGTGTGTCACAAACCCTATTAGACATTGTGTGTGTCACAAACCGCACAGGACAGCGTGTATATCACGAACCCCATTGGACAGATTGTGTGTTTCACAAACCCCATTGGACAACGTGTGTGTCTTAAACCCCATTGGAGAGCGTGTGTGTGTCACAAACCCCATTGGACAGCGTGTGTGTGTCACAAACCCCACTGGACAACGTGTGCGTCACAAACCCCCCTGGACAGTGTGTTTGTCACAAACCACATGGGACAGTGTGTGTCACATATCGCATTGGACAGCCTGTGTGTGTCACAAACCCCCCTTGTCAGTGTTTTGTGGCACCAACCCCATTTAACAGAGTGTGTGTGTCACAAGACCCTTTGGACAGTGTGTGTGTATCACAAAACCCATTGAACAGCGTGTGAGTAACAAATGTCTTTGGACAGTGTGTGTGTTACAAACTCCATTGGACAGCGTGTGTGTCACAAACCCTCCTCGTCAGTGTGTGTGTCACAAATCCTATTGGACGGCGTTTGTGTCACAAGCTCATTGGACAGAGTTTGTGTCACAAAACCCATTTGTCAGCGTGTCACAGACTCCATTGGACAATGTGTGTGTAACAAAACCAATTGGTCAGCATGGGTGACACAAACCTCATGGGACAGCATGGTTGTTTCACAAAACCCGTTGTAAAGTGTGTGTGTCACTAACTCCTATGGAAAGTGTGCGTGTCACAAACCCCATTGGATAGCGTGTGTATGTCAGAATCCCCATTGGACAGCGTCTGTGTCACAAACCCTGTGGGACAGCGTGTGTATGTCGCAATCCCCATTGGACAGTGTCTGTGTCACAAAACCCACTGGACAGATTCTGTGTGTCACAAAAAACACTGGACAGTTTATGTGTCACAAAACCCGTTGGATAGCGTGTGTGTGTCACAAACCCTATTAGACAGTGTGTGTGTCACAAACCCCACTCGACAGCGTGTGTATCACGAACTCCATTGGACAGCGTGTGTGTCACAAGTACCATTGGACAGAGTGTGTGTGTCAAAAACCCCATTGGACAGTGTGTGTGTCACAATCCCCATTGGACAGCGTGTGTGTCACAAACCCCATGGGACAGATTGTGTGTATCACAAACCCCATTGAAGAGCGTATGTGTCATAAACCCCATTGGACTTCGTGTGTGTGTCACAATAACCTTTGGACACTGTGTGTGTGTCATAAATCCCATTGGACAGCGTGTGTGTCACAAACCCCTTCAGACAGTGTGTGAGTCACAAACCACACTGGACAGCGTGTGTGTGTCACAATCCCCTTTCGACTGTGTGTGTGCCACAAACCCCATGGGACAGAGTGTGTGTCACGAACTCTATTGGACAGCATGTGTGTCACAAGCCCATTGGACAGAGTGTGTGTTTCACAAAACCCACTGGACAGTATATGTGTCAAAAACCCCATTGGGTAGCGTGTGTGTCACAAACCCAAATGGACAGTGTGTGTGTCACAAACCCCATGGGACAGAGTGTGTGTCAAAAACACTAATGGACAGCGTGTGTGTCACAAACACCATTGGAGAACGTGTGTCTGTCACAATCCCCATTGGACAGAGTGTGTGTCACAAACCCCATTGGACAGTGTGTGTGTAACAAACCCCATTGGACAGCGTGTATGTTTCACAATGCCCTTTGGACAGTGTGTATGTCACAAAACCCCATGGGACAGAGTGTGTGTCACAAACACTATTGGACAGCGTGTGTCTCATAAACCCCATTAGATAGCGTGCGTGTCACAAGACCCATTGGACAGAGTGTGTGTGTCACTAACCAATGGACAGTGTGTGTGTCACAATTCCCATTGGCCAGCATGTGTTTCACAAAACCCATTGGACAGCGTGCGTGTCACAAGACCCATTGGACAGAGGGTGTGTGTCGCAAACCCCATTGGACAGCGTATGTGTCACAATTCCCATTGAACAAATTGTGTGTGTCACAAACCCCATTGGACAGCGTGTGTGTCATAAACCCCATTAGATAGGGTGCGTGTCACAAGACCCATTGGACAGAGTGTGTGTGTCACAAACCCCATTGGACAGTGTGTTTGCCACAATACCCATTGGACAACGTGTGTGTCACAAACCCAATTGGACAGTGTGTGTGTGTCACAAACTCCATAGTACAGTGTATGTGTCACAAAACCCATTGTATTGCGTGTGTGTCACAAATACCATTAGAAAGCGTGTGTGTCACAAACCAAATTGGAAAGCATGTGTGTGTCACAAACCCTATTGGTCAGTGTGTGTGTCACAAACCCCACTCGACAGCGTGTGTGTTACACACCCCATTGGACAGCGTGTGTGTCATAAACCCCATTGGACAGCGTGTGTGTTCACAAACCCCATTGGACAGAGTGTGTGTGTCACACACCCCATTGGAGAGCGTGTGTGTCACAAACCTCTTTGGACAGTGTGTGTGTCACAAACTCCTTTGGACAGCGTGTGTGTGTCACAATCTCCATTGGACAGTGTGTGTGTCATAAACCCTATGGGACAGAGTGTGTTTCACAAAACCTATTGGACAGTGTGTGTGTCACAAGCCCATTGGACAGCATTTGTGTGTCACAAACCCTCCTGGTAAGTGTGTGTGTCACAAACCCCATTGAACAGCGTGTGTGTCACAAGGTCATTGGACAGAGTTTGTGTCACAAAACCCATTTGACAGCGTGTCACAAAGCCCATTGGACTGTACAAACCCAATTGGTCAGCGTGTGTGTCACAAACACCATGGGACAGCGTGTGTGTGTCGCAAAACCCATTGGAAAGTGTGTTTGTCACAAACCCCATTGGAAAGTGTGCGCATTACAAACCCCATTGGATAGCGTGTTTATGTCACAATCCCCATTGGACAGTGTCTGTGTCACGAACCCCATTGCACAGCTTGTGTGTCACAAACACCATTGGACAGAGTGTGTGTGTCACAATCCCCATTAGAAAGTGTGTGTTTCACAAACCCCATTGGATAACGTGTGTGTTTCACAAACCCTATTGGACAGTGTTTGTGTCACAAACCCCACTCGACAGTGTGTGTATCACGAACCCTATTGGACAGCATGTGTGTCACAAGTACCATTGAACAGAGTGTGCGTGTCACAAACCCCATTGGACAGTGTGTGTGTCACAATCCCCATTGGACACCGTGTGTGTCACAAACCCCATTGGACAGATTGTGTGTGTCACAAAGCCAATGGGACAGAGTGTGTGTCAAAAACAATATTGGACAGCCTGTGTGTCACAAGCCCATTTGACAGAGTATGTGTTTCACAAAAACCACTGGACAGTATATGTGTCAAAAACCCCATTGAAGAGCGTGTGTGTCACAAACACCATTGGACAGCATTTGTGTGTCACAAACCCCATTAGACAGTGTGTGTGTCACAAACCCCATTGAATAGCGTGTGTGTGTCGCAATCCCCATTGGACATCGTCTGTGTCAGAAAACCCATTGGACAGCGTGTGTGTCACAAACACCATTGGACATCGTGTGTATGTCACAATCCCCATTGGACAGAGTGTGTGTCACAAACCCCTTTGGATAGCGTGTGTGTGTCACAAACCCTATTGGACAGTGTTTGTGTCACCAGCATCACTGGACAGAGTGTGTGTGTAGAACTCCATTGGACAGCGTGTGTGTCACAAAACCCATTTTACATAGTATGTGTGTCACAAACACTATTGGTCAGCGTGTGTGTCACAAACCCCTATGGACAGTGTGTGTTTCACAAACCCCATTGCACAGCGTGTGTGTGTGTCACAATCCCCAATGTATAGCGTTAGTGTCACAAACCCCATTAGAAATTGTGTGTGTCACAAACCCCATTGGATAGCGTGTCTGTGTCACAAACCCTATTGGACAGTGTGTGTGTCACAAACACCACTCGACACTGTGTGTTTCACTAACCCCATTGGACAGTGTGTGTGTCACAAACTCCATGAGACAGAGTGTGTTTCACAAACACTTTTGGACAGCGTGTGTGTCAAAAAACACACTGGACAGCGTGCGTGTCACAAACACCATTGGACAATGTGTGTGTGTCACAAACCCCATTAAAAAGTGCTTGTGTCACAAACCCCATTGGATAGTGTGTGTGTGTCACAAACCCTATTGGACAGTCTGTGTCACAAAACCAGATCGACAGCATGTGATTCACGAACACCATTGGACCGCGTGTGTGTCACAAGACCAATTGGACAGCGTGTGTGTCACAAACCACACTGGACAGAGTGTGTGTGTCACACACCGCATTGGATAGCATTTGTGTGTCACAAAGCCCATTGGACAGTGTGTTTGTCACAATTAGAAAGCGTCTGTGTCACAAACCCCATTGGACAGCGTGTGTGTCACAAATCTCTATGGACAGTGTGTGTGTCACAATCCCCATTGGACAGCGCGTGTGTCACAAATCCCACTGGACAGAGTATGCGTGACACATACCCCATTGGAAAGAGTGTGTGTGTCACAGTCCCCATTAATCAGTGTATGTGACACAAACCCGATTGGAGAGAGTGGGTGTCACAAACCCAATTTGACAGCATGTGTGTCACAAACACCATTGGACAGCTTGTGTGTGTCACAAACCCAATTGGACAATGTGTGTGTCACAAACCCCATTGGACAGCGCGTGTGTCACAAATCCCACTGGACAAAGTATGCGTGACACATACTGCATTGGAAAGAGTGTGCGTGTCACAGTCCCCATTAATCAGTGTATGTGACACAAACCCCATTGGAGAGAGTGGGTGTCACAAACCCAATTTGACAGCATGTCTGTCACAAACACCATTGGACAGCTTGTGTGTGTCACAAACCCAATTGGACAATGTGTGTGTCACAAACCCCATTGGACAGCGCGTGTGTCACAAGCCCTATTGGACAGCGTGTGTGTGTCACAATCCACGTTGGACAGAGTGTGTATGACAAACCCCACTGGACAATGTTTGTGTCACAAACCTCACTGGACCCTGTGTGTGTCACAAAACCGATTGGACAGCGTGTGTGTCAGAAACACCATTGGACAGCATGTGTGTGACACAATCCCCATTGGACTGTGTGTGTGTCACCTACCCCATTGGACAGCGTGTTTGTCACAATCCCCATTGGATAGCGTGTGTGTCACACACCAAATTGGACAGAGTTTGTGTCTCAAACCGTATTGGACAGTGTGTGTGTCACAAACCCCATTGGACAGCGTCCGTGTCACAAACGCCATTGGACGGCGTGTGTGTCTCTCAACCCCAATTGGACAGTGTGTGTGTCACAATCTCCATTGGACAGCGAGTGTGTGAGAAAACCTATTGGACAGAGTGTGTATAACAAAACTCATTGGAAAGAGTGTCTGTCACAATCCCCATTGGACAACGTGTGTGTCACAAACCCCATTGGACAGAGTGTGTATAGCAAAACCCATTGGAAAGAGTGTGTGTCACGAAACCCATTGGACTGCGTGTGCATGTCACAGTCCCCATTGGACAGTTTGTGTGGCACAAACCCCATTAGACAACGTGTGTGTCACAAACCCCATTGGACAGTGTGTGTGTCACAAACCCATTGGACAGCATCCGTGTCACAAACGCCATTGGACAGCGTGTGTATGTCACAATCCCAATTGGACAGCGTGTGTGACACAAAAACCATTGCACAGTGTGTGTGTTTCACAATCCCCATTGCACAGAGTGTGTGTCACAAACCCCATTGGACAGCATGTTTGTCACAAACCCCTTTGGACAGTGTGTGTTTCACAAACCCCATTGGACAGTGTCTGTGTCACAATCCACTTTGGATAGTGTGTGTGTTACAAAAACCCATTGGACAGTGTGTGTCACAAACCATATTGGACAGCGTGTGTGTTACAAACAGCATTGGACAGCGTGTGTTTGTCACAAACCCCATTGGACAGAGTAGGTGTGACAAACGCTTTGGGCAGCGTGTGCGTGTTACAAACACCATTGGAAAGGGTGTGTGTCACAAACCCCAATGGATAGTGTGTGTGTCACATACCCCACTGGAAAGCATGTGTGTTACGAACCCCATGGGACAGCGTGTGTGTCACAAGCCCCTTTGGACAGCATGAGTGTCAGAAACCCCATTGGACAGCGTGTGTGTGTCACAAACCCCATAAGACAGTGTGTGTGTAAAAAACCATATTGGTCAACGTGTGTGTCTCAAACCCCATGGGACAGCGTGTGTGTGTCAGAAACCCCTTTAGAAACTGTGCGTGTCACAAACCCCTTTGGATAGCATGTGTGTGTCACAAACCCTATTGTATAGTGTGTATGTCACAATCCCCATTGGACAGCGTCTGTGTCACAAACCCCATTGGACAGCGTGTGTGTCAAAAACACCATTGGACATCGTGTGTGTGTCACAATCCCCATTGGACAGTATGTGTGTCACAAAACCCTTTTATAGCGTGTGAGTCACAAACCCCGTTAGAAAGTGTGTGTGTCACAAACCCTATTGGACAGTGTGTGTGTCACAAACCCCACTGGACAGCGTGTGTATCAGGAACCCCATTGGACAACGCGTGTGTCACAAAACCCATTGGACAGCATGTGTGTCACAATCCCCATTGGACATCGCGTGTGTCACAAAACCTATTGGACAGCTTTTGTGTCACAATATCCATTGGACAGAGTGTGTGTGTCACAATCCCCATTGAACAGCCTGTGTGTCAGAAACCTCTTTGGACAGTGTGTGTGTCACAAACATCCTTAGACAGCGTTTGTGTGTCTTAATCCCCATTGGACAGTGTGTGTGTCACAAACCCCAGTGGACAGTGTGTGTGTCACAAAACCCACTGGACAGTGTGGGTGTCAAAATCACCACTGGACAGAGAGTGTGTGTCACAAACCCCATTGGACAGCATGTTTGTCACAAACCCCCGTGGGTACTGTGTGTATCACGAAGGCCATTGGACAGCGTGTATGTCACACCCCCCCTGGACAATGTGTGTGTCACAATCCCCAGTAGACAGCGTGTGTATCACATACCCCATTGGATAGTGTGTGTGTCACAAACCCCACTGGACAGAGTTTGTGTGTCACAATCCCCATTGGACAGTGTGTGTGTCACAACACCCATTTGACCGAGTGTGTGTGTCGAAAACCCCATTGGAGACTGTGTGTCTGACAAACCCCACTGGACAGTACGTGTGTCACAAAACCCATTGGACAGCGTGTGTGTGACACGAACCCCATTGGACAGCGTGTGTGTGTCACAAACCCTCTTGGTCAGTGTGTGTGTGTCACAAAGCCCATTCGACAGCGTGTGTGTCACAAGTACCATTGGACAGAGTGTGTGTCACAAAAACGATTGGACAGCATGCGTGTCTCAAACACCATTGGACAGTGTGTCTCTAACAAACCCAACTGGTCAGAGTTTGTGTCATAAAACCCGTCGGACAGCGTGTGTGTGTCACAAATCCCATTGGAAAGTGTGTTTGTCACAAACCCCATTGGAAAGTGTGTTTGTCACAAACCCCATTGGAGAGCGTGTGTGTGTCACAATCCCCATTGGACAGTGTGTGTGTCACAAACCCCATGGGACAGAGTATGTGTCACAAACGCTATTGGACAGTGTGTGTGTCACAAACCCCACTGGGCAGCGTGTGTGTCACAATCCCCATTGGAGAGCGTGTGTGTGTCACAAACCCCATTGGAAAGTGTGTTTGTCACAAACCCCATTGGAGAGCGTCTGTGTGTCACAATCCCCATTGGACAGTGTGTGTGTCACAAACCCCACTGGACAGCGTGTGTGTCACAATCCCCATTGGACAGCGTGTGTGTCACATACCCCATTGGATAGTGTGTGTGTCACAAACCCCACTGGACAGAGTTTGTGTGTCACAATCCCCATTGGACAGTGTGTGTGTCACAACACCCATTTGACCGAATGTGTGTGTCGAAAACCCCATTGGAGACTGTGTGTCTGACAAACCCCACTGGACAGTACGTGTGTCACAAAACCCATTGGACAGCGTGTGTGTGACACGAACCCCATTGGACAGCGTGTGTGTGTCACAAACCCTCTTGGTCAGTGTGTGTGTGTCACAAAGCCCATTCGACAGCGTGTGTGTCACAAGTACCATTGGACAGAGTGTGTGTCACAAAAACGATTGGAAAGCATGCGTGTCTCAAACACCATTGGACAGTGTGTCTCTAACAAACCCAACTGGTCAGAATTTGTGTCATAAAACCCGTCGGACAGCGTGTGTGTGTCACAAATCCCATTGGAAAGTGTGTTTGTCACAAACCCCATTGGAAAGTGTGTTTGTCACAAACCCCATTGGAGAGCGTGTGTGTGTCACAATCCCCATTGGACAGTGTGTGTGTCACAAACCCCATGGGACAGAGTATGTGTCACAAACGCTATTGGACAGTGTGTGTGTCACAAACCCCACTGGGCAGCGTGTGTGTCACAATCCCCATTGGAGAGCGTGTGTGTGTCACAAACCCCATTGGAAAGTGTGTTTGTCACAAACCCCATTGGAGAGCGTCTGTGTGTCACAATCCCCATTGGACAGTGTGTGTGTCACAAACCCCACTGGACAGCGTGTGTGTCACAAGAACATTGGAAGGAGTGTGTGTGTCACAAAACCCACTGGACAGTGTATGTGTCAGAAAACCCATTGGAGAGCGAGTGTGTGTCCCAAAGCCTATTAGACAGTGTGTGTGTAACAAACCCTATCGTTCAGCGTGTTTGTCACAAACCCCATGGGACAGGGTGTGTGTGTCACAAACCCCACTGGAAAGTGTGTGTGTCACAAACCCCTTCGGATAGCGTGTGTGTGTCACAAACCCTATTGGATAGTGTGTATGTCACAATCCCCATTGGACAGCGTCTGTGTCACAAACCCCATTGGACAGCGTCTGTGTCACAAACCCCATTGGACAGCGTGTGTGTCACAAGATCCATTGGACAGAGTGTGTGTGTCACAAACCGCATTGGACAGCGTGTGTTACAAAACCCACTGGACAGTGTGTGTCACAAACCCCACTGGACAGCGTGTGTGTCACAATCCCCATTGGACAGCGTGTGTGTCACAAGAACATTGGAAGGAGTGTGTGTGTCACAAAACCCACTGGACAGTGTATGTGTCAGAAAACCCATTGGAGAGCGAGTGTGTGTCCCAAAGCCTATTAGACAGTGTGTGTGTAACAAACCCTATCGGTCAGCGTGTTTGTCACAAACCCCATGGGACAGGGTGTGTGTGTCACAAACCCCACTGGAAAGTGTGTGTGTCACAAACCCCTTCGGATAGCGTGTGTGTGTCACAAACCCTATTGGATAGTGTGTATGTCATAATCCCCATTGGACAGCGTCTGTGTCACAAACCCCATTGGACAGCGTCTGTGTCACAAACCCCATTGGACAGCGTGTGTGTCACAAGATCCATTGGACAGAGTGTGTGTGTCACAAACCGCATTGGACAGCGTGTGTTACAAAACCCACTGGACAGTGTGTGTGTCACAAGCCCCACTGGACAGAGTGTGTGTGTCACAAACCCCATTGGACAGCATGTGTGTCACAAACCCCCGTGGGTACAGTGCGTATCATGAACGCCATTGGATAGTTTGTGTGTCACAACCCCCCCTGGACAGTGTGTGTGTCACACTCCACAGTAGACAGCGTGTGTGTCTCAATCCCCATTGGATAGTGTGTGTGTCACAAACCCCACTGGACAGCGTGTGTGTCTCAAACTCCCATGGACAGTTTGTGTGTCACAAAACCCATTGGACAGAGTTTGTGTGTCACAATCCCCATTTGACCGAGTGTGTGTGTCACAAACCCCATTGGAGACTGTGTGTCTGACAAACCCCACTAGACAGTACGTGTGTCACAAAACCCATTGGACAGCATGCATGTCACAAACACCATTATACACCGTGTGTATGTCACAATCCTCATTGCACTGTGAGTGTGTCACAAACCCATTTGACAGCGTGTGTTTCACAAGCGCCATTGGACAGGGTGTGTGTATAACAAACACCATTGGACAGTGTCTGTGTCACAATCCCCATTGTACACTGTGTTTGTGACAAACCCCATTGCACAGCGTTTGTGTGTCACAATCCCCATTGAACAGCATGTGTGTCACAAACCCAATTGGACAGCATGTGCGTCACAAATCCCCCTGTACAGTGTGTTTGTCTCAAACCCCATTGGACAGAGTGTGTGTGTCATAAACCCCATTGGACAGAATGTGTGTCACAGTCGCCATTGGACAGCGTCTGTGTGACACGAACCCCTTTGGACAGCGTGTGTGTGTCACAAACCCTCCTGGTCACTGTGTGTGTCACAAGGCCCATTGGACAGCGTGTGAGTCACAAGACCATTGGACAGCGTGTGTGTCACAAACCCCTTTGGACAGTGTGTTTCACAAACCCCATTGTACAGTGTGTGTGTGGCACAATCTCCATTGGACGATGTGTGTGTCACAAACCCCATGGGACAGAGTGTGATTCGCAAACACTATTGGACAGCGTGTTTGTCAGAAGCCCATTGGACAGCGTGTGTGTGTCACAAAACCTCCTGGTCAGTGTGTGTGTCACAAACCCCATTGGATAGTGTGTGTGTCACAAAGCCCATGGGACAGAATGTGTGTCATAAACAGTATTGGACAGTGTGTGTGTCACAAACCCCACTAGACAGCGTGTGTGTCGCGAACCCCATTGGACAGCGTGTATGTCACAAGACCATTGGAAAGAGTGTGTGTGTCACAAAACCCATTGGACAGTGTATGTATCACAAAACACATTGGATAGCGTGTGTGTGTCCCGAAGCCTAGGGGACAGTATGTGTGTAACAAACACCATTGGACAGCGTGTGTGTGTCACAAACCCCATTAGACAGTGTGTGTGTAACAAACCCAATTGGTCAGCGTGTGTGTCACAAACCCCATGGGACAGCGTGTGTGTGTCTCAAACCCCTTTAGAAAGTGTGCGTGTCACAAATCCCTTTGGATAGCGTGTGTGTGTCACATACCCTATTGTATAGTGTGTATGTCACAATCCCCATTGGACAGCGTCTGTCTCACAAACCCCATTTATTAGAGCGTGTGTGTCACAAACACCATTGGACATCGTGTGTGTGTCACAAAACATTTGCATAGCGTATGTGTCACAAACCCCATTAGAAAGTGTGTGTGTCACAAACCCCGTTGGATAGCATGTGGGTGTCACAAACCCTATTGGACAGTGTGTGTGTCACAAACCCCACTGGACAGCGTGTGTGTCACGAACCCCATTGGACAGCGTGTGTGTCACAAGAGCCATTGGACAGAGTGTGTGTGACACAAACCCCATTAAAAAGTGTGTGTGTCACAAACCCCATTGCATAGCGTGTGTGTCGCAATCCCCGTTGGACAGTGTGTGTGTCTCACAAACCCCATTGGACAGTGTGCGTGGCACAAAACCCACTGGACACTGTATGTCTCACAAAACCCATTGGATAGCATGTGTGTGTCACAAACCCTATTGGACAGCGTGTGTTACAAAACCTACTGGACAGTGTGTGTGTCACAAACGTCACTGGACAGAGTGTGTGTCTCAAACACCAATGGACAGCGTGTGTGTCACAAAACACATTGGACAGAGTTTGCGTGTCAAAAACCCCATTGGACAGCGTGTGTGTCACAACCCCCATTTGACCGAGTGTGTGTGTTGCAAACCCCATTGGGACCGTGTGTCTTACAAACACCACTGGACAGTACGTGTGTCACAAAACCCATTGTACAGCATGCGTGTCACAAACACCATTGTACAGCGTGTGTATGTCACAATCATCATTGCACTGTGAGTGTGTCACAAACCCATTTGACACCGTGTGAGTCACAAACGCCATTGGACAGAGTGTGTGTGTGACAAACACCATTGGACAGTGTGTGTGTCACAATCCCCATTGTACAGTGTGTTTGTGACAAACTCCATTGGACAACGTGTGTGTATCACAATCCCCATTGGACAGCATGTGTGTCAGAAACCCAATCGGACAGCGTGTGCGTCACAAATCCCCCTGGACAGTGTGTGTGCCACAATCCCCATTAGAAAGTGTGTGTTTCACAAACCCCATTGGATAACGTGTGTGTTTCACAAACCCTATTGGACAGTGTTTGTGTCACAAACCCCACTCGACAGTGTGTGTATCACGAACCCTATTGGACAGCATGTGTGTCACAAGTACCATTGAACAGAGTGTGCGTGTCACAAACCCCATTGGACAGTGTGTGTGTATCATAAACCCCACTGGACACAATGTGTGTCACAATCCCCATTGGACAGCGTGTGTGTGTCACAAACCCTCCTGGTCAGTGTGTGTGTCGCAAAGCCCACTGGACAGCGTGTGTGTCACAAGCCCCTTGGACAGAATGTGTGTCACAAACACCATTGGACATCGTGTGTGTGTCCAAATCCCCATTGGACAGCGTCTGTGTCACAAACCCCATTAGAACGTGTGTGTGTTACATACCCCATTGGATAGCGTATGTTTGTCACAAAGCCTATTGGACAGTGTGTGTGTCACATACCCCACTGGACAGCGTGTGTATCACGAACGCCATTGGACAACGTGCGTGTCACAAAATCCATTGGACACCGTGTGTGTCACAATCCCCATTGGACAGTGTGTGTGCAAAAAAACCCATTGGACAGCGTGTGTGTCACAAGATCCATTGGACAGAGTGTGTGTGTCACAAACCCCATTGGACAGCGTGTGTGTCACAATCCCCATTGGACAGATTGAGTGTGTCACAAGCCCCATTGGACAACGTGTGTGTCATAAACCCCATTAGACAGTGTGTGTGTGTCACAGTCCCCATTGGACAGTGTGTGTGTCACAAAACCCACTGGACAGTGTATTTGTCACAAAACCCATTGGATAGCGTGTGTGTGTCACAAAACCTATTGGACAGTGTGTGTGTCACAAAGGGCATTGGACAACGTGTTTGTCGCAATCCCCGTGGGACAGCATCTGTTTCACAAACCCCTTTGGACAGTGTGTGTGTCACAAACCCCATTGGAAAGTGTGTGTGTCACAAACCCCATTGGATAGCGTGTGTGTGTCACAAACCTATTGGACAGCGTGTGTGTCACAAACCCCACTCAACAGCGTGTGTGTCACGAACCCCATTTGACAGCGTGCGTGTCACAAGACCCATTGTAGAGACTCTGAGTGTCACAATCCCCTTTGGACAGTGTGTGTGTCACAATCCCCATTGGACAGCATGTGTGTCAGAAACCCCATTGGACAGTGTGTGTCAGAAATCCCACTGGACAGCGTGTGTGTCACAAACCCCATTGCACAGCCTCTGTGTGTCACAAACACCCCTTGTCAATGTGTGTGTCACAAACTCCATTTGACAGCGTGTGTGTCACAAACACCATTGGACTGCGTGTGTGTCACAAACCCCAATGGACAGCCTGTGTGTGTCACAAATCCCATTGGAAAGTTTGTGTTTCACAGGCCCCGTTGGAAAGTGTGTGTGTCACAAACCGCATTGGACAGTGTGTGCGTCACAAACCCCCCTGAACAGTGCGTTTGTCAGAAACCCCTTAGGACATCGTGTGTGTGTCACAAACACCATTGCAAAGTGTTTGTGTAACAAACCCAACTGTTCAGCGTGTGTGTCATAAAACCCATGGGACAGTGTGTGTGTGCCACAAATCCCATTGGAAAGTTTGTGTGTTACAAACCCCATTGGAAAGTGTACGTGTCACAAACCCCATTATAAAAGTGTGTGTGTCACAAACCCCATTTTATAACGTGTGTGTGTCACAAACCCTATTAGACAGTGTGTGTGTCACAAACCCCATTGGACAGCGTGTTTGTCACGAAACCCATTGGACAGATTGTGTGTTTCACAAACCCCATTGGACAGCGTGTGTGTCACGAGAACCATTGGACAGAGCGTGTGTGTCAAAAACCCCACTGGACAGTGTGTGTGTCGCAATCCCCATTGGACAGCGTGTGTGTCACAAACACCCCTGGACAGTGTGTTTGTCAGAAACCCCATTGGGCAGAGTGGGTGTGGCATAAACCCCATTGGACAGCATGTGTGTCACAATCCCCATCGGACAGTGTGTGTGTCAGAAACCCCATTGGACACTGTGTGTCACAAATTCCATTGGACAGTGTGTATGTCACAAACCCCATTGGACAGCCTGTGTGTGTCACAAACCCCATTAGAAAGTGTGCGTGTCACAAACACCTTTGGATAGCGTGTGTGTTTCACAAACCCTATTGGACAGTGTGCATTTCACAATCCGCATTGGACAGCGCCTGCGTCACAATCCCCATTGGACAGTGTTTGTTTCACAAACCCATTGTATAGCATTTGTGTCACAAATCCCATTAGAAAGTGTGTGTGTCACAAACCCCATTGGATAGAGTGAGTGTGTCACAAACCCTATTGGACAGTGTGTGTGTCACAAACCCCACTGGACAACGTGTGTGTCACGAACACCATTGGACAGCGTGTGTGTCACAAAACCCATTGGACAGAGTGTATATGTCATAAACGCCATTGGACAGCGTGTGTGTCACAATCCCCCCTTGTCAGTGTTTGGGTCACAAACGCCATTTGAAAGCATGTGAGTGACAAACACCATTGGACAGTGTGTCTGTGTCACAAATCCCATTGAATAGCGTGTGTGTGTCACAAGCCCCATTGGAAAGTTTGTGTGTCACATACCCCATTGGACAGCATGCATGTCACAAAAGCCATTGGATAGTGTTTGTGTAACAAACCCAATTGGTAAGCGTGTGTGTCATAAAACGCATGGGACAGCGTGTGTGTGTAACAAACCCCATTGGAAAGTGTGTGTGTCAGAAATCCCATTGGTTAGCGTGTGTGTGTCACAAACCCTATTGGACAGTGTGTGTGTCACAAACCCAACTGGACAGCGTGTGTGTCACGAACGCCATTGGACAGATATTGTATTTCACAAACCCCATTGGACAGCGTGTGTGTCACAAGAACCATTGGACAGAGCATGTGTGTCAAAAACCCCATTGGACAGGGTGTGTGTAACAATCCCCATTGGAAAGCGTGTGCGTCACAAACCCCCCTGGTCAGTGACTTTGTCACAAACCCCATTGGACAGAATTTGTGTCACAATCCCCATCGGACAGTGTGTCTGTCAGAAAACCCATTGGAGAGTGTGTGTCAAAAATCCCATTGGAAAGCGTGAGTTTCACAAACCCCTCTGGTTAGTGCGTGTGTCACAAACCCCATTTGACAGCGTGTGTGTCACAAACACCATTGTACAGTGTCTGTGTCACAAACCCCATTGGATAGCGTGTGTGTGTCACAAACCCCATTGGATAGCGTATGTGTTTCACAAACCCTATTGGACAGTGTGTATGTCACAATCCCCATAGGACAGCGTCTGTGTCACAAACCCCATTGGACAGCGTGTATGTCACAAACACCATTGGACATCGTGTGTGTGTCACAATCCCCATTGGACAGTGTGTGTGTCTCAAAACCCATTGTATAGCGTGTGTGTCATAAACCGCATTAGGATTTGTGTGTGTCACAAACCCCATTGGATAGCGTGTGTGTGTCACAAACCCTAATGGACAGTGTGTGTGTCACAAACACCACTGGACAGTGTGTGTGTCACTGACCCCTTTGCCAGCGTGAGTGTCACAAGACTCATTGGACAGACTGTGTATGTCACAATCCCAATTGGACAGTGTGTTTTTCACAAACCCCATTAGACAGCGTGTGTGTCACAAATCCACCTGGAAAGTGTGTTTGCCACAAACCCCATTGGACAGAGTGTGGGTGTCATAAACCCCATTGGACAGCATGTGTGTCACAATCCCCATTGGACAGCATGTGTGTCAGAAACCCCATTGGACAGTGTGTGTCAGAAATCCCATTGGACAGCGTGTGTGTCACAAAACCCATTGGACAGCCTGTGTGTGTCACAAACCCCCCTTGTCAGTGTATGTGTCACAAACCCAATTTGACAGCGTGTGTGTCACAAACACCATTGGACATTGTGTGTGTCACAAACCCCATTGGACAGCTTGAGTGTTTCACAAACCCCATTGGAAATTGTGTGTAGTCACAAACCCCATTGGACATCATGCGTGTCACAAAAAACCATTGGACAGTGTCTGTGTAACAAACCCAATTGCTCTGCATGTGTGTCAGAAAACCCATGTGAAAGCGTGTTTTGTGTCACAAACCACATTGTATAGTGTGTGTGGCACAAACAGCATTGGACAGTGTCTGTCACAAACCCCATTGGATAGCGTGTTTGTGTCACAAACCCCATTGGAAAGTGTGTGTGTCACAAAACCCATAGGACAGCGTGTGTGTCACAAACCCCATTAGAAAGTGTGAGTGTCACAAACCCCTTTGGACAGCGTGTGTGTTTCACAAACCCTATTGGACAGTGTGTATGTCACAATCCCCATTGGACAGCGTCTGTGTCACAAACCCCATTGGACAGCGTGTGTGTCACAAACACCATTGGACATTGTCTGTGTGTCACAATCCCCATGGGACAGCGTATGTGTCACAAAACCCATTGTATAGCGTGTGTGTCACAAACCCCATTAGAAAGTGTGTGTGTCACAAACCCCATTGGATAGCGTGAGTGTGTCACAAAACCTATTGGACAGTGTGTGTGTCACAAACCTCACTGGACAGCGTGTCTGTCAGAAACCCCATTGGACAGTGTGTGTCACAATCCCCATCGGACAGCGTGTCTGTCAGAAAACCCGTTGGACAGTGTGTGTCACAAATCCCATTGGAAAGCATGTATTTCACAAGCCCCATTGGACAGCCTGTGTGTGTCACAAACCCCTCTGGTTAGTGTGTGTGTCACAAACCCCATTGGACAGCGTCTCTGTCACAAACTCAATTTGACAGCATGTGTGTCACAAACACCATTGGACATTGTTTGTGTCACAAACCCCATTGGACAGCGTGTGTGTGTCACAAACCCCATTGGAAAGTGTGTGTAGTCACAAACCCCACTGGACAGCATGCGTGTCACAAAAACCATTGGACAGTGTCTGTGTAACAAACCCAATTGCTCTGCGTGTGTGTCAGAAAACCCATGGGACAGCATGTGTGTGTTCCAAACCCCATTGTATAGTGTGTGTGTCACAAACCCCATTGGATATCGTGTGTGTGTCACAATCCCCATTGGACAGTGTGTATTTCACAAAACCCCTTGTATAGCGTGTGTGTCACAAATCCCATTAGAAAGTGTGTGTGTCAGAAATCCCATTGGTTAGCGTGTTTGTGTCACAAACCCTATTGAACAGTGTGTGTGGCACAAACCCCACTGGACAGCGTGTGTGTCACGAACCCCATTGGACAGATTGTGTGTTTCACAAACCCCATTGGACAGCGTGTGTGTCACAAGAACCATTGGACGGCGTGTGTCTCAGAAACCCCATTTGACAGCGTGTGTGTCACAATCCTCATTGGACAGCGTGTGCGTCACAAACACCCCTGGACAGTGTGTTTGTCACAATCCCCATTGGACAGAGTTTGTGTGGCATAAACCCCGATGGACAGCATGTGCGTCAATATCCCCATTGGACAGCGTGTGTCAGAAATCCCATTGGACAGTGTCTATCACAAATCCGATTGGATAGCGTGTGTGTCACAAACCCCACTGGACAGCCTGTGTGTGTTCCAAACCCCCATGGTCAGTGTGTGTCTCACAAACCACATTGGACAGCGTGTGTGTCACAAAGACCATTGGACAGTGTCTGTGTCACAAACCCCATTGGATAGTGTTTTTGTGTCACAAAGCCCATTGGAAAGTGTGTGTGTCACAAACCCCATTGGTCAGCATGGGTATCACAAACACCATTGGACAGTGTGTGTGTAACAAACCCAACTGGTCTGCGTGTGTTTTTCACAAACCCCATGGGACAGCGTGTGTGTGTCACAAACCCCCCTGTTCAGTGTGTATGTCAGAAACCCCATTTGACAGCGTTTGTGTCACAAACACCATTGGACAGTTTCTGTGTCACAAACCCCATTGGATAGCGTGTGTGTGTCTCAAACCCCATTGGAATGTTTGCGTGTGTCTCTAACCCTATTGGACAGTGTGTGTTTCACAAACCCCATTGCACAGCGTGTGTGTCACAAGAACCACTGGACAGAGTGTGTGTCTCACAAACCCCATTGGACATCGTGTGTGTCACAATCCCCATTGGGCAGTGTGTTTGTCACAAACCCCATTGTAAAGAGTGTGTGTGGTATAAACCCCATTGGACAGCGTGTGTGTCACAATCCCCATTGGACAGCCTGTGTGTGTCACAAACCCCTCTGGTCAGTGTGTGCGTCAGAAACCCCATTTAAGAGCGTGTGTGTCACAAACATCATTGGACAGTGTCTGTGTCACAAACCCATTTGGATAGCGTGTGTGTGTCTCAAATCCCATTGGAAAGTGTGTGTTTCACAAAACCCATTGGACAGCGTGTGTGTGTCACAAGCCCACTGGACAGAGTGTGTGTCACAAAACCCATTGGACAGAATGTTTGTCACAAACACCATTGACCAGTGTGTGTGTCACAAACTCAAATGCACAGCGTGTCTGTCACAAACACCATTGGAAAGAGTGTGTGTGTCACAATCCCCTTTGCACAGTGTGTGTGTCACAAAACCGATTGGATAGCGTGTGTGTGTCTCAAACCACATTAGAAAGTGTGTGTTTCACAAACCCCATTGGATAGTGTGTGTGTGTCACAAACCCTATTAGACAGTGTGTGTGTCGCAAACCCCACAGGACAGCATGTTTGTCACGAACCCCATTGGACAGATTGTGTGTTTCACAAACCCCATTGGACAGCGTGTGTGTCACAAAAACCATTGGGCAGAGTTTGCGTGTCAGAAACCCCATGGGACAGCGTGTGTGTCTAAAACCCCATTGGACTGCGTGTGTGTGTCACAATACCCATTGGACAGTGTGTGTGTGTCACAAACCCCTTTGGACAGCGTGTGTGTCACAAGAACCATTTGACAGACTGTCTGTGACACAAACCCCATTGGGCAGCGTGTGCGGGACAACCCCCCCCGGACAGTGTGTTTGTCACAAAACTCCTTGGACAGAGTGTGTGTGTCATAAACCCCATTGGACAGAGTGTGTGTGTCACAAAAACCATTGGACAGTGTGTGTGTCACAAACCCCATTTGACAGCATGTGTGTCACAAAGACGATTGGACAGTATGTGTGTCACAAACCCCATTCGATAGCGTGTGTGTGTCACAAACCCTCCTGATCAGAGTGTGTGTCACAAACCCATTGGACAGCCTGTCCGTCACAAGACCATTGGACAGTGTGTGTGTAACAAACCAATTGGTCAGCGTGTGTGTCAGAAAACCCATGGGACAGCGTTTGTGTGTCATAAACCCCACTGGAAAGTGTGTGTGTCACAAAACCCATTTGAAAGTGTGCGTGTCACAATCACCATTGGACATCGTGTGTGTGTCACAATCCCCATGGGACAGCGAGTGTGTCACAAACCCCATTTGAAAGTGTGTGTGTCACAAACCCAATTGGATAGCGTGTGTGTGTCACAAACCCTATTGGACAGTGTGTGACTAATAAAACCCACTGGACAGTGTGTGTGTCACGAACCCCATTGGACAGATTGTGTGTTTCACAAACCCCTTTGGACAGCGTGTGTGTCAAAAGAACCATTGGACAGAGTGTTCGTTTCACAAACCCCATGGGACAGTGTGTATGTCTTAAACCCCATTGGTCAGCGTGTGTGTGTCACATTACCCACTGGACAGTGTGTGTGTGTCACAAACTCCTTTGGACAGCATGTGTGTCACAAATGCGATTGGACAGAGTGTGTGTGTGACAAACATCATTGGACAGTGTCTGTGTCACAATCGCAATTGTACAGTGTTTTTGTGACAAACCCCATGAGACAGCCTGTGCGTCACAATCCCCCCTGGACAGTGTGTTTGTCACAAACCACATTGGACAGAGTATGTGTGTCACAAACACCTTTGAACAGCCTGTGTGTGTCACAAACCCCCCTGGTCAGCTTGTGTGTCATAAAACCCATGGGACAGCGTGTGTGTGTCACAATCTGCATTGGAAAGTGTGTTTGTCACAAACCCCATTGGAAAGTGAGCGTGTCACAAACCCCATTGGACATCGTGTGACTGTCACAATCCCCATTGGACAGTGTCTGTGTTACAAACCCCTTGGAGAGTGTGTGTGTCACAAACCCTATTGGACAGTGTGTGTTTCACAAACTCCATTGGACACCGTGTGTGTCACAATCCCTTTTGGACAGCGTGTGTGTCACAAACCCAATTGGATAGCGTGTGCGTCACCAACCCTCCAGGACAGTGTCTTTGTCACAAACCCCATTGGACAGAGTGTGTGTGGTATAAAGCCCATTGGACAGCATGTGTGTCACAATCCTCATCTGAAAGAGTGTGTGTCAGAAACCCCATTGGACAGTGTGTGTCACAAATCCCATTGGACAACGTGTGTGTCACAAACGCCATTGGACTGTGTGTGTGTGTAACAAACCAATTGGTCAGCGTGTGTGTCAGAAAACCCATGTGTCAGCGTTTATGTGTCATAAACCCCATTGGATTGTGTGTGTGTCACAAACCCCATTGCGAAGTGTGCGTGTCACAAACACCATTGTACATCGTGTGTGTATCACAATCCCCATTGGACAGTGTGTGTGTCACAAAAGCCATTCTATAGCGTGTGTGTCACAAACCATATTTGAAAGTGTGTGTGTTACAAACCGCATTGGATAGCGTGTGTGTGTCACAAACCCTATTGGTCAGTGGGTGTGTCACAAACTCCACTGGACAGCGTGTGTGTCACTAAACCCATTGGACAGATTGTGTGTTTCACAAACCCCATTGGACAGCGTGTGTGTCACAAGAACCATTGGGCAGAGAGTGTGTGTCACAAACCCCATTGGACATCGTCTCTGTCACAAACCCCAATGCACAGCGTGTGTGTCACAAACCCCATTGGACAGAGTGTGTGTGTCACAATCCCAATTGGACAGTGTTTGTGTCACAAAACCGATTGGGTAGCTTGTGTGTCACAAACCCCTTTAGAAACTATGTGCTTCACAAACCCCATTGGATAGTGTGTATGTGTCACAAACCCCACAGCACAGCGTGTGTGTCACGAACCCCATTGGACAGATTGTGCGTTTCACAAACCCCATGGGACAGCGTGTATGTCTTAAACACCTTTGGACAGCATGTATGTGTCACAAACCCCATTGGACAGCGTGTGTGTCACAAACGCGATGGGCCAGAGTGTGTGTGTGACAAACACCATTGGACAGTGTCTCTGTCACAATCGCCATTGTACAGTGTTTTTGTGACAAACCCCATTAGACAGTGTGTGATGTGTCACAATCCCCATTGGACAGCATGTGCGTCACAAACCCCCCTGGACAGTGTGTTTGTCACAAACCACATTGGACAGAGCCTGTGTGTCATAAACCCCGTTGGACAGCATATGTGTCACAATCCCCATTGGACAGCGTGTGCGTCACAAACCCACCTGGACACTATGTTTG
The DNA here is from genome assembly GCF_036013475.1 of Columba livia. Classification (NCBI taxonomy): domain Eukaryota; kingdom Metazoa; phylum Chordata; class Aves; order Columbiformes; family Columbidae; genus Columba; species Columba livia. The sequence continues at coordinate 101,654 of NW_027043012.1, forward strand.
TCACAAATCCCATTGGAAAGCGTGTGTGTCACCAACACCATTGAACAGCCTGTGTGTGTCACAAATGCCACTGGGCAGAGTGTGTGTGTGACAAATACCATTGGAAAGTGTGTTTATCACAAATCCCATTGGACAGCGTGTGTGTCACAAACCCCATTGGACAGAGTGTGTGTCACAAGACCATTGGGCAGAGTGTGTGTCACAAAACCCACTGGACAGCATGTGTGTCATAAAACCCATGGGACAGCGTGTGTATGTCACAAACCCCATTGGAACGTGTGTGTGTCACAAACCCCATTGGAAAGTGTGCATGTCACAAACACCATTGGACAGTGTGTGTGTGACAAACCCCCCTGGACAGTGTGTTTGTCACAAATCCCATTGGACAGCGTGTGTGTCAAAAACACCTTTGAAAAGCCTGTGTATGTCGCAAAACCCCCTGGTCAGTGTGTGTGTCACAATCCCCATCGGACAGCGTGTGTGTCAGAAACCCCATTGGACAGTGTCTCTGTCACAAGCCCCATTGGATAGCGTGTGTGTGTCAGAAACCGCGTTGGAAAGCGTGTGTGTCACAAAACCCATTAGACTGTGTGTGCTTGTGACAAGCCCATTGGACAGAGTGTGTGTAACAAAAGCTATTGGACAGCATGCGTGTCACAAATACCATTAGAAAGTGTGTGTGTAACAAACCCAATTATTCAGCGTGTGTGTCACAAACCCCATTGGAAAGTGAGCGTGTCACAAACCCAATTGGATAGACTGTGTATGTCACAATCCCCATTGGACAGCATCTGTGTCATAAACAACAATGCACAGAGTGTGTGTCACAAACACCATTGGACAGAGTGTGTGTGACACAGTCCCCATTGGATAGTGTGTGTGTCACAAACCCCACAGTACAGCGTGTGTGTCACGAACCCCATTGGACAGATTGTGTGTTTCACAAACCCCATTGGACAGCGTGTGTGTGTCTCAATACCCATTGGACAGTGTGTGTGTGTCTCAAAACCCCATTGGACAGCATGTGTGTCACAAGAACCATTTGACAGAGTGTGTGTGTCACAAACCTCATTGGACAGAGTGTGTGTGCCATACACCCAATTGCACAGCACGTGTTTCACAATCCCCATTGGACAGCATGTGTGTCAGAAACACCATTGGACAGAGTGTGTGTCACAAAACCCACTGGATAGCGTGTGTGTGTCACAAATCTTATTGGACAGTGTGTATGTCACAAACCCCATTGGAAAGTGTGCGTGTCACAAACCCCATTGGACAGTGTGTGTGTCACAAAATCCATTGTATAGCGTGTGTGTCACAAACCCCATTATAAAGTGTGTGTGTCACAAACCCCATTTCATAGCGTGTATGTGTCACAAACCCTATTGGACAGTGTGTGTGTCATAAACCCCACTGGACATCGTGTGTGTCACGAACCCCATTAGACAGATTGTGTGTTTCACAAACCCCATTGTACAGCGTGTGTGTCAGAAGACCATTGGACAGAGTGTGTGTCACAAAACCCATTGGACAGCATGCGTGTCACAAACCCCATTGGATAACATGTGTATGTAACTAACCCAGTTGGTTGGCGTGTGTGTCACAAACCCCATGGGACAGCGTGTGTGTGTCTCAAACCCCACTGGAAATTGTGTGTGTCACAAACCCATTGGATAGCGTGTGTGTGTCACAAACCGCTTTAGAAAGTGTGCGTGTCACAAATCCCTTTGGATAACGTGTGTGTGTCACTTACCCTATTGGATAGTGTGTATGTCACAATCCCCATTGGACAGCGTCTGTGTCACAAACCCCATTTTTAGAGCGTGTGTGTCACAAACACCATCGGACAGCGTGTGTGTCACAATCCCCATTGGACAGATTGTGTGTGTCACAAGCCCCATTGGACAACGTGTGTGTCATAAACCCCATTAGACAGTGTGTGTGTGTCACAGTCCCCATTGGACAGTGTGTGTGTCACAAAACCCACTGGACAGTGTATTTGTCACAAAACCCATTGGATAGCATGTGTGTGTCACAAACCCTATTGGACAGTGTGTGTGTCACAAAGGGCATTGGACAACGTGTTTGTCGCAATCCCCGTGGGACAGCATCTGTTTCACAAACCCCTTTGGACAGTGTGTGTGTCACAAACCCCATTGGAAAGTGTGTGTCTCACAAACCCCATTGGATAGCGTGTGTGTGTCACAAACCTATTGGACAACGTGTGTGTCACAAACCCCACTCAACAGCGTGTGTGTCACGAACTCCATATGACAGCGTGCGTGTCACAAGACCCATTGTAGTGACTCTGAGTGTCACAATCCCCTTTGGACAGCGTGTGTGTCACAATCCCCATTGGACAGCATGTGTGTCAGAAACCCCATTGGACAGTGTGTGTCAGAAATCCCATTGGACAGCGTGTGTGTCACAAAACCCATTGGACAGGCTGTGTGTGTCACAAACCCCCCTTGTCAGTGTATGTGTCACGAACCCAATTTGACAGCGTGTGTGTCACTAACACCATTGGACATTGTGTGTGTCACAAACCCCATTGGACAGCTTGAGTGTTTCACAAACCCCATTGTAAATTGTGTGTAGTCACAAACCCCATTGGACAGCATGCGTGTCACAAAAAACCATTGGACAGTGTCTGTGTAACAAACCCAATTGCTCTGCATGTGTGTCAGAAAACCCATGTGAAAGCGTGTTTTGTGTCACAAACCACATTGTATAGTGTGTGTGGCACAAACAGCATTGGACAGTGTCTGTCACAAACCCCATTGGATAGCGTGTTTGTGTCACAAACCCCATTGGAAAGTGTGTGTGTCACAAAACCCATAGGACAGCGTGTGTGTCACAAACCCCATTAGAAAGTGTGAGTGTCACAAACCCCTTTGGACAGCGTGTGTGTTTCACAAACCCTATTGGACAGTGTGTATGTCACAATCCCCATTGGACAGCGTCTGTGTCACAAACCCCATTGGACAGCGTGTGTGTCACAAACACCATTGGACATTGTGTGTGTGTCACAATCCCCATTGGACAGCGTATGTGTCACAAAACCCATTGTATAGCGTGTGTGTCACAAACCCCATTAGAAAGTGTGTGTGTCACAAACCCCATTGGATAGCGTGAGTGTGTCACAAAACCTATTGGACCGTGTGTGTGTCACAAACCTCACTGGACAGCGTGTCTGTCAGAAACCCCATTGGACAGTGTGTGTCACAATCCCCATCGGACAGCGTGTCTGTCAGAAAACCCGTTGGACAGTGTGTGTCACAAATCCCATTGGAAAGCGTGTATTTCACAAGCCCCTTGGACAGCCTGTGTGTGTCACAAACCCCTCTGGTTAGTGTGTGTGTCACAAACCCCATTGGACAGCGTCTCTGTCACAAACTCAATTTGACAGCATGTGTGTCACAAACACCATTGGACATTGTTTGTGTCACAAACCCCATTGGACAGCGTGTGTGTGTCACAAACCCCATTGGAAAGTGTGTGTAGTCACAAACCCCACTGGACAGCATGCGTGTCACAAACAACATTGGACAGTGTCTGTGTAACAAACCCAATTGCTCTGCCTGTGTGTCAGAAAACCCATGGGACAGCATGTGTGTGTTCCAAACCCCATTGTATAGTGTGCGTGTCACAAACCCCATGGGACAGCGTGTGTGTGTCAAGAACCCCATTGGAAAGTGTGTGTGTCACAAACCCCATTGTAAAGTGACCGTGTCACAAACCCCATTGGTCAGCGTCTTTGTCACAAACCGCAATGCACAGAGTGCGTGTCACAAACACCATTGGAAAGAGTGTGTGTGTAACAATCCCCATTGGACAGTGTGTGTGTCACAAAACCGATTGGATAGCGTGTGTGTCACAAACCCCAGAGGACAGCGTGTGTGTCAAAAGAACCATTTGACAGACTGTGTGTTTTACAAATGCAATTGGACAGTGTGTGTGTCACAACCCCCATTGGAAAGTGTGCGTGTCACAAACCCCATTGGACAGTGTGTGTGTCACAAAATCCATTGTATAGCGTCTGTGTCCCAAACCCCATTATAAAGTGTGTGTGTCACAAACCCCATTGGATAGCGTGCATGTGTCACAATCACCATTGCACAGTGTGTGTGTCACAAATCCCATTGGACAGCGTGTGTGTCACAAACCCTATTGGACAGCGTGTGTGTCAGAAACCCCATTGAACAGCCTCTGTGTGTCACAAATCCCCCTGGTCAGCGTGTGTGTCACAAACACCATTGGACAGTGTTTGTGTCTTAAACCCCTTTGGACAGCGTGTGCATCACAAACCCTCCTGGACAGTGTGTTTGTCACAAACCCCATTGTAAAGAGTGTGTGTGGTATAAACCCCATGGGACAGCGTGTGTGTCACAATCCCCATTGGACAGACTGTGTGTGTCAAAAACCCCTCTGGTCAGTGTGTGTGTCAGAAACCCCTTTGAAGAGCGTGTGTGTCACAAACATCATTGGACAGTGTCTGTGTCACAAACCCCTTTGGATAGCTTGTGTGTGTCTCAATTCCCATTGGAAAGTGTGTGTTTCACAAACCCCATTGGACAGCGTGTGTGTGTCACAAAACCCATTGGACAGAATGTGTGTCACAAACACCATTGGGGAGTGTGTGTGTCACAAATTCAAATGCACAGCGTGTCTGTCACAAACACCATTAGACAGAGTGTGTGTGTCACAATCCCCATTGCACAGTGTGTGTGTCACAAAACCGATTGGATAGCGTGTGTGTCTCAAGCCACATTAGTATGTGTCTGTTTCACAAACCCCATTGGATAGTGTGTTTGTGTCACAAACCCTATTAGACAGTGTGTGTGTCGCAAACCCCACAGGACAGCGTCTTTGTCACGAACCCCATTGGACAGATTGTGTGTTTCACAAACCCCATTGGACAGCGTGTGTGTCAGAAGAAACATTGGGCAGAGTTTGTGTGTCACAAACCCCATGGGACAGCGTGTCTGTCTAAAACCCCATTGGACTGCGTGTGTGAGTCACAATACACATTGGACAGTGTGTGTGTGTCACACACCCCATTGGACAGCGTGTGTGTCACAAGAAACATTTGACAGACTGTGTGTGACACAAACCCCATTGGACAGCGTGTGCGGGACAACCCCCCCCCGGACAGTGTGTTTGTCACAAAACTCATTGGACAGAGTGTGTGTGTCATAAACACTATTGGACAGTGTGTGTGTCACAAACACCATTTGACAGCGTGTGTTTCACAAAGACGATTGGACAGTGTGTTTGTCACAAACCCCATTGGATAGCGTGTGTATGTCACAAACCCTCCTGGTCAGAGTGTGTGTCACAAACCCATTGGACAGCGTGTCTGTCACAAGACCATTGGACAGTGTGTGTGTAACAAACCAATTGGTCAGCGTGTGTGTCAGAAAACCCATGGGACAGCGTTTGTGTGTCATAAACCCCATTGGAAAGTGTGTGTGTCACAAAACCCATTTGAAAGTGTGCGTGTCACAAACACCTTTGGACATCATGTGTCTGTCACAATCCCCATTGGACAGCGTGTGTGTCACAAACCCCATTTGAAAGTGTGTGTGTCACAAACCCAATTGAATAGCGTGTGTGTGTCACAAACCCTACTGGACAGTGTGTGTGTCACAAACCCCACTGGACAGCGTGTGTGTCACGAACCCCATTGGACAGAGTGTGTGTTTCACAAACCTCATTGGACAGCGTGTGTGTCACAAGAACCATTGGACAGGGTGTGTGTGTCACAAACCCCATTGGACATCGTCTCTGTCACAAACCCCAATGCACAGCATGTGTGTCACAAACATCATCGGACAGAGTGTGTGTGTCTCAAACCCTATTGGACAGTGTGTGTGTCAGAAACCCCACTGGACAGCGTGTGTGTCACGAACCCCATTGAACAGATTGTGTGTTTCACAAACCCCATTGGAGAGGGTGTGTGTCACAAGAACCATTGGACCGAGTATGTGTCTCACAAACCCCATTGGACATTGTGTGTGTCACAATCCCCGTTGGACAGCGTGTGCATCACAAACCCTCCTGGACAGTGTGTTTGTCACAAACTCCATTGTACAGAGTGTGAGTGGTATAAACCCCATAGGACAGCATGTGTGTCACAATCCCCATTGGAGAGCGTGTGTGTCAGAAACGCCATCGGACAATGTGTGTCACAAGTTTCATTGGACGGTGTCTGTGTCACAAACCCCATTGGATAGCGTGTGTGTGTCTCAAACCCCATTGGAATGTGTGTGTGTCACAAATCCCATTGGGCAGCGTGTGTGTATCACAAGCCCACTGGACAGAGTGTGTGTCACAAAACCAATGGGACAGCGTGTGTGTGCAACAACCCCATTGGACAGTTTGTGTGTCACAGAACCGATTGGATAGCCTGTGTGTCACAAACCACATTAGAAAGTGTGTGTTTCACAAACCCCATTGGATAGTGTGTGTGTGTCACAAGCCCTATTAGACAGTGTGTGTGTCACAAACCCCACAGGACAGGGTGTGTGTCACGAACCCCGTTGGACAAATTGTGTGTTTCACAAACCCCATTGGACAGCGTGTGTGTCCCAAGAACCATTTGACAGACTGTTTGTGACACAAACGTCATTGGACAGCCTGTGTGTGTCACAATCCCCAATGTACAGCGTGTGTGTCACAAACCCCATTGCACAGCGTGAGCGGCAGAACCTCCCCTGGATACTGTGTTTGTCACAAACCTCATTGGACAGAGTGTGTGTGTCATAAACCCCATTGGACAGCCTGTGTGTGTCACAAACACCATTGGACAGTGTGCGTGTCACAAACCCCATATCACAGCGTGTGTGTCACGAACCCCATTGGACAGATTGTGTGTTTCATAAACCCCTTTGGACAGTGTGTGTGTCACAAGAACCATTGGACAGAGTGTGAGTGTCACAAACCCCATTGGACATCATATGTGTCACAATCCCCATTGGAGAGCGTGTTTGTCACAAACCCCGGTGGACAGACGGTGTGTGGTCTAAACCACATTGGACAGCATGTGTGTCACATTCCCCATCGGAAAGCGTGTGTATCAGAAACCCCATTGGACAGTCTGTGTCACAAACCCCAATGGACAGCCTGTGTGTGTCACAAACCCCACTGGTCTTTGTGTGTGTCGGAAACCCCATTTGACATTGTGTGTGTCACAAACACCATTGGACAGTGTCTGTGTCATAAACCCTATTGGATAAAGTGTGTGTGTCACAAACCCCACTGGAAAGTGTATGTGTCACAAACCCCATTGGACAGATTGTGTGTTTCACAAACCCCATTGGACAGCTTGTTTGTCACAGGAACCACTGGACAGAGTTTGCGTTTCACAAACCCCATGGGACAGCGTGTATGTCTTAAACCCCATTGGACAGCTGTGTGTGTCGCAATACCAATCGGACAGTGTGTGTGTGTCACAAACCCCATTGGAGAGCGTGTGTGTCACAAACGTGAAAGGACAGAGTGTGTGTGTGAAAAAAACCATTGGACAGTGTCTGTGTCACAATCGCCATTGTACAGTGTTTTTGTGACAAACCCCATTAGACAGCGTGTGCGTCAAAAACCCCCCTGGACAGTGTGTTTGTCACAAACCACATGGGACAGAGTGTGTGTGTCATAAACACCATTGAACAGCGTGTTTGTGTCACAAACCCCCCTGGTCACTGTGTGTGTCACAAACACCATTTGACAGCGTGTGTGTCTCAAACACCATTGGACAGTGTGTGTGTCACAAATCTCATTGGACAGCGTGTGTGTCACAAGAACATTTGACAGAGTGTGTGTCACAAAACCCATTGGACAGCATGCGTGTCACAAACACCATTGGGCAGTGTGTGTAACAAACCAAATTGGTCAGCGTGTGTGTCATAAAACCCATGGGACAGCGTGTGTGTGTCAAAAACCCCATTGGAAAGTGTGTGTGTCAGAAACCCCACTGGAATGGTTGTGTGTCACAAACCCCATTGGACATCGTGTGTGTGTCACAAACCCCATTCAATGAGTGTGTGTTACAAACCCCATTGGATAGTGTGTGTGTCACAAACCTTATTGTACAGTGTGTGTGTCACAAACGCCACTGGACAGCGTGTGTATCACGAACCCCATTGGACAGATTTTGTGTTTCACAAACCCCATTGGACAGCGTGTGTGTCATAAAAACCATTGGACAGAGTGTGTGTGTCACAATCCCCATTGGACATTGTGTGTGTCACAATCCCCATTGGACAGAGTGTGTGTGTTATATACCCCATTGGACAGCATGTGTGTCACAAATCCCATTGGACAATGTGTGTGTCACAAACTCCTTTGGACAGCCTGTGTGTGTCAAAAACCCCCCTGCTTAGTGTGTGTGTCAGAAACCCCATTTGACAGCGTGTGTGTCACAAACACCATTGGACAGTGTCTCTTTCACAAACCCCATTGGTTAGCGTGTGTGTGTCACAAACCCCTTTGGAAAGTGTGTGTGTCACAAACCCCATTGGACAGCGTGTGTATGTCACAAGCCCACTGGGCAGAGTGTGTGTCACTAAACCCATTGGACAGCATGCGTGTCACAAACACCATTGGGCAGTGTGGGTGTAACTAACCTAATTGGTCTGCATGTGTGTCACAAACCCCATGGCACAGCGTGTGTGTCACAAGACCCATTGGACAGAGTGTGTGTGTCACAAACCCCATTGGACAGCGTGTGTGTCTTAAACCGCTTTAGACAGCATGTGTGAGTCACAATCCCCTTTGGACAGTGTGTGTGTCACAAACCCCACTGGAAAGTGTGCGTGTCACAAACCGCATTGGATAGCGTGTGTATGTCAAAATCCCCATTGAACAGCGTCTGTGTCACAAACACCATGGGCAGCTTCTGTATGTCACAATCCCCAATGGACAGCATCTGTGTCAAAAACTACAATGCACAGTGTGTGTGTCACAAACACCATTGGACAGAGTGTGTGTTTACAAATCCCCATTGGTCAGTGTGTGTGTCACAAAACCGAATGGATAGCGTGTGTGTCACAAGCCCCATTAGAAAGTGTTAGTTTCACAAAACCCATTGGATAGGGTGTGTGTGTCACAAACCCTATTGGAAAGTGTGTGTGTCACAAACCACACTGGATAGCGTCTGTGTCATAAACCCCAGTGGTCAGCGTGTGTGTCACAAACCCCATTGGAAAGTGTGAGTGTCTCAAACCCCATTGGAAAATGTGTGTGTCACAATCCCCATTGGACAGCGGGTGTGTCACAAACCCCATTGGAAAGTGTGTGTATCACAATCCCCATTGGACAGTATGTGTGTGTCACAAACCGCATTGGATAGCGTGTGAGTGTCACAGACCCCATTAGAAAGTGTGCATATAAGAAACCCCTTTGGATAGCGTGTGTGTGTCACAAACACCATTTGAAAGTGTGCGTGTCACAAACCCCATTGGATAGCATGTGTGTGTCACAAACCCTATTGGACAGCGTCTGTGTCACAAACCCCACTGGACAGTGTGTGTGTCAAAAACCACACTGGACAGAGTGTGTGTCATGACCCCATTGAACAGCGTGTGTGTCACAAGCCCATTGGACAGAGTGTGTGTTTCACAAACCCCATTGTACAGCCTCTTTGTCACAATCCCCATTGGACAGCATGTGTGTCACAATCCCCATTGGACAGCGTGTGTGTGTCACAAACCCCATTTGAAAGTCTGTGTCACAAACCCCATTGGATAGCATGTGTGCGTCACAAATCCTATTGGACAGTGTCTGTGTCACAAACCCCACTGGACAGCGTGTGTGTCACAAAATCCATTGGACAGCATGAGTGTCACAAACCCCTTTGGACAGTGTGTGTGTCACAAACACTATTGGAGAGCGTGTGTCTCACAAGCTCATTGGACAGAGTGTGTGTGTCACAAAACCTATTGGACAGCGTGTGTGTCACGAACCCTATGGACAGCGTGTGTCTCACAAGCACCATTGGACAGAGTGTGTGTGTCTCAAACCCGTTGGAATGTGTATGTGTCACAAACCCCATTGGATAACTAGTGTGTGTCACAAACTCTATTGGAAAGTGTGTGTGTCACAAACACCACTGGACAGAGTGTGTGTCACGAACCACATTGGACAGCATCTGTGTGTCACAATCCCCATTGGACAGCGTGTGTGTCACAAAACCCATTGGACAGTGTGTGTGTCACAAACCACACTGGACAGTGTGTGTGTCACGAACCCCATTGAAACGCGTGTGTGTCACAAGCCCATTGGACAGAGTGTGTGTTTCACAAACCCCATTGTACAGCCTGTTTGTCACAATCCCCATTGGACAGCGTGTGTGTCACAATCCCCATTGGACAGCGTGTGTGTCACAAGACCCATTGGACAGATCGTGTGTGTCACAATCCCCATTGGACAGTGTGTGTTTGTCACAAACCCTATAAGACTGTGTGTATGTCACAAAACCCATTGGATAGCGTTTGTGTGTCATAAACACTATTGGACAGTGTGTGTGTCACAATCACCATTGGACAGCGTGTTTGTCACAAACCCCATTGGACATCGTCTGTGTCACAAACCCCATTGTACAGCTTGTGAGTCACAAACACCTTTGGATATCGTGTGCGTATAACAATCCCCATTGGGTAGTGAGTGTGTCACAAAACCCATTGTAAAGCATGTGTGTCACAAACCCCATTAGAAAGTGTGTGTGTCACAAACCCTGTTGGACAGTGTGTGTGTCACAAACCCCACTCGACAGAGTGGGTGTTACCAACCCAATCGGAAAGTGTGTGTGTGTCACAATCCTCATTGCACAGTGTGTGTGTCACAAACCCCATTTGAAAGCGTGTGTGTGACAAACGCCATTGGACAGTGTGTGTGTGCTACAAAACACATTGGACAGTGTGTGTGTCACAATCCCCATTGTACAGTGTTTTTGTGACAAACCCCATTGGACAGCGTGTGTGTGTCACAACCCCCTTTGGACAGCGTGTGTTTCAGAAACCCCATTGGAAAGCGTATGCGTCACAAATCCCACTGGACAGTGTGTGTGTCACAAACCCTATTGGACAATGTGTGTCACAAATCCCTTTGGACAGCGTGTGTGTCACAAACCCCATTGGACAGCCTGTGTGTGTAACAAACCCGCTGGTCAGTGTGTTTGTCAAAAACCCCATTTGGCAGCGTGTGTCACAGACACCATTGGACAGTGTGTGTGTAACAAACCCAGTTGGTCAGCGTGCGTGTCACAAAACCTATGGGACAGCGTGTGTGTCACAAACCCCTTAGGAAAGTGTGTGTGTTACAAACACCATTGGAAAGTGTGCGTGTCACAAACCACATTGGATAGCGTGTGTATGTCACAATGCCCATTGGACAGCATCTGTGTCACAAACTCAAATGCACAGTGTGTGTGTCACAAACACCATTGGACAGAGTGTGTGTGTAACAATCCGCATTGGACATTGTGTGTGTCACAAAACCCTTTGGATAGCGTGCGTGTCACAAACCCCATTAGAAAGTGTTTGTTTCACAAAACCCATTGGATAGCGTGTGTGTGTCACAAACCCCTTTGGATAGCGTGTGTGTGTCAAAAACCCTATTGGAAAGTGTGTATGTCACAATCCCCATTGGACAGCGTCTGTGTCACAAACACCATTGGACATTGTGTGTGTGTCACTATCCCCATTGTATAGCGTGTGTGTCACAAACGCCATTAGAAAGTGTGTTTGTTACAAACCCCATTGGATAGCGTGTGTGTGTCACAAACCCTATTGGACAGTGTCAGTGTCACAAACCCCACTGGACAGAGTGTGTGTAACGAACCCCATTGGACAGTGTCTATGTGACACAATCCCCATTGGACAGCGTGTGTGTCACAAACACCATTGGACAGAGTGTCTGTGACAAACGCCATTGAACCGAGTGTGTGTCACAAACCCCAATGGACAGAGTGTGTGTGAGAAACCCCATTGGTGAGCGTGTGTAATCACAAATCCCATTGGACAGCGTGTGTGTCACAAATCCTATAGGACAGAGTGCGTGTGTCACATACCCCATTTGACAGCGTGTGTGTCTCACAGGCCCCTTGGACAGTGTCTGTGGCAAAAACCCCATTGGAGACAGTGGGTGTCACAAACACAATTTTACAGTGTGTATCACAAACCCCATTGGACAGTGGGTGTGTCACAAACCCCATTGGACAGCGTGACTGTGTCACAATCCCCGTTGGAAAGAATGTGTGTGACAAACCCCACTGGACAGCGTGTGTGTCACAATCCCCTTTGGACATTGTGTGTTTCACAAACACCATTGCATAGTGTGTGTGTGTCCACAAACCCCATTGGACAGAGTGTGTGCCACAAACAACATTGGACAGTGAGTGTGTCACAAATCCCATTGGAAAGCATCCATGTCACAAACACCATTGGAGAGCATGTGTGTCACAATCCCAATTGGACAGTGTGAGTTTTACAAACAGCATTGGACAGCGTGTGTGTCTCAATCCCCATTGGACAGCGTGAGTTTTACAAACGCCATTGGACAACGTGTGTGTCACAAGTACCATTGGACACAGTGTGTGTATCACTAACCCCATTGAACAGTGTGTATGTCACAAAAACCTTTGGATAGCGTGCGTGTGTCACAAACCCCTTTAGAAAGTGTGCGTGTCACAAACCCCATTGGAGACCGTGTATGTGTCACAGAACCTATTGGACAGCGTGTGTGTCAAGAACCCCATTGGACAGCGTGTGTGTCACATGACCCATTGGATTGAGTGTGTGTGTCACAAATCCTATTGGACAGCGTGTGTGTCACAATACCCATTGGACTGTCTTTGTGTCACAATCCCCATTGGACAGATTGTGTGTGTCACAAACCCCATTGGACAGTGTGTGTTTGTCACAAACCCCATTGGAAAGCGTGTGTGTCACAAACACCGTTGGACAGTGAGCTTGTCACAAATCCAACTGGCTAGAGTCGGGCTCACAAACCCCCAAGGACAGTGCATGTGTCACAAAACCCATTGGACAGCATGCGTGTCACAAACACCATTGGACAGTGAGTGTGTGTCACAATCCTCATTGCACAGTGTGTGTGTCACAAAACCCCATTGGACAGCGTGTGTGTCTCAATCCCCATCGGACAGTGTGTCTGTGTCACAAACCCCATTGCACAGTGTATATGTCACAAACCCCATTGGACAGAGTGTGTGTGTCACAATCCCCTTTGGACAGCGCGTGTGTCTCAAACCCCATTGGACAGCGTATGCGTCACAAACCCCCCTGGACAGTCTGATTGTCACAAATCCCTTTGGACAAAGTGTGTGTGTCATAAACCCCATTGGACAGCATGTGTGTCACAATCGCCAGTGGACAGCTTGTGTGTCAGAAACCCCGTTGGACTTTGTGTGTCACAAATCCCTTTGGACAGCGTGTGTGTCACAAACCGCATTGGACAGCCTGTGTGTGTCACAAACCCCATTGGACAGCGAGTGTGTCACAAAACCCATTGGACAGATTGTGTGTGTCACAAACCCCATTGTACAGCATGTGTTTCACAAACTCCATTGGACAGCGTGTTTGTGTCACAATCCCCATTGGACAGCGTCTGTATCACAAACCCCATTGGACAGCATGTGTGTAACAAACACCATTGTACATCGTGTGTGTGTCACAATCCCCATTAGACAGTGTGTGTGTCACAAAACCTTTTGTATAGCGTGTGTGTCACAAACCCCATTAGAAAGTGTGCGTGTCACAAACACCATTGGATATCGTGTGTGTGTCACAAACTCTATTGGACAGTGTGTGTTTTTCCACAAACCCCATTGGACAGAGTGTGTGTCACAAACCGTCATGGACATTGTGTATGTCACAATCCCCATTGGCGAGCGTGTGTGTCACAAACCCCGTTGGAGAGTGTGTGTGTCACAAACCCTCCTGGACAGTGAGTGTTTCACAATCCCCATGGGACAGCGTGTGTGTCACAAATCCTATTGGACAGAGTGTGTGTGTCACATACCAAATTTGATATTCTGTGTGTGTAACAGTCCCCTTTGGACAGTGTCTGTGGCAAAAACCCCATTCGAGAGAGTGGGTGTCACAAACATAATTTGGCAGCGTGTGTATCACAAACTCCATTGGACAGGTTGAGTGTGTGTCAAACCCCATTGGACTATGTGTGTGTCACAAGCCCCATTGGACAGTGGGTGTGTCACAAACCCCATTGCACAGCGTGTGTGTGCCACAATGAACGTAGGACAGAGTGTGTGTCAAACCCCACTGGGCAGCTTGTGTGTCACAATCCCCATTGGACAGCGTGTGTGTCACCAACACCATTGGACAGTGTGTGTTTGTCCACAAACCCCATTGGACAGAGTGTGTGCCACAAACGCCATTGGACAGCCTGTGTGTCACAAACAGCATTGGACAGCGTGTGTGTGTCGCAATGTCCATTGGACAGCCTGTGTGTCACACACCCCATTGGACAATGTGTTTGTCACAAACCCCATTGGACATCATGCGTCTGTCACAATCCCCATTGGACAGTGTGTTTGTGTCACAAACCCCACTGGATAGAGTGTGTGTCACAAACCCCATTGGACAGCGTGTGTGTCTCAAACACCATTGGACATCGTGTGTGTGTCACAATCCCCATTGGACAGCGTGTGTGTCACAAGTACCATTGGACACAGAGTGTGTATCACAAACCCCATTGGACACTGAGTGTGTCACAAAACCCTTTGGATAGCGTGTTTGTGTCACAAACCCCTTTAGAAAGTGTGCGTGTCACAAACCCCATTGGATAGCGTGTGTGTGTCACAAACCATATAGGACAGCGTGTGTGTCACGAACCCCATTGGACAGCGTGTGTGTCACAACACCCATTGGACAGCATGTGTGTCACAATCCCCATTGGACAGCGTGTGTGTCACAAGACCCATTGGACAGAGCGTGCGTGTCACAAACCCCATTGGACAGCGTGCATGTCACAATCCCCATTGGACAGATTGTGTGTGCTACAATCCCCATTAGACAGCGTGTGTGTCACAAACACCATTGGACAGTGTTTGTTTGTCCACAGACCCCATTGGACACAGTGTGTACCACAAACCCCATTGTACAGTGTGTGTGTCACAAAACCCATTGACAGCATATGTGTCACAAACACCATTGGACAGCGTGTGTGTCACAATCCCCATTGGACAGCGTGTGTGTTACAAACAGCTTTGGACATCATGTGTGTGTCACAATCCCCATTGGACAGTGTGTTTGTCACAAAACCGATTGTATAGCGTGTGTGACAAGTACCATTGGACAGAGTGTGTTTATCACAAACCCCATTGGACAGCGTGTGTGTCCCGAACCACATTGGACACCATGTGTGTCACAAGTACCATTGGACACAGAGTGTGTATCACAAAACCCATTGGACTTTGTGTGTGTCACAAAACCCTTTGGATAGCATATTTGTGTCACAAACCCCTTTAGAAAGTGTGCGTGTCAAAAACACCATTGTGTAGCGTGATTGTGTTACAAACCCTATTGGACAGCGTGTGTGTCACGAACCCCATTGGACAGCGTGTGTGTCACAAGACCCATTGGACAGATTGTGTGTTTCACAAACCCCGTTGGACAGCGTGTGTGTCACAATATCCATTGGACAGTTTGTGTGTGTCAGAAACCCCATTGGACAGCGTCTGTGTCATAATCCCCATTAAACAGCGTGTATGTGTCACAATCCCCATAGGACAGATTGTGCATGTCACAAACCCCATTGGAGAGCGTGTGTGTCACAATCCCCATTGGACAGATTTTGTGTGTCACAAACCCCATTGGACAGCGTGTGTGTCATAAACACCATTAGACAGCGTGTGTGTGTCACAGTCCCCATTGGATAGTGTGTGTGTGTCACAAACCCCATAGGACAGTGTATGTGCCACAAAACCCATTTGATAGCGTATGTGTGTCACAAACCTATTGGACAGTGTGTGTGTCATAAACCCCCTTGGACAGCAAGTGTATCACAAACACCATTGGACACTGTGTGTGTCACAAAACCCTTTGGAAAGTGTGCATGTCACAAACCCCATTGGATAACGTGTGTATGTCACAATCCCAATTGGACAGCGTCTGTGTCACAAACCCCATGGTCAGCGTGTGTATGTCGCAATCCCCATTGGACAGTGTCTGTGTCACAAACCCCACTACACAGCGTGTGTGTCACAAACACCATTGCACATCGTGTGTGTGTCACAATCCCCATTAGACAGTGTGTGTGTCACAAAACCTTTTGTATAGCGTGTGTGTCACAAACCCCATTAGAAAGTGTGTGTGTCACAAACACCATTGGATATCGTGTGTGTGTCACAAACCCTATTGGACAGTGTGTGTTTTTCCACAAACCCCATTGGACAGAGTGTGTGTCACAAACCGTCATGGACATTGTGTATGTTCACAATCCCCATTGGCGAGTGTGTGTGTCACAAACCCCTTTGGAGAGTGTGTGTGTCACAAACCCTCCTGGACAGTGTTTGTTTCACAATCCCCATTGGACAGCGTGTGTGTCAAAAATCCTATTGGACAGAGTGTGTGTGTCACATACCAAATTTGATATTGTGTGTGTGTCACAGTCCCCTTTGGACAGTGTCTATGGCAAAAACCCCATTCGAGAGAGTGGGTGTCACAAACATAATTTGGCAGCGTGTGTATCACAAACTCCATTGGACAGGTTGAGTGTGTGTCAAACCCCATTGGACTATGTATGTGTCACAAGCCCCATTGGACAGTGGGTGTGTCACAAACCCCATTGGACAGCGTGTGTGTGCCACAATCCACGTAGGACAGAGTGTGTGTCAAACCCCACTGGGCAGCTTGTGTGTCACAATCCCCATTGGAAAACGTGTGTGTCACAAACACCATTGGACAGTGTGTGTTTGTCCACAAACCCCATTGGACAGAGTGTGTGCCACAAACGCCATTGGACAGCCGGTGTGTCACAAACAGCATTGGACAGCGTGTGTGTGTCGCAATGTCCATTGGACAGCCTGTGTGTCACAAACCCCATTGGACAGCATCTGTGTCAGAAACACCATTGGACAGCGTGTGTGTCATAATCCCCATTGGACAGCGTGTGTGTTACAAACAGCATTGGACTGCCTGTGTGTGTCGCCATCTCCATTGGACAGCGTGTGTGTCACAAACCCCATTGGGCAATGTGTTTTTCAAAAACCCCATTGGACATCGCGTGTGTGTCACAATCCCCATTGTTCACTGTGTGTCTCACAAAACCGATTGTATGGCGTGTGTGTCACGAGTACCATTGGACAGAGTGTGTTTATCACAAACCCCATTGGATAGCCTGAGTGTCACGAAACCCATTGGACATCGTGTGTGTCACAAGTACCATTGGACACAGAGTGTGTATAATAAACCCCATTGGACAGTGTGTGTGTCACAAAACCCTTTGGATAGAGTGTTTGTGTCACAAACCCCTTTAGAATGTGTGCGTGTCACGAACCCCATTGGACAGCGTGTGTGTCACAAGACCCATTGGAAAGATTGTGTATTTCACAAACCCCATTGGACAGCGTGTGTGTCAAAATAATCATTGGACAGCGTGTGTGTCATAATCCCCATTGGACAGCGTGTGTGTCTCAATCCTTATTTGACAGATTGTGCGTGTCACAATCCCCATTGGACAGCGTGTGTTTCATAAACCCCATTAGACAGTGTGTGTGTGTCACAATCATCATTGGACAGTGTGTGTGTCACAAAACCCTTTGGAAATTGTGCATGTCACAAACCCCTTTGGATAGCGTGCGTGTGTCACAAACCCTATTGGACAGTGTGTGTGTCACAAATTCCACTCGACAGCGAGTGTGTCCCAAAACCCATTGGACAGATTGTGTGTGTCACAAACCCGATTGGACAGAGTGTGTTTCATAAACCCCATTGGACAGCGTGTGTGTGTCACAATCCCCATTGGACAGCGTCTGTTTCACAAACCCCATTGGACAGCATGTGTGTCACAAACACCATTGGAGAGTGTGTGTTTTTCACAAAACCCACTGGACAGTGTGTGTGTCACAAAAGCCATTGGATAGCGACTGTGAGTCACAAACACCGTTGGACAGCGTGTGTGTGTCACAAACCTCATTAGACAGTGTGTGTAACAAACCCAATTGGTCAGCGTGTGTGTCACAAACCCCATGGGACAGCGTGTGTGTATCACAAACCTCTTTAGAAAGTGTGCGTGTCACAAAACCCATTGGATAGCGTGTGTGTGTCACAAACCTCATTGGACAGTGTGTGTGTCACAAACCCCACTCGACAGCGTGTGTGTCATGAACCCCATTTGACAGCGTGCGTGTCAGAAGACCCATTGGACAGAGTGTGTGTGTCACAAACCCCATTGGACAGCGTGTGTGTGTCACAATCCCCATTGGATACTGCGTGTGTGTCACAAATCCCATTGGACAGCGTGTGTGTCACAAACCCCTTTGGACCGTTTGTGTGTCACAAAACCCATTGGACAGCGTGTGTGTGTCACAATCCCCATTGGATAGCGTGCATGTCACAAGACGCATTGGATAGAGTGTATGTGTTAAAATACCCATTGGACAGCATATGTGTCACAATCCCCATTGGACAGATTGTGTGTCTCTCAAACCCTTTGTATACCGTGTGTGTCACAAACCCCATTAGATAGTGTGAGTGTCACAAACCCCTTTGGATAGCATGTGTCTGTCACAAACCGTATTGGACAGTGTGTGTGTCACAAACCCCCCTGGACAGTGTGTTTGTCACAAACCCCATTGGACAGAGTGTGTGTGTCATAAACCCCATTGGAAAGCATGTGTGTCACAATCCCCATTGGACAGCGTGTGTGTCAGAAATCCCATTGGACAGTGTGTGTGTCACAAGCCCATTGGACAGAGTGTGTGTGTCACAATCCTCATTGTACAGCGTGTGTGTGTCACAAACCGTCATGGACATTGTGTGTGTCACAATCCCCATTGGTGACCGTGTGTGTCATAAACCCCATTGGACAGCATGTGTGTCACAATCCCCATTGTACAGCGTGTGTGTCAGAAACCCCACTGGACAGTGTGTGTCACAAATCCCATTGGACAGCATGTGTGTCACAAACCCCATTGGACAGCCTGTGTGTGTCACAAACCCCCGAGGTCAGTGTGTGTGTCACAAACCCCATTTGACAGCGTCTGTGTCACAAACCCCATGGGACAGCGTGTGTATGTCACAAACCCCAATGGACAACCTGTGTGTGTCAGAAACCCCCCAGGTCAGTTTGTGTGTCACAAACCACATTTGACAGCGCGTCTGTCACATACACCACTGGACAGTGTCTGTGTCACAAACCCCGTTGGACAGCGTGTGTGTCACACGCCCAATGGACAGAGTGTGTGTACAAAACCCATTGGACAGTGTATGTGTGTCACAAACCCCATTGGAAAACGTGTGTTTCACAAACCCCACTGGATAGCGATTGTGTCACAAACACTATTGGAGAGCTTGTGTGTCACAAGCCCTTTGGACAGAGTGTGTGTGTCACAAACCCTATTGGATAGTGTTTGTGAGTCACAAACACCATGGGACAGCGTGTGTGTGTAACTAAACCCACTGGACAGAGTGTGTCTCACGAACCCCATTGGACAGCGTGTATTTGTCACAATCCCCATTGGACAGCGTGTGTATCACAAACCCCATTGGACAGCGTGTGCGTCACAAACCCCCCTGCACAGTGTGTTTGTCACAAACCCCATTGGACAGTGTGTGTGTCATAAACCCCATTGGACAGCATGTGTGTCACAATCCCCATTAGACAGCGTGTGTCTCAGAAACCCCATAGGACAGTGTTTGTCACAAACCCCACTGGATAGCGTGTGTGTCACAAACACCGCTGGAGAGCGTGTGAGTCACAAGCCCATTGGACAGAGTGTGTGTGTCACAAACCCCATTTGATAGCGTTTGTGTGTCAGGAACTCCATGGGACAGTGTGTGTGTGAAACTAAACCCACTGGACAGAGTGTGTGTCACGAACCCCATTGGACAGCGTGTATGTGTCACAATCCCCATTGGACAGCGTGTGTGTCAAAAACCCCATTGGACAGTGTGTGTCACAAATCCCATTGGATAGTGTGTGTGTCACAAACACCATTGGACAGTGTGTGTGTCAGTGTCACAAACCCCATTGGACAGCGTGTGTGTGTCACAAACCCTCCAGGTCAGCGTGTGTGTCACAAACCCCATTGGACAGCGTGTGTGTCACAAGCCCAATGTACAGAGTGTGTGTCACAAAACCCATCGGACAGCGTGTGTGTCACAATCCCCATTGGACAGATTGTGTGTGTCGCAAAACCCATTGGACAGCGTGTGTGTCACAGTCGCCATTGGACTGATTGTGTGTGTCACGAATCCCATTGGACAGAGTGTGTGTGTCACAAACCCCATTGGACAGTGTGTGTGTCAGAAGAACCATTGGAAATTGTGTGTGTCACAAACCCCATTGGACACAGTGTGTGTCTCACAAAACCCATTGGACAGCATGCGTTTCACAAACACCATTGGACAGTGTGTGTGTGTCACAAACCCCTTTGGATAGCATGTGTGAGTCACAAACCCTATTGGACAGTGTGTATGTCACAATCCCCATTGTGCAGCATCTGTGTCACAAACCCCGTTGGACAGCTGGTGTCTCACAAACACCTTTGGAAATTGTGTGTGTGTCACAAGCCCCATTGGACAGTGTGTGTTTCACAAGACCCATTGGACAGAGTGTGTGTGTCACAAGACCCATTGGACAGAGTGTGTGTCACAAACCCCATTGGAAAGCGTGTGTGTCACAAGACCCATTCGACAGACTGTGTGTGTCACAAACACCGATGGTCAGTGAGCGTGTCACAAACCCCATTGGACATCGTCTGTGTGTCACAAACCATATTGGACAGTGTGTGTGTCACAACCCCTCTGGACAGCGTGTGTGTCACGAACCCCATTAGACAGTGGGCGTGTCATAGGACCCATTGGACAGAGTGTGTGTGTCACAAACCCCATTGGACAAAGTGTGTAATCACAATCCCTATTGGATACTGTTCATGTCACAAACCCCATTGGACATCTTGTGTGCCACAAACACCATTGGACAGAGTGTGTGTGTCACAGTCCCCATTGGACAGAGTGTGTGTCACAAAACCCTTTGTATAGCGTGTGTGTAACAAACCGCTTTAGAAAGTGTGTGTGTCTCAATCCCTACAGGACAGTGTGCGTGTGTCACAAACCCCATTGGATAGCGTGTGTGTCACAAACACTATTGGACAGTGTGTGTGTTATAGGCTCATTGGACAGATTGTGTGTGTCACAAAACCCGTTGGACAGCGTCTGTGTCACGAACCCCTTTAGACAGCGTCTGTGTAACAAGCACCATTGTACAAAGTGTGTGTGTCACAAACCCCATTGCAAAGTTTATGTGTCACAAACCCCATTGGATAGCGTGTGTGTGCCACAAACCCTATTGGACAGTCTCTGTGTCACAAACCCCACTGGACAGAGTGTGTGTCACGAACCCCATTGGACAGCGTGTGTGTCACAAGCGCATTGGACAGATTGAGTGTGTCACAAACACCATTGTACAGCGTGTTTGTCACTATCCCCATTGGACAGAGTGTTTGTGAGAAACCCCATTGGACAGCGTGTGTGTCACAAGCCCATTAGAAAGATTGCGTGTGTCTCAAACCCCATTGGAAAGTGTGTGTGTCATAAACCCCAATGGACTGTGTGTGTGTCACAAACCATCATGGACATTGTGTGTGTCACAATCCCCATTGGTGAGTGTATGTGTCAAAAACCCCATTGGACAGTGTGTGTGTCACAAACCCTCCTGACATTGTGTGTGTCACAAGCCCATTGGACAGAGTGCGTGTGTCTCAAGCCCCATTGGAAAGTGTGTGTGTCATAAACATCAATGGACTGTGTGTGTGTCACAAACCATCATGGACATTGTGTGTGTCACAATCCCCATTGGTGAGTGTGTGTGACAAACCCCACTGGACAGTGTGTGTGTCACAAAACCGACTGGACAGCGTGTGTGTCAGAAACACCATTTTACAGCGTGTGTGTGTCACAATCCCCATTGGACAGAGTTAGTGTGACAAACCCCACTGCACAGTGTGTGTCTCAGAAACCCCTCTGTACAGTGTGTGTGTCACAAAACCGACTGGGCAGCGCGTGTGTCAGAAACACCATTGGACAGCATGTGTGTGTCACTATCTCCATTGGACATCGTGTATGTCACAATCAGCATTGGACAGCATGTGTGTGTCACAATCCTAATTGCACATGTTGTGTGTAACATCCCCTTTGGAAAGTGTCTGTGTCACAAACCCTATTGGACAGCGTGTGTGTCGCGATCCCCTATTGGACAGCGTGTGTGTCAGAAACCCCATTGGAAAGTGTGTGTGTCACAAACCCCATTGGATAGGTGTGTGTGTCACAAACACTATTTGTCAGTGTTTATGTCACAATCCCCAGTGGACAGCCTCTGTGTCACAAACCCCATTGGACAGCGTGTGTTTAACGAACACCATTGGACAGCATGTGTGTCACAAGACCCATTGGGCAGAGTATGTGTGTCACAAACCCCATTAGACAGTGTGTGTGTGTCACAAACCCTATCGGACTTTGTGTTTGTCACAAAACCCATTGGACATCATGCATTTCACAAACACCATTGGACAGTTTGTGTATAACAAACCCAATTGGTCAGCGTGAGTGTCATAAACCGCATGGGACAGCGTTTGTGTGTCACAATACCCATTGGACAGCGTGTGTGTGTCACAAACCCCAATGGACAGCGTGTGCGTCACAAACACCATTGGAATGTGTGTGCGTCACAAACCCCATTGGACAGTGTGTGTGTGTCACAAACCCCATTGGACAGAGTGGGGGTCAGAAACCCCCATGGACAGTGCGTGTGTCACGAAACCCATTGGACAGCATGCGTGTCGCAAACAACATTGGACAGCCTGTGTTTGTCAGAAGAACCATTGGACAGAGTGTGTGCGTCACAAACCCCATTTAACAGCGTGTGTGTCACAAGAACCATTGGACAGAGTGTGTGTGTCACAAACCACATTGGACAGTGTGCGTGTCACAAACCCCATGGACAGCACGTGTGTCACAAACCCACTGGACAGCGTGTGTGTCACAAACCCCATTGGACAGAGTGCATGTGCCAAACCCCATTGGACAGCGTGTGTGTGTCACAATCCCCACTGGACAGTGTGTGTGTGTCACAAACCCCATTGCACATTTTGTGTGTCACAATACGTCATGGACATTGTGTGTGTCGCAATACCCATTGGTGACCGTGTGTGTCACAAAACACATTGGACAGTATGTGAGTCAGAAACCCTCCTGGACAGCGTGTGTGTCACAATCCCCACTGGACAGTGTGCCTGTCACAAACTCCATTGGACAGTGTGTGCGTCACAAACCCCCCTGGACAGTGTGTTTGTCACAAACTCCATTGGACAGAGTGTGTGTGTCATAGACCCCATTGGACAGCATGTGTGTCACAATCCCCATTGGAAAGCGTGTGTGTCAGAAATCTCATTGGACAGTGTGTGTCAAAAATCCCATTGGACAGCGTGTGTGTCACAAACCCCATTGGAAAGCCTTTGTGAGTCACAAACCCCCCAGGTCAGTGTGTGTGTCAGAAAACCCATTTGACAGAGTGTGTGTCACAAACACCAGTCGACAGTGTGTGTTTCACAAACCCCATTGGACAGCGTGTGTGTGTCACAAACCTCCTGGTCAGTGTGTGTGTCACAAACCCCATTGGACAGCGTGTGTGTCACAAGCCCAATGGTCAGAGTGTGTGTCACAAAACCCATTGGACAGCATGTCTGTCACAAACCCCATGGGACAGAATGTGTGTGTCATAAACCCTATTGGACAGCATGTGTGTTAGAAACCCCATTGGACAGTGTGTGTCACAAATGCCATTGGACAGCGTTTGTGTCACAAACCCCATTGGACAGCCTGTGTGTATCAAAAACCCCCCTGGTCATTGTGTGTGTCACAATACCCATTGGACCGTGTGTGTGTGTCACTAATACGGTTGGACAGTGTGTGTGTCACAAAACCCATTGAACTGCGTGTTTGTGTCACAAACCCTCCTGGTCAGTGTGTGTGTCACAAACCCCATTGGACAGCATGCGTGTCACAAACACCATTGGACAGTGTGTGTGCAACAAACCCAATTGGTCAGCGTGTGTGTCACAAACCCCGTGGGACAGCGTGTGTGTGTCACAAACCCCAATGGACAGCGTGTGTGTGTCACAAACCCTGCTGGTCACTGTGTGTGTCACAATCTCCATGGCACAGCGGTGTATGTCACAATCCCCATTGGACAGCGTCTGTGTCACAAACCCCAATGCACAGCGTGTGTGTCACAAACAACATTGGACAGAGTGTGTGAGTCACAATCCCCATTGGACAGTGTGTGTGTCACAGGAACCATTGGACAGAGTGTGTGTCATAAACCGCATTGGACAGCGTGTGTGTGTCACAATACCCATTGGACAGTGTGTGTGTGTCACAAACCCTACTGGAAAGTGTGTGTGTCACAAACCCTATTGGACAGAGTGGGGGTCAGAAACCCCCATTGACAGTGCGTGTGTCACAAAACTCATTAGACAGCATGCGTGTCACAAACACCATCGGACAGCCTGTGTGTGTGACAATCCTCATTGCACAGTGTGTGTGTCACAAAACCCATTTGACAACGTGTGTGTTACAAACGCCATTGGACAGAGTGTGTTTGTGACAAACAAGATTGGACAGCGTGTGTGTCACAAGAACCATTGGACAGAGTGTGTGTCTCACACACACCATTGGACAGCGTGTGTGTCATAAACCCCATTGGACAGCGGGTGTGTGTCACAATACCCATTGTACAGTGTGTGTGTCACGAACCCCATTGGAAAGTGAGTGTTTCACAAACACTATTGGACAGCGTGTGTGTCACGAACCCCTTTGGACAGCGTGTGTGTCACAAGCACCATTGGACAGAGTGTGTGTGTCACAAACCCCTTTGGAAAGTGTATGTGTCACAAATCCCATTGGATAGCTTATGTGTGTCACAAACCCCATGGGACAGCGTGTGTGTGTCACAAACCCCACTGCACAGAGTGTGTTTCACGAACCCCATTGGACAGCATGTATGTGTCACAATTCCCATTGGACAAGGTGTGTGTCACAAACCCCATTGGACAGCGTGTTTGTCACAATCCCCAGTGGACAGCGTGTTTGTCACTATCCCCATTGGACAGAGTATGTGCCAAACCCCATTGGACAGCGTGTGTGTGTCACAATCCCCACTGGACAGTGTGTGTGTGTCACAAACCCCATTGCACAATTTGTGTGTCACAAAACGTCATGGACATTGTGTGTGTCGCAATACCCATTGGTGACCGTGTGTGTCACAAAACCCATTGGACAGTATGTGTGTCAGAAACCATCCTGGACAGCATGTGTGTCACAATCCCCACTGGACAGTGTGCCTGTCACAAACTCCATTGGACAGTGTGTGCGTCACAAACCGGCCTGGACAGTGTGTTTGTCACAAACTCCATTGGACAGAGTGTATGTGTCATAAACCCCATTGGACAGCATGTGTGTCACAATCCCCATTGGACAGCGTGTGTGTCATAAATCCCATTGGACAGTGTGTGTCAAAAATCCCATTGGACAGCGTGTGTGTCACAAACCCCATTGGAAAGCCTGTGTGAGTCACAAACCCCCCAGGTCAGTGTGTGTGTCAGAAACCCCATTTGACAGAGTGTGTGTCACAAACACCAATCGACAGTGTGTGTTTCACAAACCCCATTGGACAGCGTGTGTGTGTCACAAACCTCCTGGTCAGTGTGTGTGTCACAAACCCCATTGGATTGCGTGTGTGTCACAAGCCCAATGGTCAGAGTGTGTGTCACAAAACCCATTGGACAGCATGTCTGTCACAAACCCCATGGGACAGAATGTGTGTGTCATAAACCCCATTGGACAGCATGTGTGTTAGAAACCCCATTGGACAGTGTGTGTCACAAATGCCATTGGACAGCGTTTGTGTCACAAACCCCATTGGACAGCCTGTGTGTATCAAAAACCCCCCTGGTCAGTGTGTGTGTCACAATACCCATTGGACCGTGTGTGTGTGTCACTAATACGGTTGGACAGTGTGTGTGTCACAAAACCCATTGAACTGCGTGTTTGTGTCACAAACCCTCCTGGTCAGTGTGTGTGTCACAAACCCCATTGGACAGCATGCGTGTCACAAACACCATTGGACAGTGTGTGTGCAACAAACCCAATTGGTCAGTGTGTGTGTCACAAACCCCGTGGGACAGCGTGTGTGTGTCACAAACCCCAATGGACAGCGTGTGTGTGTCACAAACCCTGCTGGTCAGTGTGTGTGTCACAATCTCCATGGCACACGGTGTATGTCACAATCCCCATTGGACAACGTCTGTGTCACAAACCCCAATGCACAGCGTGTGTGTCACAAACAACATTGGACAGAGTGTGTGAGTCACAATCCCCATTGGACAGTGTGTGTGTCACAGGAACCATTGGACAGAGTGTGTGTCATAAACCGCATTGGACAGCGTGTGTGTGTCACAATACCCATTGGACAGTGTGTGTGTGTCACAAACCCTACTGGAAAGTGTGTGTGTCACAAACCCTATTGGACAGAGTGGGGGTCAGAAACCCCCATTGACAGTGCGTGTGTCACAAAACTCATTAGACAGCATGCGTGTCACAAACACCATCGGACAGCCTGTGTGTGTGACAATCCTCATTGCACAGTGTGTGTGTCACAAAACCCATTTGACAACGTGTGTGTTACAAACGCCATTGGACAGAGTGTGTTTGTGACAAACAAGATTGGACAGCGTGTGTGTCACAAGAACCATTGGACAGAGTGTGTGTCTCACACACACCATTGGACAGCGTGTGTGTCATAAACCCCATTGGACAGCGGGTGTGTGTCACAATACCCATTGTACAGTGTGTGTGTCACGAACCCCATTGGAAAGTGAGTGTTTCACAAACACTATTGGACAGCGTGTGTGTCACGAACCCCTTTGGACAGCGTGTGTGTCACAAGCACCATTGGACAGAGTGTGTGTGTCACAAACCCCTTTGGAAAGTGTATGTGTCACAAATCCCATTGGATAGCTTATGTGTGTCACAAACCCCATGGGACAGCGTGTGTGTGTCACAAACCCCACTGCACAGAGTGTGTTTCACGAACCCCATTGGACAGCATGTATGTGTCACAATTCCCATTGGACAAGGTGTGTGTCACAAACCCCATTGGACAGCGTGTTTGTCACAATCCCCAGTGGACAGCGTGTTTGTCACTATCCCCATTGGACAGAGTATGTGCCAAACCCCATTGGACAGCGTGTGTGTGTCACAATCCCCACTGGACAGTGTGTGTGTGTCACAAACCCCATTGCACAATTTGTGTGTCACAAAACGTCATGGACATTGTGTGTGTCGCAATACCCATTGGTGACCGTGTGTGTCACAAAACCCATTGGACAGTATGTGTGTCAGAAACCATCCTGGACAGCATGTGTGTCACAATCCCCACTGGACAGTGTGCCTGTCACAAACTCCATTGGACAGTGTGTGCGTCACAAACCCCCCTGGACAGTGTGTTTGTCACAAACTCCATTGGACAGAGTGTATGTGTCATAAACCCCATTGGACAGCATGTGTGTCACAATCCCCATTGGACAGCGTGTGTGTCATAAATCCCATTGGACAGTGTGTGTCAAAAATCCCATTGGACAGCGTGTGTGTCACAAACCCCATTGGAAAGCCTGTGTGAGTCACAAACCCCCCAGGTCAGTGTGTGTGTCAGAAACCCCATTTGACAGAGTGTGTGTCACAAACACCAATCGACAGTGTGTGTTTCACAAACCCCATTGGACAGCGTGTGTGTGTCACAAATCTCCTGGTCGGTGTGTGTGTCACAAACCCCATTGGACAGCGTGTGTGTCACAAGCCCAATGGTCAGAGTGTGTGTCACAAAACCCATTGGACAGCATGTCTGTCACAAACCCCATGGGACAGAATGTGTGTGTCATAAACCCCATTGGACAGCATGTGTGTTAGAAACCCCATTGGACAGTGTGTGTCACAAATGCCATTGGACAGCGTTTGTGTCACAAACCCCATTGGACAGCCTGTGTGTATCAAAAACCCCCCTGGTCAGTGTGTGTGTCACAATACCCATTGGACCGTGTGTGTGTGTCACTAATACGGTTGGACAGTGTGTGTGTCACAAAACCCATTGAACTGCGTGTTTGTGTCACAAACCCTCCTGGTCAGTGTGTGTGTCACAAACCCCATTGGACAGCATGCGTGTCACAAACACCATTGGACAGTGTGTGTGCAACAAACCCAATTGGTCAGTGTGTGTGTCACAAACCCCGTGGGACAGCGTGTGTGTGTCACAAACCCCAATGGACAGCGTGTGTGTGTCACAAACCCTGCTGGTCAGTGTGTGTGTCACAATCTCCATGGCACACGGTGTATGTCACAATCCCCATTGGACAGCGTCTGTGTCACAAACCCCAATGCACAGCGTCTGTGTCACAAACAACATTGGACAGAGTGTGTGAGTCACAATCCCCATTGGACAGTGTGTGTGTCACAGGAACCATTGGACAGAGTGTGTGTCATAAACAGCATTGGACAGCGTGTGTGTGTCACAAACCCTACTGGAAAGTGTGTGTGTCACAAACCCTATTGGACAGAGTGGGGGTCAGAAACCCCCATTGACAGTGCGTGTGTCACAAAACTCATTAGACAGCATGCGTGTCACAAACACCATCGGACAGCCTGTGTGTGTGACAATCCTCATTGCACAGTGTGTGTGTCACAAAACCCATTTGACAACGTGTGTGTTACAAACGCCATTGGACAGAGTGTGTTTGTGACAAACAAGATTGGACAGCGTGTGTGTCACAAGAACCATTGGACAGAGTGTGTGTCTCACACACACCATTGGACAGCGTGTGTGTCATAAACCCCATTGGACATCGGGTGTGTGTCACAATACCCAATGCACAGCGTGTGTGTCACAAACAACATTGGACAGAGTGTGTGAGTCACAATCCCCATTGGACAGTGTGTGTGTCACAGGAACCATTGGAAAGCGTGTGTGTCATAAACCCCATTGGACATCGGGTGTGTGTCACAATACCCATTGTACAGTGTGTGTGTCACAAACCCCTTTGGAAAGTGTATGTGTCACAAATCCCATTGGATAGCTTATGTGTGTCACAAACCCCATGGGACAGCGTGTGTGTGTCACAAACCCCACTGCACAGAGTGTGTTTCACGAACCCCATTGGACAGCATGTATGTGTCACAATCCCTATTGGACAAGGTGTGTGTCACAAACCCCATTGGACAGCGTGTTTGTCACAATCCCCAGTGGACAGCGTGTTTGTCACTATCCCCATTGGACAGAGTATGTGCCAAACCCCATTGGACAGCGTGTGTGTGTCACAATCCCCACTGGACAGTGTGTGTGTGTCACAAACGCCATTGCACAGTTTGTGTGTCACAAAACGTCATGGACATTGTGTGTGTCGCAATACCCATTGGTGACCGTGTGTGTCACAAAACCCATTGGACAGTATGTGTGTCAGAAACCCTCCTGGACAGCGTGTGTGTCACAATCCCCACTGGACAGTGTGCCTGTCACAAACTCCATTGGACAGAGTGTGCGTCACAAACCCCCCTGGACAGTGTGTTTGTCACAAACTCCATTGGACAGAGTGCATGTGTCATAAACCCCATTGGACAGCATGTGTGTCACAATCCCCATTGGACAGCGTGTGTGTCAGAAATCCCATTGGACAGTGTGTGTCAAAAATCCCATTGGACAGCGTGTGTGTCACAAACCCCATTGGAAAGCCTGTGTGAGTCACAAACCCCCCAGGTCAGTGTGTGTGTCAGAAAACCCATTTGACAGAGTGTGTGTCACAAACACCAATCGACAGTGTGTGTTTCACAAACCCCATTGGACAGCGTGTGTGTGTCACAAACCTCCTGGTCAGTGTGTCTGTCACAAACCCCATTGGACAGCGTGTGTGTGTCACAAACCCCATTGGAAAGTGTGTGTGTCACAAGCCCCATTGGAAAGTGTGCGTGTCACAAACCCCATTGTATAGTGTGTGTATGTCACAATCCCCATTGGACAGCGTCTGTGTCACAAACCCCATGGGACAGAGTGTGTGTGTCAGAAACTCCACTGCACAGAGTGTGTGTCACAAAACCCATTGGACAGCATGCGTGTCACAAACACCATTAGACAATGTGTGTGTAACAAACCCAATTTGTCGGTCTGTGTGTCACAAACCCCATGGGACAGCGTGTATGTGTCACAATCCTCATTGGACAGCGTGTGTGTCACAAACCCCAATGGACAGAGTGTGTGTCACAAAACCCATTGGACAGCATGTGTGTTACAAACACCATTGCACAGGGTGTGTGTAACAAACACAATTTGTCGGTCTGTGTGTCACACATCCTATGGGACCGCATGTATGTGTCACAATCCTCATTGGACAGCGTGTGTGTCACAAACCCCACTGGACAGATTGTGTGTCACGAACCCCATTGGACAGTGTGTGTGTCACAAGCCCATTGGACAGAGTGTGTGTGTCACAAACCTCATTGTACAGCGTGTTTGTCACAATCCCCATTGGATAGCGTGTGTGTGTCACAAACCGTCATTGACATTGTGTGTGTCACAATCCCCATTGGTGACCGTGTGTGTCACAAACCGCATTGGACAGTGTGTGTGTCACAAACCCTCCTTGACAGCGTCTGTATCACAATCCCCATTGGACAGTGTGTGTGTCACAAACCCCATTGGACAGCGAGTGCGTCACTAAACGCCCTGAACAGTGTGTTTGTCACAAACCCCATTGGACAGAGATTGTGTGTCATAAACCCCATTGGACAGCATGTGTGTCACAATCCCCATTGCACAGCGTGTGTGTCAGAAACCCCACTGGACAGTGTGTGTCCCAAACCCCATTGGACATCCTGTGTGTGTCACAAACCCCCGAGGTCAGTGTGTGTGTCACAAACCCCATTTGACAGCGTGTGTGCCACAAACACCATTGGACAGTGTGTGTGTCACAAACCCCATTGGACAGCATGCGTGTCACAAACCCCATTGTATAGTGTGTGTATGTCACAATCCCCATTGGACAGCGTCTGTGTCACAAACCCCATGGGACAGCGTGTGTATGTCACAAACCCCTATGGACAACCTTTGTGTGTCAGAAACCGCCCAGGTCAGTGTTTGTGTCACAAACCACATTTGACAGCGTGTCTGTCACATACACCATTGGACAGTGTGTGTGTCACAAACCCCGTTGGACAGCATGTGTGTCACACGCCCAATGGACAGAGTTTGTGTACAAAACCCATTGGACAGTGTATGTGTGTCACAAACCCCATTGGACAGCGATTGTGTCACAAACACTATTGGAGAGCTTGTGTGTCACAAGCCCTTTGGACAGAGTGTGTGTGTCACAAACTCCATTGGATAGTGTTTGTGTGTCACAAACTGCATGGGACAGCGTGTGTGTGAAACTAAACCCACTGGACAGCATGTGTGTCACAAACCCCATTGGACAGCGTGTGCGTCACAAAGCCCCCTGCACAGTGTGTTTGTCACAAACCCCATTGGACAGTGTGTGTGTCATAAACCCCATTGGACAGCATGTGTGTCACAATCCCCATTGGACAGCATGTGTCTCAGAAACCCCATAGGACAGTGTGTGTCACAAATCCCATTGGACAGCGTGTGTGTCACAAACCCCATTGGATAGCATGTGTGTCACAAACACCACTGGAGAGCGTGTGAGTCACAAGCCCATTGGACAGAGTGTGTGTGTCACAAACCCCATTGGATAGCGTCTGTGTGTCACAAACCCCATGGGACAGCGTGTGTGTGAAACTAAACCCACTGGACAGAGTGTGTGTCACGAACCCCATTGGACAGCGTGTATGTGTCACAGTCCCCATTGGACAGCGTGTGTGTCAAAAACCCCATTGGATAGATTGTGTGTGTCACAAACCCCATTGAACTGCGTGTGTGTCACAAACCCCCCTGGACAGCGTGTTTGTCACAAACCCCATTGGACAGCATGTGTGTCACAATCCCCATTGGACAGCGTGTGTCTCAGAAACCCCATTGGACAGTGTGTGTCACAAACCCCATTGGACAGCATGTGTGTGTCACAAACCCTCCAGGTCAGTGTGTGTGTCACAAACCCCATTGGACAGCGTGTGTGTCACAAGCCCAATGTACAGAGTGTGTGTCACAAAACCCATTGGACAGCATGCATGTCTCAAACACCATTGGACAGTGTGTGTGTAACAAACCCAATTGGTATGTGTGGGTTGTCTGAATTTAGAGTTGATGAGTTAATTTTCTGTAGTTGGAGTTAATAGGCTAGTTTGTTGTATGTTTGTTTTATGAATAAATTTAAGTGTTGCGGTGGTTGCGAGGCGCGGTGTGCTCGGGAGGGACTTGGAGGCGGGGAGCTTGTGGTCGGTGGGGGTGCCTGCGCCCTGGAGCGGGGGGCGGCTTGTGACTACGAGGTAACGATCTTGTTACCATGCGAACACTGCCTGACCAACATTCCCGCCTTAGCTAGCTTAATGTCTGTTAAAGTGATTAGCCAATCAGCATGAAACATGTGTGCCTTAGACTATATAAATGTATGTTTGCCAAACAATAAAGCGGACATCTTGCTTGCATCAAACTGCGTCCCCGTCTCTCAATCGCGGCAAATTGGTGACCTCCGACATGATCGTCAGTGACGAAATCGCCGAGGTTTGAAAAACCGCCGAGGATTGAAAAACCGCCTACCTGGTGGCATGTCGCGAGTCCCGCAGAACGTGGAATGAGCTGCTGAAAGGAAGCAGGATAAGCCAGCCAGCCAAACAATCCCTCCGTCTGGAACGAGAGGTGAGCTGCGGGAAAGTAGCAAAATGGGGAATCAAGAGTCTTTCCCTGAGAGAGACGTTTATGAGCTTATGAAAGCTCTACTTAAGAAGCATGGGAAAAAGACTCTTTCGGAACAAGATCTTAAGTTAATCCTTAAATGGGTGCAGGTTAAGATTCCCACAGTGACTGCTTCTTCTATTTTTACATGTAAATTTTGGGATGATGTGGGGGTAAAGTTATGGGACGCAGCTACCTCAGGAGATGAGGAAGCGCAGCATATGCTCCCCAGTTGGAGAAAAATCTTTGAAACCATAAAGGCACAAGAGCAAAATCAGCGAGGCTCCGAGGAGGGAGCTCAGTCACCTCCCCCTGCCCTTCTAAAATCGCTGGTGGGGCAGAACCCTCTGCGCCACCGTTAGCTTGTGCTGCTGGATATCCCCCGGAGGGTGATCCCTTTGACCCGGGTCCGATTGACCCTGAAAAGGAACCTGATCTTTTTCCCCCTGATCCTCATGAGATTTGGGGAAAGATTAAGCGCCAAGCGATAAACGAGGGGGAGTTGGAAATAGCCAGAACTATAGTAGCCCCCGTTATATACCAAGGACGGGGGGGGGGCTCAGGCTCAGTGGGAAGCTCTTTCTTTTTCGGTCATTAAGGAGTTGCGCCGTACAGTTACCGAGCATGGGTTGTCTTCCCCTTATTTTGCAAGCCTTTTATCTTCTGTATTCGATACATATGTCATGACCCCACATGATTTAAAATCTCTCGCGCGATTGTTATTAACCCCAACACAATATACAATGTGGGAGTCTCAATGGAGAACGGGATTGCAGACAGTTTTGCTGGGTTATGGAGGACATGCTAATGCCGCCTTAGCTGCATTGACTATAGAGCACCTCACAGGAACAGGGCAGTTTTCGGACCCGGCAGCCCAAGCTAGGGACATTCCTCGGGAGGCTTTGGAAGCAGGCAGAGAAGAAGCGAAAAGGGCCTTGTTGAGAGTTCCTGACTCTGGCAGACCCCAAAAAGCATTCACTAGTATCACTCAGGAACCCCGTGAGCCGTATATGCAGTTTATAGATAGATTAAAACAAGCCTTAGAGCGGCAAGTTGATAACGGACAAGCTCGGGAGATTTTACTCCTTAAACTGGCTGTGGAAAACGCTAACGCCGATTGTAAAAAGCTCTTAAAGTCTCTCCCAAATCAAAACCCTACCTTAATTGAAATGGTGGAAGCCTGTAATAGAATTGGCACTATGGATCATAAATATGAGGCCATGGCTGCTGCTTTTGCGGCCATGCACGGCCCGATGGGCGCCAACCCACAGGGAAACTGCTATGGGTGTGGAAAACCGGGACACCTTAAAAAAGATTGCTTTAGTGCCAATGCTGGGAAACGACCCCAAACACCTGGGGTTTGTCCCAAGTGCCAAAAAGGGCGCCACTATGCTAATCAATGTCGATCTAAATACGACTCTCAAGGGCGCCCCATACAGGGAAACCGATTGCAGAGCGCGGGACCGCGGCGCGCACAGACACAAGTTCCGCGACTGGCGCCCCCACAAACGCCGGGGGGGGAAACAGGAGTGTTTCCAGTCTCCGCCCAGCAACAGCAGGGAGCGCCGGCCTGGACCTGGCAACCGCCCACACAGTAACGCTACTTGATTCCTCTGTTCACTTACTGCTTACCAAAATTGCAGGTCCTTCGCCCCCTCGAACACAGGCTTTATTATTAGGAAGATCGTCCACCACTCTGTCAGGACTTTTTGTATTGCCTGGAGTAATCGATCCTGACAGTAATTCAGAAATTAAAATTATGGCCTGGACCCCGTTTCCTCCTTGTACAGTGCCAGAGGGAAGTCGTATCGCTCAATTGATACTGATCCCTAAGGAGGACTATGTCCCAATTCCTGATCAATTGCTCCCGCAGAGACAGGGAAGTTTTGGATCTACGGGAGAACCACTAATTTTATGGGTTCAAGCCATCTCACAAAAACGTCCTATATGTCAATGCACCCTCATTCGCAGAGGTCAGCAAGTCATGTTAAGTGGAATTATTGATACAGGTGCAGATGTTACCGTTATTTCTCAAGCAAAGTGGCCTTCTAGGTGGCCTTTAGCTGATGTCTCCCAGACATTAGCAGGAATCGGGGGGTATGGAGCTAGCCGCCAAAGCGCAGAAATAATACAAGTTCAAAATTCAGAAGGACAAGTTGCCTCTGTCAAACCGTTTATCTTACCAGTACCTATGGTCTTGTGGGGGCGTGATGTGTTGTCTCAGTGGGGGATGTCTATCCAGACACATTTTTAGGTGGGGCCATTGAGGGGCGTGAAACCCTAAAGTTAACTTGGAAAACAGATACTCCTATTTGGATTGATCAATGGTCCCTGCCGCTGGAAAAACTTCACGCCCTCCAAGAAATAGTTAATGAACAACTATCTATGGGACATATTGTACCCTCTACGAGTCCTTGGAACTCGCCTATTTTTGTTATTAAAAAACTGACTGGCAAGTGGCGCTTGCTCCATGACCTCAGAAAAATTAATGACGCTATGGAAGACATGGGGGCCATGCAACCTGGGCTTCCGTCACCCGCCATGATCCCTAGAGATTGGCCTTTAACCATCATAGACCTCAAAGATTGTTTTTTCAACATTCCATTGCATCCAGATGATGCTCCTAAATTTGCCTTTTCGGTCCCTAGCGTCAACATGCAAGCTCCTTTACAAAGTTACCAGTGGGTTGTGTTACCGCAGGGAATGAAAAATAGCCCTACAATAGGCCAATGGTATGTAGCAAAAATACTTAGTCCTGTCAGAACTGTAGTAACCTGCTGCATTGTTATATCATTATGTGGATGACATTCTAGTGGCAGCACAACACCATGAAGTCATGGAGGAAGCTGTAGCCCTTGTCGTGGCTGCTGTAAAATCAGCAGACCTCTGTATTGCACCAGAAAAAATTCAAAAAGTGCCACCTTGGAAATACTTAGGATGGCGTATAAGAGCTCAGACTATTGCTCCGCAACCTTTACAAATACAGGCGAATATAAAGAATTTACATGACGTGCAAAAACTGCTGGGTACAATCAATTGGGTCAGACCATTGTTAGGAATCACTAATGCGGATCTTCGTCCCTTATTTGAAATGCTTAAAGGAAGCTCGGACTTAAACGCTCCGCGAAGTCTCAGTCCTGAAGCCATAGCTTCCTTGCATAAAGCTGCGGCAGCGATTACCTCCAGACAAGCACATCGATGGGAACCGGAATTGCCTTTTCAATTAATCATCCTTAACCCTGCTCGACAGCCTCATGCACTTATTTTCCAATGGGACTGCCAGAAAACGGACCCTTTACTGATCATTGAATGGATTTTTTTACCTAACCAAGCCACAAAAACGATTTCTACCCAACATGAGATGTTTGCATCATTAATCATCAGGGCTCGACAGCGATTACTTACCCTGGCGGGCACGGACTTTATCCCTTTATATGTATGCCGGTAACAAGTATTTACCTGCAATGGTTACAACAACAATCAGATGCACTAGGCATAGCTCTAACTGGCTATGCAGGCCAACTCACTTCTCATCCGCCTTCTCACAAACTGTTAAGCATTGATTTTCACCTTTTACCTATTCCAAAGCGGAGTGACCAGCCTTTACAAGCCCTCACTGTATTCACAGATGGGTCTGGCAAATCTCACAAGTCTGTTATCCTTTGGTGGGATGATCATCGAGAACAGTGGAACTCAGATGTAGAGACTGTACAGGGTTCTCCTCAAATAGTAGAATTGTCTGCAGTTGTTCGAGTGTTTCGAAAATGGTCTATTCCTCTCAATATAATCACTGATTCTGCTTATGTTGCAGGAATTGTTAGCCGAGCAGAGACTTCTGTGCTACGAGATGTTTCTCATACGGCACTGTTTAATTTGTTACAAGAACTCATCTTTCTGTTAAACTCCCGTCTTCACCCTTATTTTATTATGCATGTTCGATCTCACACTTCTCTACCTGGTTTTATTGCAGAAGGGAACCGACAGGCTGATTTGCTTACGCTACCAGTGCAGGTGTTACCAGATTGATTAGCGCAAGCTAGACTCAGCCACTCCTTTTTTCATCAAAACGCTGCAAGCCTTAAGCGTCAATTTGACCTCACTATACAACAAGCCCATAATATCATTGCGGTGTGTCCTGATTGTCAAAGGCACTCTTTCCCTTCTATAGCAGAAGGAGTCAACCCCAGAGGGCTACAGAGCCTTCAACTCTGGCAAACAGATGTCACTCATTTTGCTGAATTTGGCCGTTTAAAGTTTGTTCATTGCTCTATTGATACATTTTCGGGAATGTTATTTGCCTCCTGTCATATAGGAGAAAAAGCACGTGATGTGCAAAAACATCTAATGCGCGCTTTTGCTACTTTAGGGGTACCCTCTCAAATTAAAACTGACAATGGCCCCGCATATGTATCTAAAACCTTAACAACCTTTTTTGCCTCTTGGGGCATATCACACGTTACAGGTATCCCTCACTCTCCTACGGAACAAGCTTTAATAGAACGTTCCCACCAAACCTTAAAACGTCTGTTATTAAAACAAAAAGGGGGAATAGGAGCCGCTACACCAGAGGAGCGAATACAGAAAGCCTTGTATGTTTTTAACTTTTTGAATTGTTCCCTATTAAACAGCAATCCTCCAGTAGTTCGTCATTTTAGCATAAACACCCTTTTTGAACCCAAGATTAAGCCGCCAGTATTGATCCGGGACCCCGAAACAGGTAAGATAATGGGACCCTATCCCCTTGTCACGTGGGGAAGAGGCTATGCTTGTGTTTCCACAGAAAGAGGTCCCCGCTGGATCCCAGCTAAAAACGTGAGACCTTTTCGAGAGACACTGCAGCAGCCTCCTGAAGACATTCCTGGTCCTGATCCTGCGACTGATATAGAAGACACTACCGATCAATAATTAAATGAACTCTGTTCCAGAGGTTAACAAATGGGAGCTTAAATGTCCCCAATGTGAAAAATGTAATCCGTGGATTTGTAGAATTTGTGCTAATTGTGGAAAATCACAGTGGCTAAATCGCCATACAGTAGGACGCTGGTGTGATAACTGCCTAACAATTGAGTGGAATACAGTTCAGGTGTTATTGATAACAGGTAGAGAAACAGAATATTTACCCCGGTATGATTATTATTCTGACGATTGGGGGAAAATTGTAGCACAAAGGTCTGGGGACATTTTATATTCTAAGATTGAATGCGCCAAAGACATTCAAATGAGTTTCTGTTCTTTTAATGATTTGTACCTTATTAATAGTAATCCCATGTGTGTTACAATGCTTGCAAAAATCAATAACTGCTTCAATGAACAAGATATTCCTTGTGCAGCAAGGAGCGGACAAAGATCAGAAAGAAATTACGAAAACCCCCAGTACGGAGCTGTTAGTGAAATAAGATGTCCTCGAGTTGGTCGGTCGCCGACCTTGGAAGGGTCAGTTAATTAAAACAAAAAGGGGGAGATGTGGGTTGTCTGAATTTAGAGTTGATAAGTTAGTTTTCTGTATTTGGAGTTAATAGGCTAGTTTGCTGTATGTTTGTTGTGTGAATAAAGTTAAGTGTTGCGGTAGTTGTGAGGCGCGACTTGGAGGTGGGGAGCTTGTGGTCGGTGGGAGTGCCCACGCCCTGCATGCAGCGGGGGGCAGCTTGTGACTGCGAGATAACAATCTTGTTACCACGGTAACAATGCATGACCAACATTCCCGCCTTAGCTAGCTTAATGTCTGTTAAAGTGATTAGCCAATCAGCATGAAACATGTGTGCCTTAGACTATATAAATGTATGTTTGCCAAACAATAAAGCGGACATATT
The DNA here is from genome assembly GCF_036013475.1 of Columba livia. Taxonomy (NCBI): domain Eukaryota; kingdom Metazoa; phylum Chordata; class Aves; order Columbiformes; family Columbidae; genus Columba; species Columba livia. The sequence goes on from NW_027043012.1 coordinate 140,611, forward strand.
GCTTGCATCAAGCTGCGTCCCCGTCTCTCAATCGCGGCAATAAACAACATGGAACAGCGTGTGTGTGTCACAAACCCTATTGAATAGTGTGTGCGTCACAAACCCCACTGGACAGCGTTTGTGTCACAGGAACCACATTAGACAGCGTGTGTGTCACAAGACCCATTGGACAGAGTGTGTGTGTCACAAAAACCATTGGACAGCGTGTTTGTCACAATCTCCATTGGACAGCGTCTCTGTGTCACAATCTCCATTCGACGGTGTCTGTGTCACAGAACCCATTGGATAGAGAGTGTGTCACAAACCACATTAGAAAATGTGTGTTTCACAAATCCCATTGGATAGCGTGTGTGTGTCACAAACCCCATTGGACAGTGTGTGTGTCAAAAACTCCACTGGACAGTGTGTGTGACACGAACCTCATTGGACAGCGTGTGTGTCACAAGACACATTGCACAGAGCCTGTGTGTCACAAACCCCATTGGACAGCGTGTGTGTCACAATCCCCATTGGACAGCGTGTGTGTCACAAACAAAATTGGACAGACTGTGTGTGTCACAAACCCCATTGGACAGCCTTTGTGTCAAAATCCCCATTGGACAGATTGTGTGTGTCGCAAAACCCATTGGACAGCGTGGGTGTCACAATCGCCGTTGGACAGATTGTGTGTGTCACAAACCCCATTGGACAGACTGTGTGTGTCACAAACCACATTGGACAAAGTGAGTGTGTCACAAACCCCATTGGACAGAGTGTGTGTGTAACAAAACGCACTGGACAGTGTATGTGTCACAAACCCCATTGGATACCGAGTGTGTGTCACAAACACTATCGGACAGTGTGTGTGTCACAAAGCCCATTGGACAGCATGCGTGTCAGAAACACCATTGGACAGCGTGAGTATGTCACGAACCCCTTTGGATAGCGTGTGTGTGACGCAAACCGTATTGGACAGTGTGTATGTCACAATCCCCATTGTACAGCATCTGTGTCACAAAACCCATTGGACAGCGGGTGTGTCACAAACACCATTGGAAATCGTGTGTGTGTCACAAGCCCCATTGGACAGTGTGTGTGTCACAAAACCCATTGTATAGCGTGTGTGTCACAAACCCCCCTAGAAAGTGTGTGTGTCACAAACCTCATTCGATAGCGTGTGTGTCACAAACCCCATTCGATAGCGTGTGTCTCACAAACCCTATTGGACAGCGTATGTGTGTCACAATCTCCATTGGACAGCGTGTGTGTCAGAAACCCCATTGGACAGTGTGTGTCACAAATCCCATTGGACAGCGTGTGTGTCAGAAACCCCATTGGACAGACTGTGTGTGTCACAAACCCCATTTGACAGCGTATGTGTCACAAACACCATTGGACAGAGTTTGTGTCACAAAACCCATTGGACAGCATGCGTGTCACAAACACCATTGGACAGTGTGTGTGTCACAAACCCCCCTGGACAGTGTGTGTGTCACAAAACCGTCTGGACAGCGTGTGTGTCAGAAAAACCATTTTACAGCGTGTGTGTGTCGCAGTCCCCATTGGACAGAGTTTGTGTAACAAACCCCACTGCACAGTGTGTGTCTCAGAAACCCCTCTGGACAGTGTGTGTGTCACAAAACCGACTGGGCAGTGTGTGTGTCAGAAACACCATTGGACAGCATGTGTGTGTCACAATCTCCATTGGACATCGTGTATGTCACAAACACCATTGGACAGCATGTGTGTGTCACAATCCTAATTGCACATTTTGTGTGTAACATCCCCATTGGAAAGTGTCTGTGTCACAAACCCTATTGGACAGCGTGTGTGTCGCGATCCCCCATTGGACAGCGTGTGTGTCAGAAACCCCATTGGAAAGTGTGTGTGTCACAAACCCCATTGGATAGTGTTTGTGTCACAAACACCATTATAAAATGTGCGAGTCACAAAGCACATATGATAGCGTGTGTGCGTCACAAACCCTATTTGTCAGTGTTTATGTCACAATCCCCATTGGTCAGCCTCTGTGTCACAAACCCCACTGGACAGCGTGTGTGTAACAAGAACTATTGGAAAGTGTGTGTGTCAGAAACCCCATTGGACACAGTGTGTGTGTCACAAAACCCATTGGACAGCATGCGTTTCACAAACACCATTGGACAGTGTGTGTGTCACAAAACCCATTGTATAGCGTGTGTGTCACAAACCCCCCTAGAAAGTGTGTGTGTCACAAACCCCATTCGATAGCGTGTGTCTCACAAACCCTATTGGACAGCGTATGTGTGTCACAATCTCCATTGGACAGCGTGTGTGTCAGAAACCCCATTGGACAGTGTGTGTCACAAATCCCATTGGACAGTGTGTGTCAGAAACCCCATTGGACAGACTGTGTGTGTCACAAACCCCATTTGACAGCGTGTGTGTCACAAACACCATTGGACAGATTGTGTGTGTCAGAAACCCCATTGGACAGAGTGTGTGTGTCGAAAAACCAATTGGACAGCGTGTGTTTCAAAATCGCCATTGGACAGATTGTGTGTGTCACGAACCCCATTGGACACAGTGTGTGTGTCACGAACCCCACTGGACAGCATGTGTGTAACAAGAACTATTGGAAAGTGTGTGTGTCAGAAATCCCACTGGACACAGTGTGTGTGTCACAAAACCCATTGGACAGCATGCGTTTCACAAACACCATTGGACAGTGTGTGTGTGTGTCACAAACCCCTTTGGATAGTGTGTGTGTGTCACAAACCCTATTGGACAGTGTGTATGTCACAATCCAAATTGTACAGCACCTGTGTCAACATCACCATTGGACAGCGGGAGTTTCACAAACACCTTTGGAAATTGTGTGTGTGTCTCAAGCCCCATTGGACAGTGTGTGTGTCACAAGACCCATTGGACAGAGTGTGTGTGTCACAAGACCCATTGGACAGAGTGTGTGTCACAAACCCCATTGAAAAGCGTGTGTGTCACAAGACCCATATGACAGACTGTGTGTGTCACAATCTCCTTTGGACAGCATGTGTGTCAGAAACCCCATTGGACAGCCTGTGTGTGTCACAAACCCCTTTAGACAGCGTGTGTGTCACAAACACCATTGGTCAGTGTGCGTGGCACAAACCCCATTGGACAGCGTGTCTGTGTTATAAACCCCATTGGAATGTGTGTGTGTAACAAACCCAATTGGAGAGCGTGTGTGTCACAAGCCCATTGGACAGAATGTGTGTCACAAAACCCATTGGACAGCATGCGTGTCACAAACACCATTGAACAGTGTGTGTGCAACTAACAGAATTGGTCAGCTTGTGTGTCACGAACCCCATTGGACACCGTGTGTGTCACAAGACACATTGGACAGAGTCTGAGTATCACAAACCCCGTTGGACAGCGTGTGTGTCACAATCCACATTGGACATCGTGTTTGGCACAAACAGCATTGGACAGACTGTGTGTGTCACAAACCCCATTGGACACAGTGTGTGTGTAACAAAACCCACTGGACAGTGTATGTGTCACAAACCCCATTGGGTAGCGTGTGTGTGTCACAAACCCCATCGGACAGTGTGTGTGTCACAAAACCCATTGGACAGCATGCGTGTCACAAACACCATTGGACAGTGTGTATGTCACAATCCGCATTGTACATCATCTGTGTCACAAACCCCATTGGACAGCGGGTGATTCACAAACACCATTGAAAATGGTGTGTGTGTCACAAGCCCCATTGGACTGTGTGCGTGTCACAAAACCCATTGTATAGCGTGTGTGTCACAAACCCCATTAGAAAGTGTGTGTGTCACAAACCCCATTGGATAGCGTGTGTCTCACAAACCCCATTAGAAAGTGTGTGTTTCACAAACCCCACTGGACAGAGTTTGTGTCACGAACCCCATTTTACAGAGTGTGTGTGAGAAACCCCATAGGAATATGTGTCTGTCACAAACCCCACTGGACGGTGGGTGTGTCACAAACCGCATTGGACAGCGAGTGTGTGTCACAATCACCGTTGGACAGAGTGTGTGTGACAAACCCCACTGTATAGCGTGTGTGTCACAAACCCCATTTTACAGTGTGTGTGTCACACATGCCATTGGACAGAGTGTGTGTGTGACAAACACCTATTGGACAGTTTGTGTGTCACAAGACCCATTGGACAGAGTGTGTGTGTCACAAATCTCATTGGACAGCGTGTGTGTAACAAAATCCATTTGACAGACTTTGTGTCACAATCCCCATTGGACAGCGTGTGTGTCACAAAACCCATTAGCCATAGTGTGTGTGTCACAAAACCCACTGGACAACGTGTGTGTCATGAACCTGCTTGGACAGAGTGTGTGTGAAAACCCCTTTGGAAAGAGTTTGTGTCACGAACCCCATTGGACAGAGTGTGTGTGACAAACCCCTTTGGACATTGTGTGTGTCACAAACCCCATTGGACAGCATGTGTGTGACAAAACCCACTGGACAGAGTGTGTCACGAATCCCATTGGACAGCGTGTTTGTCACAAGCCCCATTGGACAGAGTGTGTGTGTCACAAATCCCATTGGACAGTATGTGTGTCACAATCCCCATTGGACAGCGTGTGTGTCACGAACCCGATTGGACAGCGTGTGTGTCACAATACCCATTGGACAGTGTGTGTGTCACATTCCCCATTGGACAGTGTGTGTGTCACAAATCCCACTGGTCAGAGTGTGTGTGTCACACACCCCTTTGGACAGCCTGTGTGTGACAAACCCCATTGGAAAGTAGTACGTGTCACAAACCGCATTGGATAGAGTGTGTGTGTAACAAACTCCATTGTACAGCTTGTTTGTCACAAGACCATTGGACAATGGGGTGTGTTTCACACACCCCATTGTACAGCGTGTTTGTCACAATCCCCACTGGACAGCGTGTGTGTCACAAAACCCATTGGACAGAGTGTGTGTGACAAACCCTATTGGACAGTGTGTGTGTCACAAACCCCATTTGACAGCGTGTGTGTGACAAACCCCATTGGACAGAGTGTGTGTGTCACAGTCCCCATTTGACAGTGTGAGTGTCACAAACCCCATGGACAGCGTGTCTGCCACAAACCCCATTGGACAGAGTGTGTGTGTCACAATCCCCATTGGACTGTGTGTGTGTCACAGTCCCCATTGGACAACATGAGTGTCACAAACCCCTTTGGACAGAGTGTGTGTGTCACAATCCCCATTGGACAGTGTGTCTGTCACAAACCCCATGGACAGCGTGTGTGCCACAAACCCCATTGGTAAGTAGTACCTGTCACAAACCGCATTGGATAGCGCTTGTGTGTCACAAACTCCATTGTACAGCTTGTTTGTCAGAATACCATTGGACAGAGTGTGTATGTCACAAACTCCACTGGAAAGTTTGTGTGTCACAAACCCTTTTGGATAGCGTGTGTGTGTCACAAACCCCTTTAGAAATTGTGCGTTTCACAAACCTTTTGGATAGCGTGTGTGTGTCACAAACCCTATGGGATAGTGTGTATTTCACAATCCCCATTGGACAGCGTCTGTGTCACAAACCCCATAGGACAGCGTGTGTGTCACAAACCCCATTAGAAAGTGTGTGTGTCACAAAACCCATTGGACATAGTTTGTGTGTCTCAAAACCCACTGGATAGTGTATGTGTTACAAAATCCATTGGACATAGTGTGTGTGTCTCAAAACCCACTGGATAGTGTATGTGTTACAAAACCCATTGGATAGTGTGTGTGTGTCACATCTAAATTGGACAGCGTGTTTGTCACAAACCCCTATGGACAGCGTGTGTGTGTCACAGTCCCCATTGTATAACGTGTGTGTCACAAACCCCGTTTGAAAATGTGTGTGTCACAAATCCCATTGGATAGCGTGTGTATGTCAGAAACCCTATTGGACAGTGTGTGTGTCACAAACCCCACTTGACAGCGTGTGATTCACGAACCCCATTGGACAGCGTGTGTGTCACAAGACCCATTGGAAAGAGTGTGTGTGTCACAAACTCCACTGGACAGATTGTTTCTCACAATCCCCATTGGACAGCGTGTGTGTCACAAACCCCACTGGGCAGAGTGTGTGTGTCACACACCCCATTGGACAGTGTGTGTGTCATAAACCCCGTTGGACAGTGTGTGTATGTCACAAACCCCTTTGGACAGCGTGTTTGTCACAATTCCCACTGGACAGCGTGTGTGTCACAAAACCCATTGGCTAGAGTGTGTGTCACAAACCCCACTGGACAGCGTGTGTAGTCATAAGCCCCATTGGACAGCGTGTGTGTGTCACAAACCCCATTGGACAGCTTGTGTTTCACAATCCCCATTGGACAGCCTGTGTGTCACGAACCCCATTGGACAGCGTGTGTGTCACAAGACCCATTGGAATGATTGCGTGTTTCACAAACCCCATTGGACAGCGTGTGTGTCACAATAACCATTGGACAGCGTGTGTGTCATAATCCCCATTGGACAGTGTGTGTGTCACAAGACTCATTGGACAGAGTGTGCGTGTCACAAACCCCATTGGACAGCGTGTTTGTCTCAATCCCCATTGGACAGATTGTGTGTGTCAAAAAATCCATTGGACAGCGTGTGTGTCATAAACCCCATTAGACAGCGTGTGTGTGTCACAATCCCCATTGGACAGTGTGTGTGTGTCACAAACCCCATAGGACAGTGTATGTGTCACAAAACCCATATGATAGCGTGTGTGTGTCCTATTGGACAGGGTGTCTGTCACAAACCGTATCGGAGAGCGTGTGTGTCTCAATCCCCATTGGACAGATTTTGTGTGTCACATACTCCATTGGACATCGTCTGTTTCACAAACCCCATTGGACAGCATGTGTGTCACAAACACAATTGGACAGTGTGTGTGTCACAAAACCCTTTGGAAATTGTGCATGTCACAAATCCCATTGGATAGTGTGCCTATATCGCAATCCCCATTGGGCAGTGTCTGTGTCACAAACCCCATTGCACAGCGTGTGTGTCACAAACACCATTGGACAGAGTGTGTGTATCACAATCCACATTGGAAAGTGTGTGTGTCACAAAACCGACTGGATAGCGTGTGTGTCAGAAACCCCATTAGAAAGTGTGTTTTTCAGAAACCCCTTTGGATAGCGTGTGTATTTCACAAACTCTATTGGACAGTGTGTGTGTCACAAACTCCACTCAACAGCGTGTGTATCACGAACCCCATTGGACAGCGTGTGTGTCACAAGTACCATTGACCAGAGTGTGTGTGTCACAAACCCCATTGGACAGTGTGTGTGTCACAATCCCCATTGGACAGCGTTTGCGTCACAAACACCATTGGACAGATTGTGTGTGTCACAAACTCCATTGGACAGCGAGTGTGTCACAAAACCCATTGGACAGATTGTGTGTGTCACAAACCCCATTGTACAGCGTGTGTTCCACAAACCCCATTGGACAGCTCGTGTGTGTCACAATCCCCATTGGACAGTGTCTGTATCACAAACCCCATTGCACTGCGAGTGTGTCACAAACACCATTGGACATCGTGTGTGTGTCACAATCCCCATTAGACAGTGTGTGTGTCACAAAACTCTTTGTACAGCGTGTGTGTCACAAATCCCATTAGAATGTGTGTTTTTCAGAAACCCCTTTGGATAGCGTGTGTATTTCACAAACTCTATTGGACAGTGTGTGTGTCACAAACTCCACTCAACAGCGTGTGTATCACGAACCCCATTGGACAGCGTGTGTGTCACAAGTACCATTGACCAGAGTGTGTGTGTCACAAACCCCATTGGACAGTGTGTGTGTCACAATCCCCATTGGACAGCGTTTGCGTCACAAACACCATTGGACAGATTGTGTGTGTCACAAACTCCATTGGACAGCGAGTGTGTCACAAAACCCATTGGAAAGATTGTGTGTGTCACAAACCCCATTGTACAGCGTGTGTTTCACAAACCCCATTGGACAGCTTGTGTGTGTCACAATCCCCATTGGACAGTGTCTGTATCACAAACCCCATTGCACTGCGAGTGTGTCACAAACACCATTGGACATCGTGTGTGTGTCACAATCCCCATTAGAAAGTGTGTGTGTCACAAACGCCATTGGATAGCGTGTGTGTGTCACAAACCCTATTGGACAGTGTGTGTGCCACAAAACCTTTGGACAGTGTGTGTGTCACAAACCCCATTGGACAGCATCGCTGTCACAAACACCATTGGACAGCGTGTGTGTGACAATCCCCATTGGACAGCGTGTGTGTTACAAAAAGCATTGGACAGCGTGTGTGTGTCGCAATCTCCATTGGACAGCGTGTTTGCAACAAACCCCATTGGACAATGTGTTTGTCACAAACCCCATTGGACAGTGTGTTTCTGTCACAAACCCAATTGGACAGAGTGTGTGTCACAATCCCCATTGGACATTGTGTGTGTCACAAAACCGGTTGCATAGCGTGTATGTCACAAGTACCATTGGACAGAGAGTGTTTTTCACAAACCCCAGTGGACAGCGTGTGTGTCACGAACCCCATTGGACATCGTGTGTGTGACAAGTACCATTGGACACAGAGTGTGTATCACAAACACCATTGGACAGTGTGTGTGTCACAAAACCCTTTGGATAGCGTGTTTGTGTCACAAACCCCTTTAAAAAGTGTGCGTGTCACAAACCCCATTGGATAGCGTGTGTGTGTCACAAACCCTATTGGACAGCGTGTGTGTCACGAACCCCATTGAACATCGTGTGTGTCACAAGACTCATTGGACAGATTGTGTGTTCACAAACCCCATTGGACAGCGTGTGTGTCACAATACCCATTGGGCAGCGTGTGTGTCACAATCCCCATTGGACAGCGTGTGTATCACAAGACCCATTGTACAGAATGTACGTGTCACAAACCCCATTGGACAGCGTGTGTGTCACAATCCCCATTGGACAGATTGTGTGTGTCATAAACCCCATTAGACAGTGTGTGTGTCTCACAATCCCCATTGGACAGTGTGTGTGTGTCACAAACCCCATAGGACAGTGTATGTGTCACAAAACCCATTTGACAGCGTGTGTGTGTCACAAACCCTATTGGACAGTGTCTTTTTCACAAAACCCATCGGTCAGCGTGTTTGTCACAATCCCCATTGGACATCGTCTGTGTCACAAACCCCATTGGACAGCATGTGTGACACAAACACCATTGGACAGTGTGTGTGTCACAAAACCCTTTGGAAATTGTGCATGTAACAAACCCCATAGGATAGCTTGTGTATGTCACAATCCCCATTGGGCAGCGTCTGTGTCACAAACCCCATGGTCAATGTGTGTATGTCGCAGTCCCCATTGGACAGTGTCTGTGTCACAAAACCCATTGCACAGCGTGTGTGTCATAAACCCCATTGGACAGCGTGTGTGTCACAAGACCCATTGGACAGCGTGTGTGTCACAATCCCCATTGGACAGATTGTGTGTGTAATAAACCCCATGAGACAGTGTGTGTGTGTCACAATCCCCATTGGACAGTGTGTGTGTGTCACAAACCCCATAGGACAGTGTATGTGTCACAAAACACATTTGACAGCGTGTGTGTGTCACAAACCCTATTGGACAGTGTCTGTGTCACAAAACCCATCGGTCAGCGTGTTTGTCACAATCCCCATTGGCCATCGTCTGTGTCACAAACCCCATTGGACAGCATGTGTGTCACAAACACCATTGGACGGTGTGTGTGACACAAAACCCTTTGGAAATTGTGCACGTAACAAACCCCATTGGATAGCTTGTGTATGTCACAATCCCCATTGGGCAGCGTCTGTATCACAAACCCCATGGTCAATGTATGTATGTCGCAGTCCCATTGGACAGTGTCTGTGTCACAAACCCCATTGCACAGCGTGTGTGTCATAAACCCCATTGGACAGCGTGTGTGTGTCACAATCCCCATTGTACACTGTGTGTGTGTCACAAATCCCATTGGACAGCGTGTGTGTCACAATCCCCATTGGACAGATTGTGTGTCTCTCAAACCCTTTGTATAGTGTGTGTGTCACAAACCCCATTAGATAGTGTGAGTGTCACAAACCCCATTGGATAGCGTGTGTGTGTCACAAACCCCTCTGGACAGCGTGTGTGTCACGAACCCCATTAGACAGCATGCGTGTCACAATACCCATTGGACAGAGTGTGTGTGTTCACAAAACCCTTTGTATAGCGTGTGTGCAACAAACCGCTTTAGAAAGTGTGTGTGTCACAATCCTTATTGGACAGTGTGCGTATGTCACAAACCCCATTGGATAGCGTGTGTGTCGCGAACCCCTTTAGACAGCGTCTGTGTAACAAGCACCATTAGACAGAGTGTGTGTGTCACAAACCCCATTGGAATGCTTATGTGTCACAAACCCCATTGGATAGCGTGTGTGTGCCACCAACCCTATTGGACAGTCTGTGTGTCACAAACCCCACTGGACAGAGTGAGTGTCACGAACCCCGTTGGACAGCGTGTATGTGTCACAATCCCCATTAGACAGTGTGTGTGTCACAAACCCCACTGGACAGAGTGTGTGTCACGAACCCCATTGGACAGTGTGTGTGGCACAAACCCCTTTGTGAGAGTGGGTGTCACAAACCCAATTTGACAGCGTGTGTGTCACAAACACCATTGGACAGTGGTCGTGGCACAAACCCCATTGGACAGTGTGTGTGTGTCACAATCCCAGTTGGACAGAGTGTGTGTGACAAACCCCACTGGACAGTGTTTGTGTCACAAACCCCCCTGGACAGTGTGTGTGTCACAAAACCGAATGGACAGCGTGTGTGTCATAAACCCCATTTTACAGCGTGTGTGTGTCACAATCTCCATTGGACATCGTGTATGTCACAAACACCATTGGACAGCATGTGTGTGTCACAATCCTAATTGCACATTTTGTGTGTAACATCCCCATTGGAAAGTGTCTGTGTCACAAACCCTATTGGACAGCGTGTGTGTCGCGATCCCCCATTGGACAGCGTGTTTGTCAGAAACCCCATTGGAAAGTGTGTGTGTCACAAACCCCATTGGATAGCGTGTTTGTGTCACAAACCCCATTATAAATTGTGCGTGTCACAAAGTACATTGGATAGCGTGTGTGTATCACAAACCCTATTTGTCTGTGTTTATGTCACAATCCCCATTGGACAGCCTCTGTGTCACAAACCCCATTGGACAGCCTGTGTTTAACGAACACCATTGGACAGCATGTGTGTCACAAGACCGATTGGTCAGAGTATGTGTGTCACAAACCATATTAGACAGTGTGTGTGTGTCACAAACCCTATCGGACTTTGTGTGTGTCACAAAACCCATTGGACAGCATACATGTCACAAACACCATTGGTCAGTTTGTGTGTAACAAACCCAACTGGTCAGCGTGTGTGTCATAAACCCCATGGAACAGCGTGTGTGTGTCACATACCCTATGGGATAGTCTGTGTGTCACAAACCCCACCGGACAGCGTTTGTGTCACGAACCCCATTAGACAGCGTGTGTGTCACAAGACCCATTGGACAGAGTGTGTGTGTCACAAACACCATTGGACAGCGTTTGTTTCACAAACACCATTGGACAGTGTCTCTGTGTCACAATCTCCATTCGACAGTGTGTGTCACATAACCCATTGGATAGAGAGTGTGTCACAAACCACATTAGAAAATGTGTGTTTCACAAATCCCATTGGATGGTGTGTGTGTGTCACAAACCCCATTGGACAGTGTGTGTGTCAAAAACCCCACTGGACAGCGTGTGTGTCACGAACCTCATTGGACAGCGTGTGTGTCACAAGACACATTGCACAGAGCCTGTGTGTCACAACCCCCATTGGAAAGCCTGTGTGTCACAAACACCATTGGACAGACTGCGTGTGTCACAAACCCCATTGGAACGCCTTACTGTCACAATCCCCATTGGAGAGCGTGTGTGTGTCACAATCGCCGTTGGACAGATTGTGAGTGTCACAAACCCCATTGGACAGAGTGAGTGTGTCACAAACCCCATTGGACAGAGTGTGTGTGTAACAAAACCCACTGGACAGTGTATGTGTCACAAACCCCATTGGATAACGACTGTGTGTCACAAACACTATCGGACAGTGTGTGTGTCACAAAACCCATTGGACAGCATGCGTGTCACAAACACCATTGGACAGTGTGTGTATGTCACAAACCCCTTTGGGTAGCGTGTGTGTGACACAAACCCTATTGGACAGTCTGTATGTCACAATCCCCATTGTACAGCATCTGTGTCACAAACCCCATTGGACAGCGGGTGTGTCACAAACGCCATTGGAAATCGTGTGTGTGTCACAAGCCCCATTCGATAGCGTGTGTGTCACAAACCCGATGCGGTATCGTGTGTCTCACAAACCCTATTGGACAGTGTGTGTGTCACAAAACCCATTGTATAGCATGTGTGTCACCAACCCCACTAGAAAGTGTGTGTGTCACAAACCCCATTCGATAGCGTGTGTGTCACAAACACCATTGGACAGTGTGTGTGTCACAAACCCCATTGGAGAGCGTGTGTGTGTCAGAAACCCCATTGAAAAGTGTATGTGTCACAAACCCCATTGGAGAGCATGTATGTCACAAGCCCATTGGACAGAGTTTGTGTCACAAAACCCATTGGACAGCATGCGTGTGACAAACACCATTGGACAGTGTGTGTGTAACAAACCCAACTGGGCCGCGTGTGTAGTCACAAACCCGATGGGACAGCGTTTGTGTGTCACAAACCCCATTGGAAAGTGTGCGTGCCACAAACCACATTGGATAGAGTGTGTGTGTCACAATCCACATTGGACAGCGTCGGTGTCACAAACCCCAATGCACAGCGTGTGTGTCACAAACACCATTGGACAGAGTGTGTGTGTCACAGTCCCAATCGGATATTGTGTGTGTCACAAAACCGATTGGATAGCGCGTGTGTCACAAACCACATTAGAAACTGTGTGTTTCACAATCCCCATTGGATAGCGTGTGTGTGTCACAAACCCTCTTGGACAGTGTGTGTGTCACAGACCTCACTGGACAGTTTGTGTGTCACGAACCCCACTGGACAGATTGTGTGTTTAACAAACCCCATTGGATGGCGTGTGTGTCACAAGAACCATTGGACACAGTGTGTGTGTCACAAACCCCATTGGAAAGCGTGCGTGTCACAAACCCCATGTGACAGTGTGTGTGTCACAATCCCCATTGTACAGTGTGTTTGTGACAAACCCCATTGGACAGAGTGTGTGTGTCACAATCCCCATTGGACAGCGTGTGTGTCACAAACCCCATAGGACAGCTTTTGAGACACAAGCCCCCCTGGACAGTGTGTTTGACACAAACCCCATTGGACAGAGTGTGTGTCATAAAACCCATTGCAAAGCATGTGTGTCACAATCCCCTTTGGACAGAGTGTGTGTCAGAAACCCCTTTGGACAGTGTGTGTCACAAATCCCATTGGACAGCGTGTGTGTCACAAACCGCGTTGGAGAGAGTGTACTTGTCACAATACCTATGGACAGTGTGTGTGTCACATTCCCCATCGATCAGTGTGTGTGTCACTAACCCCATTGCACAGAGTTTGCGTCACAAACCCCATTGGACAGCGTGAGTGTCACAAACACCACTGAAGAGCCTGTGTGTGTCACAAACCCCCCTGGTCACTGTGTGTGTCACAAAACCCATTTGACAGCGTGTGTGTCACAAGCACCGTTGGACAATGTGTGTGTCACAAACCCCATTGGACAGCGTGTGTGTGTCACAAGCATATTGGACAGAGTGTGTTGCACAAAACCTATTAGACAGCATGAGAGTCAGAAACACCATTGGACAGTGTGTGTGTCATAAACCCCATTGGAAATAGTGTGTGTGTCAGAAGCCCCATTGGAATGTGTGTGTCTGAAAACCCCATTGGATAGCGTGTGTCTCACAAACCCTATTGGATAGTGAATGCTTCACAAACCCCACTGGACAGCGTGTGTGTCACAAGACGCATTGGACAGTGTGTGTGTGTCAAAAACCCCATTGGACAGCGTGTGTGTCACAAACCCCACTGGACAGCGTGTGTGTCACGAACATCATTGGACAGCATGTGTGTCACAAGACCCATTGGACAGAGTTTGTGTGTCACAAACCCCATTGTACAGTGTGTGTGTCACAAAAACCGTTGGACAGCGTGTGTGTCACAATACCCGTTGGACAGCGTGTGTGTGAAAAACACCATTGGACAGCGTGTGTGTCAAAATCCCTATTGGACAGAGTGTGTGTGTCTCAAACCACGTTGGAAAGTGTGTCACAAAACCCATTGGATTGCGAGTGTGTGTCACAAAACCTATAGGACAGTGTGTGTGTCACAAATCGCACTGGACAGAGTGTGTGTCACGAACCCCATTACAGAACGTCTATGTGTCACTATCCCCATTGGACAGAGTGTGTGTCACTAACCCAACTGGAAAGAGTTTGTGTCACGAACCCAATTGGACAGAGTGTGTGTAAGAAAACTCATTGGACTATGTGTGTGTCACAAACCCCATTGCACAGTGGGTGTGTCACAAACCCAATTGGACAGAGAGTGTGTTTCACAATCCATGTTGGACAGAGTGTGTGTGACAAACCCCACTGGACAGCGTGTGTGTCACAAAACCCATTTGACAGCGTGTGTGTCACAAATGGCATTGGACAGAATGTGTGTCACAAACACCATTGGACAGTGTGTGTGTGTCACAAACCCCTTTGGATAGCGTGTGTATGTCACAAACCCTATTGGACAGTGGGTGTGTCACAATCCCCATTGTACAGATTGTGTGTGTCACAAACCCCATTGGACAGCGTGTGTCTCACAAACACCTTTGGAAATCGTGTGTGTGTCACAAGCCCCATTGGACAGTGTGTGTGTCACAAGACCCATTGGACAGAGTGTGTGTGTCACAAGACCCATTGGACAGAGTGTGTGTCACAATCCCCATTGGACAGTGTGTTTGTCAAAAACACCATTGGACAGCGTCTCTGTGTCACAATCCCCATTCGACAGTGTCTGTGTCACAATCCCCATTGGACAGATTGTGTGTGTCACAAACTCCATTGAACAGTGTGCGTGTTAAAAACCCCACTGTGCAGCGTGTGTGTCACAAACCCCATTGGACAGTGTGTGTGTCACAAATCACACTGGACAGTGTGTGTGTCACAAACCCCGTTGGACAGAGTGTGTGTGAGAAACCCCATTGGACAGTGTGTGTGTCACAAACAGTCATGGACATTGTGTGTGTCACAATCCCCATTGGTGAGCGTGTGTGTCACAAACCCCATTGGACAGAGTGTGTGTGTAACAAAACCCAGTGGACAGTGCATGTTTCAAAAACCCCACTGGATAGCGTGTGTGTGTCACAAACCCTATTGGACAGTGTGTGTGTCACAAACCCCATGTGACAGTGTGTGTGTGTCACAAACCCCATTGGAAAGTGTGTGTGTTCCAAACCTCACTGGACAGCGTGTGTGTGTCACAAACACTATTTGACCGTGTGTATGTCACAATCCCCATTGGACAGTGTCTGTGTCACAAACCCCATTGGACCGTGTGTGTGTGTCACAAACACCATTGGACATCGTGTTTGTGTGACAATCCCCATTGGAAAGTGTGTGTGTCACAAAAACCACTGTATAACGTATGTGTCACAAACCCCATTAGAAAGTGTGTGTGTCACAAACCCTATTGCACACTGTGTGTGTCACAAACATCATGGGACAGCGTGTGTGTGTCACAAACCCCACTGGACAGATTGTGTGTGTCACAAACCCCATTGGAAAGTGTGCGTGTCACAAACCCCATTGGATAGCGTGTGTGTGTCAAAAACCCCATTGGACAGCGTGTGTGTCACAAACCCCACTGGACAGCGTGTGTGTCACGAACATCATTGGACAGCATGTGTGTCACAAGACCCATTGGACAGAGTTTGTGTGTCACAAACCCCATTATACAGTGTGTGTGTCACAAAAACAGAGTGTTTGTGAGAAACCTCATTGGACAGTGAGTGTCTCTCAAACCCCATTGGACAGTGTGTGTGTCACGAACCCCATTGGACAGCATGTGTGTCACAATCACCATTGAACAGCGTATGTGTGACAAGCCCCATTGGACAGAGTGAGTGTGTCACGTTAACCCATTCTACAGTGTGTGTGTCACAAACCCCATTGGACAGTGTGTGTGGCATAAACCACACTGGACAGAGTGTGTGTCACAAACCCCATTGGACAGAGTGTGTGTGACAAACCCCATTGGACAGTGTGTGTGTCACAAACTGTCATGGACATTGTGTGTGTCACAATCCACATTGGTGAGTGTGTGTGTCACAAACCCCATTGGACAGTGTGTGTGTCACAAACACCATTGGACAGCATGCTTGCCACAAACACCATTGGACAGTGTGTGTGTCACAATCCCCATTGGACAGTGTGTGTGTCACAAATGCCATTGGACAGACTGTGTGTGTCACAAACCCAATTGGACAGTGTGTGTGTCATAAACCCGGATGAACAACGTGTGTGTGTCACAATCCCCATTGGACAGTGTGTGTGTGTCACAAACCCCATTGGACAGAGTGTGTGTGTAACAAAACCCAGTGGACAGTGCATGTTTCAAAAACCCCACTGGATAGCGTGTGTGTGTCACAAACCCTATTGGACAGCGTGTGTGTCACAAACCGATGGGACAGTGTGTGTGTGTCACAAACCCCATTGGAAAGCGTGTGTGTCACAAACACAATTATTCAGCGTGTGTGTCACAAACTCCATGGAACAGCATGTGTGTGTCACAAACCCCATTGGAAAGTGTGTGTGTTACAAACCTCACTGCACAGCGTGTGTGTTTCACAAACCCCATGAGAAAGTGTGCGTGTCACAAACCCTATTGGATAGCGTTTGTGTGTCACAAACACCATTGGACAGTGTGTATGTCACAATCCCCATTGGACAGTGTCTGTGTCACAAACCCCATTGGACATTGTGTGTGTGTAAACAAACACCTTTGGACATCATGTGTGTGTGACAATCCCCTGTGGACAGTGTGTGTGTCACAAAAACCACTGTATAGCGTATGTGTCACAAACCCCATTAGAAAGTGTGTGTGTCACAAACCCTATTGCACAGTGTGTGTGTCACAAACACCATGGGACAGCGTGTGTGTGTCAAAAACCCCATTTGAAAGTGTGTGTGCCAAAACCCCATTGGAAAGTGTGCGTTTCACAAACCCCATTGGATAGCGTGTGTGTGTCAAAAACCCTATTGGACAGTGTGTATATCACAATCTCCATTGGACTGTGTCTGTGTCACAATCCCCATTGGACAGCGTGTGTGTCGCAAACCCCATTGGACAGAGTGTTTGTGAGAAACCCCATTGGACAGTGAGTGTCTCACAAATCCCATTGGACAGTGTGTGTGTCACAAACCGTCATAGACATTGTGTGTGTCACAATACCCACTGGTGAGCGTGTGTGTCAAAATCCCCATTGGACAGTGTGAGTGCCGCAATCCCCATTGGACAGCGTGTATGTCACAAACCCCATTGGGCAGTGTGTATGTCACAATCCACATTGGACAGCGTCTTTGCCACAAACCCCATGGGACAGCGTTTGTATGTCGCAATCCCCATTGGACAGCGTCTGTGTCACAAACCACATTGCACAGTGTGTGCGTCGCAAACACCATTGGACAGAGTGTGTGTCACAATCCCCATTGGACCGTGTGTGTAAACAAACCCTATTGCACAGTGTGTGTGTCACAAACACCATGGGACAGCGTGTGTGTGTCACAAACCCCATTGGACAGATTGTGTGTTCCACAAACCCCATAGGACAGCGTGTGTGTCACAATCCCCATTGGACAGCGTGTATGTCACAAACCCCATTGGACAGTGTGTATGTCACAACCCCCATTGGACAGCGTCTGTGTCACAAACTCCATGGGACAGCATTTGTATGTCGCAATCCCCATTGGACAGCGTCTGTGTCACAGACCTCATTGCACAGCGTGTGTGTCGCAAACACCATTGGACAGAGTGTGTGTGTCACAATCCCCATTGGACCGTGTGTGTAAACAAACCCTATTGGACAGTGTGTGTTTCACAAACCCTATTGGACAGCTTCTGTTTCACAAACCCCATTGGACAGTGTGTATGTCACAATCTCCATTGGACAGCGTCTGTGTCACAAACCCCATGGGACAGCGTTTGTATGTCGCAATCTCCATTGGACAGCGTCTGTGTCACAAACCACATTGCACAGCGTGTCTGTCACAAACACCATTGGACAGAGTGTGTGTGTCACAATCCCCAGTGGACCGTGTGTGTAAACAAACCCTATTGCACAGTGTGTGTGTCACAAACACCATGGGACAGCGTGTGTGTGTCACAAACCCCGTAGGACAGCGTGTGTGTCACAAACCCCGTTGGAGAGCGTGTGTGTCAGAAACCCCGTTGGACAGTGTGTGTGTGTCACAATCGCCTTTGGACAGTGTGTGTGTGTCACAAACATCATTGGACAGCGTGTGTGTCAAAAATAACTTTGGACAGTGTGTGTGTCACTAACGCCATTGGACAGCTTGTGTGTCACAAACACTATTGGACAGCGTGTGTGTCACAAGCCCATTGGACTGAGTGTGTGTGTCACAAAACCCCTTTGGAAAGTGTATGCGTCACAAACGCCAATGGAAATTGTGTGTGTTTCACAAACCCTATTGGACAGTGTGTGTCGCAAACCCCATTAGATAGAGTGTGTGTGACAAACCCCATTGGACAGAGTGTGTGTCACAAACCCCATTGGACAGAGTGTTTGTGAGAAACCTCATTGGACAGTGAGTGTCTCTCAAACCCCATTGGACAGTGTGTGTGTCACGAACCCCA
Organism: Columba livia; assembly: GCF_036013475.1. Lineage (NCBI taxonomy): Eukaryota > Metazoa > Chordata > Aves > Columbiformes > Columbidae > Columba > Columba livia. Next base: position 159,492 of record NW_027043012.1, read on the forward strand.
TTGGACAGCATGTGTGTCACAATCACCATTGAACAGCGTATGTGTGACAAGCCCCACTGGACAGAGTGTGTGACACGAACCCCATTGGACATCGTGTGTGTGTTTTTACAATTCCCATTGGACAGCATGTGTGTTACAAACAGCATTGGACAGCGTGTGTTTGTCACAAACCCATTGGACAGATTGTGTGTGTCACAAACCCCATTGGACAGCGTGTGTGTGTCACAAACCCCATTGGACAGCGTGTGTGTCACACACCCCATTGTACTGCTTGTGTGTCATAAACCCCATTGGACAGATTGTGTGTGTCACAAACCCCATTGGACAGCGTGTGTGTGTCACAAACCCCATTGGACAGCGTGTGTGTCACACACCCCATTGTACTGCTTGTGTGTCATAAACCCCATTGGACAGCGTGTGTGTGTCACAATAGCCATTGGACAGCGTGTGTGTCACAAACCCCTTTGGACAGTGTGTGTGTGTCACGGAGGCACCCCGCAGGTCAATTTATGGGACAACAAGGTCCAAAAACAACTTTTATTGAACCAGTGGAAAACAGGGTTTTAGCACTCCAAAAGTGACTTAAATACAGGTTCGGTTATCAGTTGAGGAAAATTATTGAGAGGGACAGCCACTAATACAACAGTCGGTCCACAGAGTGCATGCACGTGTCTTCACCTAAACAATGCCGGAGCCGTCCCTGAGTCCCGGAGGAATACACACTTGCCTGAACACGGTGCGGGATTATTTTTAAAGAGATACACGTACTCGTAGTGAGTACGGAAAGTGTGCACTCGCGATTCTGCGAAAGTAGATATATAATACGCTCGCAGTCCTGCGAGAGTTATTTTGCACATGCAAATGTGCATGGAAAGTTATACGTGCTTATGTGGAAGCACGGAAGGAAAATACACTCACGATTGTGCGAGGGGCTCTCGGCGGCCACTCGTGATCGTGCGAGGAAATAAAGTACTTGTGCAAATGTGCACGGAAAGCAAATACACCCGCGATTCTGCGAGGATTAATTTTACACGCGATCATATGGAGCACGGAAAGTTATACGTGCATATGTGCACGAAAAGTATAAATATACTCGCAATCCTGCGAGAAATTTTACTTACACACGTGGTGGCAAGGCAAGCGGAGTCTCCATCCCGGGGAGGGGGGCTCTCGGCGGCAGCATCTTGCTCGTGCTCCGAGAGAACCGCGGCAAAGGGCGGAGTCTCGATGGGAGTCCCATTTTATACTGGCTAATCAGATCTGACTGTAGGCACTCTAGAAGCTTCTCTGCACCCCCACACTGTCTGTGGGTGCCCCTGAAGCCTCCAAACATCCACCACACAGGGCGCTGCTCAGTGTGCCTTGGCACTCCCTTCTTCTAATGTCCCAGGAGCCAGGGTGTTCTGGGCCAAAAAAAAGAAGCTGTTAGCCTCAAGTAGCAGAGAAGGGGGAGATGTGCCATACTGAAGGAGGGAGGGGGGGGTTTCATTCTGCCACAGTGTGTCACAAACCCCATGGGGCAGAGTGTGTGTCACAAACACTATTGTACAGCGTGTTTGTCACAATCCGCATTGGACAGCGTGTGTGTGTCACAATCCCCATTGGATAGTGTGTGTGTGTCACAAACCCCATTGGATAGATTGTATGTGTCAAAAATGCCATTGTACAGCGCGTTTATCACAATCCCCATTGGACAGCGTGTGTGTGTCACAAACCCCATTGGGAAGTGCGTGTGTCACAAACCCAATTGGAAAGTGTGAGTGTCACAAACCCAATTGTTCAGCGTGTGTGTCACAAGCCCCATGGGACAGTGTGCGTGTCACAAACCCCTTTGGATAGCGTGTGTGTGTCACAATCCCTTTTGGACAATGTGTATGTCACAATCCCCATTGGAAAGTGTGCATGTCACAAACCCCACTGGATAGCGTGTGTGTGTCAAAAACACTCTTGGACAGTGTGTATGTCACAATCTCCATTGGACTGTGTCTGTGTCACAATCCCCATTGGACAGCGTGTGTGTCATAAACCCCATTGGACAGAGTGTTTGTGAGAAACCCCATTGGACAGTGAGTGTCTCACAAACCCCATTGGACAGTGTGAGTGTCACAAACCGTCATAGATATTGTGTGTGTCACAATCCCCACTGGTGAGCGTGTGTGTCACAATCCCCATTGGACAGTGTGTGTGTCACAATCCCCATTGGACAGCGTGTATGTCACAAACCCCATTGGACAGTGTGTATGTCACAATCCACATTGGACAGTGTCTGTGTCACAAACCCCATGGGACAGCGTTTGTATGTCGCAATCCCCTTTGGAAAGCGTCTGTGTCACAAACCACATTGCACAGCTTGTGTGTCGCAAACACCATTGGACAGAGTGTGTGTGTCACAATCCCCATTGGACCGTGTGTGTAAACAAACCCTATTGCACAGTGTGTGTGTCACAAACACCATGGGACAGCGTGTATGTCACAAACCATATTGGACAGTGTGTATGTCACAATCCCCATTGGACAGCGTGTGTGTGCCACAATCCCCATTGGACAGCGTGTGTGTCACAAACCCCATTGGACAGAGTGTTTGTGAGAAACCCTATTGGACAGTGAGTGTCTCACAAACAACATTGGACAGTGTGAGTGTCACAAACCCCGTGAGAAAGTGTGCGTGTCACAAACCCCATTGTACAGCGTGTTTGTCACATTCCCCATTGGATAGCGTGTGTGTCACCAACCCCATTAGATAGAGTGTGTGTGACAAACCCCATTGGACAGAGTGTGTGTCACAAACCCCATTGGACATTGTGTGTGTCACAATCTCCATTGGACAGTGTGTGTGTCACAAACCCCACTGGACATCTTCTAGGTCACAAACCCCATTGGACAGATTGTGTGTTTCACAAACCCCGTAGGACAGCGTGTGTGTCACAAGAACCATTGGACAGCGTGTTTGTCACAATCCCCATTGGACAGCGTGTGTGTATCACAATCCCCTTTGGATAGCGTGTGTGTGTCACAAACCCCATTGGAAAGTGTGTGTGTCACAAACCCCATTGGACAGAGTGTGTGTTTCACAAAAACCAGTGGACAGTGTATGTTTCACAAACCCCATTGGATAGCATGTATGTGTCACAAACCCCATTGGAAATTGTGTGTGTCACAAACCCTTTGGAAAGTGTGTGTGTCACAAACCCCGTGAGAAAGTGTGCGTGTCACAAACCCCATTGTACAGCGAGTATGTCACAATCCCCATTGGACAGCGTCTGTGTCACAAACCCCATGGGACAGCGTTTGTATGTCGCAATCCCCATTGGACAGCGTCTGTGTCACAGACCACATTGCACAGCGTGTGTGTTGCAAACACCATTGGACAGAATGTGTGTGTCACAATCCCAATTGGACCATGTGTGTGCTACAATCCCCATTGGAGAGCGTGTGTGTCAGAAACCCCGTTGGACAGTGTGTGTGTGTCACAATCGCCTTTGGACAGTGTGTGTGTGTCACAAACATCATTGGACAGCGTGTGTGTCACAAATAACTTTGGACAGTGTGTGTGTCACTAACGCCATTGGACAGCTTGTGTGTCACAAACACTATTGGACAGCGTGTGTGTCACAAGCCCATTGGACTGAGTGTGTGTGTCACAAAACCCCTTTGGAAAGTGTATGCGTCACAAACGCCAATGGATATCGTGTGTGTGTCAGAAACCCTATTGGACAGAGTGTGTGTCACAAGTCCCACTGGACAGAGTGTGTGTCACAAACCTCATTGGATAGCGTGTGAGTCACAAGCCCATTGGACAGATTGTGTGTGTCACAAACCCCACTGGACAGCGTGTTTGTCACAATCCCCATTGGACAGCGTGTGTGTATAACAATCCCCTTTGGATAGCGTGTGTGTGTCACAAACCCCATTGGACAGAGTGTGTGTTTCACAAAACCCAGTGGACAGTGTATGTTTCACAAACCCCATTGGATAGCATGTGTGTGTCACAAACCCCATTGGAAATTGTGTGTGTCACAAACCCTTTGGAAAGTGTGTGTGTCACAAACCCAGTGAGAAAATGTGCGTGTCACAAACCCCATTGTACAGCGTGTTTGTCACATTCCCCATTGGATAGCGTGTGTGTCACCAACCCCATTAGATAGAGTTTGTGTGACAAACCCCTTTGGACAGAGTGTGTGTCACAAACCCCATTGGACATTGTGTGTGTCACAATCTCCATTGGACAGCGTGTGTGGCACAAAACCCATTGGACAGTGTGTGTGTCACAAACCCCACTGGACATCTTCTGTGTCACAAACCCCATTGGACAGATTGTGTGTTTCACAAACCCCGTAGGACAGCGTGTGTGTCACAAGAACCATTGGACAGCGTGTGTGTCACAAACCCCATTGGACAGATTGAGTTTGTCACAAACCCCATTGGAGAGCGTGTGTGTCAGAAACCCCGTTGGACAGCGTGTGTGTCACAAGCACCATTGGACAGAGTGTGTGTGTCACAAAACCCCTTTGGAAAGTGTATGCGTCAAAACGCCAATGGATATCGTGTGTGTGTCACAAACCCTATTGGACAGACTGTGTGTCACGAACCCCATTGGACAGCGTGTGAGTCACATGCCCATTGGACAGATTGTGTGTGTCACAAAGCCCATTATACAGCGTATTTATCACAATCCCCATTGGACAGGGTGTGTGTGTCACAAACCCCATGGGACAGTGTGCGTGTCACAAACCCCTTTGGATAACGTGTGTGTCACAAACACCTTTGGACATCGTGTCTGTGTTACTGTCGGGGATTGGCTCAAGGAGCACAGACATGAGTCCACCAAGCAACTGTACGAGCAGAGCCCATTTTAGTTGACATAAGTAGGCCTTAGTTAGCTTGTCTATTAGGCCGTGGGAAAGGGGGGAACGGAAAAGTACTGACTAAAGCAGGGTCAGGATATTTTTGAAGAGATAAGAGTCAGAAGAATGTGGGATGCGCATAGCTAGCTAAACCCAAGTAGGTGGAGTAAGTAAATGTGCTTAGCCTATTAGATAGAGACAAGTATGCATAATTATGGTATTTGGTATAAATGCACGCCATCTCGGGCAATAAAGTTGAAGTATGCTTTATCACTCATATTGGGTCGGCCGCATTTCTTCCTCCGTCCGCTCGGGTCTGGAACTCTGATGGGACTTTTCTCTGCAATTGGCGCCCGAACCGGCGATCCGAAGCGGCGGATAGAAGCAAAAGGCGCCGGGAGAGCAGCGACCGGCGGGCAAGAGCGACCGAACACTGTGCTGCGGTGTGTCGACTCCGAAGCCTGAACCGACTGAAGTTCGCCAGTGCTGGGCTACAGGAAACAAGGGCTGCAAGAGGTCTCTTAATTTAGCAAGAGGTACCGTACTATAATGATGAATAACGGAGAAATATATTAATAATGATGAATAACGGAGAAATAGATTAAAAATGATGAATAACGGAGAAATAGATAACAGAGAAACGGATTAAAAGTGATACATAATAGAGAAACGGATTAAAAGTGATAGATAATAGAGAAACGGATTAAAAGTGACAGATAACAGAGAAATGGATTAAAAGTGATGAATAAAGGAGAAACGGGTTAAAATGATGAATAACAGAGAAATGGATTTAGAAGTAGCCCTAGATTTATTACAAAGCTTTTTAGAAAAGCGAGGGGTTAATTATAGTTGCGTTAAACAGCTAGCTGGTCTAGTAGCAACGGGGAAAACTAAGGGGTGTTTTCAGGATCCTGATTTATTGTTTGATGAAGGAGAGTGGAGGAAATTAGGGGACGTGTTGTGGGATATGGTCATAGACGAGGATAAAACAGCTAAGAAACTGAAGAAACCGTGGAAGGAAGTAATTAATAATATTAAGCGTCATAAAGTGAAAAAGAATTTAGCCGCGGTAGCTTCACAGAAACTCGGCAAAATGGAGCCTTACGCTCCGCCGATGGAAACGGGCATATCTGCGTTATCAGCGAAGAACCTTAAAAGACTATTAACTTGGTGCAGAGGCAACAGGTATCCTGCTGACCTGTCAGGAGTTTTTCAAATAGAGACTTGGAAAAAGATGGGAACTGTGTTGTGGAAGGCAATTAGTCACCGCGAAAGATATATTCTCGGCCTTGTAACCATCTGGAAACTGATAAATACTACAGTGAAGCAATTAAAACCTGAAAAGACTGTTACGAGCATTAGTGACTCAAAACTTGAACTTTGGGTGAGAACAGCAAGTCCAGAGGATTGGTGTCAGACAACTTACTCAAAGAACCTGTGAAAGCTGAGAATGCTAAAGTCGTAAACACGTGTACTATCAGTTCTTTTACCAATTTTACCAATCTGCTTTTCCTGCATTTTAACCCTCTAACTTCCACGAGAGAACAGAAGAAGTCACTGAAAATAGAACTGGACAACAGAACTGTGTGACAGATTAGATCAGTTAACAGCAAGTGAATCTGACAGTCGGCAATGTGGTCATGATAATCGTGACGGGAAAGGGGGTGCTTCTGGGGACTCAGGGTATAAAACTTAGAAGTTAAGGAAGCACTGGTTTTGGAATTGGCAGTAGAGAATGCTAAAGTTTGCTATCAACATGTTATTTGCGAGTTTTACAGTGCATATTATGTGCTGCTGTTTATTGCCTCTCTGAAAGTCAAGCAGCTTGTCAGGAATGTGAGTTAATTGTTTTACTGGTTGTTGTTAGAATTGTTTCTTTGTGGTATAAGTGCACCGTAAAACTTTCTCTCCACTTTTCCCACTCACGCTGCAAGCAGCCCTGTGCTTTTCCGTGGGGTCAGAAATTACTGTTTTCAGTCGTGTTCATAAAAAATCAGTATTGGGAGGTGTTTCAAAACATAGGGAAGCACTTGGAAATATGAGGAAAGAAGATCTTGTAAAATATTGTAATTAATGGTGGCTGCTGTATAAGTTAAATGATTGGGAAAAGTGTCCGGGGAATAGAATCTTGAAGTATAACACCTTATTGCAATTAATGTTGTTTTTAGGGTGAGAAGAGTAAGACAAAATAAATCCCTACAAGAGATCATTAAATCATTTCAGACAGCTGAGAGAGAGTTAACTGATAACACGCAGGTCACAGTAAACTTGCCGAAGTCTGCACAATGTTTTCCTTATTAGCCTGTTTTCTTTGTGGGTATCTGTTTAAGCATGTTGCAATTTTGGTAGGTCTTTGTTATATGGTACAGTAGGTTCACAGAGACTCATGAAAATCGGTTGACTCAAAAGGTGCGTTTTGTGATAGTATAAAAGATCATGAGTAATTTAGTTCCTTACTGCGTGAACGTGATGTTAAGATTTTATGTGTAGTAGCTGTTATATTTTTTCCTAGAGTACTAGCTTTATTCCAATATCCAGACTTGCGCAACTCTGTGACAGGCTGTCTCTCATCTCGGTGCACTAAATTTGGCCTTTTTGTATGCACATCAAGTGAAGAATCATGGTTTTAGAATAACAGTTGTAGCACACCAGATGAGACACTATAAAAAAAAAAAAGGCCTTGCCCAGTCCAGCTTGCTGCGGCGGGGGGCGGATGCCAAATGGGGCTCCAGCGCGCACTGACCCATTTTGTCAGGGAGACCCAGAGGTATCTCCACCTGGCTGAGCAGTAAGCGGTTCAAGGTGCAATGCAAAAAATTGAGATATTGTCTTAAATTGGTGTAAGTGTGATCCATCTGCTTATTTGAACTTGGTATATGGTTTTCGTATCTGAGCTCAGTATTTTAGCTTGTATATTCATATTCGGTACCAAAAGAATCTTGTTTGGGGAGATAATTACAATGGGAACCGGTTCCACTGCTAAAATTCCACCTTGCTCCCCCTTAGGATGCATCCTTACACATTAAAGTAATCGCTTATATTGTTAGAAAAGCATTTAAATTGTTAAAATACTATGATAGATGTGAACTTGGGGTATTGTATGAAGTTATGAAGTTGTATTTAAAGGTTGCTGGAATGTGAACTGATTTGGATCTAGGACAATAGAATAATGGATTTATGTTTATTATACTGGTTTATACTGTTTTTTTTGACATCTCTAAATTGTAAAAGGTAAATGGAGCTAAGGAATATGACTATTGCTGAGCTACTTGAAATTGCATATAAAGTGTATTATGGTTGGAATGAAATGGGAAAACAAAAGAGCAAAATATCCCAGGCCTGTGTGCAGCTCATTGTAACTGAGAAGTTTCCCAGAGCCTCCTACTTCGTACCAGCCAGTGTGCCAGCTGCGTGACCTTGGTTATATCTACACTGCACAGAAAGAAAAAACAACTGGAAAAACCTGGCTGCCTGCTTTTAAAGCAGAGAAAGGGGGGTTCTCTCTCCCCCCACTGCAGCGATGTAACACTGAATGGAGCAGTCCGAGGGTGAAGTTTAAAGGCATCCTTAGCAGACCCATAGTTCTAATGAAACTGGAAAATTAAACCAAAAATTTGCTAATAGACTTATTCTGTGGTAATTAGTTGTAAGTGACTTCTTAGTAAATTCACCATGCTAGTTTTTGAGGTCATGAGAGAGAATGAAAGAAAGGCCATTTTTTGAGACCAATAGAATGTCAAATTTGGAACAAAGTTTTAATACATGAATTCTTATAGTTGTTAGAAACTCCTATACCTCTCTTAGGTCAGGATTTGTTAAGTAAATTGTAAGCTCAAATAACGTTTTCTGAGAATTCTGTTTAGTTGCATATCCTACAAGAAGGTGCTTGGATGGTGCAGATCTGCTTGTGCAAGTGAGAAATCTTCAAGGAACTTAGCAGCCAATGTTTTTGATAAAGCAAATACTACACTGAGAAATCTGAAACAGGACTTCAATCCGGTAAGGGAAAACAATATCCAATAAATATGACAGCCAAAATGGAGTTAGAAACTTTGAGGAATGAATTTATGACAGCTTTACAGGATGACTGCATTTGATTGGACTTACAGATTTGTCTATGAAACAACCTGTGGCTATTGTGGGACAGTATGATGAGAATGCTAACAGACTAATATACCAATTGTCACTCTGATCAAGAAAATGCAGGGAATGAATTTAAGGCCATGATCCTTTTGTCATATATGTACCATTTGCTAAATTTAAGGAACCTCTGAATTTGATTTGCGATTTTGAGTATGTAGTCAAGATCCAACGCACGTATCTGATTCTGAACCGTGTTTTTGTTTTGTTTTGTTTGTTTTGTTTTGTTTTGTTTTTTAAACAAAAAGAGGAATTGTCAGGGGGGTTGTGTGTGGTGAGTCACTTGTATCTAAGTGGTGCAGCCTGGGTTTGCCCTGTGATGAAACGCTTTGTGACTGTGACCCGGAGCCATGCTGGGTCGGAGGGGGCCTGCATTGGTTGTGGTCGGGTCACTGGTTGGCGTTCAGTGGAGGGGGCCGCACCGGTTGATAACCTGGGGGAGAGGTTGTTCTTGTGTTTTTGCAGATCGGGAGCTGCGGTGGTTGCCGGCGCGAGGCGTGGGACCTGTGTTGTCTTCCTGACAGTGATTGTTGCAGCTGCTGTGTTTTGGATGCCTGCACAGACAGGGACTAGCATGTGGATTACTTTGGCCAACATGACTGACCATCTATGTGCCTGGCTGCGATGTCTCTGGAAAGGGCGTTCCACACATGCTTGGTTGGTGTCTTCCTTGATGACTACAGCAGCATCACACGACTGTTTCAAATAGTGGTTGATGCAGAGGCATTGCAACGAACTGTAATAATACTAACACGGCACTTTGGATTAATTGCCACCTGGAAGCAGACATCGAACCACAGGAACTGGAATTGCTGGCATCTATGCCCATGGATGCTTGTATTCAGCCGGTTTGTGAAAAGTGTCAGAACAGTATACAAGAACATGAATGGACAAAACTACAAAATGTTAATGCTACTCTTGGTGACTACAGAAATGAAACTCGACGGTGTAATGCTTCACAGAAGAATGCAAGGGATATCATTGACAGCGACCCTAAAACCTCCTGTATGGTGTATTCTTGATCTGTGAAGACAGAGCCTGACCAGGAATTCCTTCTAACGCTGTTGGAGGACTGTGTATTTTGGGACTATTAACTCTCTTAACGTCCAATGTATCTATGATAATAGATCACAAAAGAGCAAGACGAGAAAAACACTTTTATGGATTTACAGAATAAGTCGAGATCCATCCACGAGGAGATTAAACAACTTACGGACCATTCACAGAAGATCAGAGAGGATGTGGGCCTCTTTGGCTTAGACGGCCTCATGAACTGGTTTGGACTAGGAGGATGGGTAAAATGGCTTTTGCAGAGTGCTCTGGCTATCTTAATCATAGTAGTAGTTGCATTAATATGCTTGAGTTGTGCTATATCATGTATTAAGAAGATTTTAGAGCAGACACTTGGGCAGGCTCTGCTCATTAATAAAAGAAAAGGGGGGAGATGTCGGGGATTGGCTCAAGGAGCACAGACATGAGTCCACCAAGCAACTGTACGAGCAGAGCCCATTTTAGTTGACATAAGTAGGCCTTAGTTAGCTTGTCTATTAGGCCGTGGGAAAGGGGGGAACGGAAAAGTACTGACTAAAGCAGGGTCAGGATATTTTTGAAGAGATAAGAGTCAGAAGAATGTGGGATGCGCATAGCTAGCTAAACCCAAGTAGGTGGAGTAAGTAAATGTGCTTAGCCTATTAGATAGAGACAAGTATGCATAATTATGGTATTTGGTATAAATGCACGCCATCTCGGGCAATAAAGTTGAAGTATGCTTTATCACTCATATTGGGTCGGCCGCATTTCTTCCTCCGTCCGCTCGGGTCTGGAACTCTGATGGGACTTTTCTCTGCATGTTACAATCCCCATTGGACAGTGTGTGTGTCACAAAAACCACTGTATAGCGTGTGTGTCACAAACCCCATTAGAAAGTGTGTGTTTTTCACAAACCCCATTGGGTAGAGTGCGTGTGTCACAAACTCCATTGGACAGTCTGTGTGTCACAATCCCCTTTGGACAGTGTTTGTGTCACAAACCCTATTGGCAGTGTGTGTGTCACATACCCCATTGCACATCGTGTGTGTGTCACAATCCCCGTTGGACAGAGTGTGTGTCACAAACCTCATTGGAAAGCGTGTTTGTATAACAATCCCCAATGGACAGTGTGTGACACAAACCCCAGTGGACAGCGTGTGTGTGTCACAATCCCCTATGGACAGTGTGTGTGTGTCACAAACATCATTGGACAGCGTGTGTGTCACAAATACCTTTGGACAGTGTGTGTGTCACTAACGCCATTGGACAGTGTGTGTGTCACAAACCCCATTGGACAGAGTGTGTGACACAAACCCCAGTGGACATCATGTGTGTGTCACAAACCCCATTGGACAGAGTGTTTGTCATACCCCATTGGACAGTGTGTGTGTCAAAAAGCGCCTTGGACAGTGTCTGTGTCACAAACACCGTTCAACAGCATATGTGTGTCACAATCCCCATTGGACAGCGTGTTTTGACAAACACCATTAGACAGCATGCGTGTCACAAACACCATTGGACAGCGTGTGTGTGTCGTAATCTCCATTGGACAGCATGTGTGTCACAAACCCCATTGGACAGTGTGTGTGTCACAAACCCCATTGGACATCATGTGTGTGTCACAAACCCCATTGGACAGAGTGTGTGACACAAACCCCATTGGACAGTGTGTGTGTCACAATCCCCTTTGGACAGTGTTTGTGTCACAAACCCCATGGGCAGTGTGTGTGTCACGAACCCAGTTGGACAGCGTATGTGTCACAAGCCCCATTGGACAGAGTGTGTGTGTTACAAAAACCATTGGACATTGTGTGTGTCACAAACCCCATTGGACAGCGTGTGTGTTACAAACAGCATTGGACAGCGTGTGTTTGTCACAAACCCGTTTGGACAGAGTGGGTGTGACAAACCCATTGGGCTGCATGTGCGTGTCACGAACCCCATTGGACAGCGTGTGAGTCACAACCCCCATTTGACCGAGTGTGTGTGTCACAAATCCCATTGGACAGCGTGTGTCTCACAAACCCCATTGGACAGATTGTGTGTGTCACAAACCCCATTGGACAGCGTGTGTCTCACACACCCCATTGTACTGCGTGTGTGTCATAAACCCCATTGGACAGCATGTGTGTGTCACAAACCCCATTGGACAGCGTATGTGTCACACAACCCATTGTACTGCGTGTGTGTCATAAACCCCATTGGACAGCATGTGTGTGTCACAATCCCCATTGGACAGTGTATGTGTGTCACAATAGCTATTGGACAGCGTGTGTGTCACAAACCCCTTTGGACATTGTGTGTGTGTCACGTAGGCACCCCGCAGGTCAATTTAAGGGACAACAAGGTCCAAAAACAACTTTTATTGAACCAGTGGAAAACAGGGTTTTAGCACTCCAAAAGTGACTTAAATACAGGTTCCGTTATCAGTTGAGGAGAATTATTGAGAGGGACAGCCACTAATACAACAGGCGGTCCACAGAGTGCATGCACGTGTCTTCACCTAAACAATGCCGGAGCCGTCCCTGAGTCCCGGAGGAATACACACTTGCCTGAACACGGTGCGGGATTATTTTTAAAGAGATACACGTACTCGTAGTGAGTACGGAAAGTGTGCACTCGCGATTCCGCGAGAGTAAATATATAATACGCTCGCAGTCCTGCGAGAGTTATTTTGCACATGCAAATGTGCATGGAAAGTTATACGTGCTTATAAGGAAGCACGGGAGGAAAATACACTCACGATTGTGCGAGGGGCTCTCGGCGGCCACTCGCGATTGTGTGAGGAAATAAAGTACTTGTGCAAATGTGCACGGAAAGCAAATACACCCGCGATTCTGCGAGGATTAATTTTACACGCGATCATATGGAGCACGGAAAGTTATACGTGCATATGTGCACAAAAAGTATAAATATACTCGCAATCCTGTGAGAAGTTTTACTTACACACGTGGTGGCAAGGCAAGCGGAGTCTCCATCCCGCGGAGGGGGGCTCTCGGCGGCAGCATCTTGCTCGTGCTCCGAGAGAACCACGGCAAAGGGCGGAGTCTCGACGAGAGTCCCATTTTATACTGGCTAATCAGATCTGACTGTAGTCACTCTAGAAGCTTCTCTGCACCCCCACACTGTCTGTGGGTGCCCCTGAAGCCTCCAAACATCCACCACAGAGGGCGCTGCTCAGTGTGCCTTGGCACTCCCTTATTCTAATGTCCCAGGAGCCAGGGTGTTCTGGGCCAAACAAAAGAAGCTGTTAGCCTCAAGTAGCAGAGAAGGAGGAGATGTGCCATACTGAAGGAGGGAGGGGGGGGTTTCATTCTGCCACAGTGTGTCACAAACCCCATGGGGCAGAGTGTGTGTCACAAACACTATTGGACAGTGTGTGTGTCACAAGCCCACTGGACAGAGTGTGTGTGTCACAAAACCAAGTGGACACTGCATGTTTCACAAACCCCATTGGAGAGCGTGTGTGTGTCACAAACCCTATTGGACAGTGTGTGTGTCACAAACCCCATGGGACAGCGTGTGTGTGTCACAAAGCCCATTGGAAAGAGTGTGTGTCACAAACCCCATTGGAAAGTGTGTGTGTGACAAACCCCATGAGAAAGTGTGCGTGTCACAAACCCCATTGGATAGCATGTGTGTGTCAAAAACCCTATTGGACAGTTTGTATGAAACAATCCCCATTGGACAGTGTCTGTGTCACAAACCCCATAGTACAGCGTGTTGGTCACAATCCCCATTGGACAGCGTGTGTGTCACAAACCCCATTGGACAGAGTGTGTGTGACAAAACCCATTGGACAGCGTGTTTGTGAGAAACGTCATTGGTTAGTATGTGTCTCACAAACCCCATTGGACAGTGTGTGTGTCACAAACCGTCATAGATATTGTGTGTGTCACAATTACCACTGGTGAGTGTGTGTGTCACAATCCCCATTGAACACTGTGTGTGTCACAATCCCCATTGGACAGTGTGTGTGTCACAAACCTGTTTGAACAGTGTGTGTTTCACAAACTCCATTGGACAGCGTGTGTGTCACAAACACTATTGGAGAGCTTTTGTGTCACAAGCCCATTGGACAGAGTCTGTGTGTCACAAAACCCATTGTACAGTGTGTTTGTCACAATCCCCATTGGACAGGGTGTGTCACAAACCCCTTTGGACAATGTGTGTGTCACAAACCCCATTGGACAGTGTGTGTGTCACAACCCCCATTGGACAGCGAGTGTGTCACAAAACCCACTGGACAGTCTGTGTGTCACAAACCCAATTGGACAGCGTGTGTTTGTCCCAATCTCCGTTGGACAGATTGTGTGTCACAAAACCCAGTGGACAGTGAATGTTTCACAAACCCCATTGGAGAGCGTGTGTGTGTCACAAACCCTATTGGACAGTGTGTGTGTCACAAACCCCATGGGATAGCGTGTGTGTGTCACAAACCCCATTGGAAAGAGTGTGTGTCACAAACCGCTTTGGAAAGTGTGTGTGTCACAAACCCCATTGGATAGCATGTGTGTGTCAAAAACCGTATTGGACAGTTTGTATGAAACAATACCCATTGGACAGTGTCTGTGTCACAAATCCCATTGTACAGCGTGTTTGTCACAATCCCCATTGGACAGTGTGTGTGTCACAAACCCCATTGGACATCATGTGTGTGTCACAATCCCCATTGGACAGTGTGTGTGTGTCACAAACCCCATTGGACAGAGTGTGTGACACAAACCCCATTGGACAGTATGTGTGTCACAATCCCCTTTGGACAGTGTTTGTGTCACAAACCCCATTGGCAGCGTGTGTGTCACAAACCCAGTTGGACAGCGTATGTGTCACAAGCCCCATTGGACAGAGTGTGTGTGTTATAAAAACCCATTGGACAGTGTGTGTGTCACAAACCCCATTAGACAGCATGTGTGTTACAAACAGCATTGGACAGCGTGTGTTTGTCACAAACCCGCTTGGACAGAGTGGGTGTGACAAACCCATTGGGCAGCATGTGCGTGTCACGAACCCCATTGGACAGCGTGTGAGTCACAACCCCCATTTGACCGAGTGTGTGTGTCACAAATCCCGTTGGACAGCGTGTGTGTGTCTCAAACCCCATTGGACAGCGTGTGTGTCACACACCCCATTGTACTGCTTGTGTGTCATAAACCCCATTGGACAGCATGTGTGTGTCACAATCCCCATTGGACAGTGTATATGTGTCACAATAGCCATTGGACAGCGTGTGTGTCACAAACCCCTTTGGACAGTGTGTGTGTGTCACGGAGGCACCCCGCAGGTCAATTTATGGGACAACAAGGTCCAAAAACAACTTTTATTCAACCAGTGGAAAACAGGGTTTTAGCACTCCAAAAGTGACTTAAATACAGGTTCCGTTATCAGTTGAGGAGAATTATTGAGAGGGACAGCCACTAATACAACAGGCGGTCCACAGAGTGCATGCACGTGTCTTCACCTAAACAATGCCGGAGCCGTCCCTGAGTCCCGGAAGAATACACACTTGCCTGAACACGGTGCGGGATTATTTTTAAAGAGATACACGTACTCGTAGTGAGTACGGAAAGTGTGCACTCGTGATTCCGCGAGAGTAAATATATAATACGCTCGCAGTCCTGCGAGAGTTATTTTGCACATGCAAATGTGCATGGAAAGTTATACGTGCTTATGTGGAAGCACGGGAGGAAAATACACTCACGATTGTGCGAGGGGCTCTCGGCGGCCACTCGTGATTGTGCGAGGAAATAAAGTACTTGTGCAAATGTGCACGGAAAGCAAATACACCCGCGATTCTGCGAGGATTAATTTTACACGTGATCATATGGAGCACGGAAAGTTATACGTGCATATGTGCACGAAAAGTATAAATATACTCGCAATCCTGTGAGAAGTTTTACTTACACACTTGGTGGCAAGGCAAGCGGAGTCTCCATCCCGCGGAGGGGGGCTCTCGGCGGCAGCATCTTGCTTGTGCTCCGAGAGAACCGCGGCAAAGTGCGGAGTCTCGATGGGAGTCCCATTTTATACTGGCTAATCAGATCTGACTGTAGGCACTCTAGAAGCTTCTCTGCACCCCCACACTGTCTGTGGGTGCCCCTGAAGCCTCCAAACATCCACCACAGAGGGCGCGGCTCAGTGTGCCTTGGCACTCCCTTATTCTAATGTCCCAGGAGCCAGGGTGTTCTGGGCCAAACAAAAGAAGCTGTTAGCCTCAAGTAGCAGAGAAGGAGGAGATGTGCCATACTGAAGGAGGGAGGGGGGGGTTTCATTCTGCCACAGTGTGTCACAAACCCCATGGGGCAGAGTGTGTGTCACAAACACTATTGGACAGTGTGTGTGTCACAAGCCCACTGGACAGAGTGTGTGTGTCACAAAACCAAGTGGACACTGCATGTTTCACAAACCCCATTGGAGAGCGTGTGTGTGTCACAAACCCTGTTGGACAGTGTGTGTGTCACAAACCCCATGGGACAGCGTGTGTGTGTCACAAAGCCCATTGGAAAGAGTGTGTGTCACAAACCCCATTGGAAAGTGTGCGTGTCACAAACCCCATGAGAAAGTGTGCGTGTCACAAACCCCATTGGATAGCATGTGTGTGTCAAAAACCCTATTGGACAGCTTGTATGAAACAATCCCCATTGGACAGTGTCTATGTCACAAACCCCATTGTACAGCGTGTTGGTCACAATCCCCATTGGACAGCGTGTGTGTCACAAACCCCATTGGACAGAGTGTGTGTGACACACCCCATTGGACAGCGTGTTTGTGAGAAACGCCATTGGTTCGTATTTGTCTCACAAACCCCATTGGACAGTGTGTGTGTCACAAACCGTAAGATATTGTGTGTGTCACAATTACCACTGGTGAGTGTGTGTGTCACAATCCCCATTGAACACTGTGTGTGTCACAATCCCCATTGGACAGTGTGTGTGTCACAAACTCCATTGGACAGCGTGTGTGTCACAAACACTATTGGAGAGCTTTTGTGTCACAAGCCCATTGGACAGAGTCTGTGTGTCACAAAACCCATTGTACAGTGTGTTTGTCACAATCCCCATTGGACAGGGTGTGTCACAAACCCCTTTGGACAATGTGTGTGTCACAAACCCCATTGGACAGTGTGTGTGTCACAACCCCCATTGGACAGCGAGTGTGTCACAAAACCCACTGGACAGTCTGTGTGTCACAAACCCAATTGGACAGCGTGTGTTTGTCCCAATCTCCGTTGGACTGATTGTGTGTCACAAAACCCAGTGGACAGTGAATGTTTCACAAACCCCATTGGATAGCGTGTGTGTGTCACAAACCCTATTGGACAGTGTGTGTGTCACAAACCCCATGGGATAGCGTGTGTGTGTCACAAACCCCATTGGAAAGAGTGTGTGTCACAAACCACATTGGAAAGTGTGTGTGTCACAAACCCCATGAGAAAGTGTGTGTGTCACAAACTCCATTGGATAGCATGTGTGTGTCAAAAACCGTATTGGACAGTTTGTATGAAACAATACCCATTGGACAGTGTCTGTGTCACAAATCCCATTGTACAGAGTGTTTGTCACAATCCCCTTTGGACAGCGTGTGTGTCACAAACCCCGTTGGACAGAGTGTGTGTGACACACCCCATTGGACAGAGTGTGTATGTCACAATCCCCATTGGACAGAGCCTGTGTATGAAACCCCATTGCACAGCGTGTGTGTCACAAACACCATTGGACAGAGTGTGTGTGTCAAAATCCCCATTGGAAAGTCTGTGTGTCACAAATCCGATTGGATAGCGTGTGTGTTACAAACCCCACTGGACAGCGTATGTGTCACGAACCCCATTGGACAGCGTGTGTGTCTCAAGTACCATTGGACAGAGTGTGTGTGTCACAAACCCCATTGGACAGCTTGTGTGTCGCAATCCCCATTGGACAATGTGTGTTTCACAAGCCCCATTGGACTGATTGTTTTTGTCACAAACCCCATTGGACAGCGTGTGTGTCATAAACCCCATTTCACAGCATGTGTGTGTTACAGTTCCCATTGGACAATGTGTGTGTCAAAAGACACTACGGGACAGAATGTGTGTCACAAACACCTTTGGACATCGTGTGTGTGTCATAATCCCCACTACACAGTGTGTGTGTCAAAAACACTATTGGACAGCGTGTGTGTCACAAGCCCATTGGACATAGTGTGTGTGTCACAAAACCCACTGTGCAGTGTATGTGTCACAAATGCCATTGGATAGCGTGTGTGTCTCACAAACCCTATTGGATAGTGTGTGTGTCACAAAAGCCATTGGCAGCATGAGTGTCACAAACAACATTGGACAGCGTGTGTGTGTCACAAACCCCATTAGACAGTGTGTGTGTAACAAACTGAATTGGTCAGCGTGTGTGTCTCAAACCCCATTGGACAGCGTGTGTGTGTCACAAACCCCACTGGCAAGTGTGTGTGTCACAGACCCCATTGGATAGCGTGTGTGTGTTACAAACCCTTTTGGATAGTGTGTATTTCACAATCCCCATTGGACAGCGTCTGAGTCACAAAGCCCATTGGACAGCGTGTGTGTCACAAAAACCATTGGACATCGTGTGTGTGTCACAATCCCTATTGGACAGTGTGTGTGTCACAAAACCCTTTGTATAGCGTGTGTGTCACAAACCCCATTAGAAAGTGTGTGTGTCACAAACCCCATTTAATAGCGTGTGTGTGTCACAAACCCCATTGGACAGAATGTGTGTGTCACAAAGCCCTCAGGACAGTGCATGTGTCACAAGCCCATTGGACAGCGGGTGTGTGTCACAAACCCCATTGTACAGCGTGTTTGTCACAATCCCCATTGGATAGCGTGTGTGTTAGAAACCCCATTGGACAGACTGTGAGTGACAAAACCCATTGGACAGTGTGTGTGTCACAATCCCCTTTGGACAATGTGTGTGTCACAAACCCTATTGGCAGTGTGTGTGTCTCGAACCCCGTTGGATAGCGTATATGTCACAAGCCCCATTGGACGAGTGTGTGTGTTACAAAAACACATTGGACAGTGTGTGTGTCAGAAACCCCATTGGACAGCGTGTGTGTTACAAACAGCATTGGACAGCGTGTGTTTGTTACAAACCCCATTGGACAGAATGGGTGTGACAAACATTTTGGGCAGAGTGTGCGTGTCACAAACCCCATTGGAATGTGTGTGTGTCACAAACCCCACTGGACACTGTGTGTGTCAATAACCCCACTGGACAGCGTTTATGTCACGAACCCCATTGGACAGCGTGTGTGTCACAACCCCCATTTGACCGTTTATATGTGTCACAAATCCCACTGGGCATCGTGTGCCTCTCAAAGCCAATTGGACAGTGCGTGTGTTACAAACCCAATTGGACAGTATGCGTGTCACTAACACCGTTGGACAGCCTGTGTGTGTCACAATGCCAATTGCACAGTGTGTGTGTCACAAACCCCATTGGACAGCGTAGTGTGTTCACAATCCCCATTGGACAGCATGTGTGTCAGAAACCCCATTGGACAGTGTGTCTGTCACAAGCCCATTGTACAGAGTGTGTCTGTCACAAACCCCATTGTACTGAGTGTGTGTCACAATCTCCATTGGACAACGTGTGTGTCACAAAACCCATTGGACAGTGTGTGTGTCACAAACCCCATTGGACATCGTGTGTGTTACAAACACCATTTGACAACGTGTGTGTGTGACAAAACCTATGGGAGAGTGTGTGTGCCACAAACCCCCCTGGATTGAGTGTGTGTCACAAACCCCAATGGACAGTGTGTGTATCACAAACCCCTTTGGACAGTGTGTGTGTCATAAACCCCATTGGACAGCATGTGTGTGTCAAAATCCCCGTTGGACAGCGTGTGTGTCACAATCCCCGTTGGCCACCGTGTGTGTCACAAACACCATTGAACAGGGTGTGTGTGTCCACAAACCCCATTGGACAGAATGTGTGTGTCACACACCGCATTGGACAGTGTCTGTGTCACAAACCCCATTGGACAGCATCCGTGTCACAAACACCATTGCACAGCGTGTGTGTGTCACAATCCCCATTGCACAGCGTGTCTGTCACAAAAACCATTGGACAGCATGCGTGTCACAAACACCATTGGACAGCGTGTGTCTGTCACAATCTCCATTGGACAGCGTGTGTGTCACAAACCCCATTGGACAGTGTGTTTGTCACAAACACCATTGGACATCGTGTGTGTGTCCCAATCCCCATTGGACAGAGTGTGTGTGTCAGAAACCCCATTGGACAGATTGTGTGACACAAACCCCATTGGACAGAGTGTGTGTCACAAACGCCATTGGACAGTGTGTGTGTCACAGTCCCCATTGGACAGTGTGTGTGTGTCACAATCCCCTTTGGACAGTGTGTGTGTCACAAACCCTATTGGCAGTGTGTGTGTTACAAACAGCATTGGACAACGTGTGTTTGTCATAAACCCCATCGGACAGAGTGGGTGTGACAAAACCATTGGGCAGCGTGTTTGTGTCACAAACCCCATTGGAAAGTGTGTGCGACAAATCCCACTGGACAGTGTGCGTATCACAAACCCCATTGGATAGCGTGTTTGTGTCACAAACCCTATTGGACAGCGTGTGTGTCACAAACACTATTGGACAGCGTGTGTGTCATGAACACCATTGGACTGCGTGTTGTGTGTCACAATCCCCATTGGACAGACTGTGTGTGTCACAAACCCTATTGGAGAGTGTGTGTTTCACAAACCCCGTAGGACAGCGTGTTTGTGTCACAAACCCCTTTGGAAAGTGTGTGTGTCACAAACCCAATTGTTCAGCGTGTGTGTCACAAGCCCCGTTGGACAGCGTGTGTGTTACAAACACCATTGGACAGCGTGTGTGTGTGTGACAAAACCCATTGGACAGTGAGTGTGTCACAAACCCCAATGGACAGAGTGTGTGTGTCACACACCCCATTGGACTGTGTCTCTGTCACAAACCCCATTGGAAAGTGTGTGTTTCACAAATCCCACTGGACAGTGTGTATGTCATAACCCCCATTTGACCGAGTGTGCGTGTCACAAACCCCATTGGATAGCGTGTGTGTGTCACAAACCCTATTGGACAGTCTGTATTACAATCCCCATTGGACAGTGTCTGTGTCACGAACCCTATTGCACAGTGTGTGTGTCAGAAACCCCACTCAACCGCGTGTGTGTCACGAACCCCATGGGACAGTGTGTTTGTCACAATCCCCATTGGACAGCGTGTGTGTCACAAGCCCCATTGGACAGAGTGTGTGTGTCACACACCCAGTTGGACAGCGTGTTTGTCATAAACCCCACTGGACAGCGTGTGTGTGTCACAATCCCCATTGGACAGTGTGTGTGTGTCACAAACCCTATTGGTAGTGTGTGTGTCACAAACCCCATTGGATAGCATGTGTGTGTCACAAACCCCATGAGAAAGTGTGCGTGTCACAAACCCTATTGGATAGCCTGTGTGTGTCACAAACCCTATTGGACAGTGTGTATGTCACAGTCCCCATTGGACAGTGTCTGTGTCACAAACCCCATTGGAGAGCGTGTGTTTCACAAACACCATTGGACATCGTGTGTGTGTCACAATCCCCTTTGGACAGTGTGTGTGTCACAAAATCCACTGCATGCCTTGCGTATCACAAATCCCATTAGTAAGTGTGTGTGTCACAAACCTTATTGCACAGTGCGTGTGTCACAAACCCCACTCGACAGCGAGTGTGTCATGAACTCCATGGGACAGAGTGTTTGTCACAATCCCCATTGGACAGCGTGTGTGTCATAAAAACCATTGGACACCGTTTGTGTGTCACAATCCCCATTGGACCGTGTGTGTGTGTCAGAAACCCCATTGGACAGCGTGTGTGTCACAAACCCCTTTGGACAGTGTGTGTGTCAGAAACCCCATTGGACAGTGTGTGTGTCACAAACACTATTGGACAGTGTGTGTCACAAGCCCATTGGACAGAGTGTGTGTGTCACAAAACCCAATGGACAGCATGTGTGTCACGACTCCTTTTGGGCAGCGTGTGTGTCACAAGCCCATTGGACAGATAGTGTGTGTCACAAACCCCTTTGGACAGACTGTGTGCGTCACAAACCCCATTGGATAGTGTATGTGTTATAAACGCCATTGGATAGCGTGTCTGTGTCACGAAACTCATTGGAAAGTGTGTGTGTCACACACCCAATTGGACATACTCCGTATCACAAACCCCCCTGTACATTGTTTGTGTCACAATCCCCGTTAGACAGTGTGTTTGTCACAAACCCCATTGGACAGTGTGTGCGTCACAAACCCCACTGGAAAGCGTTTGTGTCAGCAACCCCATTGGACAGCGTACGTGTCACAAAGCCCATTGGATAGCGTGTGTGTGTCACAATCCCCATTGTACAGTGTGTATGTCACAAACCCCATTGGAAATTTTGTGTGTCACAAACCCCATTGGATAATGTGTGTGTAACAAACCCACTGGAAAGAGTGTGTGTGCTGTGTCACAAACCCCATTGGACAGCGTCTGTGTCACATACCCCATTGGCCAGTGTGTGTGCCACATACGCCCCTGGACTGTGTGTGTGTGTCAGAAACCCCATTGGACAGCATCCGTGTCACAAAATACATTGTACAGCGTGTGTGTCGCAAACCCCATTGGACATTGTGTTTGTCACAATCCCCATTGGACAGTGTTTGTGTGTCACAATCCCTATTGGACAGTGTGCATGTTAAAAATGCCGTTGGACAGACTGTGTGTTACAAATCCCCCTGTACATTTTGTGTGTCACAATCCCCATTGGACAGTGCGTGTTTTATAAACCCTATTGGACAGTGTGTTTGTCACAAACACCACTGGACAACCTTTGTGTCCCCAACCCCATTGGACAGCGTATGTGTCACACTCCCCATTGGACAGACGGTGAGTCACAAACACCGTTGGACAGCGTGTGTCTCAAAATCCCCATTGGACAGTGTGTGTGTCACACACCCCATTGGACAGACTGTGAGTCACAAACCTGCCTGTACAGTGTGTGTGTCACAATCCCTATTGGAAAGAGTATGTTTGTCACAAACCCTATTGGACAGTCTGTGTGTCACAAACCCCATGGACAGCGTGTGTGTCACGAACCCCACTGGACAGTATGTGTGTCACAAGCTCCATTGAACAGAGTGTGTGTGTCACGAACTCCATTGCACAGCGTGTGTGTCACAAAACCCATCTGAAAGTGTGCGTGTGTCACAATCCGCATTGGACAGAGTGTGCATGACAAACCCCATTGTACAGCATGTGTGTGTCAGAAACCCCGTTGGACAGTGTGTGTGTCACAGACCCCATTTGACAGTGTGTGTGTCAGAAACCCTTTGGAAAATGTGTGTGTCAAGATTCCCATTGGATAGCGTGTGTGTGTCACAGAAACCCCTGGACTGTGTGTGTGTGTCATAACCCCCATTGGACAGCATCCGTGTCACAAACTCCATTGGTCAGCGTGCGTGTCACACACCCCATTGGACAGACTGTGTGTCACAAACCCCCCTGTACACTGTTTGTTTCACAGTCGCCATTGGACAGTGTCTGTGTCACAAACCCCATTGGACAGTGTGTGTGTCACATACCCCACTGGACAGCGTTTGTGTCAACAACCCCATTGGACAGCGTATGTGTCACAAACCCCATTGGACAGCGTGAGTGTGTGTTGCAATACCCATTGGACACTGTGTGTGTCACAATCCCCATTTACAGAGTGTGTGTTGCAAACCCCATTGGTCAGCATGTGTGTATCACAAACCCCATGGGACAGTGTGTGTGTCACGAACCCCATTGGACAGTGTGTGTGTCACAAAACCCCCTAGACAGTGTGTGTGTCACAAACACCATTTGACAGCGAGTGTGTCAGAAAGCCCATTGGAAAATGTGTGTGTCAAGATTCCCATTTGATAGCGTGTGTGTGTAACAAACCCCATTGGCCAGTGTGTGTGTCACAAACCCCCTGGACTGGGTGTGTGTGTGTCATAAACCCCATTGGACAGCATCAGTGTCACAAACTCCATTGGACAGCGTGAGTGTCACACACCCCATTGGTTAGACTGTGTGTCACAAACCCCCCTATACACTGTTTGTGTCACATTCCTCATTGGACAGTGTGTGTGTCACAAACCCCATTGGACAGTGTGTGTGTGTCGCAAACCCCACTGGACAGCTTTTGTGTCAACAACCCCATTGGACAGCGTATGTGTCACAAGCCCCATTGGACAGAGTGTATGTGTTACAAACCCCGTTGGACAGCGTTTGTGTCACAAACCCCATTGGACAAAGTGGGTGTCACAATCCCCATTGGACAGTGTGTGTGTCACAAATCCCATTGGAATTTTTTTGTGTCACAAACGCATTGGACAGAGTTTGTGTCACAAGCCCCTTTGGACAGAGTGTGTGCGTTCACAAAACCCATTGGAAAGTGTATGTGTTATAAACGCCATTGGATATTCTGTGTGTTTCACAAAACTCATTGGAAAGTGTTTGTGTCACAAACCCCAATGGATAGCATGTGTGTGTCACAAACCCTATTGGACAGTGTGTGTAGTCACAAACCCCACAGGAAAGCATGTGTGTCACGAACCTCATTGGACAGCCTGTGTGTCAGAAGCCCCATTGGACAGAGTGTGTGTGTCACTAACCTCATTGGACAGTGTGTGTGTCACAAACCCCATTGGAAAGCGTGTGTGTGTCACAATCCCCATTGGACTGAGTGTGTGTGACAAACACCCTTGGACAGATTGTGTGTCACAAACCCCAGTGGAGAGCGTGTGTGTGTCACAAACCCCATAGGAAAGTGTGTGTGTCACAAACCCCATTAGAAAGTGTGTGTGGCACAATCCCCATTGGATAGTGTGTGTGTCTCACGAACCCTATTGGGCAAAGTGCGTGTCACAAACCCCTTTGGACAGTGTGTGTGTCACAAACCCCATTGGACAGCGTGTGTTTGTCACAATACCCATCCAGTCAGCTGATCGGAGACAGCCCAGCGAGAGCCGAGCCGGCGGGGTTCAGCCGACCACGAGGTTCATCTGAGATTAGGAAGCTCAGAGGGAAACGTACAGGGACAGCGTGATTCCCGTTGTGTCCCAATCCCCGCAGCCCCGGCAGCCATTGCGAGAGAGCGGCTGACGTGGTGGGGGGTGTTCCCACGGTGACGGCGGCCACACCCTCTCCCCTTGCCTTGAAACATCCTTTGGGAGGGCAGCTACTAGCTGCCCACCAGGTGTAGGGAGGAGCAACCAGCTTGTGTAGCGGGTGAGTCCCATCCACACTGTGCTGCAGCAGCAGGTGTGGTACCTTGAGTAGCAGGGTGCAGAGAGCAGTTGTCTCTTGTCAGCCCCTCTAACTTATTGCCAGCATCCCAGTGTGCTGACGACCATGGTCGCCTCCAGGAGGAGAGCTTGTCTGAAACAGACTGTGGCTACGCAGACTGAGGAGGTTCTGTCCCGAACGGTGGCTGTTCAGGTCTCTGGCTGCAGGGAGTGCCAGAGCCTGCTGCTGCCGGGGGTGGGAGGGCAGCACTCCACCTGTGTGAGGTGTGAGCAGGTGCAAGACCTGCTCGACATGGTTGTGAAACTTAAGGAGGAGGTTGAGATGTTGAGGACCATCAGGGAGTGTGAAAGGGAGATCGACTGGTGGAGTAACACACTGACGTGCCAGTCGGAAAGGTCCCAGGGAGGTACCCCCCAAAAGGAGATGGACCTCCTGCCCTCTCAGACAGAGGCGGAAGTACGGAGACGGCCCTGCCCTTGTTGCTGTCAGGCAGAGGTAGGGGACCTAAAAGACGACGAGGGCTGGAAGTGTATTCCGGTTCGGTGTCACGGGCAGCCCCCCTCCCTGCCTGCTTTGTCTCCCCAGGTGCCCCTCCATAATAGGTTTGAGGCCCTGGATCTTGAAGAAGAGGTAGGTGAGGAGGTGGTGCCAAGACTGCCTACAAGATCACATAGGAAGAGGCGGTTGACTTCACAACTTAAGACTGCCTCTGATAAGAAAGAGAGAAGGGTGATTGTAATAGGAAATTCCCTTCTGAAAGGAACAGAGGGCCCAATATGCAGGGTTGACCCTCATCTTAGGGAAGTTTGTAGTCTACCTGGAGCCCGGATCAAGGATATTGCTAGAGAGCTCCCCAAACTGGTGCACCCGACAGACTACTACCCGCTGCTGGTCTTCCAGACAGATGGGGAGAAAGCTGCTTCCCGTAGTCTGAGGGGAATGAAGAACAATTTCAAGGTCTTGGGAAGGATGGTGAAAGACTCAGGGGCTCAAGTGATCTTCTCTTCACTCTTTCCATCTTCAAGTAACGATGTGGGATGCAATAGGAAAGTTCAGTGTCTAAATGATTGGTTCCAAGACTGGTGCTACAGGCAGGGCTTTGGATTTTTTGATAATGGTTGGTTTTATAAGTCACCAGTCCGGACAGTGTCAAGCGGGAAAGGTTTATCTCGCAGGGGCAAAAGGATGCTGGGGCAGGAATTAGCTGGGCTCATTTGGAGAGCTTTAAACTAGGCTCGAAGGGGGATGGGGTTGTAGCTGGGCTTGTCCCAGTCGGGCAGTGTTCTAAAACTGATGAGGACCGGGTGGCCTCCTGTGCCCCTAGGGAGAAATTGGTGTGCTCTGCTCGCTCCCTGAAATGCCTGTACACCAATGCGCGCAGCATGGGGAATAAGCAGGAGGAGTTAGAATCCTATGTTCGGTCGGGAGATTATGATCTGGTGGCAATTACGGAAACATGGTGGGACAGTTCACATGACTGGAATGTGGTCATGGATGGCTATGCCCTTTTCAGGAAAGACAGGCCAGCCAGGCGTGGTGGTGGAGTTGCCCTCTATGTGAGAGAGCAACTACAATGTACTAAATTCTGCCCAGGAGTGGATGACGAGCGAGTTGAGAGTGTATGGGTCAGGATCAAGGGGCAGGCTTGCAGGGGTGACACTGTTGTGGGCGTCTGTTACAGGCCACCAGATCAGGCTGAGGAAGTTGATGAGGCCTTCTATGGGCAGTTGAGAGTGGCCTCACAGTCACAGGCCCTGGTTGTTGTGGGTGATTTTAACTTCCCTGATGTTTGCTGGAAGGACCATTCAGCCAGCCAGCCACAGTCCAGGAGGTTCCTCCAGTGCATTGATGATAACTTCCTCATGCAGATGGTGGAGGAGCTGACTAGGAGAGGTGCACTGCTGGATCTCATCCTCACTAACAAGGAGGGTCTGGTCGAAGCAGTAAAGGTTGAGGGCTGCCTGGGTTGCAGTGACTACGAGATGGTGGAGTTCAGCATCTTGGGTGGCAGGAACAGAATAGCAAGTAGAATTGCAACGCTGGACTTTAGCAGGGCTAACTTTGGCCTTTTCAAGCAATTGCTGGGGGAAATCCCATGGGCAAGACTGCTTGAAGGAAAAGGGGCCCAAGATAGCTGGATTGCATTCAGAGATTGCTTCTTCCACGCTCAGGATCAGAGCATCCCCACACGAAGGAAGTCAAGGAAGGGAGCCAGGAGGCCTGCGTGGTTGAATAGGGATCTGTTGGGTATGCTCAAGCAGAAAAGGAGAGTTTACAGGTCGTGGAAGCAGGGGCTGGCCACTTG
Source organism: Columba livia (assembly GCF_036013475.1). Classification (NCBI taxonomy): domain Eukaryota; kingdom Metazoa; phylum Chordata; class Aves; order Columbiformes; family Columbidae; genus Columba; species Columba livia. The sequence continues at coordinate 187,121 of NW_027043012.1, forward strand.
GGAAGAATATAAGGCTGCTGTTAGAGGATGTAGGAAGGCAGCTAGGATAGCCAAGGCCTCCTTAGAATTACAGCTGGCGAGAGGGGTCAAGGACAGCAAAAAGAACTTTTACAAATACATAGCTGATAAAACTAATACCAGAGGCAATGTAGGCCCACTAATGAACGGGGTGGGTGCCCTGGTGGCAGAAGATACAGAGAAGGCAGAATTACTGAATGCATTCTTTGTCTCAGTCTACTCTGCTGGAGGCTGTCCTGGGGAGCCCTGTACCCCTGAGACCCCGGATGAAGCCAGGTCAATGGAGGAGTTTGCTTTAGTTGATGAGGACTGGGTTAGGAAGCAATTAAATAGTCTGGACATTCATAAATCCATGGGTCCAGATGGGATGCATCCGCAGGTGCTGAGGGAGCTGGCTGAAGTCATTGCTGGACCGCTCTCCATCATCTTTGCCAAGTCTTGGGAAACGGGTGAGGTGCCCGAGGATTGGAGGAAAGCAAATGTCACTCCAGTCTTCAAAAAGGGCAAGAAGGAGGACCCGGGTAATTATAGACAGGTCAGCCTCACCTCTGTCCCTGGGAAAGTAATGGAACAGATAATCCTTGGTGCCATCTCAAGGCATATCAAGGATAAGAGGGTTATTAGGGGCAGTCAGCATGGCTTTAACAAGGGTAAGTCATGCTTGACCAACTTCATAGCCTTTTATGAGAATGTAACAAGGTGGATGGATGATGGCAGAGTGGTGGATGTGGTTTACCTTGACTTCAGTAAAGGCTTTGACACAGTCTCCCACAGCATCCTCACAGCTAAGTTGAGGAAGTGTGGTCTAGACAATAGAGTAGTGAGGTGGGTTGCAAACTGGCTTAAGGAGAGAAGCCAGAGAGTGGTAGTCAATGGTGTGGAGTCTAGTTGGAGGCCAGTATCTAGTGGAGTGCCCCAGGGGTCAGTGCTGGGGCCAATATTATTCAATATATTCATTAACGATTTGGACGAGGGAATGGAGTGTACTATCAGCAAGTTTGCTGATGACACTAAGCTGGGAGGTGTGGCTGACACACCAGAAGGCTGTGCTGCCATCCAGCGGGACCTGGACAGGCTGGAGAGTTGGGCGGGGAATAACCCGATGAAATTTAACAAGGGAAAGTGTAGAGTCCTGCATCTGGGCAGGAACAACCCCAGGTTCCAGTATAGGTTGGGAAATTACATATTAGAGAGCAGTGTAGGGGAAAGGGACCTGGGGGTCCTGGTGGACAACAGGATGACCATGAGCCAGCACTGTGCCCTTGTGGCCAGGAAGGCCAATGGCATCCTGGGGTGTATTAGAAGGGGAGTGGCTAGTAGATCGAGAGAGGTTCTCCTTCCCCTCTACTCCGCCCTGGTGAGACCACATCTGGAATATTGTGTCCAGTTCTGGGCCCCTCAGTTCAAGAAGGACAGGGAACTGCTGGAGAGGGTCCAGCGTAGGGCAACCAAGATGATAAAGGGAGTGGAGCACCTCCCTTATGAAGAAAGGCTGAGGGAGCTGGGGCTCTTTGGTTTGGAGAAGAGGAGACTAAGGGGGGACCTCATTAATGTTTATAAATATATAAAGGGTGAGTGCCATGAGGATGGAGCCAGGCTCTTCTCGGTGGCCAACAATGATAGGACAAGGGGTAATGGGATCAAGCTGGAACACAAGAGGTTCCGCTTAAATTTGAGAAAAAACTTCTTCTCAGTGAGGGTAACAGAGCACTGGAACAGGCTGTCCAGGGAGGTTGTGGAGTCTCCTTCTCTGGAGACATTCAAAACCCGCCTGGACAGGTTCCTGTGCGACCTCACCTAGGCTTTCCTGCTCCAGCAGGGGGATTGGACTAGATGACCTTTTGAGGTCCCTTCCAATCCCAAACATACTGTGATACTGTGAAAGTGTGTGTGTCAAAAACCCTATTGGACAGAGTGTGTGTGTCACAAACCCCATAGTACATCGTGTGTGTGTCACAAACCCGATTGGACACTGTGTGTGTCACAAACCCCATTGGAAAATGTGTGTGTCACAATCCCCATTGGATACCGTGTGTGTGTCACAAAACCTATGGGACAGTTTGTGTGTCACAAACTCCATTGGAGAGCATGCGTGTCACTAACACCGTTGGACACGGTGTGTGTCACAATCCCCATTGGACAGTGTGTGTGTCACACACCCCATTGGACAGACTGTGAGTCATAAACATAAACACCCCTGTACAGTGTGTGTGTCACAATCCCCATTGGATAGCTTGTGTTTGTCACAAACGCTATTGGGCAGTGTGTGTGTCACATAACCCACTGGACAGCATGTGTGTCAAAAGCTCCATTGGACAGAGTGTGTGTGTCACGAACTCCATTGAACAGCGTGTGTGTCACAATCCCCATTGGACAGTGTGTGTGTCACAAACCCCATTGGACAGCATGCGTGTGTGTTACAATACCCATTGGAAAGTGTGTGTGTCACAAACTGCCCTGGACAGTGTGTGTGTCACAAAACCCATCGGAAATCGTGTGTGTGTCACAATCCCCATTGGACAGAGTGTCCGTGACAAACCCCATTGGACAGCATGTGTCTGTCACAAACCCCATGGGACAGTGTGTGTGTCACAAAACCCCCTGGACAGTGTGTGTGCCACAGATCCCATTTGACATCGTGTGTGTCAGAAACCCCATTGGAAAATGTGTGTGTCAAGATTCCCATTGGATAGCGTGTGTGTAACAAACCCCATTGGCCAGTGTGTTTGTCACAAACCCGCCTGGACTGGGTGTGTGTGTCATAAACTCCATTGGACAGCATGCAGGTCACACAACCCATTGGACAGACTGTGTGTCACAAACCCCCCTGTACACTGTTTGTGTCACAATCCCCATAGGACAGTGTGCGTGTCACAAACCCCATTGGGCAGTGTGTGGGTCACAAGCCCCACTGGACAGCGTTTGTGTCAACAACCCCATTGGACAGCCTATGTGTCACAAGCCCCTTTGGACAGAGTGTGTGTGTAACAAACACCATTGGACAGCATGTGTGTCACAAACCCCATTGGACTGCATGTGTGTGTCACAATCAACATTGGACAGTGTGTGTGTCACAAACCACATTGGAAACTTTTTGTGTCACAAATGCATTGGACAGAGTGTGTGTCACAAGCCCCTTTGGACAGAGTGTGTGCGTCACTAACCCCATTGGAAAGTGTATGTGTTATAAACGCCATTGGATAGCGTGTTTGTGTCACAAAACTAATTGGAAAGTGCTTGTGTCACAAACCCCAAAGGATAGCATGTGTGTGTTACAAATCCTATTGGACAGTTTGTGTAGTCACAAACCCCACTGGAAAGCGTGTGTGTCACGAACCCCACTGGACAGCCTGTGTGTCACAAGCCCCATTGGACAGAGTGTCCGTGACAAACCCCATTGAACAGCATGTGTGTGTCACAAACCCCACAGGACAGTGTGTGTGTCACAAACCCAAATGGACAGTGTGTGTGACAAACACCCTTGGACAGAGTGTGTGTCACAAACCCCAGTGGAGAGCTTGTGTGTGTCACAAACCCTATAGGAAAGTGTGTGTGTCACAAACCCCATTAGAAAGTCTGTGTGTCACAATCCCCATTGCATAGCGTGTGTGTCTCACGAACCCTATTGGACAATGTGCGTGTCAAAAACCCCTTTGGACAGTGTGTGTGTCACAAACCCCATTGGACAGCGTTTGTGTCACAATCCCCAATGGACAGCGTTTGTGTCACAATCCCCATTGGACAGCGTGTGTGTGTCACAACACCCATTGGAAAGTGTGTGTGCCAAAAACCCTATTGGACAGAGTGTGTGTGTCACAATCCCCACTGGATAGATTGTGCGTGACAAACTCCTTTGGACAGCATGTGTGTGTCACAAACCCCATTGGACAGTTTGTGAGTCACAAACCACATTGGAAACTGTGTGTGTCACAATCCCCATTGGACAGCGTGTGTGTGTCACAAACCGTATTGGACAGTGTGTGTGTCACAATCCCCATTGGACAGCGTGTGTGTCACAAACCCCATTGGACAGCGTGTGTGTGTCACAATACGCATTGGAAAGTGTGTGTGTCACAAACCCCTTTGGACAGCATGTGCGTGTCACAAACCCCGTTGGACAGTGTGTGTGTCACAAACCGCATTGGAAATTGTGTGTGTCACAATCCCCAGTGGATTGCGTATGTGTGTCACAAACCGTATTAGTCGGTGTGTGTGACACAAACCACCCTGGACTGAGTGTCTGTGTCACCAACACCATTGGACAGCATTCGTTTCACAAACTCCTTTGGACAGCTTGTGTGTCGCAAACCCTATTGGAACTTGTGTGTGTCACAAAACCCATTGGAAAGTGTGTGTGTCACAAACCCCATTGGATAGCATGTGTGTGTCACAAAACCTATTGGACAGTGTGTGTGCGTCACAAAGCCAACTCGACAGCATGTGTGTCACGAACCCAATTGGACAGCGTTTGTGTCACAAGCCCCATTGGACAGAGTGTGTGTGTCACAAAACCCATTGGACAGTGTGTGTGTCACAATCCCCACTGGACAGCGTTTGTGTCAACAACCCTATTGGACACCGTATGTGTCACAAGCCCCATTGGACAGATGGTGTGTGTAACAAAAACCATTGAACAGTGTGAGTGTCACAAACCCCATTGGACAGCGTGTGTGTGTCACAATCCCCATTGGACAGTGTGTGTGTCACAAACCCCATTGGAAATTTTTTATGTCACAAACCCCATTGGACAGAGTGTGTGTCACAAGACCCTTTAGACAGGGTGTGTGTGTCACAAACCCCATTGGGAATTTTTTGTCTCGCAAACCCCATTGGACAGAGTGTGTGTCACAAGTCCCATTGGACAGATTGTGTGCGTCACAAACCCCATTGGAAAGTGTATGTGTCACAAACCCCATTGGAAAGTGTATGTGTTACAAAAGCCATTAGATAGCGTGTCTGTGTCACAAAACTCATCGGAAAGTTTGTGTGTCACAAACCCCATTGGATAGCATGTGTGTGTAACAAACCCTATTGGACAGTGTGTGTAGTCACTAAGCACACTGGAGAGCGTGTGTGTCACGAACCCCATTGGACAGCGTGTGTGTCACAAACCCCATTGGAAAGCATGTGTGTGTAACAATCCCCATTGGACAGAGTGTGTGTCACAAACCCCTTTGGACAGTCTGTGTGTCACAAACCACATTGGACAGCGTGTGTGTTGTACAATACCCATTGGAAAGTGTGTGTGTCACAAACCCCTTTGGACAGCATGTGTGTGTCAAAAACCCCATTGGACAATGTGTGTGTCACAAACCCCTTTGGAAATTGTGTGTGTCACAAAATTAATTGTACAGAGTGTGTGTCACAAACTCAACTGGATAGCGTTTGTTTCACAAACGCCAATGGACAGCGTGTGTAGTCACAAACCCCATTGGACAGTGTGCGTGTCACAATCCCCAATGGACAGCGTGTGTGTAACAAACCCCGCTGGACAGTGTGTGTGGCAAAAACCGCATTGGACGGCTTGTGTGGTGCAATCCCCATTGGACAGTGTGTGTGTCACAAACCCCGTTGGACCACGTGTGTGTCACAAACCACCCTGGACAGTGTGTATGTCACAAATCCCTTCGAACAGCATGCGTGTCACAAACACCATTGGACAGCGTGTGTGTGTCACAATCCCCATTGGACAGCGTGTGTGGCACAAACCCCATTGGGCAATGCGTTTGTCACAAACCCCATTGGAAAGTGTGTGTGTGCCACAATCCCCATTGGAAAGTGTGTGTGTCACAAACCCCTTTGGACAGTGTGTGTATCGCATACCACTCTGCACACCGTGTGTGTCACAAACACCCCTGGAGAGTCTCTGTGTCACAAAACCCATTGGAAAGCGTGTGTGTATCACAATCCTCATTGGACAGTGTGTGTGTTAAAAACCTCATTTGACAGAGTGTGTGTCACAAGTCCCATTGGACAGAGTGTGTGCGTCACAAACCCCATTGGAAAGTGTATGTCTCACAAACCCCATTGGATAGTATGTGTGTATCACAAAACACATTGGAAAGTGTGTGTGTTACATACCCGATTGGATAGCATGGGTGTGTCACAACCCCCATTGGACAGAGTGTGTGTCACAAACCCCAATGGACAGCATGTGTGTTACAAACACCATGGGACAGCTTTTGTGTGTGTCACAATCCCCTTTGGACAGTGTGTGTGTCACAACCACCACTGAACAGTGTGTGTGTCACAAACCCCATTGGACAGTGTGTGTGTCACAAACCCCCCTGGACAGTGTGTGTGTTACAAAACCATTTGGACAACATGCGTGTCACAAACACCATTGGACAGAGTGTGTGTAACAAACCCCACAGGACATCGTGTTTATAACAAACACCATTGGACATTGTGAGTGTGTCACAAACCCCATGGGACAGTGTGTGTGTCACGTACCCCATTGGACAGCGTGTGTGTGTCAAAATCCAAACTTGGCAGTGTGTGTGTCACAAACCCCACTGGAAGGCATGTGTGACACAAACACCCCTGGAGATTCTCTGTGTCACAAACCCCATTGGACAGCGTGTATGTCACAAACCTCCCTGGACAGTGTGCGTGTCACAATCCCCATTGGACAGCGTTTGTGTGTCACAATGCCCATTGGACAGTGTGTGTATCACAAACCCCATTGGACAGTGTTTGTGTCAGAAACCCCAATGGACAGCGTGTGTGTCATGAACTCCATTGGACAGCGTGTGTGTCACAAGTACCATTGCAGAGAGTGTGTGTGTCACAAATCCCATTGGACAGCATGTGTGTCACAACCCCCATTGGACAGCGTGTGTCACAAACCCCTTTGGACTGTGTGTGTGTTCCAATCCCCATTGGACAGTTTGTGTGTCAGGCACCCTCCTGGACAGTGTGTGTGTCACAAACCCCATGGTCCAGCTTGTGTGTGTCACAGTCCCCATCGGACAGCGTGTCTGTTCACAAACTCCCCTGTACGATGTGTGTGTCACAAACCCCATGGGACAGTTTGTGTACGTCACAACCCCCATTGGATAGATTGTGTGTGTCACAAACCCCATTGGACAGCGTGTGCGTCACAAACCCCATTGGACGGAGTGTGTGCGTCACAAAGCTCATTGGACAGTGTATGTGTCACAAAACACATTGGCAAGTTTGTGTGTCACAAACCACACCGGATAGCATGTGTGTCACAAACCCCATTGGACAGTTTGTGTGTCAGAAACCCCACAGGACACGTCTGTGTCAAAAACCCCATTGGACAGCGTGTGTGTAACAATCCCCATTGGGCAGTGTGTGTGTCACAAACCACCCTGGACAGTGTGTATGTCACAAATCCCTTTGGACAGCATGCGTGTCACAAACACCATTGGACAGCGTGTGTGTGTCACAATCCCCTTTGGACAGCGTGTGTGTGACAAACCCCATTGGTCAGTGTGTGTGTCAAAAACCCCCCTGGACAGTGTGTGTGTCACAAACCCCATTTGACAGCTCGTGTGTCACAAACCCCCCTGCACAGTCTGTGTTTCCCAAACCCCATTGGACAGTGTGTCTATCACAAGCCCCGTTGGAGAGAGTGTGTGTGTCACAAACCCCCCCGGATACTGTGCATGTCACAATCCCCATTCGACAGCGTGTGAGTCATAAACCCCATTGGATAGTGTGTGTTTCACAAACCCCATTGGACAGCCTGTGTGTTTCACAATCCCCTTTGGATAATGCGTGCGTCACAAACCCCACTGGACAGTGTGTGTGTACCACAAAACACATTGGGAAGTGTGTGTGTAACAAACCCCATTGGACAGTGTGTGTGTCACAAACCTCATTGGACAGCGTGTGTGTATCACAATCCCCATTGGACAGTGTGTGTGGTAAAAACCCCATTGGACAGAGTGTGTGCGTCACAAACCCCATTGGAAAGTGTATGTGTCACAAATCCCATTGGATAGCACTTGTGTGTCACAAAACCTATTGGGCAGTGTGTGTGTCACAAACCCCACTGGACGGTGTGTGTGTCGCAAAATCCATTGGGCAGAGTGTGTGTCAAAAACTCAACTGGATAGCGTGTGTGTCACAAACCCCAATGGACAGCGTGTGTAGTCACAAACCCCACTGGACACAGTTTGTGTGTCAGAAACCCCAATGGACACCATGCGTGTCACAATCCCAATGGGACAGCATGTGTGTTTCACAATATCCATTGGACAGTGTGTGTAACAAAACCCACTGGACAGTGTGTGTGGCAAAAACCGCATTGGACGGCTTATTGTGGCGCAATCCCCATTTGACAGTGCGTGTGTCACAAACCCCACTTGTGAGAGTGTGTGTCACAAGCACCGTGGACAGATTGTTTGCATCAGAAACCTCATTGGGCAGTGTGTGTGTCACAAAACACATTGGAAAGTGTGTGTGTCACAAACCTCACTGGACAGAGGGTGTGTGTCACAATCCCCATTGGAGAGATTGTGTGTGACGAACCCCATTGGAGAGCATATGTGTGTCACAAACCCTATTGGACAGTTTGTGTGTCAAAAACCCCACTGGACAGCGTCTGTGTCACAAACCCCATTGATAGGGTGTGTGTCACTACCCCCGTTGGACAGAGTGTGAGTGTCACAAACCCCATTGGACCGCGTGTGTGTCACAAACCACCCTGGACAGTGTGTATGTCACAAATCCCTTCGGACAGCTCCGTGTCACAAACACCATTGGACAGCGTGTGTGTGTCACAATCCCCATTGGACAGCGTGTGTGGCACAAACACCATTGGACAATGTGTGTGTCACAAACTCCATTTGAGAGTGTGTGTGTGTCACAAACCCCATTGGACAGCGTGTGTGTCACAAATCACCCTGGACTGTTTGTTTGTGAAAAACCGCGTTGGAGAGAGTGTTTGTGTCACGAACACCATTGGACAGCGTTTCTGTCACAATACCCATTGGACAGCAGGCGTGTCACAAACACCATTTAACAGCCTGTGTGTGTCACAGTGCCCATTGGACAGCCTGTGTGTCACAAGCTCCACTGGACAGATTTTGTGTGTCAGAAAACCCACTGGACAGCGTGTGTGTCAGAAACCCCACTGGAAAGTGTGTGTGTCATAAACCCCATTGGATAGAGTGTGTGTGACACAAACCCCACTGGACAGCGTTTGTGTCAGCAACCCCATTGGACAGCGTATGTGTCAGAAGCCCCATTGTACAGAGTGTGTGTGTCACAAACGCCTTTTGACTGTGTGTGTGTCACAAACCCCATTGGGCAGTGTGTGTTTCATAAACCCCATTGGATAGAGTGTGTGTGTCACAAACACCCCTGGACAGTGTGTGTGGCACAAACCCCATCGGACAATGTGTTTATCACAAACCCCACTTGAGAGCATGTATGTCATGAACCCCATTGGACAGTGTTTATGTCACAACCCCTTTGGACAGAGTCTGTGTGTCACAAACCCCATTGGACAGCATGTGTGTCACAAGCCCCCCTGGTCAATGTGTGTGTCACAAAACCCATTCGACAGCATGCGTGTCACAAACACTATTGGACAGCGTGTGTGTGTCACAATCCCCATTGGACAGAGTGTGTCTGACAAACCCCACTGGACAGCGTGTGTGTCACAAAACCTATTGGACAGCATGCGTGTCACAAGCACCATTGGAAAGTGCGTGTGTGTCATAATCCCCATTGAACAGAGTGTGTGTCACAAACCTCATTGGACAGAGTGCGTTTCAGAAACCCCATTGGAAAATGTGTTTGTCACAAACCCCTTTGGATAGTGTTTGTTTGTCACAAACCATATTGGACAGTGTGTGTGTCACAACCCCCATTGGACCGCGTGTGTGTGCCACAAACCCTTTGGAGAGTGTGTGTGTCACAAACCCCATTGGAAACTGTGTGTGTCACAAATCCCATTCGACAGCGTGTGTGTCACAAAAACCATTTTACATCATCCGTGCCACAAAAACCTTTGAACAGCGTGTGTGTCACAATCCCCATTGGACAGTGTGTGTATCACAATCCCACTGGACAGTGTTTGTGTCACAAACCCCATTGGACAGTGTTTGTGTCACGAACCCCATTGGACAGTGTGTGTGTCGCAACCCCCATTGGATAGCGTGTGTGTGTCACAAACGCTATTGGACAGTGTGTGTGTCACAAACCCCACTGGACAGCGTGTGTGTCATGAACCCCATTGGACAGTGTGTGTGTCACAAACCCCATTGGACAGCGTGTGTGTCACAAATCACCCTGGACAGTTTGTTTGTCAAAAACCGCGTTGGACAGCGTGTTTGTGTCACAAACACCATTGGACAGCGTGTGTGTCACAAACCCCATTGGACAGCGTGCGTTTCAGAAACGCCATTGGAAAATGTGTGTGTCACAAACCCCTTTGGATAGTGTTTGTCACAAACCATATTGGACAGTGTGTGTGTCACAAACCATACTATATAGCCCTGTGTGTCACAAACCCCATTGGACAGCATCCGTGCTCACAAATTCCATTGGATAGCGTGTGTGTGGCAAATCCCATTGGACCTTGTGTGTGTCACAATCCCCATTAGACAGTGTTTGTGTGTCACAAACCCCAATGGACAGTGTGTGTGTCACAATACCGATTCTATAGTGTGTGTGTGTCACAAACCCTATTGGACAGTGTGTGTGTCAGAAACGCCACGGGACAGCGTGTGTGTCACAATCCCCATTGAACAGAGCGTGTGTCACAAACCCCATTGGACAGCGTGTGTGTCACAAACCCCATTGGACAGCGTGTGTGTGGCACAACCCCCATTGGACAGAGTGTGTGTCACAAACTGCATTTAACAGCGTGCGTTTCAGAAACCACATTGGAAAATGTGTGTGTCACAAACCCCGTTGCATAGTGTTTGTTTGACACAAACCATATTGGACAGTGTGTGTGTCACAAACCACTATATAGACCTGTGTGTCACGAACCCACGAATCATTGGACAGCGTCTGTACCACAAACCCATCGGAAAGAGTGTGTGTGGTGTGTCACAACCCCATTGGACAGCATCGGTGTTCACAAATTCCATTGGATAGCGTGTGTGTTGCAAATCCCATTCAATCTTGTGTGTGTCACTATCCCCATTAGACAGTGTTTGTGTTTCACAAACCCCCCTGCACAGTGTGTGTCTCACAATACCCATTGGATAGCGTGTGTGTGTCACAAACCCTATTGGAAAGTGTGTGTGTCAGAAACGCCACAGGACAGCGTGTGTGTCACGAACCCCATTGGACAGCGTGAGTGTCACAAGCCCCATTGTACAGAGTGTGTGTGTCTCAATCCCCATTGGACAGCGTGTGTTTGTCATAATCCCCATTGGAAAGTGTGTGTGTCACAAATCCCATTGGATAGCTTTTGTGTGTCACAAACCCCATTAGACAGCCTGTGTGTTACAAGCCCCATTGGACAGAATGTGTGTGTCAAAAACCCCATTGGACAGAGTGTTTGTGTAACAAACACCATTGAACAGAGTGTGTGTGTCACAATACCCATTGGACAGCCTCTGTGTCACAAACCCCATTGGACAGCGCGTGCATGTCACAATGCGCATTAAACAGAGTGTGTGTGACAAATCCCATTGGACAGCGTGTGTGTGTGACAAACCCCATTGGACAACGTGTGTGTGTCACAATCCCCATTGGACAGCGTGTGTGTGTCACAAACCCCATTAGACAGCGTGTGTGCCACAAAACACATTGGACAGCGTGTGTGTCACAAAACCCGTTGGAAAGTGTATGTGTCACAAACCCCATTGGATAGCCTGTGGGTGTCACAAACCGCATTGGACAGCGTGTGTGTCACATACCCCATTGGACACAGTTTGTGTGTCAGAAACCCCAATGGACACCATGCGTGTCACAATCCCAATGGGACAGCATGTGTGTTTCACAATATCCATTGGACAGTGTGTGTTTCACAAACCCCTCTGGACAGCGTGTGTGTCACAAACACCTCCAGAGATTTTCTGTGTCAAAAACCCTATTGGACAGTGTGTGCCTAACAAACTCATCTGGACAGCGTGTTTGTCACAAACCCCACTGGACAGCGTGTGCGTCACAAACACCACTGACCAGTGTGTGTGTCACAAACACAATTGGACAATGTGTGTGTCACAAACACCCTTGGACAGTGTGCGTGTCAGTATCCCCGTTGGACAACGTGTGTGTCACAACCCCCATTGGACAGTGTGTGGGTCACAAACCCCCTTGGACAGCCTGTTTGTCACAAACACATTGGACAGCGTGTGTGTCACAAACTCCATTCGACATTCTGTTTGTCAAAAACTCACCTGGACAGCGTGTGTCTCACAAACCCCATTGGACAGCGTGTGTGTCACAAACCCCATTGGACAGCGGTATGTCACAAAACCCCATAGACAGTGTGCGTATCAAAAGCCCCATTGGACAGCATGTGTGTCACAAACCCCTTTGGATAACATGTGTGTGTCACAAACCCTATTGGACAGTGTGCGTGTCACAAACCCCCCTGGACAGTGTGTGTGTCACAAGCCCTATTTGACACCTTCTGTGTCACAAACCCCCCTGGACGGTGTGCGTGTCACAATCCCCATTGGACAGCGTGTGTGCAACAAACCCAATTAGACAGTGTGTGTTTCACAAACCCCATTGGACAGCCTGTGTGTGTCACAATCGCCATTGGAGAGTGTGTGTGACACATCCCATAGGACAGTGTGTGTGTCACAAACCCCCCTGGACTGTGTGTGTGTCACAAACCCCATTTGACAGCTTGTGTGTCACAAACCCCCCTGGACAGTGTGCTTGTCACAATCCCCACTGGACAGAATGTATGTAACAAACCCCATTGGAAAGTGTGTGTTTCACAAACCCCATTGGACAGCGTGTGTCACAAACCCCACTGGATAGTGTGCGTGTCACAAAACCCATTGGATAGTGTGTGTGTCGCAAACCCCATTGGACAGTGTGTGTGTCACAACCCCTATTGAACAGCCTGTGTGAGTCACAAACCCCCCTGGTCAGTGTGTGTGTCAGAAACCCCATTTCACTGCGTGTGTTTCAAAAACACCATTGGACAGTGTCTGTGTCACAAACCCCTTTGGACAGCGTGTGTGTGTCACAAACCCTCCTGGTTAATGTGTGTGTCACAAACCTTTTTGGACAGTGTGTGTTTCACAAACCCCACTGGACAGCGTGTGTGTCACGAACCCCAAAAGACAGATGGTGTGTTTCACAAACCCTATTGGCAAGCCTGTGTGTCAGAAGAACCCCTGGACAGAGTATGTGTGTGTCACAAACCCATTGGACAGTGTGTTTGTCACAAACCCCACTGGACAGAATGAGTGTGTCATAAACCCCATTGGACAGCATGTGTGTCACAATCCCCATCGGACAGCGTGTGTTTCAGAAACCCCATTAGACAGTGTGTGTCACAAGTCCCATTGGACAGCATGTGTGTCACAAACGCCATTGGACAGCCCGTGTGTGTCACAAACCCCCCTGGTCAGTATGTGTGTCACAATCCCATTGGACAGAGGTGTGTTACAAAACCCATTGGTCAGCATGCGTGTCACAAACACCATTGGACAGCGTGTGTGTGTCACAAACCCCATTGGAAAGAGTATGTATGTCACAATCCCCATTGGACAGCGTCTGTTTCACAAAGCCCAAAGCACAAAGTGTGTGTCAAAAACACCATTGGACAGAGTGTGTGTGTCACAATCGCCATTGGACAGTGTGTGTGTCACAAAACCGATGGGATAGCGTGTGTGTCACAAACCCCATTAGAAAGTGTGTGTTTCACAAACCCCATTGGATAGTGTGTGTGTGTCACAAGAACCATTGGACAGAGTGTGCGTTTTACAAACCCCGTGGAATAGCGTGTATGTCTTAAACCCCATTGGACAGCGTGTGTGTGTCACAATACCCATTGGACAGTGTGTGTGTGTCACAAACTCCATTGGACTGTGTGTATGTCACAAGAACCATTTGACAGAGTGCGTGTGTCACGAACCCCATTTGACAGTGTGTGTGTCACAAACGCGATTGCACAGAGTGTGTGTGTGACAAACACCATTGGACAATGTCTGTGTCACAATAGCCATTGTACAGTGTTTTTGTGACAAACAAAACCTCCAGGTCAGTGTGTGTGTCACAAACCCCATTGGACAGCATGTGCGTCACAAACCCCCCTGGAGAGTGTGTTTGTCACAAAACCAATTGGACAGAGCGTGTTTCACAAACATCACTGAACAGCCTGTGTGTGTCACAAACCCCATTGGACAGCGTGTGTGTCACAAGACCATTTGACAGAGTGTGTGTCACAAAACCCATTGGACAGCATGCGTGTTCGCAGACGCCATTGGACAGAGTGTGTAACAAACCCAATTGGTCAGCGTGTGTGTCATAAAAACCATTGGACATAGTGTATGTGTCACAAACCCCATTGGACAGCGTGTGCGTCACAAACCCCCCTGTACAGTGTGTTTGTCACGAACCCCATTAGACAGAGCGTGTGTGTCACAAACGGTATTGGACAGTGTGTGTGTCACAAACCCCATTGGACAGCGTGTGTGTCACAAACCCCATTGGGAAGTGTGCGTGTCACAAACCCCATAGGACATCGTTTGTTTGTTACAATCCCCTTTGGACAGTGCGTGTGTCACAAAACCCATTGAACAGCATGCGTGTCACAAACACTATTGGACAGCGTGTGTGTGTCACAAGAACCATTGGACAGAGTGTGTGTGTCACAAACCCCGTTGGACAGTGTGTGTCTCACAAACCCATTTAACAGCGTGTGTGTCACAAACGCCATTGGAGAGAGTGTGTCTGTGAGAAACACCATTGGACAGTGTGTGTGTCACAATCGCCATTGTACAGTGTGTTTGTGACAAACCCAGTTGGACAGCGTGTGTGTCACAAAGCCCACTGGACAGAGTGTGTGTGTCACAAACCCCGTTGGACAGCTTGTGTGTCACAATCCCTATTGGACAGATTGTGTGTGTCACAAACCCCATTGGACAGTGTGTGTGTCATAAATCCCATTAGACAGTGTGTGTGTCGCATTCCCCATTGGACAGTGTGTGTTTGTCACAAACTCCATAGGACAGATTATGTGTCACAAAACCCATTGGATAGCGTGTGTGTGTCACAAACTCTATTGGACAGTGTGTGTGTCACAAACCCCATCGGACAGCGTGTTTGTCACAATGCCCATTGGACATCGTCTCTGTTACAAACCCCATTGTACAGCATATGTGTCACAAACACCATTGGACATCGTGTGTGTGTCACAATCCCCATAGGACAGTGTGTGTGTCACAAACCCCATTGGACAGCGTGAGTGTGTCACAATCCCCGTTGGACAGAGTGTGTGTGACAAACCCCACTGGACAGCGTGTTTGTCATAATCCCCATTGGACAGCGTGTGTGTCACAAACAGCATTGGACTGTGTGTGTGTGTCCAAAAAACCCATTGGACAGTGTGTGTGCCACAAACCCCATTGGACAGCGTTTGTAGTCACGAACACCATTGGACAGCGTGTGTGTCACATTTCCCATTGGACAGCGTGTGTGTTACAAACAGCATTGGACAGCGTGTGTGTCACAAACCCCTTTGGACATTGTGTGTGTCACAAACCCCATTGGACATCATGTGTGTGTCACAATCCCTATTGCACAGTGTGTTTGTGTCACAAACCCCATTGGAGAGTGTGTGTGTCACAAAACCCATTGTATAGCGTGTGTGTCACAAACCCCAGTAGAAAGTGTGTGACACAAACCAAACTGGATAGCGTGTGTGTGTCACAAACCCCACTCGACAGCGTGTGTGTCACAAACCCCATCGGACAGTGTGTGTGTGTCACACACCCCAGTGGACAGCGTGTGTGTCACAAACCCCACTGGAAAATGTGTGTGTCACAAACGCCACTTGATAGAGTGGGGGTCACAAACCCCTATGGACAGTGAATGTGTCACAAAAACCATTGGACAGCATGCATGTCACAAACACCATTGGACTGCGTGTGTGTGTCACAATCATCATTGCACAGTGTGTGTCTCACAAACCCCATTTGAACGCGTGTGTGTCACAAATGACATTTTACAGAGTGTGTGTGTGACAAAACAATTGGACAGTGTGTGACAAACAGCATTGGACTGTGTGTGTGTCACAATCCTCATTGTACAGTGTGTTTGTGACAAACCTCATTGGACAGAGTGTGTGTGTCACAATCCCCTTTGGACAGCGTGTGTGTCACGAACCCCATTGGACAGGGTATGCGTCACAGAACCCCCTGGACAGTGTGTGTGTCACAAACCCCATTGGACAGTGTGTGTGTCTCATGAACCCCATTGGACAGTGTGTGTCACAATTCCCTTTGGACAGCCTGTTTTTCACAAACCACTTTGGACAGCGTGTGTGTGTCACAAACCCTCCTAGTCAGTGTGTCTGTCACAATCCCCATTGGACAGTGTGTGTGTCACAAGACCCATTGGACAGCGTGTGCGTCACAATCCCCATTGGACAGATTGTGTGTGTCACAAACCCCACTGGACAGCGTGTGTGTCACAAACCCCTTTGGACAGTTGGTGTGTCACAAACACCATTGGAGAGCGTCTGTGTCACAAACACTATTGGAGAGTGTGTGTGTCACAAGCCCATTGGACAGAGTGTCTGTGTCACAATACCCATTGGACAGCGTGTGTGTCACAATCCCCATTGGAAAAATTGTGTGTGTCTCAAACCCCATTGGACAGCGTGTGTGCCATAAACCTCATTAGACAGCATGTGTGTGTCACAATCCCCTTTATACAGTGTGTGTGTGTTACAAACCCCATAGGACAGTGTATGTGTCACAAAACCCATTGGATAGCGTGTGTGTGTCACAAACCCTATTGGACAGTGTTTCTGTCACAAACCCCATCGAACAGCCTGCTTGTCACAATCCCCATTGGACATCGTCTGTGTCACAAACCCTATTGGACAGCATATGTGTCACAAACACCATGGGACAGTGTGTGTGTCACAAAACCCTTTGGAAAGTGTGCATGTCACAAACCCCATTGGATAGTGTGTGTGTGTCACAATCCCCAATGGACAGCGTCTGTGTCACAAACCCCATGGGACAGCGTGTGTGCCACAAACCCCATTGGACAGCGTGTGTGTTACAAGAATCATTGGACAGAGTGTGTGTGTCACAAACCCCATTCGAAAGTGTTTGTGTCACAAACCCCTTTAGAAAGTGTGCGTGTCACAAACCCCATTAGATAGCGTGTGTGTCACAAGACCCATTGTACAGATTTTGTGTTTCACAAACTCCATTGGACAGCGTGTGTAGTCACAATCCCCATTGCACAGATTGTGTGTGTCTCAAACCCCATTGGACAGCGTGTGTATCATAAACCCCGTTACACAGCATGTGCGTGTCACAATACCCATTGGACAGTGTTTCTGTCAGAAACCCCATCGAACAGCCTGTTTGCCACAATACCCATTGGACATCGTCTGTGTCACAAACCCCTTTGGACAGCATGTGTGTTCACAAACACCAGGGGACAGTGTGTGTGTCACAAAACCCTTTGGAAGGTATGCATGTCACAAACCCCATTGGATAGCGTGTGTATGTCACAATCCCCATTGGACAGCGTCTGTGTCACAAACCCCATTGCACAGCATGTGTGTCACAAACACCATTGGACAGAGTGTGTGTGTCACAATCCCCATTGGAAAGTGTGTGTTTCACAAAACCAATTGGATAGCGTGTGTGTCAGAAACCCCATTAGAAAGTGTGTGTTTCACAAACCCTATTGCACAGTGTGTGTGTCACAAACTCAACTCGACAGAGTGTGTATCACGAACCCCATTGGACAGCGTGTCTGTCACAAGTACCATTGGACAGCATGTGTGTCACAAGTACCATTGTACAGATTGTGTGTGTCACAAATCCCATTGGACCTCGTGTGTGTCACAAGTACCATTGGACAGCGTTTGTTTCACAAACCCCATTTGACAGCGTGTGTGTGTCACAATCCCCGTTGGACAGCGTATGTATCACAAACCCCATTGGACAGCGAGTGTGTCACAAACACTATTGGATATCGTGTGTGTGTCACAAGCCCCTTTAGACAGTGTGTGTGTCACAAACACCACTGAAGAGAGTGTGTGTGTCACACACCCCATTGGACAGAGTGTGTGTCATAAACCCCATGGGACAGCGTGTGTGTCACAATCCCCATTGGACAGCGTGTGTGTCACAAGACCCATTTTCAGCATGTGTTTCACAATCCCCATTGAACAGCATCCGTGTCAGAAATACCATTGGACAGCGTGTGTGTCACAATCCCCATTGGACAGCCTGTGTGTGTCACAAACCCCATTGTACAGCGTGTTTGTCACTATCCCGATTGGAAAGTGTGTGTGTCACAAACCCCATTGGACAGAGTGTTTGTGAGAAACCCCATTGGACAGTGTGCGTGTCACAAACCCCATTGGACAGCTTGTGTTTCACAATCCCCATTGGACAGCGTGTGTGTCAGGAACCAGATTTGACAGCGTGTGTGTCACAAGACCCATTGGACAGAGTGTGTTTGTTACAAAACCCATTGGACAGTGTTTGTGTGTCAGAAACCCCATTGGAAAGTGTGTGTGTCACAAACCCCATTGGATAGCGTGTGTGTGTCACAAACCCTATTGGACTGTGTGTATGTCACAATCCCCATTGTACAATGTCTGTGTCACAAACCCCATTGTACAGCCTGTGTGTCACAAACACCATTGAATATCGTGTGTGTGTCACAATCCCCCTTGGTCAGTGTGTGTGTCACAAAACCCATTCTGTAGCGTGTGTGTCACAAACGCCATTAGAATGTGTGTCTGTCACAAACCCCACTGGATAGCGTGTGTGTGTCAGAAACCCCATTGGACAGCGTGGTTTTCACAATCCCCATTGGACAGCGTGTGTAGTCACACACCCCATTGTACAGAGTATGTGTCACAATCCGCATTGGACAGTGTCTGTGTGTCAAAAACCCCACTGGAAAGCGTGTGTGTCACAAACCCATTTGGACAGTGTGTGTTTCAGAAATCCCATTGGATAGCGTGTGTGTCACAAACACTTTTGGACAGCGTGTGTGTCATAAGCCCATTGGACAGAGTGTGTGTTTTTTCAAAACTCACTGGACAGCGTGTGTGTGTCACAATTCCCATTGGACAGTGTGTGTGTGACGAACCCCTTTGGAGAGTGTATGTGTCACAAAACCCATTGGATAGCGTGTGTGTGCCACAAAACCTATTGGACAGTGTGTGTGTCACAAACCCCACTGGACAGAGTGTGTGTCACGAACCCATTGGACAGCGTGTATGTGTCACAATCCACATTGCACAGCGTGTGTGTCACAAACCACATTGGACAGCGTGTTTGTGTCACAATCCCCATTGGACTATGTGTGTGTGTCATAAACCCCATTGGAAAGTGTGTGTGTCACAAACCCCATTGGACAGCGTGTGTGTGTCACAGTCCCCATAGTATAGCTGTGTGTCACAAACCCCTTTAGAAAGTGTGTGTGTCACAAACCCCATGGGACAGAGTGTGTGTGTCTCAAAACCCACTGTATAGTGCACGTGTCACAAAACCCATTGGATAGCGTGTGTGTGTCACAAACTCAATTGGACAGCGTGTTTGTCACAAACCCCTATGGACAATGTGTGTGTCACAAACCCGATAGGACAGCGAGTGTGTGTCACAGTCCCCATTGTATAGCGTGTGTGTTCACAAACACCATTGAAAATCGTGTGTGTGTCACCATCCCCATTGGTCAGTGTGTGTGTCACAAAACCCATTCTGTAGCGTGTGTGTCACAAACCCCATTAGAAAGTGTGTGTGTCACAAACCCCACTGGAAAGCGTGTGTGTGTCACAAACCCCATTGGACAGCGTGGTTGTCACAATTCCATTGGACAGCGCGTGTAGTCACACACCCTATTGTACAGAGTGTGTGTCATGAACCCCGTTGGACAGCGTGTGTATGTCACAATCCCCATTGGACAGTGTGTGTGTGTCAAAAAACCCATTGGAAAGCGTGTGTGTCACGCACCCCTTTGGAGAGTGTATTTGTCACAAACCCCATTGGATAGCGTGTGTGTGTCACAAAACCTATTCGACAGTGTGTGTGTCACAAACCCCACTGGACAGAGTGTGTGTCACGAACCCATTGGACAGCGTGTATGTGTCACAATCCCCACTGGACAGCGTGTGTGTCACAAACCACATTGGACAGCGTGTGTCTTTCACAATCCTCATTGGACAATGTGTGTGTGTCATAAACCCCACTGGACAGTGTGTGTGTCACAAACCCCATTTGACAGCGTGTGTGTGTCACAGTCCCCATAGTATAGCGTGTGTGTCACAAACCCCATTCGAAAGTGTGTGTGTCACAAACCCCATTGGACAGAGTGTGTGTGTCTCAAAACCCACCGGATAGTGTACGTGTCACAAACCACATTGCATAGCTTGTGTGTGTCACAAACTCCATAGTACAGCCTGTTTGTCACAAGCCCATTGGATAGAGTGTGTGTGTCAGAAACCCCATTGTGCAGCATGTTTGTCACAATCCCCTTTGGACAACGTGTGTGACACAAGCCCCATTGGACAGAGAGTGTGTGACAAAGCCCATTGGACAGTGTGTGTGTCACAAACCACATTGTACAGTGTGTGTGTGGCAAACCCCACTGGACAGAATGTATGTCACAAACCCCATTGGAAAGAGTTTGTGTTCCAAACCCCATTGGACAGTGTGTGTCACAAACCCCATTATGTAGCATCCGTGTCAGAAACGCAATTGGAGCGCGTGTGTATTTCACAATTCCAATTGGAAAGCGTGTGTGTCACAAAAACCATTGGACAGCACGCGTATCATAAACACCATGGGACAGCGTGTGTGTGTCACAGTCTCCATTGGACAGCGTGTGTGTTCCAAACCCATTGGACAGTGTGTGTGTTTCACAGTCCCCATTGGACAGAGTGTGTGTGTCACAAACCCTATTGGACTGTCTGTTTGTCACAAACCCCTTTGGACAGTTTGTGTGTCACAAATCCCTTTGGACAGCGTGTGTGTGTCACAATCACCATTGGACAGTGTGTGTGTCACAAACCCCATTGTACAGTGTGTGTGTGGCAAACCCCACTGGACAGAATGTATGTCACAAACCCCATTGGAAAGAGTTTGTGTTCCAAACCCCATTGGACAGTGTGTGTTTCACAAACCCCATTGGACAGTGTGTGTGTCACAATCCACTTTGGAGAGTGTGTGTGTCACAAACCCTATAGGCAGTGTGTGTGCAACGAACGCCGTTGGATAGCGTATGTGCAACAATCCCCATTGGACAGAGTGTGTGTGTTAAAAAACCCATTGGACAGTGTGTGTGTCACGAACCCCATTGGACAGCGTGTATGTCACAATCCCCATTGTATAGAGTGTGTGTGTTACAAAAAACCATTGGACAGTGTGTGTGTCAGAAACCCCTTTGGACAGCATGTGTGTTACAAACAGCATTGGACAGTGTGTGTTTGTCACAAACCTCATTGGACAGAGTAAGTGTGACAAACCCATTAGGCAGCGTGTGCGTGTCACAAACCCCATTGGAAAGGGTGTGTGTCACAAAACCCACTGGATAGTGTGTGTGAAACAAACCACACTGGACAGCGTGTGTGTCACGAAGTCCATTGGACACCATGTGTGTCACAACCCCCATTGGACAGCATGTGTGTCAGAAACCCAATTGGACAACGTTTGAGTCAAAATAGCCATTGGACAGAGTGTGTGTGTCGCAAACCCCATTGGACACCGTGTGTGTCACAATCCCCATTGGACAGATTGTGTGTGTCACAAACCCAACTGGTCAGCGTGTGTGTCAAAAACCCCATGGGAGAGCGTGTGTGTTTCACAAACCCCATTGGTAAGTGTGTGTGTCACAAACCCCATTTGATAGAGTGTGTGTGTCACAAACCCCATGAGAAAGTGTGCGTGTCACAAAACCCATTGGATAGCGAGTGTATGTCACAAACCCTATTGGACAGTTTGTATGTCACAATCCCCATTGGACAGTCTCTATTGCACAAACCCCATTGGACAGCGTGTGTGCCACAAAAACCATTGAACATCGTGTGTGTGTCACAATCCACACTGAACACTGTGTTTGTCACAAAACCCATTGTATAGTGTGTTTGTCACAAACCCCATGGGACAGAGTCTGTGTGTTACACACCACCATTGTACTGCGTGTGTGTCATAAACCCCATTGGACAGCGTGTGTGTGTCACTATCCCCATTGGACCGTGAGTGTGTGTCACAATCCCCATTGGACAACGTGTGTGTCACAAACCGCATTGGATAATGTGTGTGTGTCAGAAACCCCATTGCATAATGTGTGTATTCAGAAACACTATTGGACAGCGTGTTTGTCACAATAGCCATTGGACGGAGTGTGTGTCACAAACCCCATTGGACTGCGTTTGTGTCACAATCCCCAGTGGACAGTGTGTGTGTCACAAACCCCATTGGACAGTGTGTGTGTCACAAACCCCATTGGACATTTTTTCTTTCACAAACGCCATTGGACAGTGTGTGTGTCACAAACCCCATTGGAAAGTGTACGTGTCACAAACCGCATTGGATAGCGTGTGTGTGTCACAAACCCCATTGAACAACGTGTGTGTGTCACAATCTCCATTGGACAGTGTGTGTGTCACAAACCCTATTGGCAGTGTGTGTGTCACGAACCCCGTTGGACAGCGTATGTGCCACAATCCCCATTGGACAGAGTGTGTGAGTTAAAAAACCCATTGGACAGTGTGTGTGTCACGAACCCCATTGGACAGCGTGTGTGTCACAACCCCCATTGGACGGCATGTGTGTCAGAAACCCCATTTTACAGAGTGTGTGTGTCACAAACCCCTTTAGAAAGTGTGCGTGTCACAAACCCCTTTGGATAGCATGTGTGTGTCACAAACCCTATTGGATAGTGTGTATGTCACAATCCCCATTGGACAGCGTCTGTGTCACAAACCCCATTGTACCGCGTGTGTGTCACAAACACCATTGGACATCGTGTGTGTGTCACAATCCCCATTGGACAGTGTGTGTGTCACAAAACCCTTTGTATAGCGTTTGAGTCACAAACCCCGCTAGAAAGTGTGTGTGTCAAAACCCCTTTGGATAGTGTGTGTGTGTCACAAACCCTATTGGACAGTGTCTGTGTCTCAAACCCCACTTGACAGCGTCTGTGTCACGAACCCCATTGGACAACGTGTGTGTCACAAAACCCATTGGACAGCGTGTATGTCACAATCCCCATTGGAGAGAGTCACAAAAGCCCTTTGAAAGCGTGTGTTTCGCAAGATCCGTTGGACAGAGAGTGTGTGTCACAAACACCATTGGACAGCGTTTGTGTCACTATCCCCATTGGACAGATTGTGTGTGTCACGAACCCCATTGGACAACGTGTGTGTCATAAACTCCATTAGAAAGCGTGTGTGTGTCAGAATCCCCTTTGGACAGTGTGTGTGTGTCACAAACCCTATTGGACAGCATGTGTGTGTCAAAATCTCCATTGGACAGCATGTGTGTCACAAAACTAATTGGAGAGTATATGTGTTTCACAATCTCCATTGGACAGAGTGTGTGTGTCACAAAACCCATTGGTCTACGTGTTTGTCAAAAACCCCTATGGACAGTGTGTGTGTCACAAACCCCATTGGACAGTGTGTGTGTCACAATCCACATTGGACATCGTCTGTGTCACAAACCCCATTAGACAGCATGTGTGTCACAAACACCATTGGACATCGTGTGTGTCACAAACCCTATTTTCAGTGTGTGTGTCACGAAACACGTTGGACAGCGTATGTGCCACAATTCCATTGGACAGAGTGTGTGTGTTACAAAAACCCATTGGACAGTGTGTGTGTCACAAACCCCATTGGACAGCGTGTGTGTTCAAAACAGCATTGGATAGCGTGTGTTTGTCAGAAACCCCATTGGAGAGAGTGGGTGTGACAAAGCCAATGGGCAGCGTGCGCATGTCCCAACCCCCATTGGTCAGCATGTGTGTCAGAAACCCCACTGGATAGTGTGTGTGTCACGAACCCCACTGGATAAAGTGTGTGTCACAAACCCCATTAGACTGTGTGTGTGTAAAAAACCCTATTGGTCAGCGTGTGTGTCACAAAATCCATGGGACAGCGTTTGTGTGTCACAAAGCCCAATGGAATGTTTGTGTGTCACAAAACCCAATATATAGAGCGTGTGTGTCACAAACCCCTTTAAAAAATGTTCGTGTCACAAACCCCTTTGGATAGCTAGTGTGTGTCACAAACCCTATTGGATAGTGTGTCTGTCACAAACCCAATTAGACATCATGTGTGTGACAAACACCATTGGACTGAGTGTGGGTGTCACAAACCCCATTGGACAGCGTGTTTGTCACAATCCCCATTGGACAGCGTGTGTTTGTCATAAACCCCATTGGACAGTGTGTGTGTGTCACAAACCCCATTGGACAGTGTGTGTGTCACAATCCCCATTGGACAGCGTGTGTGTCACAAACCCCATTGGACAGCGTGTTAGTCACAATCCCCATCGGACAGCGTGTGTTTCTCATAAACCCCATTGGACAGCGTTTGTGTGTCACAGTCTCCATTGGACTGTCTGTGTGTCACAAACCCCATGGGACAGAGTGTTTTTCACAAACACTATTGGACAGCATGTGTATCACTAGCCCATTGGCCAGAGTGTGTGTGTCTCAAACCGCATTGGACAGTGTGTGTGTCACAAACCCCGTTGGAAAGTGTACGTGTCACAAACCGCATTGGAGTGTGTGTGTGTCACAATCCCAACTGGACAGCGTGTGTGTCACAAAAACCACTGGACAGCATGTGTGTCACAAACCCCATTGGACAGTGTGTCTGTTTCACAACCTCCATTGGACAGCGTGGTTGTCACAATCCCCATTGGACAGTGTGTGTGTCACAAACCCCATTAGACAGAGTGTGTGTGTCACAAACCCCTTTGGACATCGTGTGTGTTTCACAAACCCCTTTGGACAGTGTGTGTGTCACAGTCTCCATTGGACAGCATGTGTGTCACAAGCCCATTGGACAGAGCGTGTGTGTCACAAAACCCATGGGACAGAGTGTGTTTCACAAACACTATTGGACAGCGTGTGTGTCACAAGCCCAATGGTCAGAGTGTGTATAACAAAACCCATTGGAAAGAGTGTGTGTCACAAGCCCCATTGGACAGAGTGTGTGTGACAAACCCCACTGGACAGAGTGTGTCACGAACCCCATTGGACTGCGTGTGCATGTCACAGTCCCCATTGGACAGTTTGTGCGGCACAAACCCCATTGGACAGCGTGTTTGTCACAATCCCCATTGGACAGCGTGTGTGTCACAAACCCCATTGGACAGTGTGTGTGCGACAAACCCCATTGGAGAGACTGTGTGTCAGAAACCCCATTGGAAAGAGTGTGTGTCACAAACCCCATTGGACAGTGTGTGTGTCACAAACCCCATTGGACAGCATCCGTGTCACAAACGCCATTGGACAGCATGTGTATGTCACAATCCCAATTGGACAGCGTGTGTGTCACAGAAAACATTGGACAGCATGCGTGTCACAAACACCATGGAACACCGTGTGTGTGTCACAGTCTCCATTGGACAGCGTGTGTGTCACAAACCCCATTGCACAGTGTGTGTGTTTCACAATCCCCATTGGACAGAGTGCGTGTGTCACAAACCCAATTGGACAGCGTGTTTGTCACAAGCCCCTTTGGACAGTGTGTGTGTCACAAACACCTTTGGAAAGTGTGCGTGTCACAAAACACATTGGATAGCGTGTGTATGTAAAAATCCCCATTGGACAGTGTCTGTGTCACAAACCCCATGGGACAACGCATGTATTTCTCAATCCCCATTGGACAGCGTCTGTGTCACAAACCCCCTTGCATGGCGAGTGTGTCACAAACCCCATTGGACAGCGTGTATGTCACAAACACCATTGGATAACGTGTGTGTCCTAAACCCCATTAGACAGTGTGTGTGTGTCACAATCACCATTGGACAGTGTGTATGTCTCACAAACCCCATTGGACAGTGTGTGTGTCACAAAACCCACTGGACAGTGTATGTGTCACAAAACCCATTGGATAGCACGTGTGTGTCACAAACCCTATTGGACAGTGTGTGTGTCACAAACCCCATTGGATAGCGTGTTTGTCAAAATCCCCATGGGACAGCATCTGTGTCACAAACCCCATTGGCCAGCGTGTGTGTCACAAACACCCTTGGACAGTGTGTGTGTCACAAAACCCATTGTATACCGTGTGTGTCACAAACCCCATTAGAAAGTGTGTGTGTCACAAACCCCATTGGATAGCGCGTGTGTGTCACAAACCCTACTGGACAGTGTGTGTGTCACAATCCCCATTGGACAGCGTGTGTGTCACAAACCCCATTGGACAGATTGTGTGTGTCACAAACCCCTTTGGACAGCGTGTTTGTCACAATTCCCATTGGACTGCAACTGTTTCACAAACCCCATTGGACAGTGTGTGTGTGTCACAAACCCCATTGGAGAGCGTGTGTGTCACAAGTACTATTGGACAGATTTTGAGTGTCACAAACCCCTCTGGAGAGCGCGTGTGTCACAATTCCCATTGGACAGCGTGTGTCTCACAAGCCCCATTGGAAAGAGTATGTGTCACAAACCCCATTGGACAGCGTGTTTGTCACAATCCCCATTGGACAGCGTGTGTGACACAAACCCCATTGGGCAGCGTGTGTGTGTCACAATACCCATTGGCCAGTGCGTGTTTCACAAACCCCATTGGACAGAGTTTGTGGCCCAAAACCCATTGGACAGCGTGTGTGTCACAAAGAGCATTGGACAGTGTGTGTGTCACAAACCCCAGTGTACAGCGTGTGTGTCACAAACCCCACTGGACAGCGTGTGTGTCACAAACACCCATGGACAGTGTTTGTGTCAGAAACCCCATTGGACAGTGTGTGTGTCACAAACCCTTTGAAGAGCCTGTGTAGCAGAAACCCCATTGCACAGCGTGTGTGTGTTCACAATACACATTGCAGAGTGAGTGTGTCACAAACCCCATTGGACAGAGTTTTGTGTTACAATACCCATTGGACAGCGTGTCTGTCACAAACCCCATTGGACAGATTGTGTGTGACAAACCCCTTTGGACAGAGTGTGTGTCACAAACCCCAATGGACAGTGTGTATGTCACAAACCCCATTGGACAGGGTGTGTGTCACAAACCCCCATGGACACTGTGTGTGTCACAAACCCCTTTGTAAAGTGTGTGTGTTACAAACCCCATTGGACATCGTATGTGTCACAAAACCCTTTGGACAGTGTGTGTGTCACAAACCACTTTGGAGAGAGTGTGTGTGTCACAATCCCCATTGGACAGCGTTTGTGTCAGAAACCCCTTTGGACAGTGTGTGTGTCACAAACCCCATTGGACAGCGTTTGTGTGTCTTAATCCCCATTGGACAGTGTGTGTGTTCCAAACCCCATTGGACAGTGTGTGTGTCACAATACCCAGTAGACAGCGTGTGTGTCACAAACCCCATTGGATACTGTGTGTGTCACAAACACCTCTAGACAGAGTTTGTGTGTCACAATCCCCATTGGACAGTGTGTGTGTCACAAGTCCTATGGGAAAGAGTTTGGGTCACAAACCCCGTTGGACAGCGTGTGTGTCACAACACCCATTTGACCGAGTGTGTGTGTTACAAATCCCATTGGAGACCGTGTGTCTGACAAATCCCACTGGACAGTACGTGTGTCACAAAACCCATTGGACAGAGTGTGTGTCACAAAAAACATTGGACAGCATGCGTGTCGCAAACACCTTTGGACAGTGTGTCTGTAACAAACACAACTGATCAGAGTGTGTGTCAGGAAACCCATGGGACAGCGTGTGTGTGTCACAAACCCCATTGGAAAGTGTTTTTGTCACAAACCCCTTTGGAGAGCGTGTGTGTGTCACAATCCCCATTGGACAGTGTGTGTGTCACAAGCCCCATGGGACACAGTGTGTGTCAGAAACACTTTTGGACAGTGTGTGTGTCACAAACCCCACTGGACAGCGTGTGTGTCACAATCCCCATTGGAGAGCGGTTGTGTGTCGCAATCCCCATTGGACAGTGTGTGTGTCACAAACCCCAGGGGACAACGTGTGTGTCACAAACACTATTGGACAGTGTGTGTGTCACAAACCCCACTGCTCAGCGTGTTTGTTACAAACCCAATGGGACAGCGTTTGTGTGTCATAAACTCGACTGGAAAGTGTGTTTGTCACATACCCCTTTGGATAGCATGTGTGTGTGTCACAAACCCTATTGGATAGTGTGTATGTCACAATCCCCATTGGACAGCGTCTGTGTCACAAACCCCATTAGACAGCGTGTGTGTCACAAACACCATTGGACATCCTGTGTGTGTCACAAACCCCATTAGACAGCGTCTGTGTCACAAACCCCATTAAAACATGTGTGTGTAACAAACCCCATTGGATAGCGTGTGTTTGTCACAAACCCTATTGGACAGTGAGTGTGTCACATACCGCACTGGACAGCGTGTGTGTCACAAACCCCATTGGACAACGTGCATATCACAAAACCCATGGGACAGCGTGTGTGTCACAATCCCCATTGGACAGAGTGTGTGTGTCAAAAAACCCATTGGACAGCGTGTGTGTCACAATCCCCATTGGACAGATTGTGAGTGTCACAAGCCCCATTGGGCAACGTGTGTGTCATAAACCCCATTAGACAGCGTGTGTGTCTCACAGACCGCATTGACAGAGTGTGTGTGTCACAAAACCCACTGGACAGTGTATGTGTCACAAAAACCTTTGGATAGCATGTGTGTGTCACAAACCCTATTGCACAGTGTGTGTCTCACAAAGGGCATTGGACAACGTGTTCGTCACAATCCCCATGGGACAGCGCCTGTGTCACAAACCCCATTGGACAGTGTGTGTGTCTCAAACCCCCTTGGAAAGTGTACGTGTCACAAACTGCATTGGATAGCGTGTGTTTGTCATAAATTCCATTCTACAGCTTTTTTGTCACAAACCCATTGGATAGAGTACGTGTGTCACAAACCCCATTGTACAGCGTGTTTGTCACAATCCCAATTGGACACCGTCTGTGTCACAAACCCCATTGGACAGAGTGTGTATGACAAACCCCATTGGACAGAGTGTGTGTCACAAGCCCCATTGGACAGTGTGTGTGTGACAAAGCCCATTGGACAGTGTGTGTGTCACAAATTGTATTGGACAGCGTGTGTGTGACAAACCCTACTGGAGAGAGTGTGTCACGAACCCCATTGGACTGCGTGTGCATGCCCCAGTCTCCATTGGAAAGTTTGTGTGGCACAAACCCCACTGGACAGCTTGTTTGTCACAATAGCCATTGAAAAACATGTGTGTCACAAACCCCATTGGACAGAGTGTGAGTGACAAACCCCCTTGGACAGCATCCGTGTCTCAAACGCCATTGGACAGCGTGTGTGTGTCACAATCTCCATTGGACAGAGTGTGTGTCACAAACCTCATTGGACAGCGTGTTTGTCACAAACCCCTTTGGACAGTGTTTGTGTTCCAAACCCAACTGGACAGTGTGTATGTCACAATCCACTTCGGACAGTGTTTGTGTCACAAACCCTATTGGCAGAGTGTGTGTCACGAACCCCATAGGACAGCGTGTGTGTCACGAACCCCATTGGACAGCGTGTATGTCACAAGTACCATTGGACAGACTGTGTGTGTCACAATCCCCATCGGACAGCGTGGGTGTCACAATCCCCATTAGACAGCGTGTGTGTCACAATCCCCATTGGACAGCATGTATGTTTCACAAACCCCATTGGACAGCGTGTGTGTCACAAATCCCTTTGGACAACGTGTGTGTCACAAGCCCATTGGAAAGAGTGTGTGTGTCACAAAACCCACTGGACAGTGAAAGTGTCACAAAACACACTGGATAGCGTGTGTGTGTCCCAAAGCCTAGTGGACAGTTTGTGTGTCACAAAAGCCATTGGACAGCATGCGTGTCACAAACACCATTGGACAGCGTGTGTGTGTCACAAACCCCATTAGACAGTGTGTGTGTAACAAACCCAATTGGTCAGCATGTGTGTCACAAACCACATTGGATAGCGTGTGTGTGTCACAAACCCCTTTAGAATGTGTGCGTGTCACAAATCCCTTTGGATAGCGTGTGTGTGTCACATACCCTATTGGGTAATGTGATGTCACAATCCCCATTGGACAGCGTCTGTGTCACAAACCCCATTTTTAGAGAGTGTGTGTCACAAACACTATTGGACATCGTGTGTTTGTCACAAAACTCTTTGTATAGCATATGTGTCACAACCCCATTAAAAAGTGTGTGTGTCACAAACCCCACTGGACAGCGTGTGTGTCACGAACCCTATTGGACAGGGTGTGTCACAAGACCCATTGGACAGATTGTGTTTCTCACAAACCCCATTAGAACGTGTGTGTGTCACAAACCCCGTTGTATAGCGTGTGTGTGTCACAAACCCTATTGGACAGTTTGGGTGTCACAATCCCCACTGGACAGCGTGTGTGTCACGAACCCCATTGGACAACGTGCATGTCACAAAACCCATTGGACAGAGTGTGTGTCACAATCCCCATTGGACAGTGTGTGTTACAAAACCCACTGGACAGTGTGTGTGTCACAAGCCCCACTGGACAGTACGTGTGTCACAAAACCCATTGGACAGCATGCGTGTCACAAACACCATTGTATAGCGTGTGTATGACACAATCCTCATTGCACTGTGAGTGTGTCACAAAACAATTTGACAGCGTGTGTGTCACAAACGATATTGGACAGAGTGTGTGTGTGATAAACACCATTGCACAGAGTGTGTGTGTCATAAACCCCATTGGACAGAATGTGTGTCACAATCCCCATTGGACACCGTGTGTGTGACACGAACCCCACTGGACAGCGTGTGTGTCACAAACACCCATGGACAGTGTTTGTGTCAGAAACCCCATTGGACAGTGTGTGTGTCACAAACCCATTGAAGAGCCTGTGTAGCACAAACCCCATTGTACAGCGTGTGTATGTCACAATACACATTGCAGAGTGAGTGTGTCACAAACCCCATTGGACAGAGTTTTGTGTTACAATACCCATTGGACAGAGTGTGTGTGTGATAAACACCATTGGACAGAGTGTGTGTGTCATAAACCCCATTGGACAGAATGTGTGTCACAATCCCCATTGGACACCTTGTGTGTGACACGAACCCCATTGGACAGCGTGTGTGGGTCACAAACCCTCCTGGTCAGTGTGTGTGTCACAAAACCCATTGGACAGCGTGTGTGTCACAAGCCCATTGGATAGAGTGTGTGTCACAAAAACCATTGGACAGCACGCGTGTCGCAAAAACCATTGGACAGTGTGTGTGTAACAAACCCAACTGGTCAGAGTGTGTGTCAGAAAACCCATGGGACAGTGTGTGTGTGTCACAAAAACCATCGGAAAGTGTGTTTGTCACAAACCCCATTGGAGAGCGTGTGTGCGTCACAAACTTATTGGACAGTGTTTGTGTCTTAAACCCCACTGGACAGCGTGTGTGTCACGAACCCTATTAGACAACGTGTGTGTCACAAAACCCATTGGACAGATTGTGTGTGTCACAAACCCCATTGGACAGCGTGTGTGTCACAATCCCCATTGGACAGATTGTGTGTGTCACAAACCCCATTGGACAGCGTGTGTGTCACAATCCCCATTGGACAGATTGTGTGTGTCACAAACCCCTTTGGTCAACGTGTGTGTCATAATCCCCATTAAATAGCGTGTGTGTGTCACAATCCCCGTTGGATAGTGTGCGTGTCACAAAGCCCACTGGACAGAATATGTGTCACAAAACCCATTGCATAGCGTGTGTGTGTCACAAACCCTATTGGACAGTGTGTGTTACAAAACCCCCTGGACAGAGTGTGTGTCACAAGCCCCACTGGACAGAGTGTGTGTGTCACAAACTGCATTGGACAGCATGTGTGTCAGAAACCCCCGTGGGTACTGTGTGTATCACGAACGCCATTGGACAGTGTGTGTGTAACAACCCCCTCTGGACAGTGTGTGTGTCACAATCCCCAGTAGACAGCGTGTGTGTCACAAACCCCATTGGATAGTGTGTGTGTCACAAACCCCACTGGACAGAGTTTGTGTCTCAAACACCAATGGACAGTGTGTGTGTCACAAAACCCATTGGACAGAGTTTGTGTGTCACAATACCCATTGGACAGTGTGTGTGTCACAAATCCCATGGGACAGAGTTTGTGTCACAAACCCCATTGGACAGCGTGTGTGTCACAACCCCCATGTGACCGAGTGTGTGTGTCTCAAACCCCATTGGAGACCGTGTGTCTGACAAACCCCACTGGACAGTACGTGTGTCACAAAACCAATTGGACAGCATGCGTGTCACAAACACCATTGTACAGCGTGTGTATGTCACAATCCTCATTGCACTGTGAGTGTGTCATAAAACCATTTGACAGCGTGTGTGTCACAAACGCCATTGGACAGAGTGTGTGTGTGACAAACACCATTGGAGAGTGTCTGTGTCACAATCCCCATTGTACAGTGTGTTTGTGACAAACTCCATTGGACAGCGTGTGTGTGTCACAAACCCCATTGGACAGTGTGTGCATCACAAACTCCCCTGGACAGTTTGTTTGTCACAAACCCCATTGGACAGAGTGTGTGTGTCATAAACCCCTTTGGACAGCATGTGTGTCAGAAACCCCATTGGACACTGTGTGTCACAAATGCCATTGGACAGCGTGTGTGTCACAAACCCCATTGGACAGCCTGTGTGTATCACAAATGCCCCTGGTCAGTGTGTGTGTCACAATACCCATTGGACAGTGTGTGTGTGTCACAAACACGATTGGACAGTGTGTGTGTCACAAATCCAATTGGTCGGCGTGTGTGTCACAAACCCGTTGGGACAGCGTGTGTGTGTCACAAACCCCAATGGACAGCGTGTGACTGTCACAAACCCTCCTGTTCAGTGGGTGTGTCACAAACCCCATGGGACAGTGTGTGTATATCACAATCCCCATTGGACAGTGTCTGTGTCACAAACCCCAATGCACAGCGTGTGTGTCACAAACAACATTGGACAGAGTGTGTGTGTCACAATCCTCATTGCAAAGTGTGTGTGTCACAAAACCCATTTGACAACGTGTGTGTCACAAACACCATTGGACAGTGTGTGTATCACAAAACCCATTGGACAGCATGCGTGTCACAAACACCATTGGAGAATGTGTGTGTGTCAAAAACCCCATTGGACAGCGTGTGCGTGACAAACCCCCCTGGACAGTTTGTTTGTCACAAACCCCATTGGACAGAGTGTTTGTGTCATAAACCCCATTGGACAGCATGTGTGTCAGAAACCCCATTGGACAGTGTGTGTCACAAATGCCATTGGACAGCGTGTGTGTCACAAACCCCTTTGGACAGCCTCTGTGTATCACAAACCCCCCTGGTCAGTGTGTGTGTCGCAATACGCATTGGACAGTGTGTGTGTGTCACAAACACGATTGGACAGTGTGTGTGTCACAAATCCCATTGGACAGCGTATGTGTGTCACAAACCCTCCTGGTCAGTGTGTGTGATACAAACCCCATTGAACAGCATGCGTGTCACAAACACCATTGGACAGTGTGTGTGCAACAAACCCAATTGGTCGGGGTGTGTGTCACAAAGCCCATGGGACAGTGTGTGTGTCACAAACCCCAATGGACAGCGTGTGTGTTTCACTAACCCTCCTGTTCAGTGTGTGTGTCACAAACCCCATGGGACTGCGTGTGTACATCACAATCCCCATTGGACAGCGTCTGTGTCACAAACCCCAATGAACAGCGTGTGTGTCACAAACAACATTGGACAGAGTGTGTGTGTCACAATCCCCATTGGACAGTGTGTGTGTCACAAGAACCATTGGACAGAGTGTGTGTGTCAAAAACTCCATTGGACAGAGTTTGTCATAAACAGCATTGGACAACGTGTGTGTTTCACAATCCCCATTGGACAGTGTGTGTGTGTCACAAACCCCATTGGACAGCGTGTGCATCACAAACCCCATTGGAATGTGTGTGCCTCACAAACCCCATTGGACAGTGTGTGTGTGTCACAAACCCTATTGGATAGTGTGTATGTCACAACTCCCATTGGACAGCGTCTGTGTCACAAACAACGTTGGATAGCGTGTGTGTGTCACAAACCCCACTGGACAGCGTGTTTGTCACGAAGAGCATTGGACAGCGTGTGTGTGACAAGACCCATTGGACAGAGTGTGTGTTTCACAAACCCCATTCTACAGCGTGTGTGTCACAAAACCCAGTGGACAGAGTTTCTGTGTCACAATCCCCATTGGACAGCGTGTGTTTCACAAACACCATTGGACAGCATGCGTGTCACAAACACTATTGGAGAATGTGTGTGTGTCAAAAACCCCATTGGACAGCGTGTGTGTGTCACAACCCCCATTGCACTGTGTGATTGTGTGACAAACACCATTGGACAGAGTTTGTGACACAAACTCCATTGGACAGAGTGTGTGTCACGAACCCCATTGGACAGTGTGTGTGTGTCAGAAACGCCATTGGATAGTGCGTGTGTCACTAAACCGATTGGATAGCGTGTGTATTACAAAGCCCTTTAGAAAGTGTTTGTTTCAGAAACCCCATTGGATAGCGTGTGTGTGTCACTAACCCTATTGGACACTGTGTGTGTGTCACAAACCCCATTGGAAAGAGTGTGTGTCACAAACCACATTACAAAATGTGTATGTCACACATCCCATTGGAAAGCGTGTGTGTCACAAACCCCATTGGACAGTGTGTGTGTCACAAACCCCACTGCACAGCGTGGGTGTCAAAAACCCCATTGGACAGATTGTGTGTTTCACAAACCACATTGAAGAGTGTGTGTATCACAAGAACCATTGGACAGATTGTGTGTGTCACAAACACCATTGAACAGTGTGTGTGTCATAAACCGCATTGGATAGCGTGTGTGTGTCACAATACCCATTGGACAGCGTGTGTGTGTGTGTCACAAACCCCATTGGACAGCGTGTGCGTCACAACCCCATTGGAATGTGTGTGCGTCACAAAACCCATTGGACAGTGTGTGTGTGTCACAAACCCTATTGGAAAGGGTGTGTGTCAAAAACACCATTGGACAGAGTGGGGGTCACAAACCCCCATGGACAGTGCTTGTGTCACGAAACCCATAGGACAGCATGCGTGTCACAAACAACATTGGACAGCCTGTGTTTGTCACAAGAACCATTGGACAGAGTGTGTGTGTCACAAACCCCATTGGACAGCGTGTGTGTGTCACAAACCCCATGGGACAGTGTGTGTGTCACAAACCCCATTGGACACTGTGTGCATCACAAACCCCCCTGGACAGTTTGTTTGTCACAAACCCCATTGGACAGAGTGTGTGTGTCATAAACCCCATTGGACAGCATGTGTGTCAGAAACCCCATTGGACAGTGTGTGTCACAAATGCCACTGGACAGCGTGTGTGTCACAAATCCCATTGGACAGCCTGTGTGTATCACAAATGTCCCTGGTCAGTGTGTGTGTCACAATACCCATTGGACAGTGTGTGTGTGTCACAAACACGATTGGACAGTGTGTGTGTCACAAACCCAATTGGTCGGCGTGTGTGTCACAAACCCCTTGGGACAGCGTGTGTGTGTCACAAACCCTCCTGTTTAGTGTGTGTGTCACAAACCCCATGGGACAGTGTGTGTATATCACAATCCCCATTGGACAGTGTCTGTGTCACAAACCCCAATGCACAGCGTGTGTGTCACAAACAACATTGGACAGAGTGTGTGTGTCACAATCCTCATTGCAAAGTGTGTGTGTCACAAAACCCATTTGACAACGTGTGTGTCACAAACGCCATTGGACAGTGTGTGTGTCACAAAGACCATTTGACAGCGTGTGTGTCACAAACCCCATTGGAAAGTGTGTGTGTCACGACCCCATTGGATAGGATGTGTGTGTCACAAACCCTATTGGACAGTGTGTGTTTCACAAACTGCTTTGGACAGTGTGTGTGTCACAAGCCGTCATGGACATTGTGTGTGTCACAATCCCCATTGGTGAGCGTGTGTGTGACAAACCCCATTGGACAGTGTGCGTGTCACAAACCCCATTTGACAGCGTGTGCGTCACAAACCCCCTGGACAGTGTGTTTGTCACAAACCCCATTGGACAGAGTGTGTGTGTCACAATACCCATTGGACAGTGTGTGTGTGTCACAATACCCATTGGACAGCTTGTGTGTGTCACAAACCCCACTGGAAAGTCTGTGTTTCACAAACACTATTGGAGAGCGTGTGTGTCACAAACCCCTTTGTACTGCGTATGTGTCACAAGCACCATTGGACAGAGTGTGTGTGTCACAAACCCCTTTTTAAAGTGCATGTGTCACGAACCCCATTGGACAGCGTGTTTGTCACGAAGAGCATTGGACAGCGTGTGTGTGACAAGGCCCATTGGACAGAGTGTGTGTTTCACAAACCCCATTCTACAGCGTGTGTGTCACAAAACCCATTGGACAGAGTTTGTGTGTCACAATCCCCATTGGACAGCGTGTGTTTCACAAACACCATTGGACAGCATGCGTGTCACAAACACTATTGGAGAATGTGTGTGTGTCAAAAACCCCATTGGACAGCGTGTGTGTGTCACAACCCCCATTACACTGTGTGATTGTTTGACAAACACCATTGGACAGAGTGTGTGACACAAACTCCGTTGGACAGAGTTTGTGTCACGAACCCCATTGGACAGTGTGTGTGTGTCAGAAACGCCATTGGATAGTGCGTGTGTCACTAAACCGATTGGATAGCGTGTGTATCACAAAGCCCATTAGAAAGTGTTTGTTTCAGAAACCCCATTGGATAGCGTGTGTGTGTCACTAACCCTATTGGATACTGTGTGTGTGTCACAAACCCCATTGGACAGAGTGTGTATCACAAAACCCATTGGAAAGAGTGTGTGTCACAAACCACATTACAAAATGTGTGTGTCACAAATCCCATTGGAAAGCGTGTGTTTCAGAAACCCCATTGGACAGTGTGTGTGTCACATACCCCACTGGACAGCGTGGGTGTCAAAAACCCCATTGGACAGATTGTGTGTTTCACAAACCCCATTGGACAGTGTGTGTATCACAAGAACCATTGGACAGCGTGTGTGTGTCACAACCCCATTGGACAGCGTGTGCGTCACAAACCCCATTGGAATGTGTGTGCGTCACAAAACCCATTGGACAGTGTGTGTGTGTCACAAACCCTATTGGAAAGGGTGTGTGTCAAAAACACCATTGGACAGAGTGGGGGTCACAAACCCCCATGGACAGTGCTTGTGTCACGAAACCCTTAGGACAGCATGCGTGTCACAAACAACATTGGAAAGACTGTGTTTGTCACAAGAACCATTGTACAGAGTGTGTGTGTCACAAACCCCATTGGACAGCGTGTGTGTCACAAGAACCATTGGACAGAGTGTGTGTGTCACAAACACCATTGGACAGCGTGTGTGTCATAAACCGCATTGGACAGTGTGTGTGTGTCACAAACCCCATTGGACAGTGTGTGTGTCACAAACCCCATTGGACAGTGTGTGCATCACAAACCCCCCTGGACAGTTTGTTTGTCACAAACCCCATTGGACATAGTGTGTGTGTCATAAACCCCATTGGACAGCATGTGTGTCAGAAACCGCATTGGACAGCCTGTGTGTATCACAAATGCCCCTGGTCAGTGTGTGTGTCACAATACCCATTGGACAGTGTGCGTGTGTCACAAACACGATTGGACAGTGTGTGTGTCACAAACCCCATTGGACAGCGTATGTGTGTCACAAACCCTCCTGGTCAGTGTGTGTGTCACAATACCCATTGGACAGTGTGTGTGTGTCACAAACACCATTGGACAGTGTGTGTGCAACAAACCCAATTGGTCGGCGTGTGTGTCACAAACCCCATGGGACAGCGTGTGTGTGTCACAAATCCCAATGGACAGCGTGTGAGTGTCACAAACCCTCCTGTTCAGTGTGTGTGTCACAAACCCCATGGGACAGTGTGTGTATATCACAATCCCCATTGGACAGTGTCTGTGTCACAAACCCCAATGCACAGCGTGTGTGTCACAAACAACATTGGACAGAGTGGGGGTCAGAAACCCCCATGCACAGTGCGTCTGTGACAAAACCCATTGGACAGCATGCGTGTCACAAACACCATTTGACAGCCTGTGTGTGTCACAATCCTCATTGCACAGTGTGTGTGTCACAAAACCCATTTGACAACGTGTGTGTCACAAACGCCATTGGACAGTGTGTGTGTCACAAACCCCATTTGAAAGCGTGTGTGTCACAAACACCATTGGACAGTGTGTGTGTCACAAACCCCATTTGAAAGCGTGTGTGTCACAAACCCCATTGGACAGCGTGTGTGTCACAAACCCCAGTGTACAGCGTGTTTGTCACAATCCCCATTGGACAGCGTGTGTGTCACAAACCCCATTTAACAGAGTGTGCGTGACAAACCACATTGGACAGCGTGTGTGTGCCACAATCCCCATTGGACAGTGTGTGTGTGTCAGAAACCCCACTGGACAGTGTGTGTTTCACAAACCTTCATGGACATTGTGTGTGTCACAGTCCCCATTGGACAGTGTGTGTGTCACAAGCCCAATGGACAGCGTCTGTGTCACAATCCCCATTGAACAGTGGGCGTGTCACAAACCCCATTAGACAGTGTGTGCTGCACAAAACCCATTGGACTGAGTGTGTTTCACGATGCCTATTGGACAGATTGTGTGTGTCACAAAACCCATTGGACAGCGTCTGTGTCATAAACCCCAGTGGACAGCGTGTATGTGTCAAAATCCCAATTGGACAGTGTGTGTGTGTCACAAACACCATTGGACAGTGTGTGTGTCACAATACGCATTGGACAGTGTGTGTGTGTCACAAACACGATTGGACAGTGTGTGTGTCAAAAACCCCATTGGACAGCGTATGTGTGTCACAAACGCTCCTGGTCAGTGTGTGTGATACAAACCCCATTGAACAGCATGCGTGTCACGAACACCATTGGACAGTGTGTGTGCAACAAACCCAATTGGTCGGCGTGTGTGTCACAAAGCCCATGGGACAGCGTGTGTATATCACAATCCCCATTGGACAGCGTCTGTGTCACAAACCCCAATGAACAGCGTGTGTGTCACAAACAACATTGGACAGAGTGTGTGTGTCACAAACCCCATTGGACAGTGTGTATGTCACAAGAACCATTGGACAGAGTGTGTGTGTCACAAACACCATTGGACAGCGTGTGTGTCAAAAACCCCATTGGAAAGTGTGTGTGTCACAAGCCCCATTGGACAGTGTGTGTGTGTCACAAACTCCATTGGAAAGTTTGTGTGTCACAATCCCCATCAGAAAGTGTGCGTGTTCACAAACCCCTTTGGATAGCGTGTGTGTGTCAAAAACCCTATTGGATAGTGTGTATGTCACAACTCCCACTGGACAGCGTCTGTGTCACAAACAACATTGGATAGCGTGTGTGTGTCACAAACCCCACTGGACAGCGTGTTTGTCACGAAGAGCATTGGACAGCGTGTGTGTGACAAGACCCATTGGACAGAGTGTGTGTTTCATAAACCCCATTCTACAGCGTGTGTGTCACAAAACCCATTGGACAGAGTTTGTGTGTCACAATCCCCATTGGACAGCGTGTGTTTCACAAACACCATTGGACAGCATGCGTGTCACAAACACTATTGGAGAATGTGTGTGTGTCAAAAACCCCATTGGACAGCGTGTGTGTGTCACAACCCCCATTACACTGTGTGATTGTTTGACAAACACCATTGGACAGAGTGTGTGACACAAACTCCATTGGACAGAGTTTGTGTCACGAACCCCATTGGACAGTGTGTGTGTGTCAGAAACGCCATTGGATAGTGCGTGTGTCACTAAACCGATTGGATAGCGTGTGTATCACAAAGCCCATTAGAAAGTGTTTGTTTCAGAAACCCCATTGGATAGCGTGTGTGTGTCACTAACCCTATTGGATACTGTGTGTGTGTCACAAACCCCATTGGACAGAGTGTGTATCACAAAACCCATTGGAAAGAGTGTGTGTCACAAACCACATTACAAAATGTGTGTGTCACAAATCCCATTGGAAAGCGTGTGTTTCAGAAACCCCATTGGACAGTGTGTGTGTCACAAACCCCACTGGACAGCGTGGGTGTCAAAAACCCCATTGGACAGATTGTGTGTTTCACAAACCCCATTGGACAGTGTGTGTATCACAAGAACCATTGGACAGCGTGTGTGTGTCACAACCCCATTGGACAGCGTGTGCGTCACAAACCCCATTGGAATGTGTGTGCGTCACAAAACCCATTGGACAGTGTGTGTGTGTCACAAACCCTATTGGAAAGGGTGTGTGTCAAAAACACCATTGGACAGAGTGGGGGTCACAAACCCCCATGGACAGTGCTTGTGTCACGAAACCCTTAGGACAGCATGCGTGTCACAAACAACATTGGAAAGACTGTGTTTGTCACAAGAACCATTGTACAGAGTGTGTGTGTCACAAACCCCATTGGACAGCGTGTGTGTCACAAGAACCATTGGACAGAGTGTGTGTGTCACAAACACCATTGGACAGCGTGTGTGTCATAAACCGCATTGGACAGTGTGTGTGTGTCACAAACCCCATTGGACAGTGTGTGTGTCACAAACCCCATTGGACAGTGTGTGCATCACAAACCCCCCTGGACAGTTTGTTTGTCACAAACCCCATTGGACATAGTGTGTGTGTCATAAACCCCATTGGACAGCATGTGTGTCAGAAACCGCATTGGACAGTGTGTGTCACAAATGCCATTGGACAGCATGTGTGTCACAAACCCCATTGGACAGCCTGTGTGTATCACAAATGCCCCTGGTCAGTGTGTGTGTCACAATACCCATTGGACAGTGTGCGTGTGTCACAAACACGATTGGACAGTGTGTGTGTCACAAACCCCATTGGACAGCGTATGTGTGTCACAAACCCTCCTGGTCAGTGTGTGTGTCACAATACCCATTGGACAGTGTGTGTGTGTCACAAACACCATTGGACAGTGTGTGTGCAACAAACCCAATTGGTCGGCGTGTGTGTCACAAACCCCATGGGACAGCGTGTGTGTGTCACAAATCCCAATGGACAGCGTGTGAGTGTCACAAACCCTCCTGTTCAGTGTGTGTGTCACAAACCCCATGGGACAGTGTGTGTATATCACAATCCCCATTGGACAGTGTCTGTGTCACAAACCCCAATGCACAGCGTGTGTGTCACAAACAACATTGGACAGAGTGGGGGTCAGAAACCCCCATGGACAGTGCGTCTGTGACAAAACCCATTGGACAGCATGCGTGTCACAAACACCATTTGACAGCCTGTGTGTGTCACAATCCTCATTGCACAGTGTGTGTGTCACAAAACCCATTTGACAACGTGTGTGTCACAAACGCCATTGGACAGTGTGTGTGTCACAAACCCCATTTGAAAGCGTGTGTGTCACAAACACCATTGGACAGTGTGTGTGTCACAAACCCCATTTGAAAGCGTGTGTGTCACAAACCCCATTGGACAGCGTGTGTGTGTCACAAACCCTCCTGGTCAGTGTGTGTGTCACAAACCCCATTGGACAGAATGGGGGTTGAAACCCCCATGGACAGTGCGTGTGTCACAAAACCCATTGGACAGCATGCGTGTTCACAAACACCATCGGACAGCCTGTGTGTGTCACAATCCTCATTGCACACTGTGTGTGTCACAAAACCCATTTGACAACCTGTGTGTCACAAACGCCATTGGAGAGTGTGTTTGTGACAAACACCATTGGACAGCGTATGTGTCACAAGAACCATTGGACAGAGTGTGTGTCTCACACACACCATTGGACAGCGTGTGTGTCATAAATTCCATTGGACAGCGTGTGTTTGTCACAATACCCATTGGACAGTGTGTGTGTGTCACAAACCCCATTGGAAAGTTAGTGTTTCACAAACACTATTGGACAGCGTGTGTGTCACAACACATTGGACAGAGTGTGTGTGTCTCAAAACCCACTGGACAGCGTGTGTGTCACGAACCCCTTTGGACAGCGTGTGTGTCACAAACACCATTGGACAGAGTGTGTGTGTCACAAACCCCTTTGGAAAGTGTATGTGTCACAAATCCCATTGGATAGCGTGTGTATGTCATAATCCCCATTGGACAGCATCTGTGTCACAAACCCCATGGGACAGCGTGTGTGTGTCACAACACCCATTGGGCAGTGTGTGTGTCACAAAACCCATTGGACAGCGTGTGTGTCACAAACCCCATTGGAAAGTGTGCGTGTCAAAAAACCCATTGGATAGCGTGTGTATGTCACAATCCCCATTGGACAGCATCTGTGTCACAACACCATGGGACAGCGTGTGTGTGTCACAATACCCATTGGACAGTGTGTGTGTGTCACAAACACCATAGGAAAGTGTGCGTGACACAAACACCATTGTATAGCATGTAGCGTGACAGAAACACCATTGTATAGCATGTAGCATGTCACAAACCCTATTGGACAGTGTGTGTGTAACAAAAAACATTGGTCAGTGTGTGTGTGTCCACAAACCCCATTGGACAGAGTGTGTGTCACAAACCACATTGGACAGAGTGTGTGTCACAAACCCCGTTGGACAGCATCCGTGTCACAAACACCATTGGACAGCGTGTGTGTGTCACAATCCCCATTGGACAGCGTGTGTTTCACAAACACCATTGGACAGCATGCGTGTCACAAACAGCATTGGAGAATGTGTGTGTGTCAAAAACCCCATTGGACAGCGTGTTTCTGTCACAACCCCCATTGCACTGTGTGATTGTGTGACAAACACCATTGGATAGAGTGTGTGACACAAACTCCATTGGACAGATTGTGTGTCACGAACGCCATTGGACAGTGTGTGTGTGTCACAAATTCCATTGGACAGAGCGTATGTCAGAAAACCGATCGGATAGCGTGTGTATCACAAACCCCATTAGAAAGTGTGTGTTTCAGAAAAACCATTGGATAGCGTGTGTGTGTCACAAACCCTATTGGACAGTGTGTGTGTCACAAAGCTCACTGGATAGAGTGTGCGTCACAAACCATATTAGAGAATGTGTGTGCCACAAATCCCATTGGAAAGTGTGTGTGTCACAAACCCCATTGGACAGTGTGTGTGTGTCACAAACCCCACTGGAAAGTGTGTGTGTCACAATCCCCATTGTACAGTCTGTTTGTGACAAACCCCATTGGACAGTGTGTGTGTGTCACAAAGCCCTTTGGACAGCTTGTGCGTCACAAACCCCATTTGACAGTGTGTGTGTCACAAAACCCTTTGGATAGAGTGTGTGTCACAGACCACATTACAAAATGTGTGTGTCACAAATGCCATTGGAAAGCGTGTGTGTCACAAACCCTATTGGACAGTTTGTGTGTCACAAACCCCACTGGACAGCGTGTGTGTAAAAACCCCATGGACAGATTGTGTGTTTCACAAATCCCATTGGACAGTGTGTGTGTCACAAGAGCCATTGGACAGAGTGTGTGTGTCACAAACACCATTGGACAGCGTGTGCGTCACAAACCCCATTGGAATGTGTGTGCCTCACAAACCCCATTGGACAGTGTGTGTGTGTCACAAAGCCCATTGGACAGTGTGTGTGTCACAAACCCTCCTCGACAGCGTCTGTGTCACAATCCCCATTGGACAATGTGCGTGTCACAAACCCCATTGGACAGTGTGTGTGTGTCACAAACACGATTGGACGGTGTGTGTGTCACAAACGCCATTGGACAGCGTATGTATGTCACAAACCCTATTGGAAAGGATGTGTGTCACAAACCCCATTGGACAGAGTGGGGGTCAGAAACCCCCATGGACAGTGCGTGTGTCACGAAACCCATTGGACAGCATGCGTGTCACAAACAACATCGGACAGCCTGTGTATGTCACAAGAAGCATTGGACAGAGTGTGTGTGTCACAAACCCCATTGGACAGCGTGTGTGTCACAAGAACCATTGGACAGCGTGTGTGTCATAAACCGTATTGGACAGTGTGTGTGTGTCACAAACCCCATTGGACAGAGTGTGCATCACAAACCCCCCTGGACAGTTTGTTTGTCACAAACCCAATTGAACAGAGTGTGTGTGTCATAAACCCCATTGGACAGCATGTTTGTCAGAAACCCCACTGGACAGTGTGAGTCACAAATGCCATTGGACAGCGTGTGTGTCACAAACCCCATTGGACAGCCTGTGTGTATCACAAACAACCATGGTCAGTGTGTGTGTCACAATACCCATTGGACAGTGTGTGTGTGTCACAAACACGATTGGACAGTGTGTGTGTCACAAACCCCACTGGACATCGTATGTGTGTCACAAACCCTCCTGGTCAGTGTGTGTGATACAAACCCCATTGTACAGCATGCGTTTCACAAACACCATTGGACAGTGTGTGTTCAACAAACACAATTGGTCGGCGTGTGTGTCACAAACCCCATGGGACAGCGTGTGTGTGTCACAAAC
Source organism: Columba livia (assembly GCF_036013475.1). Lineage (NCBI taxonomy): Eukaryota > Metazoa > Chordata > Aves > Columbiformes > Columbidae > Columba > Columba livia. Next base: position 231,966 of record NW_027043012.1, read on the forward strand.
CCTCCTGTTCAGTGTGTGTGTCACAAACCCCATGGGACAGCGTGTGTATGTCACAATCCCCATTGGACAGCGTCTGTGTCACAAACCCCAATGCACAGCGTGTTTGTCACAAACAACTTTGGACACAGTGTGTGTGTCGCAATCCCCATTGGACAGTGTGTGTGTCACAAGAAGCATTGAACAGAGTGTGTGTGCCAAAAACTCGACTGGACAGAGTGTGTGTCATAAACCGCATTGGACAGCGTGTGTGTTTCACAATACCCATTGGACAGTGTGTGTGTGTCACAAACCCCATTGGACAGCGTGTGTGTCACAAACGCCATTGGACAGTGTGTGTGTCACAAACCCCATTTGACAGCGTGTGTGTCACAAACACCTTTGGACAGAGTGTGTGTCACAAACCCCATTGGACAGCGTGTGTGTGTCACAAACCCTCGTGGTCAGTGTGTGTGTCACAAACCCCATTGGACAGAGTGGGGGTCAGAAACCCCCATGGACAGTGCGTGTGTCACAAAACCCTTTGGACAGCATGCGTGTCACAAACACCATCGGACAGCCTGTGTGTGTCACAACTTTCATTGCATACTGTGTGTGTCACTATCGAGGGTTAAGATTGTGGGGTGACAATAAAACCCTGGCAGATGTATTGTTAACCCCCTCTTCCCCCCACACACTTCCCCCTCCCTCTTCCCCCTTTTCACTAAGGAGAGGCGATTCTAAGGAAAAGAAGCACAGAGTGAAGAGAGTTGGAAAAAAATTAAGGATGTTTTACTAATGCTACTAATAAGAATAGAGAAAATAATACAAAATATACAAAACCAATCCTGAAAGTCTCAGCAACTGCAGAGCCGGCACCCAAAGTCCTGGATTAGACTCTGCAGCCAATCGGAGCTGGATTCAGTCTCTCACTAGGCCTCAGTTCTCAGGGACGACTAGGAAGGTCCTCTTCTAATGTCGGCCATAAGCAGAAGGGAAAAGGGAAAAACACCCGAGATCCTCGTGATCTCCCACTTTTATATGAAGTATTCACGTGAATGGAATGTTATACACAGTTGGTCAGTTTCTTGTTCACTTGTTTCTCGTCGCCCCACTCGCGAGATGTCCATCTGTGCTTATCATTAAGTTTGCATTCCATTGATAGGTTTACCAAAACATGTGTCTGGTGCTCCAGGAAAATGCAGTTAATATGAAGGCTTTAGCTGACAGGAAAAATTCACTGAAAGAGAAACTTGTTTTTACCAAAACCAGGACATTCCACCCCTTATAATATGCCATTCACTGAATGCTTATACCTTATCAATACAATCTATCAATACAATCTAATTAATCACTACTACTATATATATATACATATGTACATATATACACAGGAGTAATTAATCAGTGGACCATCCTTTAAAAAGTTCATTAAGTTCATTTTGTCACGACAGTCTCCCAGGGCAGGAAAAAAATAGTACAAGTACATCTCATGACCACTCTTTGTGGGTTAAAGATATCAACGTCGAAGAAGTTGTCAGGCGCCACTCGAAGAAGCTAGCTCTGGCTTCATCATCACTGTTTTGATCTGAAAAACACTTATTAAACACTGTTAGCATGGCAATTCACATTATGCAGTTCAGTATTGCATATTTTCACCTAAACTCAAATCCCCTTGAGGTACACACCGAACTTCTCCATCCTTAAGTATCACCCACCAGGTGCTGCCAGGTCCCTGGGCAAAAACAATCCCACGAATGGGCTTGCCTTTGCCTGAGGCAGGAGTAACCCAGACTGCCTTTCCTAACATGTTTTTCATGTGTACTACAGGGACTTTATCTCCTACAGTCTGTAGAATTTCTGATTGGGCAGGCCCGGCTCGATTGGTTGATCCCCTGGTGTTGACCAACCAAGTGGCTTTTGCTAAATGTGAATCCCAGTTTTTAAAGGTTCCACCACCAAGTGCCTTTAGTGTAGTTTTTAGCAAACCATTGTACCTTTCAATTTTCCCAGAGGCTGGTGCATGATATGGAATATGATATACCCACTCAATACCATGTTCTTTGGCCCAATTGTCTATAAGACTGTTTTTGAAATGAGTACCGTTGTCTGATTCAATTCTTTCTGGCATACCGTGTCGCCAAAGGACTTGCTTTTCAAGGCCCAAGATAGTATTTCGGGCTGTAGCATGAGGTACGGCATATGTTTCCAACCATCCAGTGGTTGCTTCCACCATTGTAAGTACATAACGCTTACCTTGACGTGTTTGTGGAAGTGTAATATAATCAATCTGCCAAGCTTCTCCATACTTATACTTTAACCATCGCCCCCCATACCATATAGGCTTTAACCGTTTTGCTTGTTTGATTTCGGCGCAAGTCTCACATTCATGAATAACCTGTGAAATAGTGTCCATAGTTAAATCCACCCCTCGATCGCTAGCCCATTTATACGTTGCATCTCTACCTTGATGCCCTGAAGCATCATGAGCCCACCGAGCTAGGAAAAGTTCACCTTTATGTTGCCAGTCCAAGTCCACCTCAGCTACTTTAATCTTAGCAGCTTGATCTGCTTGTTGGTTGTTTAGATGTTCCTCGGTGGCTCGACTTTTAGGCACATGAGCATCTACATGCCGAACTTTCACAGGCAGGCTCTCTAGCCGAGCAGCAATGTCTTGCCACAGTGTGGCAGCCCAAATGGGTTTACCTCTGCGCTGCCAGTTGCTTTTCTTCCATTGCTGTAGCCACCCCCACAAGGCATTTGCTACCATCCATGAGTCAGTATAGAGATAAAGTATTGGCCACTTCTCTCGTTCAGCAATGTCCAAAGCCAGCTGGATGGCTTTCACTTCTGCAAATTGACTAGATTCACCTTGTCCTTCAGTGGCTTCTGTAACTTGTCGTGTGGGACTCCACACAGCAGCTTTCCACCTTCGATGTTTTCCTACAAGACGACAGGATCCATCTGTGAACAGTGCATACTGCTTATCAGTCTCTGAAAGAGTATTATACGGTGGTGCTTCTTCAGCACGTTTTACTTCCTCCTCATCTGGGGACATCCCAAAGTCTTTGCTTTCTGGCCAGTCTGTAATCACTTCTAAGATCCCTGGGCGATTGGGATTTCCAATTCGAGCTCGTTGCGTGATCGATGTAATCCATTTACTCCACGTAACTTCGGTTGCATGATGTGGAGAGGGAACCGTCCCTTTGAACATCCAACTCAGCACTGGCAGTCGAGGTGCTAGGAGGAGCTGTGCTTCAGTACCGATCACTTCTGAAGCAGCTCGAACTCCTTCATATGCTGCTAGTATCTCTTTTTCAGTTGGAGTATAGTTGGCCTCAGATCCTTTGTATCCTCGACTCCAAAAACCTAAGGGTCGACCTCGGGTTTCTCCTGGTGCTTTCTGCCAGAGGCTCCAGGTAAGTCCATTATCTCCGGCTGCAGTGTAGAGCACATTTTTAACATCTAGTCCAGTCCGAACTCGTCCAAGGGCCACCGCATGAGTTATCTCACACTTAATTTGTTCAAAGGCTTGTCGTTGTTCAGGGCCCCACTCAAATTGGTTCTTTTTACGAGTCACTCGATAGAGAGGGCTCACAATCTGGCTGTAGTCAGGAATATGCATTCTCCAAAAACCTACAATGCCCAAGAAAGTCTGTGTCTCCTTTTTATTAGTAGGTGGAGACATTGCTGCAATTTTGTTGATCACATCCATTGGGATCTGACGACGGCCATCTTGCCATTTTATTCCTAAAAACTGTATCTCTCGTGCAGGTCCCTTGACCTTGCTTCGTTTTATGGCAAAACCAGCATCCAAAAGAATCTGAATTATTCTCTCACCTTTCTCGAAGACTTCTTTCGCTGTGTCGCCCCATACGATGATGTCATCAATATATTGCAAGTGTTCTGGAGCTTTACCTTGCTCCAGCGTGGTCTGGATCAGCCCATGGCAGATGGTAGGACTGTGTTTCCACCCCTGGGGCAAGCGATTCCACGTGTACTGGATGCTTCTCCAGGTGAAAGCAAACTGCGGCCTGCACTCTGCTGCTACAGGAATAGAGAAAAATGCATTAGCAATGTCAATTGTAGCATACCACTTAGCTGCCTTTGACTCCAGTTCAAATTGCAGTTCTAGCATGTCAGGCACAGCAGCACTCAGTGGTGGTGTAACTTCATTCAGGCCACGATAGTCTACAGTTAGTCTCCACTCATCACTAGACTTACGCACTGGCCAGATTGGGCTGTTAAAAGGTGAGCGAGTCTTACTGATCACACCCTGGCTTTCCAATTGACGGATCAATTTCTGGATTGGAATCAAAGAGTCTCGGTTGGTGCGATATTGCCGGCGATGCACTGTTGTGGTAGCAATTGGCACCTGCTGATCGTCAACCATCAGCAGTCCTACAACAAAAGGGTCATCTGAAAGACCAGGCAAATCGGACAGCTGTTCAATTTTCTCAGTGTCCACAGCTGCTATACCAAATGCCCACCTATACCCTTTTGGGTCCTTAAAATACCCTCTCCTGAGGTAGTCTATGCCAAGGATGCACGGAGCATCTGGACCAGTCACAATGGGATGCTTTTGCCAGTTTTTTCCAGTTAGGCTCATTTCAGCCTCTACAACAGTCAGTTCCTGGGATCCCCCAGTCACTCCAACAATATTGATGGATTGCGTTCCTTTATAATTGGAAGGAATTATTGTGCACTGTGCACCAGTGTCCACTAAAGCTTTGTACTCCTGGGGGTGTGTTGTACCAGGCCATCGTATTTGTACAGTCCAATAAACTCTGTTATCCCTTTCCTCCACCTGGTTGGAGGCAGGGCACCTCTAATTTCTGGTTTGCACAGTCTCTGGGTGTGAATTAGAGGTTCCTTCAAGAGCATCAGAATCTCTTCTGCTCCTTTTGTAAACTGGAGCAGCCACCTTCCTAGCAGTTTTTCCTTTTAGCTCACGTACTCGTTCCTGAAGTTCTGAGGTAGGTCTTCCATGCCACTTATTCATGTTTTCTCCCTGCTCATGTAGGAAGAACCACAGTGAACCTCTTTTTGTGGGCTGCCTCTGTCCTCTCTCTCGAGATTGGAAACGCCTTTTCCTAATAGCTGAAACATAGGTTTGTGCAGGTCGTGAATGGTATGTGTTTTCTCTGAGTTCTTTGATTTCTTGCAACAGCTTTTCAAACCGGTCATCAGATTTTTCACACAGTTTCTCTACAGCAGAGACACAAGCCCGTAGAGAACCAGCAAGGCTGTCCTCAAAGTTTCAAAGCTGCTCAATCACTTCATTAATCTCTTGTTGACCTCTAGCTGACCAGACCATTCCTGCCAATGACCTAGCATATGCAGGGGGTGCACTTTGTACAAATCTGCGCCACAGAGATCGTGTACAATTGATTTTATCTGGGTCTGTCCCCTCTTGGTTGTCTGATCCAAAATAGATGATCTCTCGCACAGCTAATTCTCTCAGGAACTGAATACCTCTCTCCATAGTATTCCATTTCCCTAACTTGGATATACAATCTTCCTTGTAGGGAAATCTTACTTTCATAGCTGCCAGGAGTCGGGTCCAGAGACTAGTGGCATTAGACTCTCTTGAAATTGCCCTATCAATGGTGGAATCTCTTGACAGAGATCCCAGCTGCCTGGCTTCACCACCTTCCAATTCAATTGTTTCTGCCCCATTGTCCCAGCATCGGAGCAGCCAGGTTAAAATATTCTCGCCTTCACGACGACTAAAGTCTTTTCGCAGATCTCTCAGCTCACCTGGAGAAAAGGACCGAGTAGTGGTCACTTCATCTCCTCCCTGTCCTGATGATGCCCCTTGGGTTGATGTTGGCCCTGTGCCATCATCTGCTGCATGAGTAGTCTTTCTAGTGACTTTCTTACAACCAGCAACTGATGCTGATATGGGTTCACCATCATTTGATTTATTTCCAGAGTCTGAATGACTGTCACAGTGGTTACAGCAGCAACAGTGCCCAGTGTGTGAAGAAGGGGGGGCTGCCTTGTTAGCCTTTGAGGCTGGAGAAGTAACGTTATCTGCAGCGACCTTGGCAGAGGAACTCTGCGGAGGAGCTGTAGCTTCAGCCTGCGAAGCCGCCGTTGGGGGGGCAGTGGCTGCAGCGGCAGCTTTGGCTGTTTTGCTCTTTCTTGAGCGGCTAGGAGTGCTTTTTGCTAAAGCTTCCGAAGACGCACCGCAAATCTCAGGACAACAAAGAGACGCAAACCTCCTGTTGAACGCCATTTCTCTTAACAGAAGCACAAACTGGCACACATTCAGCAAACCAGATAACACCATCACAGTTCTATCAAAACTCCAAGGATATTCAAAGTTCTCTAAAACATTTGTGAACTGTCCTAGCGAAAAAACGGAAGTATTGTTAGTCAGCCTTTCTAAAGATTCGCTGGACCAATTAGCAAACACAGAGCCGTACTGCTCTTTAATCTCTCCTGGAGGCTTTTCAAGGTAAAGCAGAAGCGAGTAGAAATTCATTAGCGGCTGCAGTATAATGAAATAAACCAGTGACAAACCACACAGTATCATCATGACCATTGTCCAGTTCCTTGTTGTTATATAATGAATACTTTGATTTAAAAAGAAAGCCCAACACAGATATGGAATCAGTGAGCACAATGTAGAAAATAACTGATACAACTTATGCCATAACATCTTTAAATCAGTGTAATTCACTTTGCCTTAATACAACTAAATAATATCCAAAGCAAACGGACGCGTGAGTATCACAACTCTATGAGTTGGCACCGTGCCAAGAAAACTGAAAGGTACGTCAGAGCAATAGAAAAGCCAAAAAATCTTCAAATTTACCCCTTTCTCTTTGCCCCACGTTGGGCACCAATTATCTGTCGAGGGTTAAGATTGCGGGGTGACAATAAAACCCTGGCAGATGTATTGTTAACCCCCTCTTCCCCCCACACACTTCCCCCTCCCTCTTCCCCCTTTTCACTAAGGAGAGGCGATTGGAAGGAAAAGAAGCACAGAGTGAAGAGAGTTGGAAAAAAATTAAAGATGTTTTACTAATGCTACTAATAAGAATAGAGAAAATAATACAAAATATACAAAACCAATCTTGAAAGTCTCAGCAACTGCAGAGCCGGCACCCAAAGTCCTGGATTAGACTCTGCAGCCAATCGGAGCTGGATTCAGTCTCTCACTAGACCTCAGTTCTCAGAGACGACTAGCAAGGTCCTCTTCTAATGTCGGCCATAAGCAGAAAGGAAAAGGGAAAAACACCCGAGATCCTCGTGATCTCCCACTTTTATATGAAGTATTCACGTGAATGGAATGTTATACACAGTTGGTCAGTTTCTTGCTCACTTGTTTCTCGTCGCCCCTCTCGCGAGATGTCCAACTGTGCTTATCATTAAGTTTGCATTCCATTGATAGGTTTACCAAAACATGTGTCTGGTGCTCCAGGAAAATGCAGTTAATATGAAGGCTTTAGCTGACAGGAAAAATTAACTGAAAGAGAAACTTGTTTTTACCAAAACCAGGACAGTCACAAAACCCATTTGACAACGTGTGTGTCACAAATGCCATTGGACAGAGTGTGTTTGTGACAAACACCATTGGACAGCTTATGTGTCACAAGAACCATTATACAGAGTGTGTGTCTCACACACACCATTGGACAGCGTGTGTGTCATAAACCCCATTGGACAGCGTGTGTGTGTAACAATACCCATTGGACAGTGTGTGTGTGTCACAAACCCCATTGAAATGTGAGTGTTTCACAAGGACTACTGGACAGCGTGTGTGTCACAACCCATTGGACAGAGTGTGTGTGTCACAAAACCCACTGGACAGCGTGTGTGTCATGAACCCCTTTGGACAGCGTGTGTGTCACAAGCAATATTGGACAGAGTGTGTGTGTCACAAACCTCTTTGGGAAGTGTATGTGTCACAAATCTCATTGGATAGCGTGTGTGTGTCACAAACCCCATGGGACACCGTGTGCGTGTCAAAAACCCCACTGCACAGAGTGTGTGTCACGAACCCCATTGGACAGCGTGTATGTGTCACAATCCCCATGGGACAGCGTGTGTGTCACAAACGCCATTGGACAGTGTGTGTGTCACAAACCCCACTGGACAGAGTGTGTGTCACGAACCCCATTTGACAGCGTGTGTGTCACAAACACCATTGGACAGTGTGTGTGTCACAAACCCCATTGGACAGCATGCGTGTCACAAACACCATTGGACAGTGTGTGTGTAACAAACCCAATTTGTCGGTCTTTGTGTCTCAAACCCCATGGGACAGCGTGTGTCTGTCACAAACCCCATTGGAAAGTGTGTGTGTCACAAACCCCATTGGAAAATGTGCGTGTCACAAACCCCATTGTATAGTGTGTGTATGTCACAAACCCCATGGGACAGCGTGTGTGTCTCAAACCCCACTGGACATAGTGTGTGTCACGAACCCCATTGGACAGTGTGTGTGTCACAAGCCCATTGGACAGAGTGTGTGTGTCACAAACCTCATTGTACAGTGTGTTTGTCACAATCCCCATTGGACAGCGTGTGTGTCACAAATGCCATTGGACAGAGTGTATGTGACAAACCCTATTGGACAGCGTGTGTGTGTCACAATCCCCATTGGACAGTGTGTGTGTGTCACAAACCCCATTGCACAGTGTGTGTGTCACAAACCGTCATGGACACTGTGTGTGTCACAATCCCCATTGGTGACCGTGTGTGTCACAAACCCCATTGGACAGTGTGTGTGTCACAAACTCCATTGGACAGCGAGTGCGTCACAAAACCCCCTGGACAGTGTGTTTGTCACAAACCCCATTGGACAGAATGTGGGTCAAAAACCCCATTGGACAGCCTGTGTGTGTCACAAAAGCCCCGGTCAGTGTGTGTGTCACAAACCCCATTTAACAGCCTGTGTGTCACAAACACCATTGGACAGTGTTTGTGTCACAAACCCCATTGGACAGCGTGTGTGTGTCACAAACCCTCCTGGTCACTGTGCGTGTCACAAACCCCATTGGACTGCATGGGTGTCACAAACAATATTGGACAGTGTGTGTGCAACAAACCAAATTGGTCGGCGTGTGTGTCACAAACGCCATTTTAAAGTGTGGGTGTCACAAACCCCATTGGAAAATGTGCGTGTCACTAACCCCATTGTATAGTGTGTGTCTGTCATAATCCCCATTGGACAGTGTCTGTGTCACAAACCCCATGGGACAGCGTGTGTGTCAGAAACCCCTTTGGACAGTGTGTGTCACAAACCCAACTGGCCAGTGTCTGCGTCACAAACCCCATTTGACAGCGTGTGTGTCACAAACACCATTGATCAGTGTGTGTGTCACAAACTCCATTGAACAGCGTGTGCGCGTCATAAACTCCCCTGGTCAGAGTGTGTGTCACAAACGCCATTGAACAGTGTGTGTGTCACAAGCCCAATGGACAGAGTGTGTGTCATAAACCCCATTTGACAGTGTGTGTGTAACAAACCCAATTGGTCACGTGTGTGTCACAAACACCATTGGACAGAGTGTGTGTGTCACAATCCCCATTGGACAGTGTGTGTGTCACAATCCCCATTGTACAGTGAGTTTGTGACAAACCCTATTGCACAGCATGTGTGTGTCACAATCCCCATTGGACAGCGTGTTTATCACAAACCCCCCCTGGACACTGTGTGTGTCACAAACCCCACTGGACAGAGTTTGTGTGTCATAAAGACCATTTGACAGCGTGTGTGTTACAAACACCCCTGGACAGTGTGTGTGTCACAAACCCCATTGGACAGCGTGTGTGTGTCACAAACCCTCCTGGTCAGTGTGTGTGTCACAAATCCCATTGGAAAGCGTGTGTTTCACAAGCCCATTGGATAGAGTGTGTGTCACAAAACCCATTGGACAGCATGCGTGTCACATACACCTTTGGACAGTCTGTGTGTAACAAACCCAATTGTTCAGCGTGTGAGTAACTAAACCCATGGGACAGCGTGTGTGTGTCACAAACCCCATTGAAAACTGTGCGTGTCACAAACCCCTTTTAATAGCGTATGTATGTCACAGTCCCCATTGGACAGCGTCTGTGTCACAAACCCGATGGGACAGTGTGTGTGTCACAATACCCATTGGACAGTGTGTTTGTGTCACAAACCCCATTGGACAGTGTGTTTGTCAGAAAACCGATTGGATAGCGTGTGTATCACAAACCCCATTAGAAAGTGTGTGTTTGAGTAACCCCTTTGGATTGCGTGTGTGTGTCACAAACCCTATCGGACAGTGTGTGTGTCACAAACCCCATTAGAAAGTGTGTGTCACGAACCCCATTGGACAGATTGTGTGTTTCACAAACACCCATTGGACAGCGTGCGTGTCACAAGAACTATTGGACAGCGTGTGTGTGTCACAATACCCATTGGAAAGTGTGTGTGCGTCACAAACCCCGTTGGAATGTGTGTGCGTCACAAACCCCATTGGACAGTGTGTGTGTCACAAACCCTATTGGAAAGTGTGTGTGTCACAAACCCCATTGGAAAGAGTGGGGGTCAGAAACCCCCATGGACAGTGCGTGTGTCACAAACCCATTGGACAGCGTGTGTGTCACAAACCCCATTGGACAGCCAGTGTGCGTCACAAACCCCCCAGGTCAGTGTGTGTGTCACAAACCCAATTTGATAGCGTGTGTGTGTCACAAACCCCATTGGACAGCCTGTGTGTGTCACAAACCCCCCAGGTCAAGTGTTTGTGTCACAAACCCCCTTTGACAGCGTGTGTGTCACAAACACCATTAGACAGTGTGTGTGTCACAAACCCCATTGGACAGTGTGTGTGTGTCACAAACCCTCCTGCTCTGTGTGTGTGTCACAAACCCCATTGGACAGCGTGTGTGTCACAATGTCAATGGACAGAGTGTGTGTCACAAAACCCATTGTATAGTGTGTGTATGTCAAAATCCCCATTGGACAGCGTCTGTGTCACAAACCCCATGGGACAGCGTGTGTGTGTCAGAAACCCCACTGCACACACTGTGTGTCACGAACCCCATTGGACAGCGTGTATGTGTCACAATCCTCATTGGACAGCGTGTGTGTCACAAACCCCATTGGACAGAGTCTTCGTCACGAACCCCATTGGACAGTGTGAGCTGACCCTGGCAACTACAGGCCTGTCAGCCTGACCTCGGTGCCTGGCAGGGTTATGGAGCAGATCATCCTGAATGGAATCACACAGCACCTTCAGGATGGACAAGGGATCAGACCCAGCCAGCATGGGTTTAGGAGGGGCTGGTCCTGTCTGACCAACCTAATCTCCTTTTATGATCAGGTGACTCACCTGGTGGATGAGGGGAAAGCTGTGGATGTTGTCTATCTGGACTTCAGCAAGGTCTTTGACACTGTCTCCCATAATATACTCTTGCAAAAGCTGGTAGCCCATGGCTTGGACAAGTTTACTCTACGCTGGGTTAAGAACTGGCTGGAGGGTCGGGCCCAGAGAGTGCTGGTGAATGGGGCTGCATCCAGCTGGCAGCCAGTCACTAGTGGTGTTACCCAGGGGTCAGTGTTGGGTCCAGTCCTGTTTAACATCTTTATTGATGATTTCGATGAGGGGATTGAGACCATCATCAGCAAATTTGCTGATGACACCAAGTTGGGAGGGAGTGTCGACCTGCTGGAAGGCAGGAGGGCTCTGCAGAGGGATCTGGATAGTCTGGAAAAATGGGCTGATTCCAATGGGGTGAAGTTCAATAAGGCCAAATGCCGGGTGCTGCACTTTGGTCACAACAACCCCCTGCAGCGCTACAGGCTGGGCGCAGAGTGGCTGGAGAGCAGTCAGACAGAAAGGGACCTGGGGGTACTAATTGACAGGAAGCTCAACATGAGCCAACAGTGTGCCCAGGTGGCCAAGAAGGCAAATGGTATCCTGTCCTGTATCAAAAACAGCGTGGTCAGCAGGACAAGGGAAGTGATCCTTCCCCTGTACTCTGCATTGGTGAGGCCACACTTGGAGTATTGTGTTCAGTTCTGGGCCCCTCAGTTCAGGAAAGACATTGAAGTGCTGGAGCGGGTCCAGAGAAGAGCAACACGACTGGTGAAGGGACTTGAACATAAGACCTATGAGGAGAGGCTGAGGGAGCTGGGGTTGTTTAGTCTAGAGAAGGGGAGGCTTAGAGGTGACCTCATCACTCTCTATAACTACCTGAAGGGAAGTAATAGCCAGGTGGGGATTGGTCTCTTCTCCCAGGCAGTTAGCAATAGGACAAGGGGGCATGGGCTTAAACTCTACGAGGGGAAATTTAGGCTGGATATTAGAAAGAAATTCTTTACAGAGAGAGTGATCAGGCATTGGAATGGCCTGCCCAGGGAGGTAGTGGACTCGCCGTCCCTGGAGGTTTTTAAACTGAGATTGGACATGGCAATTAGTGCCATGATCTAGTAAACAGACTAGAGTTGGACCAAGGCTTGGACTCGATGATCTCTGAGGACTTTTCCAACCCAGTCGATTCTGTGATTCTGTGATTCTGTGATTCTGTGATTCTGTGATTCTGTGATTCTGTGATTCTGTGTGTGTGTCACAAGCCCATTGGACAGAGTGTGTGTGTAACAAACCCCATTGGATAGAGTTTGTGTGTCACAAACCCCATGGGACAGCGTGTGTGTGAAACTAAACCCACTGGACAGAGTGTGTGTCACGAAAACCATTGGACAGAGTGTGTGTGTCACAATCCCCATTGGACAGCGTGTGTGTCACAAACCCCCCTGGACAGATTGTGTGTGTCACAAACCCCATTGGACAGCGTGTGTGTCACAAACCCCCCTGGACAGTGTGTGTGTCACAAACCCCATTGGACAGTGTGTGTGTCACAAACCCCATTGGAAAGTGTGTGTGTCACAAACCCCATTGGATAGCGTGTGTGTGTCACAAACACTACTGGACAGTGTGTGTGTCACAAACCCCATTGGACAGCGTGTTTGTCACAAGCTCCATTGGACAGAGTGTGTGTGTCACACACCCGAATGTACAGCGCGTGTGTCTTAAACCCCATTGGACAGTGTGTGAGTGTCACAACCCCCATTGGACAGTGTGTGTGTGTCACAAACCCCATTGCACAGCGTGTGTGTCACAAAAAGCCATTGGATAGCGTGTGTGTCACAAACACTATTGGAGAGCGTGTGTGTCACAAGACCATTGGATAGCGTCTGTGTGTCACAAACCCAATGGGACAGCGTGTGTGTCACAAACCCCTCTGGACATCCCGTGTGTCATGAACTCCATTGGACACTGTGTGTGTCACAAGACCATTGTACAGTGTGTTTGTCACAATCCCCATTGGACAGAGTGTGTGTCACAAACTCCATTGGAAAGAGTGTGTGTGACAAAAGCCATTGGACAGCGTGTGTGTCACAATCCGCATTGGACAGCGTGTGTGTCACAAACTCCATTGGACAGCCTGTTTGTCTCAATCCCCATTGTACAGCGTGTTTGTCACAAACCCCATTAGGACAGAGTGTGTGTGTCACACACCCCATTGTACAGCGTGTGTGTCTTAAAACCCATTGGACAGTGTGTGTGTGTCACAAACCCCATTGGACAGTGTGTGTGTCACAAAACCCACTGGATAGCGTGTGTGTCACAAACACTATTGTAGAGCATGTGTGTCACAAGCCCCATTGGATAGCGTGTGTGTGTCACTAAACCCAATCGACAGAGTGTGTGTCACGAACCCCATTGGACAGCCTGTGTGTCATGAAATCCCTTGTACAGTGTGTGTGTCAAGAGCCCTTTGGACAGAGTGTGTGTGTCACAAACCCCTCTGGACAGAGTGTGTGTTACAAACGCCTTTGGAAAGGGTGTGTGTGACAAAACCCATTGGACTGCATGTGTGTCACAATCCCCATTGGGCAGCGTGTGTGTCAGAAACCCCATTGGACAGTGTGAGTCACAAACCCCCCTGGCCAGTGTCTGTGTCACAAACCCCATTTGACAGCGTGTGTGTCACAAACACCATTGATCAGTGCGTGTGTCACAAACTCCATTGGACAGTGTGTGTGTGTCACAAACTCCCCTGGTCAGAGTGTGTGTTTTTACAAACGCCATTGAACAGCGTGTGTGTCATAAGCCCAATGGACAGAGTGTGTGTCACAAACCCCATTTGACAGTGTGTGTGTAACGAACCCAATTGGTCAGCGTGTGTAGTCACAAACACCATTGGACAGAGTGTGTGTCTCACAATCCCCATTGGACAATGTGTGTGTGTCACAAACCCCATTGGACAGTGTGTGTGTCACAATCCCCATTAGACAGCAACTGTGTCACAAACCCCAATGCACAGCGTGTGTGTCACAAACCCCATTAGAAAGTGTGTGTTTGAGAAACCCCTTTGGATAGCGTCTGTGTGTCACAAACCCTATCGGACAGTGTGTGTGTCACAAACCCCATTAGAAAGTGTGTGTCACGAACCCCATTGGACAGATTGTGTGTTTCACAAACTCCATTGGACAGCGTGCGTGTCACAAGAACTATTGCACAGAGAGTGTGCGTCACAAACCCCATTGGACAGTGTGTGTGTGTCACAAACCCTATTGGAAAGGGTGTGTGTCACAAACCCCATTGGAAAGAGTGGGGGTCAGAAACCCCCATAGACAGTGCGTGTGTCACAAAACCCATTGGACAGCGTGTGTATCACAAACCCCATTGGACAGCCGGTGTGTGTCACAAATCCCCCAGGTCAGTGTGTGTGTCAAAAACCCCATTTTACAGCGTGTGTGTCACAAATTCCATTGGACAGCGTGTGTGTGTCACAAACCCTCCTGGTCAGAGTTTGTGTCACAAACCTCATTGGACAGCGTGTGTGTCACAAACACCATTGGACAGTGTGTGTGTCACAAAACCAATTGGTAGGCGTGTTTGTCACAAACCCCATGGGACAGCGTGTGAGTGTCACAAACCCCATTGGAAAGTGTGCGTGTCACAAACCCCATTGGAAAGTGTGTGTGTCACAAAACCTATTGGAAAGTGTGCGTGTCACAACCCCATGGGACAGCGTGTGTATGTCACAATCCCCATTGGACAGCGTCTGTGTCACAAACCCCAATGCACAGCGTGTGCGTCACAAACACCTTCGGACAGAGTGTGTGTGTTACAATTCCCATTGTACCGTGTGTGTGTCACAAAACCGATTGGACAGCGTGTGTGTCACATACCGCTTTAGAAAGTGTGTGTTTCAGAACCACCATTGGATAGCGTGTGTGTGTCACAAACCCCACTGGACAGTGCGTGTGTCATGAACCCCATTGGACAGATTGTGTGTTTCACAAACCCCATGGGACAGCGTGTGAGTCACAAGAACCACTGGACAGAGTGTGTGTGTCACAAACACCATTGGACAGCGTGTGTGTCACAAGCCCCATTGGAATGTGTGTGCGTCACAAACCCCATTGGACAGCGTGTGTGTCACAAGCCCCATTGGAATGTGTGTGTCTCACAAACCCCATTGGACAGAGTGGGGTCACAAACCCCCATGGACAGGGTGTGTGTCACAAAACCCATTGGACAGCATGCGTGTCACAAACACCATTGGACAGCCTGTGTGTGTCACAATCCTCATTGCACAGTGTGTGTGTCACAAACCCCATTTGACCCCATTGGACAGCGTGTGTGTGTCATAAAACCCAATGGACAGCGTGTGTGTCACGAACCCCTTTGGACAGCGTGTGTGTCACAAGCACCATAGGACAGAGTGTGTGCGTCACAAAACCCTTTGGAAAGTGTATGTGTCACAAACCCCGTTGTATAGCTTGTGTGTCACAAACCCCACTGGACACAGTGTGTGTCACGAACCTCACTGGACAGTGTGTGTGTCACAAGCACATTGGACAGAGTGTGTGTGTCACAAACCCCATTGTACAGCGTGTTTGTCACAATTCCCATTGGACAGCGTGTGTGTCACAAATCCCATTGGACACAGTGTGTGTGATAAACCCCATTGGACAGCGTATGTGTGTCACAATCCCCATTGGACAGTGCGTGTGTGTCACAAATCCCATTGGACAGTGTGTGTGTTCACAAACCGTCATGGACATTGTGTTTGTCACAATCCCCATTGGTGAGCGTGTGTGTCACAGACCCCATTGGACAGCGTGTGCGTCACAAACCCCCCTGGACAGTGTGTTTGTCACAAACCCCATTGGACAGTGTGTTTGTCACAAACCCCATCGGACAGCGTGTCTGTGTCACAACCCCCATTGGACAGTGTGTGTGTGCAACAAACCCCATTGGACAGTGTGTGTCACAAACCCTTCTGAACAGCGTCTGTGTCACAATCCCCATTGGACAGTCTGCTTGTCACAAACCCTATTGGACAGCGTGTGCGTCACAAACGCCCCTGGTCAGTGTGTGTGTCACAAACCCCATTTGACAGCATGCGTGTCACAAACACCATTGGACAGCATGTGTGTGTCACAATCCTCATTGCACAGTGTGTGTGTCACAGACCCCATATGAGAGCGTGTGCATCACAAACGCCATCCGACAGAGTGTGTGTGTCACAAACCCCATTGGATAGCGTTTGTGTGTCACAAACATTATGGGACAGCGTGTGTGTGAAACTAAACCCTCTGGACAGAGTGTGTGTCACGAACCCCATTGGACAGCGTGTGTGTCACAAACACTCCTGGTCAGTGTGTGTGTCACAAACCCCATTGGACAGTGTGTGTGTCACAAACCCCATTGGACAGCATGAGTGTCAAAAACCCCATTGGACATCGTGTGTGTCACAAACACTCCTGGTCAGTGTGTGTGTCACAAACCCCATTGGACAGTGTGTTTGTCACAAACCCCATTGGACAGCATGCGTGTCACGAACACCATTGGACAGTGTGTGTGTCACAAACCCAATTGGTCGGCGTGTGTGTGTCATAATCCCCATTGGACAGTGTGTGTGTCACATAACCGATTGCATAGCGTGTGTGTTCACAAACCCCATAAGAAAGTGTGTGTTTCAGAAAACCCATTGGATAGCTTTGCGTGTCACAAACACCATGGGACAGCGTGTGTGTGAAACTAAACCCACTGGAGAGAGTGTTTGTCAGGAACCCCATTGGACAGCGTGAATGTGTCACAATCCCCATTGGACAGCGTGTGTGTCACAAACCCCATTGGACAGCGTGTGAGTCACTAACCCCCCTGGACAGTGTGTTTGTCACAATTCCCATTGGACAGTGTGTGTGTCATAAACCCCTTTGGACAGCATGTGTGTCACAATCCCCATTGGACAGCGTGTGTCTCAGAAACCCCATTGGACAGTGTGTGTCACAAATTCCTTTGGACTGCGTGTGTGTCACAAACCCCATTGGATAGCGTGTGTGTCACAAACACTACTGGAGAGCGTGTGTGTCACAAGCCCTTTGGACAGAGTGTGCGTGTCACAAACCCCATTGGATAGTGTTTGTGTGTCACAAACCCCATGGGACAGCGTGTGTGTGAAACTAAACCCACTGGACAGAGTGAGTGTCACGAACCCCATTGGACAGCGTGTATGTGTCACAATCCCCATTGGACTGCGTGTGTGTCAAAAACACCATTGGACAGACTGTGTGTCACGAAACCCGTTGGACAGCCTGTGTGTCACAATACACATTGGACAGAGTGTGTGTGTCACAAACCCCATAGTACATCGTGTTTGCCACAATCCCCATTGGACAGCGTGTGTCTCACAAACCCTATTGGACATTGTGTGTGTCACAAACCCCACTCGACAGCGTGTGTGTCACAAAACCCATTGTATAGCGTGTGTGTCTCAAACCCCATAAGTAAGTCACAAAGCCCATTGTATAGCGTGTGTGTGTCACAAACTCTATTGGACAGTGTGTGTGTCACAAACCCCACTGCACAGCGTGTGTGTCCCGAAACCCATTGGACAGCGTGTGTCTCACAAGACCCATTGGACAGAGTGTGTGTGTCACAAACCTCATTAGACAGCGTGTATGTGACAAAATCCACTGGACAAAGTGTGTCACGAACCCCATTGGGCAGCGTGAGTGTGTCAGAAACACTATTGGAGAGAGTGTGTGTCACAAGACCCATTGGACAGAGTGTGTGTGTCACAAACCTCATTAGACAGCGTGTATGTGACAAAATCCACTGGACAAAGTGTGTCACGAACCCCATTGGGCAGCGTGAGTGTGTCAGAAACACCATTGGAGAGAGTGTGTGTCACAAGCCCATTGGACAGAGTGTGTGTGTCAGAAACCCACTAGACAGCGTGTGTGTCACGAACCCCTTTAAACAGCGTGTGTGTCACAAGCACCATTGGACAGAGTGTGTGTGTCTCAAACCACATTGGAAAGTGTATGTGTCACAAACCCCATTGTATAGCAAGTGTGAGTCACAAACCCTATTGGACAGTGTGTGTGTCACAAACTCCATTGGACAGCATCCGTGTCTCAAAAACAATTGGATACCGTGTGTGTGTCACAATCCCCGTTGGACAGTGTGTGTGTCTCAGACACCCAACTGGAAAGCGTGTGTGTCACAAACCCCTTTGGATAGTGTGTGTGTCACAAACCCCATTGGAAAGCATGTACGTGTAACAAACCCCACTGGAAAGCGTGTGTTTCACAAACCCTTTTGAATACCATGTGTGTGTCACAAAGCCTATTGGATAGTGTGTATGTCACAATCCCCATTGGACAGCGTCTGTGTATTAAACCCCATTGGACAGCGTGTGTGTCACAAACACCATTGGACAACGTATGTGTGTCACAATCCCCATTGGACAGCGTGTGTGTCACAAAACTCATTGGACAGCCTTTGTGTCACAATCCCCATAGGACAGCGTGTGTGTCACAAGACCCATTGGACAGAGTGTGTGTGTCACAAAACCCATGGGACAGCGTGTGTGTCATAAACCCCATTCGACAGCGTGTGTGTGTCACAATCCCCATTGGACAGTGTGTGTGTTTCACAAACCCCATAGGACAGTGTATGTGTCACAAAAACCATTGGATAGCGTGTGTGTGTCACAAATCCTATTGGACAGTGTGTGTGTCACAAACCCCATTGGCCAGCGTGTTTGTCACAATCCCCATTGGACATCGTCTCTGTCACAAACCCCATTGGACAGCATATGTGTCACAAGCCCCATTGGACAGAGTGTGTGTGTCACAATCCCCATTGGACAGTGTGTGTGTCACAAAACCCATTGTACAGCGTGCGTGTCACAAACCACATTTGAAAGTGTGTGTGTCACAAACCCCACTCGACAGCGTGTGTATCACGAACCCCATTAGACAGCGTGTTTGTCACAAGACCCATTGCACAGAGTGTGTGTTTCACAAACCCCACTCGCCAGCGTGTTTGTCCCAATCCCAAAAGGACAGCGTGTCTGTCACAAACCCCATTGGACAGAGTGTGTGTGTCACAAACAACATTGGACAGCGTGTGTGTCATTAACCACTTTGGACAGCGTGTGTGTGTCACAATTCCCATTGGACAGTGTGTGTGTGTCACAAACCCCATTTGACAGCGTGTGTGTCACAAACCTCTTTGGACAGTGTCTGTGTCACAAACCCCATGGAACAGAGTGTGTTTGACAAACACTATTGGACAGCTTGTGTGTCACAAGCCCATTGGACAGTGTGAGTGTGTCACAAATGCTCCTGGACAGTGTGTGTGTCACAAATGCCATTGGACAGCGTGTGTGTCACAAGCTCATTGGACAGAGTTTGTGTCACAAAACCCATTTGACAGCGTGTCACAAACCCCATTGGAAAGTGTGCGTGTCACAAACCCCAATGGATAGCGTGTGTATGTCACAGTCCCCATTGGACAGCATCTTTGTCACAAACTCCATGGGACAGCGTGTGTATATCGCAATCCCATTGGACAGTGTCTGTGTCACAAACCCCATTACACAGCATGTGTGTAACAAACACCATTGGACAGAGTGTGTGTGTCACAATCCCCATAGGACAGTGTATGTGTCACAAAACCCGTTGGATAGTGTGTGTGTATCATAAACCCTATTGGACAGTGCGTGTGTCACAAACACCATTGACCAGAGTGTTTGTCACAATCCCCATTGGACAACGTCTGTGTCACAAACCCCATTGGACAGCGTGTGTTTGTCAGAATCCCCATTGGACAGTGTGTGTGTCCTAAAACCATTTGTATAGCGCGTGTGTCACAAACCCCATTAGAAAGTGAGTGTATCACAAACCCCATTGGATTGCGTGTGTGTGTCACAAACCGTTTTG
This sequence comes from Columba livia, assembly GCF_036013475.1. Classification (NCBI taxonomy): domain Eukaryota; kingdom Metazoa; phylum Chordata; class Aves; order Columbiformes; family Columbidae; genus Columba; species Columba livia. The sequence goes on from NW_027043012.1 coordinate 252,181, forward strand.
GACAGTGTCTGTGCACAAACCCCACTGGACAGTGTGTCTGTCACGAAACCCATTGGACAGCGTGTGTTTCACAATCCACATTGGACAGCATGTGTTTCACGAACCACATTGGACAGATTGTGTGTGTCACAAACGTCATTGGACAGCGTGTGTGACACAAACCCATTGGATATCGTGTGTATGTCACAAACCCCTTTAGAAAGTGTGCGTGTCACAATCCCTTTTGGGTAGTGTGTATGTCTCATTCCCCATTGGACAGCATCTGTGTCACAAACACCATTGGACATTGTGTGTGTGTCACAATCCCCATCGGATAGTGTGTGTGTCACATACCCCATGAGAAAGTGTGCATGTCAGAAATCCCATTGGATAGCGTGTGTGTGTCACAAACCCTATTGGACAGTGTGTATGTCACAATCCCCATTGGACAGTGTCTGTGTCACAAACCCCACTGGACAGTGTGTATGTCACAAACCCCATTGGATAGCGTGTGTGTGTCACAAACCCCATTGTACAGCGTGTGTGTCATAAACTCCATTGTACAGCGTGTGTGTCATAAACCCCATTGGACAGCGTGTGTGTCACAAACCCCATGCAACAGAGTGTGTTTGACAAACACTATTGGACAGCTTGTGTGTCACAAAACCCATTGGATTCTGTGTGTGTGTGACAAACCCTATTGGACAGTGTGTGTGTCACAAACACCATTGACCAGCGTGTTTGTCACAATCCCCATTGGACATCGTCTGTGTCACAAACCCCATTGGACAGCATGTGTGTCACAAACACCATTGGACATCGTGTGTGTGTCACAATCCCCATTGGACAGTGTGTGTGTTACAAAACCCATTGTATAGCGTGTGTGTCACAAACCCCATTTGAATGTGTGTGTCACAAACCCCACTCGACAGCGTGTGTGTCACGAACCCCATTAGACAGCGTGTGTGTCTCAAGACCCACTGCATAGAGTGTGTGTGTCACAAACCCCACTCGACAGCGTGTGTGTCACGAACCCCATTAGACAGCGTGTGTGTCTCAAGACCCACTGCATAGAGTGTGTGTGTCACAAACCCCATTACACCGTGTGTGTCATTAACCCCTTTGGACAGCGTGTGTGTGTCACAATTCCCATTGGACAGTGTGTGTGTGTCACTAACCCCATTGGACAGCGTGTGTGTCACAAAACTCTTTGGACAGTGTGTGTGTGTCACTAACCCCATTGGACAGCGTGTGTGTCACAAAACTCTTTGGACAGTGTCTGTGTCACAAACCCCGTTGGACAGCGTGTGTGTGTCACAATCTCTATTTGACAGTGTGTGTGTCACAAACCCCATGGAACAGAGTGTGTTTGAAAAACACTATTGGACAGCTTGTGTGTCACAAGCCCATTGGACTGCGTGAGTGTGTCACAAATGCCATTGGACAGCGTGTGTTTCACAAGCTCATTGGACAGAGTTTGTGTCACAAAACCCATTTGACAGCGTGTCAGAAACCCCATTGTTAAGTGTGCGTGTCACAAACCCCATTGGATAGCGTGTGTATGTCACAGTCCCCATTGGACAGCATCTGTGTCACAAACCCCATGGGACAGCGTGTGTATATCGCAATCCCATTGGACCGTGTCTGTGTCACAAACCCCATTACACAGCATGTGTGTCACAAACACCATTGGACAGAGTGTCTGTGTCACAATCCCCATAGGACAGTGTATGTGTCACAAAACCCGTTGGATAGCATATGTGTGTCACAAACCCTATTGGACAGTGCGTGTGTCACAAACACCATTGACCAGCGTGTGTGTCACAATCCCCATTGGACAACGTCTGTGTCACAAACCCCATTGGACAGCGTGTGTGTGTCACAAACCCCATTGGACAGCGTGTTTGTAACAATCATCTTTGGACAGTGTGTGTGTCACAAACCCGATGGGACAGAATGTGTTTCACAAACACTATTGGACAGTTTGTGTGTCCCAAACCCTATTGGACAGAGTGTTTGTCACAAAAGCCATTGGATAGCATGCGTGTCACAAACCCCATTGGACAGCGTGTGTGTGTCACAGTCTCCATTTGACTGTGTGTGTTTAACAAACCCAATTGGTAAGCGTGTGTGGCACAAACCCAATGGGACAGCGTGTGTGTGTCACAAACCCCATTGGACAACGTGTGTGTCACAATCCCCATTGGACAGTGTGTGTGCAACAAAATCCCATTGGACAGAGTGTGTGTGACAAAACCCATTTGATAGCGTGTGTGTGTCACAAAACCGTATTGGATAGTGTGTATGTCACAATCCCCATTACACAGCGTCTGTGTCACAAACCCCATTGGACAGAGTGGGTATGACAAACCCATTGGGCAGCGTGTGCGTGTCACAATCCCCATTAGAAAGTCTGTGTGTCACAAACCCCACTGGACAGTCTGTGTGTCACAAACCCCACTGGACAGCGTGTGTGTCACGAACCCCATTGGACAGCGTGTGTGTCACAAGTCTATTGGACAACGTCTGTGTCACAAACCCCATTGGACAGCGTGTGTGTGTCACAATCCCCACTGGACAGTGTCTGTGTTTCACAAACCCCATAGGAGAGTGTATGTGTCACAAAACCCATTGGATAGCATGTGTTTGTCACAAACCCTATTGGACAGTGTGTGTGTCACAAACCCCATTGGGCAGCGTGTTTGTCACAATCCCCATTGGACATCGTCTGTGTCACAAACCCCATTAGACAGCATGTGTGTCACAAACACCATTGGACATCGTGTGTGTGTCACAATCACATTGGACAGTGTGTGTGTTACAAAACCCATTGTATAGCGTGTGTGTCACAAACCCCATTTGAAAGTGTGTGTATCACAAACCCCACACGACAGCGTGTGTGTCACGAACCCCATTAGACAGCGTGTGTGTCACAAACCCCATTGGACAGCGTGTGTGTGTCACAGTATCCATTTGACTGTGTGTGTGTCACAAACCCCATGGAACAGAGTGTGTTTGAAAAACACTATTGGACAGCTTGTGTGTCACAATCCCATTGAACTGCGTGAGTGTGTCACAAACGTTCCTGGTCAGTGTGTGTGTTACAAATGCCATTGGACAGTGTGTGTTTCACAAGCTCATTGGACAGAGTTTGTGTCACAAAACCCATTTGACAGCGTGTCACAAACCGCATTGGAAAGTGTGCGTGTCACAAACCCCATTGGATAGCGTGTGTATGTCACAGTCCCCATTGGACAGCGTCTGTGTCACAAACCCCATGGGACAGCGTGTGTATATCGCAATCCCATTGGACAGTGTGTCACAAACCCCATTGCACAGCATGTGTGTCACAAACACCATTGGACAGTGTGTGTGTGTCACAATCCCCATAGGACAGTGTATGTGTCACAAAACCCATTGGATTCTGTGTGTGTGTGACAAACCCTATCGGACAGTGTGTGTGTCACAAACACCATTGACCAGCGTGTTTGTCACAATCCCCATTGGACATCGTCTGTGTCACAAACCCCATTGGACAGCATGTGTGTCACAAACACCATTGGACATCGTGTGTGTGTCACAATCCCCATTGGACAGTGTGTGTGTTACAAAACCCATTGTATAGCGTGTGTGTCACAAACCCCATTTGAAAGTGTGTGTCACAAACCCCACTCGACAGCGTGTGTGTCACGAACCCCATTAGACAGCGCGTGTGTCTCAAGACCCACTGCATAGAGTGTGTGTGTCACAAACCCCACTCGACAGCGTGTGTGTCACGAACCCCATTAGACAGCGTGTGTGTCTCAAGACCCACTGCATAGAGTGTGTGTGTCACAAACCCCATTACACCGTGTGTGTCATTAACCCCTTTGGACAGCGTGTGTGTGTCACAATTCCCATTGGACAGTGTGTGTGTGTCACTAACCCCATTGGACAGCGTGTGTGTCACAAAACTCTTTGGACAGTGTCTGTGTCACAAACCCCGTTGGACAGCGTGTGTGTGTCACAATCTCTATTTGACAGTGTGTGTGTCACAAACCCCATGGAACAGAGTGTGTTTGAAAAACACTATTGGACAGCTTGTGTGTCACAAGCCCATTGGACTGCGTGAGTGTGTCACAAACGCTCCTGGTCAGTGTGTGTGTCACAAATGCCATTGGACAGCGTGTGTTTCACAAGCTCATTGGACCGAGTTTGTGTCACAAAACCCATTTGACAGCGTGTCAGAAACCCCATTGTTAGGTGTGCGTGTCACAAACCCCATTGGATAGCGTGTGTATGTCACAGTCCCCATTGGACAGCATCTGTGTCACAAACCCCATGGGACAGCGTGTGTATATCGCAATCCCATTGGACCGTGTCTGTGTCACAAACCCCATTACACAGCATGTGTGTCACAAACACCATTGGACAGAGTGTCTGTGTCACAATCCCCATAGGACAGTGTATGTGTCACAAAACCCGTTGGATAGCATATGTGTGTCACAAACCCTATTGGACAGTGCGTGTGTCACAAACACCATTGACCAGCGTGTGTGTCACAATCCCCATTGGACAACGTCTGTGTCACAAACCCCATTGGACAGCGTGTGTGTGTCACAATCCCCATTGGACAGTGTTTGTGTGTCACAAACCCCATTGGACAGCGTGTTTGTAACAATCATCTTTGGACAGTGTGTGTGTCACAAACCCGATGGGACAGAATGTGTTTCAAAAACACTATTGGACAGTTTGTGTGTCCCAAACCCTACTGGACAGAGTGTTTGTCACAAAAGCCATTGGATAGCATGCGTGTCACAAACACCTTTGGTCAGCGTGTGTGAGTCACAAACCACATTAGACAGTGCGTGTTTAACAAACCCAATTGGTAAGCGTGTGTGGCACAAACCCAATGGGAGAGCGTGTGTGTGTCACAAACCCCATTGGACAACGTGTGTGTCACAATCCCCATTGGACAGTGTGTGTGCAACAAAACCCCATTGGACAGAGTGTGTGTGACAAAACCCATTTGATAGCGTGTGTGTGTCACAAAACCGTATTGGATAGTGTGTATGTCACAATCCCCATTACACAGCGTCTGTGTCACAAACCCCACTGGACAGTCTGTGTGTCACAAACCCCACTGGACAGCGTGTGTGTCACGAACCCCATTGGACAGCGTGTGTGTCACAAGTCTATCGGACAACGTCTGTGCCACAAACCCCATTGGACAGCGTGTGTGTGTCACAATCCCCACTGGACAGTGTCTGTGTTTCACAAACCCCATAGGAGAGTGTATGTGTCACAAAACTCATTGGATAGCATGTGTGTGTCACAAACCCTATTGGACAGTGTGTGTGTCAAAAACCCCATTGGGCAGCGTGTTTGTCACAATCCCCATTGGACATCGTCTGTGTCACAAACCCCATTAGACAGCATGTGTGTCACAAACACCATTGGACATCGTGTGTGTGTCACAATCCCATTGGACAGTGTGTGTGTTACAAAACCCATTGTATAGCGTGTGTGTCACAAACCCCATTTGAAAGTGTGTGTATCACAAACCCCACACGACAGCGTGTGTGTCACGAACCCCATTAGACAGCGTGTGTGTCACAAACCCCATTGGACAGCGTGTTTGTGTCACAGTCTCCATTTGACTGTGTGTGTGTCACAAACCCCATGGAACAGAGTGTGTTTGAAAAACACTATTGGACAGCTTGTGTGTCACAATCCCATTGAACTGCGTGAGTGTGTCACAAACGTTCCTGGTCAGTGTGTGTGTCACAAATGCCATTGGACAGCGTGTGTTTCACAAGCTCATTGGACAGAGTTTGTGTCACAAAACCCTTTTGACAGCGTGTCACAAACCCCATTGGAAAGTGTGCGTGTCTCAAACCCCATTGGATAGTGTGTGTATGTCACAGTCCCCATTGGACAGCATCTTTGTCACAAACCCCATGGGACAGCGTGTGTATATCGCAATCCCATTGGACAGTGTCTGTGTCACAAACCCCATTGCACAGCATGTGTGTCACAAACACCATTGGACAGAGTGTGTGTGTCACAATCCCCATAGGACAGTGTATGTGTCACAAAACCCGTTGGATAGCGTGTGTGTGTCACAAAACCTATTAGACAGTGCGTGTGTCACAAACACCATTGACCAGCGTGTGTCTCACAATACCCGTTGGACAACGTCTGTGTCACAAACCCCATTGGACAGCGTGTGTGTGTCACAATCCCGATTGGACACTGTGTGTGTCACAAAACCCTTTGTATATCGTGTGTGTCACAAACCCCATTAGAAAATGCGTGTGGCAGAAACCCCCTTGGATAGCGTGTGTGTGTCACAAACCCTATTGGATAGTGTGTGTGCCACAAACCCCACTGGACAGTGTGTATGTCACGAAACTCTTTGGACAGCGTGTGTGTCACAAAACCCATTGGACAGCGGGTGTTTCACAATCCCCATTGGACAGCGTGTGTGTCACAAACCACATTGGACAGACTGTGTGTGTCACAAACCTCACTGGACAGCGGGTGTGTCACAAACCCCAATGGACAGCGTGTGTGTGTCACAGTCTCCGTTTGACAGTGTGTCACAAACCTCATGGGAGAAAGTGTGTGTGTCACAATCCCCATTGCACAGCGTTTGTGTATCACAAACCCCATTGGACAGTGTTTGTCACAATCTCTATTGGACAGCGTGTGTGACACAAACCCCATTGGATATCGTGTGTATGTCACAAACCCCTTTAGAAAGTGTGCCTGTCACAAAACCTTTTGGATAGTGTGTATGTCACAGTCCCCATTGGTCAGTGTCTGTGTCACAAACCCCATTGGACAGCGTGTGTGTCACAAACACCACTGGACATCGTGTGTGTGTCTCAATCCCCATCGGATAGTGTGTGTGTCACAAACCCCATGAGAAAGTGTGCATGTCACAAACCCCATTTGATAGCGTGTGTGTGTCACAAACTCTATTGGATAGTGTGTATGTCACAATCCCCATTGGACAGTGTCTGTGTCACAAACCCCACTGGACAGTGTGTGTGTCACAAAACCCATAAGATAGCGTGTGTGTCACGAACCCCATTAGACAGCGTGTGTGTCACAAACTCTATTGGACAGTGTGTGTGTGTCATAAACCCCATTGGACAGCGTGTTTGTCACAATAACCTTTGGACAGCATGTGTGTCACAAAGCCCATTGGACAGAGTGTGCATGTCACACACCCCATTGGACGGCGTGTGTGTCATAAACCCCATTGGACAGTGTGTGTGTGTCACACACCCCATTGCACAGCGTGTGTGTCATAAACCCCATTGGACAGCGTGTGTGTGTCACAAACCCCATGGGACAGAAAGTGTTTCTCAAATACTATTGGACAGCGTGTGTTTCACAATACGCATTGGACAGCGTGTGTGTGTCACAAACCCCCCTGGTCAGTGTGTGTGTCACAAACCCCATTGGAGAGCGTGTGTGTCACAAACCCCATTGGACAGTGTTTGTGTGTCACAAAACCCATTGGAAAGTCTGTGTGTCACAAACCCAATTGGAAAGTGTGTGTGTCACAAACCCCATTGTACAGCGTGTGTGTCATAAACCCCATTGTACAGCGTGTGTGTCACAAGCACCATTGGACAGAGTGTGTGTGTCACAAACACCATTGAACAGCGTGTGTGTGTCACAATCCCCGTTGGACAGAGTGTGTGACAAACCCCACTGGACAGCGTGTGTGTCACAGACCGCCCTGGACAGTGTGTGTTTTACAAAACCGATTGGACAGTGTTTGTGTCACAAACACCATTGGAAAGCGTGTTTGTGTCACAATCCCCATTGGACACATGTGTGTCACAAACCCCATTGGACAGCGTGTGTTTCACAAAAACCACTGGACAGCACGCGTGTCACAAACACCATGGGACAGCGTGTGTGTGTCACAATCTCAATTGGACAGCGAGCGTTTCACAAACCCATTGGACAGTGTGTGTGTTTCACAATCCCCATTGGACAGAGTGTGTTTGTCACAAACCCTATTGGCAGTGTGTGTGTCACGAACCCCGTTGGACAGCGTGTGTGTCACAAGCCCCATTGGACAGAGTGTATATGTTACAAAAACCCATTGGACAGTGTGTGTGTCACAAACCCCATTGGACAGTCTGTGTGTCACCAACACCATTGGACAGTGTGTGTGTGTCACAAACCCCATCGGACAGCGTGTTTGTCACAATCCGCATTGGACAGCGTGTGTGTCACAAAACCCACTGGATAGAGTGTGTATGACACACACCCCATTGGACAGCGTGTGTGTCATAAACCCCATTGGACAGCACGCGTTTTTCACAATCCCCATTGGACAGTGTGTGCGTGACACAAACCCCATTGGACAGCGTGTTTGTCACAAACCCCTTCGGACAGTGTGTGTGTCACAATCCCCGTTGGACAGTGTGTGTGTCACAATCCCCGTTGGACAGTGTGTGTGTCGCAATTTCTGTGGAAAGAGAAGGGGGTCAGAAACCCTCCTGGACTGAGCGTTTGTCACAAAACCCATTGGACAGCATGCGTGTCACAAACACCATTGGACATCGTGTGTGTGTCACAATCCTCATTGCACAGTATGTGTGTCAAAACCCCATTTGACAGCGTGTGTGCCACAATCCTCTTTGGACAGCGTGTGTGCCACAAACCCCACTGGATAGAGTGTGTATGTCACACACCCCATTGGACAGCGTTTGTGTCATAAACCCAACTGGACAGCGTGTGTGTTTCACAATCCCCATTGGACAGTGTCTGTGTGTCACAAACCCCATTGGTCAGCGTGTATGTGAAAAACCCCTTTGGACAGTGTGTGTGTCACAAACCCCATTGGATAGCATGTGTGTGTCACAATCTACATTGGACAGTGTGTGTGTCACAAACCCCATGCGACAGAGTGTGTTTCTCAAACAGTATTGGACAGCGTGTGTGTCACAAGCCCATTCGACAGCGTGTGTGTGTCACAAAACCTCCTGGTCAGTGTGTGTGTCACAAACCCCATGGGACAGCGTGTGTGTGTCACAAAACCCATTGGAGAGTGTGTGTCACAAACCCCATTGGAAAGTGTGCGTATCACAAACCCCATTGTATAGCGTGTGTATGTCACAATCCCTTTGGACAACGTCTGTGTCACGAACCCCATGGGATAGCGTGTATATGTCACAAACCCCATTACACAGCGTGTGTGTCACAAACCCCTTTGGACAGCGTGTGTGTGTCACAATCCCCATTGCAGAGTGTGTGTGTCACAAACCCCATGGGACAGAATGTGTGTCACAAAACCCAATGGACAGAGTGTGTGTCACGAACCCCATTCGACAGCAGGTGTGTCAGAAGCACCATTGGACAGAGGGTGTGTGTCACAAACCCCATTGGACAGAGTGTGTGTCATATACACCACTGGAAAGCGTGCGTTTCACAGACACCCATAGATAGTGTGCATGTCACAAACCCCGTTATTCAGCATGTGAGTCGCAGACCCATTAGGAAAGTGTGTGTGTCACAAACACCATTGGACAGCATGTGTGTGTCACAATCCGTATTGGACTGTGTATGTGTGTCAAAAACCCAATGGGAAAGAGTGTGTGTCACAAACACCATTGGACACCGTGTGTGTCAAAAGCCCATTGGACGGAGTGTGTGTGTCACAAAACCCAATTGGACAGAGTGTGTGTGTCAAAAACAACTTTGGACAGAGAGTGTCTCAAAAACCCCTTTGGACAGAGTGTGTGTGACAAACCCCACTGGACAGTTTGTGTGTCACAAACCCCATTGGACAGCGTGTGTGTCAGAAACCGCCGTGGACACTGTGTGTGACACGAACGCCGTTGGACAGTGTGTGTGTCACTAACCCCATTGGACAATGTGTGTGTGTCACAAAACCCATTGGACAGCATGCGTGTCACAAACACCATTGGACAGCATGTGTGTGATATACCCCATTCTACAGTGTGTTTGTCACAAACCCTATTGGAGAGAGTGTGTGTTTCACAAACCCCTTTGCACAGCATGCGTATCACAAATCCCATGGGACAGCGTGTGTCGGTCACAAACATAATTGGACAGTGTGTGTGTCACAATCCCCATTGGACAGCGTGTGTGTCACAAACCCCATTGGACAGCGTGTGTGTCACAAACAGCATTGGTCAGCGTGTGTGTGTCACAATCCCCATTGGACAGTGTGTGTGTCACAAACCCCACTGGACAGCATGTGTATCATGAATACCATTGGACAGCGTGTGTCTCACAACAGCCATTGGACAGAGTGTGTGTGTCACAAACCCCATGGGAAAGAGTGTGTGTGTCAGAAACCCCATTGGACAGCGTGCGTGCCACAAACCCCATTGGTCAGAGTGTGTGTCACAAACCCCATTGGATAGCTTGTGTGTCACAAACCCCCGTGGACAATGTGTGTGTCACGAACGTCATTTTACAGCTTGTGTGCCACAAAACCGTTGGACATTGTGTGTGTCACAATCCCCAGTGGACAGCGTCTGTGTCACAAACCCCATTGGACAGTGTGTGTGTCATATACTCCACTGGGCAGCGTTTGTGTCACAAAGACCCATGGACAGCGTGCGTGTCACAAACCCCATTGGACAGCGTGTGAGCCAAAAACCCCTTTGGACAGTGTGTGTGTCACAAACCCCTTTGGACAGCATGTGTGTGTCACAATCCCCATTGGAGTGTGTGTGTGTCACAAACCCCATTGGACAGAGTGTGTGTCTCACAAACACCATTGGAAAGTCTATGTGTCACAAAACGCATTGGATAGCGTGTGTGTGTCACAAACCCCATTGTACAGCGTGTTTGTCACAAGCCCATTGACAGAGTGTGTCTTTCACAATCCTCATTGGAAAGGGTGTGTGTCACAAACCCCTTTGGACAGTGTGTGTGTCACAAATACCATTGGACAGGCTGTGTGTGTCACAATCCCCGTAGGACAGCGTGTGTGTCACAAAACCTATTGGACAGTGTGTGTGTGTCACAAACCCCATTGGAAAATGTATGTGTCACAAACCCCATTGTATAGCATGTGTGTGTCACAACCCCTATTGGACAGCGTGTGTGTCATAAAACGCACTGGACAGTGTGTGTGTCACAAACCCCATTGGACAGTGTGTGTGTCACAAGCCCCAGTGGACAGAATGTGTATGTCATAAAACCCATTAGACAGCGTGTGTGTCACAAACCCTATTGGACAATGTTTGTGTGTCACAATACCCATTGGACAGTGTTTTTGTCACAAACCCCATTGGACACAGTTTGTGTCAGAAACCCCATTGGACAGTGTGTGTGTCAGAAACCTCATAGGTAAAATGTATGTGTCACAAACAGCATTGGATAGCGTGTGTGTGTCACAAACCCCAATTTACAGTGTGTTTGTCACAATACCATTGGACAGAGTGTTAGTCACAAACCCCCGTGGACAGTGTCAGTCACGAGCGGCATTAGACAGTGTGTTTGTCACAAAACACCCTGGACAGGGTGTGTGTCACAATCCCCATCGGACAGCGTGTGTGTCACAAACCCCGTTGGACAGTGTGTGTGTCACAAACCCCACTGGACAGCGTGTGTGTCACAAAAACCCATGGACAGTGTGCGTATCGCAAACCCCAATGGACATCGTGTGTGTCACAAACCCCTTTGGACAGTGTGTGTGTCACAAGCCCCATTGGACAGAGTGTGTGTGTCACAAACCCCATTGGACAGTGTGTGTGTGAGACACTTCATTGGACACCGTTTGTCTCACAAACCCCTCTGGACAGAGTGTGTGTCACAAACACCTCTGCACAGTGTGCGTTTCAGAAACCCAATTGGAAAGCGTGTGTGTCACAATCCCCATTGGACAGCATGTGTGTCACAAACCCCGTTGGACAGTGTGTGTGTCTCAAACCCCACTGGACAGAGTGTGTGTCACAAACGCCACTGGACAGCGTGTGTGTCACAAGCCCATTGGACAGAGTGCGTGTTTCGCAAACCCCATTGGAAAATGTATGTGTCACAAACCGCATTGGATAGCTTGTGTGTTTCGCAAACCCCATTGGATAGAGTGTGTGTGTCACAAACCCCCTTGTACAGCGTGTTTATCACAAGCCCACTGGACAGAGTGTGTGTGTCACAGACTCCATTGGACAGCGTGTGTGTAACAAAGCCCAGTGAACACTGTGTGTGACACGAAGGCCATTGGATAGTGTATGTGTCACAAACCCCATTGGATAGCGAGTGTGTGTCACAAACCCTATTGGACACTGTGTGTGTCACAAAACCCACTGGACAGCGTGTGTGTCACGAACCCCATTGGACAGAGTGTGTGTGTCACAAACCCGTTTGGACAGCGTCTGTGTCACAAAATCTCCTGGACAGTTTGTGTGTCACAGAACCCATTGGACAGCATGCGTGTCACAAACACCATTGGACAGCGTGTGTGTCACAATCCCCATTGGACAGCGTGTGTGTCACATACCCCATTGGAAAGTGTGTGTGTCAGAAACCCCATTTGACAGAGTGTGTGTGACATACCCCATTGGACTGTGTGTTTATCACAAACACCATTGGAGAGAATGTGTGTCACAAACCACTTTCAATAGCGTGTGTGTCACAATCCCCATTTGACAGCGTGTGTACTAAAAACACCATTGGACAGCGTGTGTGTGTATCAAACCCCATTGGAAAGTGTGTGAGTCACACACCTCATTGGATTGCGTTTGTGTGCCACAATCCCCATTTGACAACGTGTGTACTAAAAACACCATTGGACAGCGTGTGTGTGTATGAAACCCCATTGGTAAGTGTGTGAGTCACACACCTCATTGGATTGCGTTTGTGTGCCACAATCCCCATTTGACAACGTGTGTACTAAAAACACCATTGGACAGCGTGTGTGTGTATGAAACCCCATTGGTAAGTGTGTGAGTCACACACCTCATTGCATAGTGTGTGTCTGTCACAATCCCCATTGGACAGCGTGTCTGTCACAAACCCTTTGGACAGTGTGTGTGTCACAATCCCATTGGAAATAGTTGGTGTGCCAAATCCCATTGGAAATAGCGTTCGTTAGTCACAATCTCCATTGGACAGGGTGTGTGTCACAAACCCCTTTGGACGGCGTGTGTGTCACAAATGACCCTGGACAGTGTGTGTGTTATAATCCCCAGTGGACAGCGTGTGTGTCTCAAACCCCTGTGGACACTGTGTGTGTCAGAAACCCCATTGGACACTGTGTGTGTCACAAACCTCACATGACAGCGTGTGTGTCACAAACACCCATGTACAGTGTGCGTGTCACAAACCCCATTGGACATCGTGTGTGTCACAATTCCCGTTGGACAGTGTGTGTGTCACAAACCCCATGGGACAGAGTGTGTGTCACAAACACCATTGGACAGCATGTGTATCACAAGCCCATTGGACAGAGTGTTTGTGTCACAAAACCCACTGGACAGCGTACGTGTCACGAACCCCATTGGACAGCGTGTGCTTCACAAGCGCTAGTGGACAGAGTGTGTGTGTCACAAAACCCATTGTATAGTGTGTGTGTGTCACAAATGCTATTGGACAGTGTATGTGTCACAAAACCTATTGGAGAGCATGCATGTTACAAACACCATTGGACAGCGTGTGTGTGTCACAGTCCCCATTGGACAGCGTGTGTGTCACAAACCCGGTTGGACAGTGTGTGTATCACAAACCTCACTGGACAGAGTCTGTGTCATGGACCCCACGGGACAGCGTGTGAGTCAAAAGCGCATTGGACAGCGTGTATGTGTCACAAACCCCATTGTACAGCGTGTTTGTCACAATCCACATTGGACAGCGTTTGTGTCACAAACTCCATCGGACAGAATGTGTGTGACAAACCGCATTGGACAGAGTGTGTGTCACAAACCCCATTGGACAGAGTGTGTGTGAGAAACCCTGTTGGACAGTGTGTGTGTGTCACAAACATTTGGACATTGTGTGTGTCACAAACCCCATTGGACAGCGTGTGTGTCAGTAACACCTCTGGACAGAATATGTGTCACAAACACCCCTGCACAGTGTGCGTGTCAGAAACCCAATTGGAAAGCGTGTGTGTCACAAACCCCTTTGGACAGTGTGTGTGTCACAAGCCCCATTGGACAGAGTGTGTGTGTCAAACCCCATTGTAAAGTGTATGTGTCACAGAACCCATTGGATAGAGTTTGTGTGTCACAAACCCTATTGGATAGTGTGTGTGTCACAAAACCCACTGGGAAGCGTGTGTGTCACGAACCCCATTGGACAGCGTGTGTGTGTGACAAACCCCTTTTGACAGCATGTGTATCAAAATAACCATTGGACAGCGTGCGTGTGTATCAAACCCCATTGGAAAGTGTGTGTGTCACAAACTCCAATGGACAGAGGGTGTGTGCCACAAACCCTAGTGGACACTGTGTGTGTCACAAACCCCACTGGACAGAGTTTATGTCACGAACCCCATTGGACAGAGTGTGTGTCACAATACCGATTGGACAGTGTGTGTGTCACAAACCCCATTGGACAACGTGCGTGTGTCACAATACCCTTTGGAAAGTGTGTGTGTCACAAAACCCATGGGACAGTGTGTGTGTCACAAATCCTATTGGACAGCGTGTTTGTCACAAAACCCATTGGACAGCATGCGTGTTACAAATACCATTGGACAGCCTGTGTGTGTCACAATCCCCATTGGACAGCATGTGTGTCACAAAACCCATTGGACAGTGCATGTGTGTCACAAACCCCAATGGAAAATGTATGTGTCACAAACCCCATTGTATAGTGTGTGTGTGTCACAACCCCTATTGGACAGCATGTGTGTCACAAGCGCCATTGGACAGAGTGTGTGTGTCACAATATCCATTGGACAGTGTGTCTGTCACAAAACCCATAGGACAGTGTGTGTGTCACAAACCGCATTGGACAGAGCTTGTGTCACAAACGCCATTGGACATCGTGTGTGTCACAAACCCCATTGGAAAGTCTATGTGTCACAAAACGCATTGGATAGAGTGTGTGTGTTGCAAACCCCATTGGACAGTGTGTGTCACAAACCCCATTGGACAGTGTGTGTGTGTTACACACCCCATTGGACGGTATTTGTGTCACAAACCCCATTGGAAAGTGTATGTGTCAGAAACCCCATTTGACAGAGTGTGTGTGATATACCCCATTGGACAGTGTGTGTGTCAAAAACCCCATGGGACAGAGTGTGTGTCACAAACAGCATTGGACAACGTTTTTGTCACAAGCCCATTGGACAGAGTGTGTGTGTCACAAAACCCACTGGAGATCGTATGTGTCACGAACCCATTGGACAGTATGTGTGTCACAAACCCCATTGGGCAGTATGTGTGTCACAATCCCCAGTGGACAGCATGTGATTCATAAACCCCATTGGACAGTGTGTGTGTCATATAGCCCACTGGACACGTGTGTGTCACAAACACCCTTGGACAGTGTGAGTGTCACAAACCCCATTGGACAGCGGGTGAGTCACAAACCCCTTTGGACAGTGTGTGTGTCACAAACCCCATTGGACAGCATGTGTGTGTCACAAACCCCATTGGACAGCGTGTGTGTATAACAATACACATTGGACAGTGTGTGTGTCACAAAACCCATTGGACTGCGTGTGTGTCACAAACCCCTCTGGAAACTGTCTGTCACGAACACCATTACACAGTGTGTTTATCACAAACCACTGTGGACACTGTGTGTGTCACAATCTCCAGTGGACAGCGTGTGTGTCACAAACCACTGTGGACACTGTGTGTGTCACAAACTCCATTGGACAGTGTCTTTGACACAAACTCCACTGGTCAGCGTGTGTGTCACAAAAACCCATGGACAGTGTGCGTGTCACAAACCCCATTGGACATCGTGTGTGTCACAATGCCCTTTGGGCAGTTTGTGTGTCACGAACCCCATTGGACAGTGTGTGTTTGTCACAATCCCCAATGGACAGTGTGTGTGTCACAAACCGCCTTGGACAGCGTGTGTGTCACAAACCCTGTTGGACAGTGTGTGTGTCACAAACCCCTTTGGACAGCGTGTGTGTGTAACAATACCCATTGGACAGTGTGTGTGTCGCAAACCCCATTGGACACTGTGTGTGTTACAAACCCCCGTGGACACTGTGTGTGTCACGAACGCCATTGGACAGTGTGTGTGTCACAAACCCCATTGGGCAGCATGTGTGTCACAATCCCCAGTGGACAGCATGTGATTCACAAACCCCATTGGACAGTGTGTGTGTCATATAGCCCACTGGACACGTGTGTGTCACAAACACCCATGGACAGTGTGAGTGTCACAAACCCCATTGGACAGCGGGTGAGTCACAAACCCCTTTGGACAGTGTGCGTGTCAGAAATCCCATTGGACAGCATGTGTGTGTCACAAACCCCATTGGACAGCGTGTGTGTATAACAATACCCATTGGACAGTGTGTGTGTCACAAACCCCATTGGACAGCATGTGTGTCACAAACCCCTGTGTAAACTGTCTGTCACGAACATCATTAGACAGTGTGTTTGTCACAAACCCCCCTGGACAGTGTGTGTGTCACAATCTCCAGTGGACAGCGTGTGTGTCACAAACCACTGTGGACACTGTGTGTGTCACAAACTCCATTGCACAGTGTCAGTGTCACAAACCCCATTGGACAGCGTGTGTGTCACAATTCTATTTGGATAGCGTGTGTGTCACAAACCCCATTGGACTGCATGTGAGTATCACAAAAACTATTGGAATGAGTGTGTGTCAGAAAACCCAATGTATAGAGTACGTGTGTCACAAACCCCATAGGATAGTGTGCGTGTGTCACAAACCCCATTAGAAAGTGTGTGTGTCACAAACCCCATTGGACACTGTGTATGTCTTTAACCCCATTGGACAGCGTCTGTGTGTCACAATCCCCATTGCACAAGGTGCGGGCGACAATCCCCATTGGACAGTGTGTGTCACAAACCCCCCTGGACAGTGTGTGTGTCACGATCACCATTGGAAAACTTGTGTGTCATAAACCAATTGCAGAGCCTGTGTTTCTCAATCCCCATTGGACAGCGTGTGTGTCACAAACTCCTTTGGACAGTTTGTGTGTCATAAACCCCATTAGACATTGTGTGTGTCACGAACCCCATTGGACAGCGTGTGTGTCACAATTCCCATTGGACAGCGTGTGTGTAACAATACCCATTGGAGAGTGTATGTGTCACAAACTCCATTGGACAGCATGTGTGTATCACAAACCCCAATGGACAGCGTTTGTGTATAACAATACCCATTGGACAGTGTGTGTGTCACAAACCCCATTGGACAGCGTGTGAGTCACAACCCCCTGTGGAAACTGTCTGTCACGAACGCCATTAGACAGTGTGTGTGTCACAATCTCCAGTGCACAGCGTGTGTGTCACAAACCACTGTGGACACTGTGTGTGTCACAAACTCCATTCGACTGTGTCTGTGTCACAAACCCTACTAGTCAGCGTGAGTGTCACAAAAACCCATGGACAGTGTGTGTGTCACAAAACCCATTGGACATCGTGTGTGTCACAATGCCCTTTGGGCAGTTTGTGTGTCACTAACCCCATTGGACAGTGTGTGTGTGTCACAATCCCCAATGGACAGTGTGTCTGTCACAAACCCCATGGGACAGAGTGTGTGTGTCACAAACCGTATTGGACAGCGTGTGTGTCACAATGCCCTTTGGGCAGTTTGTGTGTCACAAACCCCATTGGACAGTGTGTGTGTGTCACAATCCCCAATGCACAGTGTGGCTGTCACAAACCCCATGGGAAAGAGTGTGTGTGTCACAAACCGCATTGGACAGCGTGTGTGTGTAACAATTCCCATTGGAGTGTGTGTGTGTTGCAAAACCCATTAGACAGCGTGTGTGTTACAAACCCCCGTGGACACTCTGTGTGTCACGAACGCCATTGGACAGTGTGTGTGTCACAAACCCCATTGGGTAGTACGTGTGTCACAATCCCCAGTGGACAGCATGTGATTCACAAACCCCATTGGACAGTGTGTGTGTCATATTACCGACTGGACACATGTGTGTCACAAACACCCACGGACAGTGTGAGTATCACAAACCCCATTGGACAGCGGGTGAGTCACAAACCCCTTTGGACAGTATGCGCGTCACAAACACCATTGGCCAGTGTGTGTGTAACAAATCCAATTGGTGAGCGTGTGTGTCACAAACCCCATTGGACAGCGTGTGTGTCACAAACCCCTCTGGAAACTGTCTGTCACGAACGCCATTAGACAGTGTGTTTGTCACAAACCCCCCTGGACAGTGTGTGTGTCACAATTTCCAGTGGATAGCGTGTGTGTCACAAACCACTGTGGACACTGTGTGTGTCACAAACTCCATTGGACAGTGTCTGTGTCACAAACCCCACTGGTCAGCGTGTCTGTTACAAAAAACCATGGACAGTGTGTGTGTCACAAACCCCATAGGACAGCGTGTGTGTGTAACAAAACCCATTGGACAGTGTGTGTATCACAAACCCCTTTGGACAGAGCGTGTGTTACAAACCCCCGTGGACACTGTGTCTGTCACGAACGCCATTGGACAGTGTGTGTGTCACAAACCCCATTGGGCAGTATGTGTGTCACAATCCCCAGTGGACAGCATGTGACTCACAAATCCCATTGGACAGTGTGTGTGTCATATAGCCCACTGGACACGTGTGTGTCACAAACCCTATTGGACAGTGTGAGTGTCACAAACCCCATTGGACAGCGGGTGAGTCACAAACCCCTTTGGACAGTGTGTGTGTCACAAACCGCATTGGATAGAATGTGCGTGTCACAAACCCCATTGGACAGCGTGTGTGTCACAAACCCCTGTGGACAATGTGTGTGTCACAAACTCCACTGGACAGTGTCTGGGTCACAAACCCCACTGGTCAGCGTGTGTGTCACAAAAACCCATTGACAGTGTGCATGTCACAAACCCCATTGGACAGCGAGTGTTTCACAAACCCCTTTGGACAGTGTGTGTGTCATAAACCCTATTGAACAGCGTGTGTGTGTCATAATCCCCAATAGAAAGTGTGTCTGTCACAAACCCCATTGGACAGAGTGTGTGTCACAAACACCATTGGAAAGCGTGTGTGTTAAAAGCCCATTGGACAGAGTGTGTGTATCACAAAACCCACTGGACAGCGTATGTGTCACGAACCCCACTGGACAGCGTGTGTGTCAGAAGCGCCATTGGACAGAGTGTGTGTGACACAAACCCCATTGGATAGTGTGTGTGTGTCACATACCCTATTGGAGAACATGCGTGTCACAAACACCATTGGACAGCGTGTGTGTGTCACAATCCCCATTGTACAGTGTACGTGTCTCAAACCCCATTGGCCATCCTGTGTGTCAGACACCCCATTGGACAGCGTGTGTGTCACAAACAACATTGGACAGCGTGTGTGTGTCACAATCCCCATTGGACAGTGTGTGTTTCACAAAACCCATTGGAGAGCATGTGTGTGTCACAAACGCCACTGGATAGCGTGTGTATGTCACAAACCCTATTGGACGGCATGTGTGTCACAAGAAACACTGGACAGAGTGTGTGTGACACAATCCGCATTGGACTGTTTGTGTGTCACAAACCGCACTGGACAGCGTGTGTGTGTAACAATACCCATTGGACAGCGTGTGTGTCACAAACCCCATTGGACAGCGTGTGTGTCACAAACCCCCGTGGACACTGTCTGTCATGAACGCCATTGGACTGTGTGTGTGTCACAAACCCCACTGCACAGCGTGTGTGTCACGAACACTATTGGACAACGGGTGTGTCACAAACCCCATGGGACAGAGTGTGTGTCACAAACACCATTGGACAACGTGTGTGTTACAAGCCCATTGGACAGGGTTTGTGTAGTCACAAAACCCACTGGACATCGTATGTGTTACGAACCCCATTGGACAGCGTGTGTGTCACAAGCGCCATTGGACAGAGTGTGTGTGTCACAAACCCCATTGGATAGTGTGTGTGTGTCACAAACCCTATTGGAGAGTGTGTGTGTCACAAAACCTATTGGAGAGCATGTGTGTCACAAACACCGTTGGAAAGCGTGTGTGTGTCACAATCCCCATTGGACAGTGTGTGTGTCACAAACCCCTTTGGACAGTGTGTGTGTCACTAACCCCAATGGACAGCGCGTGAGTCACGAACCCCATTGGACAGAGTGTGTGTCACAAGTTCCATTGGACAGAGTGTGTATGTCACAAACCCCATTGGACAGCGTGTGTTCTACAAACGTCATTGGAAAGTATGTGTGTCACAAACCCCATTAGACAGCGTGTGTGTGTCACAATCCCCATTGGACAGTGTGTGTTTCACAAAACCCATTGGATAGCGCATGTGTGTCACAAACCCCACTGGACACCGTGTGTGTCACGCACCCCATTGGACAGCGTGTGAGTCACATGACCCATTGGACAGCCTGTTTGTCACAAACCCCATGGGACAGAGTGTTTGTCCCACAAACCGCATTGGACAGTGTGTGTGTCACAAAACCTATTGGACAGTGTGTGTGTCACAAACCCCATTGGACAGCGTGTGTGTGTAACAATACCCATTGGACAGTGTGTCTGTCACAAACCCCATGGGACAGAGAGTGTGTGCAACAATACCCATTGGACAGTGTGTGTGTCACAAACCCCATTGGACAGCGTGTGTGTGTGTCACAATCCCCAATGGACAGTGTGTCTGTCACAAACCCCATGGGACAGAGAGTGTGTGTAACAATACCCATTGGACAGTGTGTGTGTCACAAACCCCTTTGGACAGCGTGTGTGTTACAAACCCCCATGGACACTCTTTGTGTCATGAACGCCATTGGACAGTGTGTGTGTCACAAACCCCATTGGGCAGTATGTGTGTCACAATCCCCAGTGGACAGCATGTGATTCACAAACCCCATTGGACAGTGTGTGTTTCATATAGCCCACTGGACACGTGTGTGTCACAAACACCCATGGACAGTGTGAGTGTCATAAAACCCCATTGGACAGCGGCTGAGTCACAAACACCTTTGGACAGTGTGTGTGTCACAAACCCCATTGGATAGCATGTGTGTGTCACAAACCCCATTGGACTGCGTGTGTGTCACAAACCCCTCTGGAAACTGTCTGTCACGAACGCCATTAGACAGTGTGTTTGTCACAAACCCCCATGGACAGTGTGTGTGTCACAATCTCCAGTGGACAGCGTGTGTATCACAAACCACTGTGGACACTGTGTGTGTCACAAACTCCATTGGACAGTGTCTGTGTCACAAACCCCACTGGTCAGCGTGTGTGTCACAAAACCCCATGGACAGTGTGCGTGTCACAAACCCCATTGGACATCCTGTGTGTCATAATGCTCTTTGGACACTGTGTGTGTCACAAACCCCATTGGACAGTGTGTGTGTGTCACAATTCCCAATGGACAGTGTGTCTGTCACAAACGCCATGGGACAGAGTGTTTGTGTCACAAACCGCATTGGACAGCGTGTGTGTCACAAACCCCATTGGACAGCGTGTGTGTGTAACAATACCCATTGGGCAGTATGTGTGTCATAATCCCCAGTGGACAGCATGTGATTCACAAAGCCCATTGGAGAGTGTGTGTGTCATATAGCCACCTGGACACGTGCGTGTCACAAACACCCATCGACAGTGTGAGTGTCACAAACCCCATTGGACAGCGGGTGAATCACAAACCCCTTTGGACAGTGTGTGTGTCAAAACCCGATAGGACAGCATGTGTGTGTCACAAACCCCATTGGACAGCGTGTGTGTATAACAATACCCATTGGACAGTGTGTGTGTCACAAACCCCATTGGACAGCGTGTGTGTCCAAAACCCTGTGGAAACTGTCTGTCACGAACGTCATTAGACAGTGTGTTTGTCACAAACCCCCCTGGACAGTGTGTGTGTCACAATCTCCAGTGCACAGCGTGTGTGTCACAAACCACAGTGGACACTGTGTGTGTCACAAACTCCATTGGACAGTGTCTGTGTCACAAACCCCACTGGTCAGCGTGTGTGTCACAAACCCCTTTAGACAGTGTGTGTGTCACAAACCCCATTGGACTGCATGTGTGTGTCACAAACCCCATTGGACAGCGTGTGTGTCACAAACCCCATTGGACTGCATGTGAGTATCACAAAAACTATTGGAATGAGTGTGTGTCAGAAACCCCATTGTATAGAGTACGCGTGTCACAAACCCCATAGGATTGTGTGCGTGTGTCACATACCCCATTAGAAAGTGTGTGTGTCACAAACCCCATTGGACATTGTGTATGTCTTTAACCCCATTGGACAGCGTGTGTGTCACAAAAACCCATGGACAGTGTGCGTGTCACAAACCCCATTGGACATCGTGTGTGTCACAATGCCCTTTGGACAGTGTGTGTGTCACAAACCCCATTGGACAGTGTGTGTGTGTCACAATCCCCAACGGACAGTGTGTCTGTCACAAACCCCATGGGACAAAGTGTGTGTGTCACAAACCGCTTTGGACAGCGTGTGTGTCACAAACCCTATTGGACAGTGTGTGTGTCACAAACCCCATTGGACAGCGTGTGTCTGTAACAATACCCATTGGAGAGTGTGTGTGTCGCAAACCCCATTGGACAGCTTGTGTGTTACAAACCCCCGTGGACACTGTGTGTGTCACGAACGCCATTGGACAGTGTGTGTGTCACAAACCTCATTGGGCAGTATGTGTGTCACAATCCCCAGTGGACAGCATGTGATTCACAAACCGCATTGGACAGCATGTGCGTGTCATAAACCCCATTGGACAGCGTGTGTGTATAACAATACCCATTGGACAGTGTGTGTGTCACAAACCCCATTGGACAGCGAGTGTGTCACAAAGCCCACTGGTCAGCGTTTGTGTCAAAAAAACCCATGGACAGTGTGCATGTCACAAACCCCATTGGACATCGTGTGTGTGTCATAATCCCCAATGGAAAGTGTGTCCGTCACAAACGGCATGGGACAGAGTGTGTGTCACAAACACCATTGGAAAGCGTGTGTGTTACAAGCCCATTGGACAGAGTGTGTGTGTCACAAAACCCACTGGAGAGCGTATGTGTCATGAACCCCACTGGACAGCGTGTGTGTCAGAAGCGCCATTGGACAGAGTGTGTGTGTCACAAACCCCATTGGATATCGTGTGTGTCACAATCCCCATTTGACAGCGTGTGTGTCACAAACAACATTGGACAGCGTGTGTGTGTCCCAATTCCCATTGGACAGTGTGTGTTTCACAAAACCCATTGGAGAGCATGTGTGTGTCACAAACCCCACTGGATAGCGTGTGTATGTCACAAACCCTATTGGACAGCGTGTGTGTCACAAGAAACACTGGACAGAGTGTGTGTATCACAATCCCCATTGGACTGTTTGTGTGTCACAAACCCCATGGGATATAGTGTGTGTGTCACAAACCGCACTGGACATCCTGTGTGTCACAAACCCTATTGGACAGTGTGTGCGTCACAAACCCCATTGGACAGCATGTGTGTAACAATACCCATTGGACAGCGTGTGTGTCACAAACCCCATTGGACAGCGTGTGTGTCACAAACCCCCGTGGACACTGTCTGTCATGAACGCCATTGGACTGTGTGTATGTCTCAAACCGCCCTGGACAGTGTGTGTGTCACAATCCCCAGTGGACAGCGTTTGTGTCACAAACCCCCGTGGACACTTTGTGTGTCACAAACCCCATTGGACAGTGTGTGTGTCACAAAGCCCACTTCACAGCGTGTGTGTCACAAACACCCATGGACAGTGTGTGTGTCACAAACCCCATGGGACAGAGTGTGTGTTACAAACACCATTGGACAACGTGTGTGTTACAAGCCCATTGGGCAGTGTGTGTGTGTCACAAAACCCACTGGAGAGCGTATGTGTCACGAACCCCATTGGACAGCGTGTGTGTCACAAGGGCCATTGGACAGAGTTTGCGTGTCACAAACCCCATTGGATAGTGCGTGTATGTCACAAACCCTATTGGACAGTGTGTGTGTCACAAAACCTATTGGAGAGCATGTGTGTCACAAACACCATTGGAAAGCGTGTGTGTGTCACAATCCCCATTGGACAGCGTGTCTGTACAAACCCCATTGGACAGTGTGTGTGTCACTATCCCCACTGGACAGCGCGTGTGTCATGAACCCCATTGGACAGAGTGTGTGTCACAAGATCCATTGGACAGAGTGTGTGTGTCACAAACCCCATTGGACAGCGTGAGTTTTACAAACGTCATTGGAAAGTTTGTGTGTCTCAAACCCCATTGGATAGAGTTTGTGTGTAACAAACCCCATTGGAAAGTGTGTATGTGTTCACAAATCCCATTGGATAGCGTGTGTGTGTCACAATCCCCATTGGACAGTGTACGTGTCACGAAACCCATTAGACAGCGTGTGTACCATGAAAACCATTGGATAGCGTGTGTGTCACAAGCACCATTGGACAGAGTGCGTGTGTTACAAACCCCATTAGACAGTGTGTGAGACGAACCTCATTGGACAGTGTGTGTGTCACAAAACCACTGGACAGTGTGTGTGTCACAAACCCCATTGGACAGAGTGGGTGTGAGAAACCCCATTGGACATTGTGTGTGTCACAAACTGCCCTGGATAGTGTGTGTGTCACAGACCCCCAGGATAGCGTGTGTGTCACAGACCCCATTGGACAGCGTGTGGATCACAAACACCTGTGGACACTGTGTTTGTCACAAACCCCATGGGACAGTGTGTGTGTCACAAACCCCACTGGACAGCGTGTGTGTCACGAACCCCATTGGACAGCATGTGTGTCACAAGCCCCATTGGACAGAGTGTGTGTGTCACAAAACCCATTGGACAGTGTGTGTGTCACAAAACCCCCAGGACAGTGTGTGTGTCACAAACAGCATTGGACAGAGTGTGTGTGACAAACCCCATTGGACAGCATGTGTGTCACATACCCGCCAGGATAGTGAGTGTGTCACAAACCCCCTGGACAGCGTGTGGGTCACAAACGCCGTTGGACAGCAGGTGTGTCACAAGCCCCATTGGACAGCGTGTGTGTTGCAAACCCCTGTGGACACTGTGTATGTCACAAAACCCATTAGAAAGTGTGTGTCACAAACCCCCTGGATAGTATGTCACAAACCCCCTGGACAGCGTGTGTCACAAAACCCATTGGACAGCCTGTGTGTCAAAAACACCGTTGGACAGTGTGTGTGTCACAAACACCATGGGACAGTGTGTGTGTCACAAACCACATTGGACAGTGTGTGTGGCACAAACCCTTCTGGACAGCCTGTGTGACACAAACTACCCTGGACAGTGTGTGTTTCACAAACCACATTTGACAGAGTGTGTGTCACAAACCCCAATGGACAGTGTGTGTGTCACAAACCCTATTGGACAGCGTGTGGGTGTCACAAACCCCAATAGACATTGTGTGTTTCACAAACCGCATTGGACAGTGTGTGTGTCACAAACCCAACTAGACAGCGTGTGTGTCACGAACCGCATTAGACAGCGTGTGTGTCACAAGTCCCATTGAACAGAGTGTATGTGTCACAAGCCCCATTTGACAGCGTGTATGTCACAAACACCATTGGGCATTGTGTGTCACAAAGCTGCCTGGACAGTGTGTGTGTCAAAAACCCCTTTGTTTAGCGTGTGTGTCACAAACCCATTTGGACTGCTTGTGTGTATCACAAACCGTATCGGAGAGTGTGTGTGTCAGAAACCCCATTGGATATAGTATGTGTGTCACAAACCCCATTGGATAGTTTGTATGTGTCATAATCCCCATTGGACAGTGTGTCTGACACACCCTCATGGACCGCTTGTATGTCAAAAACCCCATTGGACAGTGTCTGTGTAATAAAACCCATTGGACAGCCTGTGTTTCACAATCCCCATTGGACAGTGTGTGTGACACACCCCCATGGACCGTGTGTATGTCAAAAAACCCATTGGACAGTGTGTGTGTCAGAAACCACATTAGACAGTGTGTGTGTCACAAAAAACCTTGGACAGTGCGTGTGTCACAAACCCCATTGTATAGTGTGTGTGTCACAAACCCCCCTGTACAGTCCTTGCATCACGAACGCCATTGGACAGTGTGTGTGTCATAAACCCCATTGGACAGCGTGTGTCACAAACCCTCCTGGACAGTGTCTGTGTCACAAACCCCCCTGGACAGTGTGTGTGTCACGATCAGCATTGGACAGTTTGTGTGTCACAAACCACATTGGAAAGCATGTGTGTGTCACAAACTGCATTGAATAGTTTGTGTGTGTCACAAATCCCATTGGAAAGCCTGTGTTTCACAAACCGCATTGGACAGTGTGTGTGTCCAAATCCCCATTGGACAGCGTGCGTTTCTCAAACCCCATTGGACAGTGTGTGTGACACAAACCCTATTGGACAGTGTGTGTGTCACAAACCCCATTAGACAGTGTGTGTGTCACGAACCCCATTGGATAGTGTGTGTGTCACAAACCCCATTGGACAGTGTGTTTCACAAAACTTCCCGGACAGTGTGTGTGTCACAAACCCCATTGGACAGTGTGTGTGCCACAAACCCCATTAGGCAGTGTGTGTGTCAAAAACCCGATTTGACAGTGTGTGTGTCACAAAACCCATTGGACAGTGTGTGTGTCACAAACCCCATTGGACAGTGTGTGTCACAAACCTTCCTGGGCAGTGTGTGTGTCACGAACCTCATTGGAAAACGTTGGTGTGTCACAATCCCCATGGACAGCGTGCATGTCACAATACCCATTGGAAAGTGTTTGTCAAAACCCCCATGGACAGTATGTGTGTCACAAACCCCATTGGACAGCTTGTGTAGTCACAAACCTCATTGGACAGTGTGTGTGTCACAAAGCCCCCTGGACAGTGTGTGCTTCACGATCCCCATTGGACAGCTTGTGTGTCACAAACCACATTGGAATGCATGTGTGTGTCACAAACCCCATTGGAATCTGTGTGTGTCACAAATCACATTGAATATTGTCTGGGTGTCACAAAACCCATTAGACAGTGCGTGTGTCATAAACCCCATTGGACAGCCTGTGTATCACAATCCTATTTGGACAGCGTGTGTGTCACAAACACCATTGGACTGCATGTGAGTATCACAAAAACTATTGGAATGAGTGTGTGTCAGAAACCCCATTGGATAGAGTACGCGTGTCACAAACCCCATAGGATAGTGTGCGTGTGTCACAAACCCCATTAGAAAGTGTGTGTGTCACAAACCCCATTGGACACTGTGTATGTCTTTAACCCCATTGGACAGCGTGTGTGTGTCACAATCCCCATTGCACAAGGTGCGGGCGACAATCCCCATTGGACAGTGTGTGTCACAAACCCCCCTGGACAGTGTGTGTGTCACGATCACCATTGGACAACTTGTGTGTCATAAACCCATTGCAAAGCCTGTGTTTCTCAATCCCCATTGGACACCGTGTTTGTCACAAACCCCATTGGACAGTGTGTGTCACGAACCCCATTGGACAGTGTGTTTCTAATAAACCCCCCTGGACAGAATGTTTGTCACAAACACCATTGGACAGTGTGTGTGTCACAAACCGCATTGGATAGTGTGTGTGTGTCACAAAACCCATTAGACAGTGTGTGTGTCACACACCCCATTGGACACCGTGTATGTCACAATCCCCACTGGACAGTGTGCGTGTTATACACCTCATAGGACAGCGTGTCTGTGTCATAATCCCCTTTGGACAGCGTGTGTGTGTCACAAACCCCGTTGGACCGTGTGTTTGTCACGAACCCCATTGGACAGTGTGTATGTAACAAAACCCATAGGCCAGTGTGTGTGGCAAAAACCGCCCATCACAGTCTGTGTGTCACGAACGCCACTGGACAGCGCGTGTGTTTCAGAAACCACATTGGACAGTGTGTGTGTGTCACAATCCAAATTGGACAGCGTGTGTGTCACAAACCCCCCTGGACAGTGTGTGTGTCACGAACCCCATAGGACAGCGTGTGTGTCACAAACCCCGTTGGACAGTGTGTGTGTCATAAACCGCATAAGACAGTGTGTGTGTCACAAAACCCATTTGAGAGCGTGTGTGTCACAAACCCCATTGTACAGTGTGTATGTCATAAAACCCGTTGGACAGCATGTGTTTGTCACAATCCTCATTGGATATTGTGTGTGTCATAAACCCCATTGGACAGCCTGTGTTTCGTATTTCCCATTGGACAGCGTGTGTGTCACAAATCCCATTGGACTGTGTGTGTCAGATACCCCCATGGACAGCGTGTTTGTCACAAGCACCATTGGACACAGTGTGTGTGTTACAATCTCCATTGGACAGTGTGTGTGTCATAAACCCCATTGGACAACTTTGTTTCACAATCCCCATTGGAAAGTGTGTGAGTGACGAACCGCATTGGACAGTGTGTGTCACAAACACCCCTGGACAGCGTGTGTGTCACGAACCCCGTTGGACAGTGTGTGTGTTCTAAACGCACCTGGACAGCGTGTATGTCAGAATCCGCATTGGACAAAGTGTTCGTCACAAATCCCATTGGACAGTGTGTGTCACAAACCCCCCTGGACAGTGTGTGTGTCACAAACCCCATTTGACAGCGTGTGTGTGTCACGATCCCCATTGGACAGCGTGTGTGTCACAATCCCCATTGGACAGTGTTTGTCACAAACCCCCATGGACAGTGTGTCTGTGAAGAACCCCATTGCACAGCGTGTCTGTCACAAACCCCATTGGACAGCGTGTGTGTCTCAAACTGCATTGGATCATTTGTGTGTGTCACAAAACCCATTAGAAAGTGTGTGTGTCATAAACCCTATTGGACAGCCTTTGTGTCACAATCCCCATTGGAAAGCGAGTGTGTCACAATCCCCAGTGGACAGTGTGTGTCACAAAGCTGCCTGGACAGTGTGTGTGTCAAAAACCCCTTTGTTTAGCGTGTGTGTCACAAACCCGTTTGGACTGCTTGTGTGTATCACAAACCCTATCGTAAAGTGTGTGTGTCAGAAACCCCATTGGATAGAGTATGTGTGTCACAGACCCCATTGGATAGTTTGTATGTGTCACAATCCCAATTGGATAGTGTGTGTGTAATAAACCCCATTGGACAGCGTGTGTGTGTCACAATCCCCATTGGACAGTGTGTGTGACACACCCCCATGGACCGTTTGTATGTCAAAAACCCCATTGGACAGTGTGCGTGTCACAAACCCCATTAGACAGTGTGTGTGTCACAAAACCCTTTGGACAGCGTGGTTGTAACAAAGGCCATTGGACAGCTTGTGTGTCACAGAAAACATAGGACAGTGTGTGTCACAGACCAGCCTGGATAGTGTGTGTGCCACAATCCTCATTGGATAGCATGAGTGTCATAAACCCATTGGACAGCCTGTGTTTCACAATACCCATTGGACACTGTCTTTATCACAAACCCCATTGGACAGAATGTGTTTTACAAACCCCATTGGACAGTGTGTGTGTCACAAGTCCTCCTGGACAGTGTGTGTGTCACGGACCCCATTGAACAGCGTGTGTGTCAGAAACCACATTGGACAGTGTGTGTGTCACAAAGCCCCCTGGACACAGTGTGTGTCACAAACAACATTGGACAGCGTGCGTGTCACAAAACCGATTGAACAGTGGGTGTGTCGTAAACTCCATTGGACATGTTGGTGTATCACAATCATCATTGGACAGCGTGCGTGTCACAATACCCATTGGACAGTGTTTGTCACAAAGCCCCATTGGACAGCGTGTGTGTCACAAACCCCATTGCACAGAGTGTTTGTCACAAACCCCCCTGGACAGTGTTTGTGTCACGATGCACATTGGACAGCTTGTGTGTCACAAACCACATTGGAAAGCATGTGGTTGTCACAAACCCCATTGGAATGTGTATGTGTCACAAACCGCATTGGATAGTGTGTGTGTGTGTGTCACAAAACCCAATAGACAGTGTGTGTGTCATAAACCCCCTTGGACAGCCTGTGTGTCACAATCCTATTTGGACATCATGTGTGTCACAAACCCCATTGGTCAGCGAGTGTGTCATAAAGCCCATTGGACAGCCTGTGTTTCACAAACCCCATTGGATAGTATGAATATCATAAAACCCATTGGACAGCGATTGTGTGTCACAATCCCCATTGGACAGCATGTGTTTCACAAAACCCATTTGACAGTGTCTGTCACAAACGCCTCTGGACAGTGTGTGTGTCACGAACCCCATTGGACAGCGTGTGTGTCACAAACACCATTGGACAGTGTGTCTGTCACAAACCCCAGTAGAGAGGGTATGTGTCAAGAACCCCATTGGACAGAGTGTGTGTGTCACAAACCCCATTGGACAGTGTGTGTGTCACAAACCCCCCTGGACAGCATGTGTGTCACAAACACCATTGGACAGCGTGTGTGTCACAATCCCATTAGACAGTGTGTGTGTCATAAACCCCGTTGGACAGCGTGTGTATGTCACAATCCTCATTGGACATTGTGTGTGTCATATACCACAATGGGCACCCTGTGTTTCGCATTCCCCATTGGACAGCGTGTGAGCCACATACCCCATTGGACAGTGTATGTCACAAACCCCCATGGACAGCGTGTGTGTCATGAACCCAACTGGACAGTGTGTGCATCACAAACCCCCCTGGACAGCGTGTGTGTCAGAATCCGCATTGGACAAAGTGTTTGTCACAAACCCCATTGGACAGTGTGTGTCACAAACCCCCCTGGACAGTGTGTGTGTCACGAAACCCATTTGACAGTATGTGTGTCACAAAGAACATTGGACACTGTGTGTGTCACAAACCCCATTAGACAGTGTATGTGTCACAAACACCATTGGACAGTGTGCGTGACATAAACCCCATTGGACAATATGTCTGTGTCACAGTCCCCATTGGACAGCGTTTGTGTGTCACAAAACCCCATGGAACGTGTGTATGTCACGAACCCCATCGGACAGTGTGTGTCTCACGAACCCCATTGGACAGTATGTGTGTAACAAACCCCAGAGGCCAACGTGTGTCTCAAAAACCGCCCGGTACAGTCTGTGTGTCACGAACGCCACTGGACAGCCTGTGTGTGTGAGAAACCACATTGGACAGTGTGTGTGTGTCACAATCTCCATTGAAAGCGTGCGTGTCACAATCCCCATTGGACAGTGTGTGTCACAAACCCCCCTGCACAGTGTGTGTGTCACGATCACCATTGGACAGCTTGTGTGTCATAAACACATTGGACAGCCTGTGTTTCACAATCGCCATTGGACAGAGTGAGTGTCAAAAACCCATTGGATTGCCTGTGTTTCACAATACCCATTGAAAAACGTGAGTGTCATAAACCCATTGGAGAGCCTGTGTTTCACAATCCCCATTCGACACCGTGTTTGTCACAAACCACATTGGACAGTGTGTCTGTCACAAACCCTCCTGGACAGAGTGTAAGTCACAAACATCATTGGACAGCGTGTGTGTCACAAAACCAATTGGACAGTGTTTGTGTCATTAACCCCATTGGACAGGCTGTGTGTCACAATCCTATTTGGAAGCGTGTGTGTCACAAATCCCATTGGTCAGCGAGTGTGTCATAAAGCCCATTGGACAGCCTTGTCTCACCAACCCCATTGGACAGTGTGTGTGTCACAATCCCCCCTGTACAGTCTGTGTGTCACGAACCCCATTGTACAGCGTGTTTGTCACAAACCCCATTGGACAGGGTGTGTCACAAACCCTCTTGGACAGTCTGTGTGTCACGAACGCCATTGGAAAGCGTGTGTGTCACAAACCCCTTTGGACTGTGAGTGTCACAAACCATCTTGGACAGTGTGTGTGTCACGAACCCCATTGGACAGCGTGCGTGTCACAAAAACGATTGGACAGTGTGTGTGCCATAAACCCCATTGGACATGTTGGTGTATCACAATCATCACTGGACAGCGTGCGTGTTCACAATACCCATTGGACTGTGTTTGTTACAAACCCCAATTCACAGTGTGTGTGTCCCAGTCCCCATTGGACAGCGTGTGTGTCTCAATCCCCATTGGACAGTGTCTGTGTCACAATCCCCTCTTGACAGTGTGTGTGTCATAAACCCCATTGGACAGTGTCTGTGTCACAATCCCCTCTTGACAGTGTGTGTGTCATAAACCCCATTGGACAGCCTGTGTGTCACAATCACCATTGGACAGCCTGTGTGTAACAAACCCTGTTGGAAAGTGTGTGTGTCAGAAATCCCATTGGACAGCGTGTCTGTGGCACAAACACCATTGGATAGTGTGTGTGTGTGTCACAAAACCCATTGGAGAGTCTGTTTGTCATAAACCCCATTGGACAGCGTGTGTGTCTCACAAACCCCCATGGACAGTGTGTGTGTCACGAACCCCATTGGACAGCGTGTGTGTCACAAACCCCATTAAACAGTGTGTATGTGTCACAAACACTATTGGACAGTGTGCGTGTCACAATCCCCGTTGGACAGTGTTTGTCAAAAACCCTGGACAGTGTGTGTGTCATGAGCCTCATTGGGCATCGTGAGTATCACAAAACCCATTGGAATGTGTGTGTGTCTCAAACTGCTTTGGATCGTTTGTGTGTGTCACAAAATCATTAGACAGTGTGTTTGTCATAAACCCCATTGGATAGATTATGTGTGTCACAAACCCCATTGGATAGTGTGTGTGAAACAAACCCCATTAGAAAGTGTGTGTGTCACAAAACCCACTTAGCAGTGTGTGTGATTGTCACAATCCTCATTGGACAACGTTTGTGTCATAATTCCCATTGGACAGTGTGTGTCACAAACCTCCATGGACAAAGTGTGTGTCACAAACCCCTTTGGAAAGGGTGTGTCACAAAACCCATTGGACACTGTGTGTCACAAAACCCATTGGTCAGTGTGTGTGTCTTAAATGCCATCAGTCAGCGTGTGTGTGTCACAGTCCCCAATGGACAGTGTGTATTTCATAGACCTCATTGGACAGCCTGTGTTTCACAATCCCCGTTGGCCAGTGTGTGTGTCAAAAACCCCATTGGACAGGGTGTGTCAAAAACACCACTGGACAGTCTGTGTGTCATAAACCCCATTGGACAGCGTGTGTGTTACCAACCCCATTGGACAGCGTGTGTGTGTCATAAACCACATTGGACAGTGTGTGTGTGTCAAAATCCCCATTGAACAGCGTGCGTGTCACAATTCCCATTGGACAGTGTGTGTACAACAAACCCCATTGGATAATGTGTGTCACATTCCCCATTGGACAGTGTGTGTGTCACAAACACCATTGGACAGTGTGTGTGCTACAAAACGTAATGGACAGTGTATGTGTCACAAACGCAGTTGCACAGCGTGTGTTTTACAAACCCCATTGGACAGCGTGTGGGTCACAATCCCAGTTGGACATCGTGTGTGTCACAAACACCATTAGACAGTGTGTGTGTCACAAACCCCTCTTGACAGCGTGTGTGTCACAAACCCCATTGGACAATGTGTGTGTCACAAACACCTCTGGACAGCGTGTGTGTTACAAACCCTTCTGGACAGTGTGTTTGTCACAAACCCATTTGGAAAGTGTGTGTGTATCTCAAACCCCATTGAATAGCGTGTGTGTGTCACAAACCCCATAGGACACTGTGTGTGTCATGAACCCCATTGTATAGCGTGTTTGTGTGACAAACCCCATTAGACAGCGTGTTTGTCTCAAACCCAGACAGCATGCGTGACTCAAACCTCATTGGACAGAGTGTATGTCACAAAAGTCATTGGACAGCGTGTGAGCCTCAAACATATTGGACACTGAGTGTGTATCTCACATGCCATTGGACAGCTATTGTGTGTCACAAGCCCCATTGGACAGTGTGTGTGACACAAATCCCATTGAACAACGTGTATATCACAAACCCCTATGGACAGTGTGTGTGTCTCAAACCCATTGGACAGTGTGCGTGTGACAAACTCCTCTGGACAGCGTGTTTTTCACAAACCCTTCTGTATAGTGTGTGTGTCACAAAAGACATTGGACAACGTGTGTGTCTCAAACCTCACTAGACAGTGTGTGTGTCACAAACGACATTGGACAGTGTGTGTGTCTCAAACACATTGGACAATGTGTGTGTATCATATCCCATTGGACAGCGTGTGTGTGTCACAAACCCCATTGGACAGCGTGTGTCACAAACCCCATTGGACAACGTGTGTGTCTCAAACCGCATTGGACAGTGTGTGTGTCAGAAACCCCATTGGACAGTGTGCGTTTCTCAAACCCCATTGGACTGCGTGTGTCTCAAAAACCCCATTGGACAGTGTGTGTGTCACAAACCCCATTTAACAGCCTCTGTGTTTCACAAACCCCATTGGACAGCGTGTGTGTGTCACAATCCCCATTGGACAGTTTGGTTGTCACAAAACCCACTGGACAATATGTGTGTCATAAACCACATTCGAATATTTGTTTATCACAAGCCCCTTTGGATATCCTGTGTGTGTCACAAACCCCACTGGACACTCTGTGTGACAAAAACCCCATTGGGCAGCCTGTGTTTCTCAAACCCCATTGGACATTGTGCATGTCTCAAATCCCTTTGGACAGTGTGTGTCTCAAACCCCATTGGACACTCTGTCTGTCTCAAACCCCATTGGACAGCGTGTGTTTTACAAACCCCTCTAGACAGTGTTTCAAATTTTTCCAGTTCTCTCAAAATTTTTAAAATCCTGTTGAATCTTATAAAATTCCCACTGAATTTTTCCAAATATCCGTCAAAATTTTTACAATTTCACTTCAAAATTTCTAAAATTCCAGTTGAGAGTCTTAAAATTAATGTTGAATTTTTTCAAATTACTGTTAAAATTTTTGAAGTTTTTTAAGATTTTTAAATTTTCACCTCAAAATTTCTGAAATTCTAGTTGAAGTTTGTAAAATTAGTGTTGAAATATTTCAAATTCCCTTCAAAATTTTTCAATTCCTTTAAAATTGTTCAAATTCCCATTGAAATTTTTGAAATTCCTTTCAAATTTTTGAAATCCTGTTGAAATTTTTAAAATTCTCACTGAAATTTTCCAAATCCCCGTCAAAATTTTTACAATTTCACATCTATATTTCTAATATTCCATTTGATATTTGTAAAGTCAGTGTTGACATTTTTCAGTTCGTTCAAAATTTTTAAATTCCCATCAAATTTTTTTAATTCCCATTGAAATTTTTCAAATTCCTTACAAAATTTTTAAATCCTGTTGAAACTTTAAAAGTTCTGCTGAAGGTTTCCAAATCCCCATTATAATTTTTACAATTTCTCATCAAAATTTCTAAAATTCCAGTGAAATTCTTAAAATTAATGTTCAAATTTTTAAAATTCCCATCTAAATTTTTAAAATTTCTATTGAAATTTTGTCCATTCCTTTTGAAATGTTTAAAATTCCCATTCATTTTTTTCAATTCCTGTTCAAATTGTTCAAATTTTCTTCAAAATGTTTCAAATTTCATTTCAAAATTTTTCAAGTCCTGTTGAAACTTTTTAAATTCTCAAAAGAATTTTTCAAATGTTTGTCAAAACTTTTCAATTTCACATCCAAATTTCTAAAATTCCAGTTGTAATTCTTAAAATTAATGTTCAAATTTTTAAAGGTCCCATCAATATTTTAAAAATCCCTGTCAATATTCTTCAAATTTTTCTCAAAATTTTTACAATTTTACTTCAAAATTTTTAAAATCCCAGTTGAAATTTGTAAAAGTAGTGTTGAAATTGTTCAAGTTTCCTTCATAATTTTCAAAATCCTAACAAAATTTTTCAAATTCCCTTCTAAATTTTTACAATTTCACTTCGCAATTTCTAAAATTGCAGTTGAAATTTGCAAAATTAATGTTGAAATTTTTAAAATTCCCTTCATAACTTTTGAATTCCTGTCCAAATTGTTCAAATTCCCATTGAAATCTTTCAAATTCCTTTCAAAATTTTTAAATCCTGTTGAAACTTTTAAAATTCTCACTAAATTTTCCAAATCCCCATCAAAATTTTTACAGTTTCACATCAAAATTTCTAAATGTCCAGTTGAAATTCTTAAAATTAATGTTAAAATTTTTAAAGTTCCCATTCAAAATTTTTAAATCCCCACCAAAATTCTTTGATTTTTTGTTAAAATTTTTACAATTTCTTGTCAAAAATTCTAAAATTCCAGTTGAAATTTGTAAATTTAATGTTGAAATTGTTCAAGTTTCCTTCTAAAATTTTCAAAATCCCCAACAAAATTTTTCAAATTCCCATCAAAATTTTTAAATTTCACATCACAAGTTCTGAAATTCCAGTTGAAATTCTTAAAATTAATGTTGAAATTTTTAAAGTTTCCTTCAAAAGTTTCCTTCCTTCCATGGCCCTGGAAGAGGCTGAGGCATTTTCTTGGAGTTGCATCCAGCAAAAGTTAAGTTTCAATAATTCCAGAATGAAACCATCCTAACATGAAGCACAGCGCTGGCCATTCCCAACTTCCATCACCAAAAGCAAAAGGCAGACCAGCTGCTTCTTTAAGGCAGCATAGACAAAATAAAGACGCTTGGAACCACAGCAACTCTTCTGTGCAAAACCTGATCATTTGATTGCTATGGAGGAAATTCAGCCTCCCTGGGAAAAGAAGTTTGAATTTTGGGAAATGAGTTACCCAAGGCCTTTTTGGAAGAACGTTACATTTGAATCCCATTTGACTATCAAAACTAGCCTTTAAAGCTTGGTGTAGGAAAGAAGCAAACAGATCGATGTCTCCTGGAGCTCTGCAGTGTGATCAGACCCACTCTCTGGGCACTACCCAGTGAGACACATAAACCTTCATGCACGGACACAGCTCCCAAGCACGACTCCAGCCCTCCCTCATTGCTCCCTTGCATTTTTCAGCATGGCTTTTGCTGTTAATTTAGCAAGAACTCCTCCTGTTGGCAAACTACTGTTGGTAACAAATTACTTGTTGGTCAACAAGTCCAATGGCTTTGTAGCCTACACTGGGACCCAGATTGCTCCTAGGAAGGAAGTGTTGATTTCAGAGAGAACACATAATACAGATTAAAGAGAAGTACACATTGCTGAGTCAACACCTTGAACTGGGCACCTACTGAATTGGAACTGGGAGGCTTAGAGGAGTCAATGCAGCTGTGATTTAGGGCCCAGCAAGTCCCGTGTGTCAAAAGTGTTCCAAATCGTGCTGAGGAAACAGATGCTTCCCACAAAATGATGTGGGTATCTCTAGATGTGCATCACTACCTTTCTGGCCACGGCCCCAACTGACTTGTTGCGGCACAGCCCCGCAGCACCAGAACATGTTGCTGGTCACCTCCCACCTGAGGAGTGCAGGTTGGACAGCTGTGGCAAGTTACTTGCTTTGTTCTATGTCAGTTTTACTCCTTTTGCTTTTCATGAAGTGAGGCTGTTTCACATCCACTCCATCATGACGTTCCAATTTCCCTGAAAGTGCTGGCGTCACCTCATCCCCAAGAAGGACCGCACTGTGAGCAGGAGGAATACACCAGTCCAAGCCAAGAAAAGAAGGGCTCTGCTCCGGGGACATGGCGGTGCTGTGCTTTGTCCTGAGCCCCCAGCCGATCGCAATACAACTCTGCCCTTCCCAGGCAGAAATTCCCCGCAGGGCAACTGGAGGCTGGGGAGAGAGATGCTGCTGCTCCCGGTGCTGCCCCAGTCATTGCAATCAGCTCTGGTTCTGTGCAGTGCACGGGGGTGCTGGGGAAGAGGAGGATGCTGCGAAGGCTGCAGCCCGGGGCATGCAGCAGCCACAGACAGCCATGGCTGGTTTGCAATGCGCCACACAGGGATCAGCAGCTGCTGCGGCTCTTGGCTAACTGGGTTTATACCTGAGCCTCCCTCCATTTTTGGGCCCCAGAAACCCAGGGCAGAGTAACTCACACCTGAGACGAAGCTCTGAGTGGGTGGATTTCTTGTCAAGACCAGCACTGTTTGCGGCGCTTCTCCCCGGTGTCTCAGGCCTGAACGTGCTCTCGTGACACTGGAAGCCTCGTGCATCAGAGCCTTGTGCAGAGATGGATCATGGCTCAGATTTCCAGCAAGGGAGCGAGCAGCCAGCTCTTCATGACTTGGAAGACCCTCGGGGGAGGTGAGGGACCACATGTGGGTTTGGAGGGTCTCGCCTGTATCAGCTAATATAGGTGCTCCAAAACACCCCCGCAACAGGGTGGTTCCTTGTGAGACGAAGGGGATGCCGTACGGTGCAGGTCAAGAAGGCCAAGTCGGCAATAGATCTCAAATGTTCCGAGTCCTGGACTGGAATTGGAGACAGGCGGGTGGGAAGGGAGCTTGAGGGGGATCCGGTCAAACTGCCGGCTTGCAGCAGCACCAGCCCAGGGCTTCCCGCAACCAATGCCAGGACACCCCGAGGACAGAGATTTCCTGCAGCCTTCTGTGTCCCGAGGTGGAGCAGGAACAGATGAGCACAGGGGGAAAACCGCCATTTTTTTTTTATTGTGGATTTATTGATTTCTGAAAACAATCCAAGGCCGAGCAGAGGCTGGCAGCACCATGTCCTCAGGGCAGGTGAATGCCGCAGTCGCCGTCCATGCACCTATCCCTGGCTTGGCACCCTCAGACACTCCCTCTGGACCCTGTGCAGGCTCAGGACCAGCCGCATGTGCAGGCACCCGCGTGGCGCTGGCAGCCGGGCTCTACTCCTCTTGCTGTCCCGCGGTGCAGCTGCAGCGGAAAGCCCTGTGCAGAGCCCGGAGTGCCCTCCTGAACCGGGAAGGCCGTCGCTGTGGAGCTGGGCCATGCGCTGGGCAGGCGATGTCTGCACTGGTCTCTCTTCCATGCTCTGCAGACATTGGAGAAACCGTGTTCTCTTCTTCATCCTTTGCAACTGGGACGAGAGGGGCTGTGCTGGCCTGTCCCTCATCCTCTCCTGCCAAATGAGCCTCAATGGCTTCAAGTCCTGCAGGTGCTGGTGCTGCCACTGGAACATCCATGCATTTGGCCAGGTCCTGCTGTTCCACCGGTTGCTGGCCAGGTCCCTGGATCTCAGCCTCAGCCCTGCACACAGCCTCACTGATGATGTACTGCACAATGTCTGCCAGGTCCACACTGTCCTCTGTGGGGCTGTGCTGGGCAGGTGCTGGGCGCTCTGCCTCTGCTGCTGCCTCCATGTCTGTGCAGCTGGGCAAGCCAGACCCCTCCTGGGGACCTGCAGGGGCATCCTGGAGGTGCTCCTGGACCGAGGGGTTGATCCAGATGCTGTGGATGGTGTCTCCGCCTTGGCACCCCTCTTTGCTGTTCTCGTCTTGCAAGTCCATGCGCTGGGCCAGGTCCTGCTGTTCCTCCGATTCCTGGCCAGCTGCCATGATCTCAGCCACAGCCCTGCGCATGGCCTCACTGACGATGCGCTGAG
The DNA here is from genome assembly GCF_036013475.1 of Columba livia. Lineage (NCBI taxonomy): Eukaryota > Metazoa > Chordata > Aves > Columbiformes > Columbidae > Columba > Columba livia. The sequence continues at coordinate 291,624 of NW_027043012.1, forward strand.
CTGTGTCCCACAGAGCCGTGTCGACGGCTGTGGGGCAATGTGGGGCAGGTGCTGGGCACTCTGCCTCTGCTGCTGCCTCGTTGTTGGTGCTGCGAGGCCAGCTAGACCCCTCCTGGGGACCTTTATGGTGGTCCTGCAAGTGCTCCTGGATCAAGGGAGTGACCCAGGTGCTCTGGAGGGTGTGCTGGCCAAGGCTGTGACTGATCTGCGAGCAGGAGGAGGAGCAGGACACATGGGATGGAGGCGGCAGTCCCGGCACTGCAGCAGCTGCTTGCGGCCCCGTCCAACCACCGGCCTCTCCCTCCTGCCCTGTCCTGTCCCTCCACTGTGGCCTATGGAGTAAGGGGGGCAGCCCGAAGGGCTGGGAGTGGGTGTTCGCCTCCTCGTCAATGGGCATCTTGGGTCTCGTCTATCACAGAGCTACAGTGAGCACCCAGGGGAGATGATGCCTCCTGAGAAGCTGCTGCCTCCTGAGAAGCTGCTCTCCTGGGAGTGAGCACCCCAGTGCTCTCGCTCCTTAAATACCCCCATGGTCAGGGCGGGGACCCCCGTGTCACAATGGCCTCTGGCTATGACGACCCCATGTCACAATGGCCTCTGGTTATGACGTCACAGAACCCGGGCGGTCGTCACGGAGACACCCACCTCCGGGCCCGGCTGGGACTGGCTGTGCGTGCCGTGGGGCAGCCCCTGCTTGAAGGAGAAGGGAGCAGAGAATGGCGAGGGAAGCTGTCCCCAGCACACAGGACCCCGTCCCCCAGAGCTTTGCTCAGAGACGCTGCTGCCTGCTCCACTACACCTGCAAGAATCCGCATTCAGAGCTTGGTTGCAGGACAAACCAAGGGCCACTCTACAGCCTCACCACACTGATTCTTTGTTTTTGTCGTGGTTTGATCGTGGGGAGACAATCAAAACCATGGGAGAACGTTTCCCTTCACCCTTTTTCCCCCTTCCCCCTTCAGGCCACAGTAGTCTACAGTTAACCTCCACTCATCGCTAGACTTACACACTGGCCAAATTGGGCTATTGAAAGGTGAGCGAGTCTTCCTGATCACACCCTGGCTTTCCAGTTGATGAATCAATTTCTGAATAGGAATCCAAGAGTCCCGATTGGTGCGATACTGTCGACAATGCACCATTGTGGTAGCAACTGGCACCTGCTGATCATCAACCATCAGCAGTCCTACAACAGAAGGGCCATCTGAAAGACCAGGAAAATCAGACAGCTGTTCAATTCTCTCAGTGTCCACAGCTGCTATCCCAAATGCCCACCTATACCCTTCTGGGTCCTTAAAATACCCTCTCTTAAGGTAGTCTGTGCCAAGGATGCACGGAACATCTGGCCAGTCACAATGGGATGCTTTTGCCAATTTTTTTCCAGTTAGGCTCACTTCAGCCTCTACAACAGTCAGCTCTTGGGATTCCCCAAGTCACTCCAAAAATACTGATGAGTTGTGTCCCCTTACAGTCTGAAGGAATTATTGTGCACTGAGCAGCAGTGTCCACCAAAGCCTTGTACTCCTGAGGGCGTGTTGTACCAGCCCATCTTATCTGTACCGTCCAGTAAACTCTGTTATCCCTTTCCTCTGCCTGGCTGGAGGCAGGGCACCTCTAATCTCGGTCTTCCACGGTCACTTGGTGTGAATTAGAGGTTCCTTCACAAGCACCAGAATCTCTTTTGTAAACCGGGGCAGCCCTTTTCCTAGAAGCCTGCCCTGTTAACTCGTGCACTCGTTCTTGAAGTTCCCCAGCAGGTTTATTGTGCCACTTACTCATATCTTCTCCCTGCTCACGAAGGAAGGACCACAGTAAACCTCTGATGGTGGCCTGCCTGTGTTCTCTCTCTCTGGAGATTGGGGACACCTTCTCTCTCTCTGGGGACTGGAAACGCTTTCTCTCTCTCTCTGGATATTGGAAATGCTTTCTCCTAATAGCTGAAACATTGGTTCCTACAAATCGAGAGTCATGTGTGTGTTCCCTGAGTGCTTTAATTTTTCTCAACAGCTTTTCAAAACATTCAACAGTTGTTTCACTCAGTTTCTCCACCCTAGAGACATAAGCCCCTAGGGGATCAGAAAGGTTTTCCTCAAATTCCCAGAGCCGCTCAGTCATGTCATTAATACTTTGTCTACCACCAGTTGACACGAACGTTCCTGCCAATATCTTAGCATATGGAGCTGGTGCACTCTGTGAGAATCTGCGCCACATAGACCGTGTACACTCAACTCTGTCTGGATTCACCCCCTCCTGGCTATCTGGCCCAAAATAGATAATCTCTCGTGCAGCTAACTCTCTCAGGAACTGGATACCTCACTCCGTAGCATTCCATTTCCTTGATGTGCACTGACAGTCATCCTTGTTACGAAACCTTGTTTTCATGGCTGTCAAGAGTCGGGTCCAGAGGGCCGTGGGGTTGGGCTCACTGGCAATTGCCCTATCAAGGGCGGAATCCCTTGACAGGGATCCCAACTGTTTGGCTTCTCCGCCCTCCAGTTCTCTTGTGTCAGCCCCGTCATCCCAGCATCGGAGCATCCAGGTTAACATATTCTCACCATCTTTACGAGTATATTCTTTTCGCAACTCTCTTAGCTCACTTGGAGAAAAAGACCGGCTAACGGTCACTTCCTCCCCTGTTGACACCCCGGGGGATGAATGTGGCCCCTTGCCATCATCTGCAGCCCGATTAGTCTTCTTAGTCGCTTTCTTACAACCGGCTACTGATGCCGATATGGGCTTAACATTATTGCTGGGCTTGTTTTTGCTACAACAGGAACAATGCCCCGTATTTGAAGAAGAAGCTTGAGCCTGAGTAGCCATGGTGTTTATGACTGGGGAAGTGGCGGCTGTAATAAGTGATGGTCAAAACTGTTAATGTTGAACAAATCGAGTAGGATTCAATTGTATTATGCATATTATTGTAAGCAGTAACTGCGCTTGTGCAAGTTTGATTATGTTTTGTAGAACCTTGTAGTAGTAGTTAAAGCCAATGCCATAAATAACAGGACTCCCAGATGGTGCCATAAATAACAGGACTACCAGGTGGTGCCATAAATAACAGGACTACCGGATGGTGTCATAAATAACAGGACTCCCGGATGGTGCCACAGATAATAGGACTCCCAGATGGTGTTACAGATAACAGAGCGCCCGGATGTTGCAACAGATAACAAAAGTTCCAGAGACGGAAATTCCCAGCACGTAAACGAGCGTATAACATATATAAGCACATACGAAAGGTTGATTTGGTGTGCCTGTTGGCGGAACTGAGCTTCCCCCGGTCACCCAGCGCTGTTTTGCTTAATTACCGCTTGCTAAATAAAATCGATTGATTGACTCAGAATCGATTTATTGGCTCTTATTTATAACAGCGGCCACAACGGCAGCCCCTTTTCCAGCCTCACCAGACACCGTGCAACTCTCATTGATCAAAAGATACACAAGCCTTCGATTTAACCTAATCTCTCCTAACAAATATATGAATACTAAGATATTTGTCAGGACAGAGATCAGTATCATAGTTCTTTCAAAACTCCATGAATATTCCAAGTGCTCAAAAACATCACGAATCGGCTCAAATGAGAAGGGAGAAGTATGCTGAGTCCTACTTTCCCAAGATTCACTAGCCCATTTAGCAAACACATAACTGGAATTTAGCTCTCCTGGCGGTCTCTCAAGGTACAGCAGAAAGGAGCAGAAACTCATTATTGGTTGCACTACCATAAAGTAAACCACTGCCAAGCCACAGAGTACCGTTATAAGCATGGTCCAGTTCTTTGTCGTTATCTAATGTAAAACTCTATTGACAAGAAACATCCAGGGAAAACATGGAATACTTGTGCAAAAGGTATCAAATAACTTACAGAAAATATACCACAGCATTTTTCAAATCAAAGTAATTCACCTCTACGTTAATACCACTATTCAATATTCTAAACACCCAGACCTGCAAGTCTTGTAATCCTATGAGTTAACACTGTGCCAGGAAAATTCAAAGGTACTGTTGATCAGTTTTAAAAACCTCCCGGTTTTTTTCCCCGTGCCACCCCACGCTGAGCCTGCCGCGTGGCCACGTGGAGCCGAGCCGCGCTCAAACAAAGACACGCCAGACAGCGACACCTAGTGCCCGCGCTGCACAACACTGAGCCCGCCACATGGCCGCCGAGGCAAAGGCTGATAGCGGCAGAGAAACGGCAGGGCGCAGGAGCATGAGGGTCCGACCCTGCCCTTATAAGTGCCAAAATACTAAAAATTTCTCAAGTCCCGAATTTGCCCGCATTCTCCACCAATTATCTGTCGTGGTTTGATCGTGGGTAGACAATCCAAACCGTGGCAGATGGTTTCCCTTCACCCTTTATTCCTCTTCAGCAACCCTCCCTCTCTCCTTCCCCCTCCTTCTCACTAGGATGTGGGGAGGACAGGAAAAGAGAAAAGTAAAGGAAAAGAGAATTGGGAAACTTAAAACGTTTACTAAGACTAGGAAAACGAACACACGGCAAAAATAACACAGAAACAAACATTGGAAAACCAGTCCTGAAGTCCAGCAGGATCCCACAGTTGAACCGGAAACAGCACGAGACTTCAGCTTGCAGGAACAGTAGAATGAAGGAAAGCAGTCCAATGAAAAACAACCCATGTACCGAGCAGCCCATGCAAAAAGAGAGCAAGCCAGTCCACGTGCTCTGCTTTTATAGGCAGGAAATCGTGAATGGGATGGAATACCCCTATTGGTCAGTTCGTGGCCACATGACTCGGGCCAGTTCCTTCCATTGCTCCCCGCTTCCGCTTCAGCCCAAAACGGGGAGGGGGGTGGTTCACAACACCAGGACGGTTTTCAACATGATCGTCATGAGTTTTCTTAAGTAGGTATGAGCCTCCTTTGAAGAAATAGGCTGAAGCCACATTCACAAGACCACACAGTCCATTTTCAGCAATAGAATCTACCGTTTCCCCCTTTAGTGACAACCAGGGTTCTCTCAAGGTGCGCTTTTACAGTACTTCTGAGCTGTTCAGTGACTCACTTGCTAAAGGAGGTGGCCTCATCCAACTCCCAGTTTTAGCCTGCCAGCTCTCCAATGCATTGCCTCTGCCACCTTCCTTCCACCGGGCCCTAAGTGCATTCTACTACCTGGTTAGGGAGGTGCACGTGCCACCGGTCCCAAAGCATCACTCTGGGGACCCATCATAGCTGGCCATTACCTCTCAGCTGCTGCACCAGCCAAACCTTTCTGGAACAGCAAACTCTCAGAATCTGCTCCAGGTCTGTAAGAGTCGGTCCAAAACCAGTATCTGCCTGAACATCGCTACCAAGAACAGACTGACAGTGACTTAGAGAGAGGCTTGAGGAGAAGCATTGTGTTAAACAGGTGTCTCCAACATGGAAGGCTACTGCTAACAATGGCTGCTGTGTGGAGTTTGCTTGCTGCTTCAGCCAAGCTAGCCCCCACCTCCTAAAAGGGACTGTTAGACAGGTCTCTCTGACCCAGGGACAACCACTGCCATCCAGAAGATGGATTCTTGCCTGCAGCCTCAGTCACACCTTGTCCCCCACCCGCTCCCTCGAACAAAGGATAACAAAAAAGAGCATGCCCAGAAGCTCGTCAAGGGTCCTGAGGCCACCCAATTGACCAGAGAGATACCCCTGAATGCAGGCCACGCAGGCACAGACAAGCGCTGGCAAGAGAGGTGAAGACTTTTCGAGCCTGCGCAGTTAAGCCCGGATTGAGAAACAAAGGCGGAGATTGCCCTGAAACAATGGGAGTGAGGGGGATGAAGAAGTATAAAGATAGTTCCTGACTGGACGTCATTGAGATCTCCCCACCAGAGGATCCCAAACCACCATGGAGGACCGGCAGGACTCCATGGGACTGGACACCAGAGGGATGCCTTTGGAGCTCACCTGCTAGTAAACCAGTCCTCATTCCCATCTTTTCCTTCTTCTTTCCCTGTTTCTTTTTCCTTTCCCTTTTTCTTACTCTCTCGCTATCGCGTGCCGCTTTATGGGCAAAATAATAAAGTAACACTGTTTGACTGTATTCTAAGCCCTTGGCATTTCCGATGCCTTAATTTTGTGCTTCGAGAAGAACGTAAATGAACCATCAGGAATCCATCACTGAGTGGACCCTAACAAGGTCCTTGCAAGCTCTCAATCTCCTTTTGCTCCCCTAGCACACTTCTTCCCCCCTCCATGCAGTTTGGTTTCAGCCTAGGGAGCAGACAAATCCTTGGAAAAAGTAGGCATTCTTTTCATGTCCTATGTCGGCACGGGAAAAGAAGAAAATCCCAAAGTCTCAACATCTACACCGCCCTAAGTGGAAGGCCAACGTGTCCCCACCATCCACCACCATGATGTGCCACTAGTTCATATACGACTCAGTGATTTTGAGAGAGGTAGAAGAAAACAGGCACCAAAAATTAGAAAAAAGTCTGAAAGCTTAAGACAAAACAGCACTTCTTTAGAAGGAGATGATTGGCTCGAAGGGGGATGGGGTTGTAGCTGAGCTTGTCCCAGTCGGGCAGCATTCTAAAACTGATGAGGACCAGGTGGCCTCCTATGCCCCTAGGGAGAAATTGATGTGCTCTGCTCGCTCCCTGAAATGCCTGTACACCAATTCGCACAGCATGGGGAATAAGCAGGAGGAGTTAGAATCCTATGTTCGGTCGGGAGATTATGATCTGGTGGCAATTACAGAAACATAGTGGGACAGTTCACATGACTGGAATGTGGTCATGGATGGCTATGCCCTTTTCAGGAAAGACAGGCCAGCCAGGCATGGTGGTGGAGTTCCTCTCTATGTGAGAGAGCAACTACAATGTACTAAATTCTGCCCAGGAGTGGATGACGAGCGAGTTGAGAGTGTATGGGTCAGGATCAAGGGTCAGGCTGGCAGGGGTGACACTGTTGTGGGCGTCTGTTACAGGCCACCAGATCAGACTGAGGAAGTTGATGAGGCCTTCTATGGGCAGTTGAGAGTGGCCTCACAGTCACAGGCCCTGGTTGTTGCGAGTGATTTTAACTTCCCTGATGTTTGCTGGAAGGACCATTCAGCCAGCCAGCCACAGTCCAGGAGGTTCCTCCAGTGCATTGATGAGAACTTCCTCATGCAGATGGTGGAGGAGCCGACTAGGAGAGGTGCACTTCTGGATCTCATCCTCACTAACAAGGAGGGTCTGGTCGAAGCAGTAAAGGTTGAGGGCTGCCTGGGTTGCAGTGACCACGAGATGGTGGAGTTCAGCATCTTGTATGGCAGGAACAGAATAGCAAGCAGAATTGCAACCCTGGACTTTAGCAGGGCTAACTTTGGCCTTTTCAAGAAATTGCTGGGGGAAATCCCATGGGCAAGACTGCTTGAAGGTAAAGGGGCCCAAGATAGCTGGATTGCATTCATAGATTGCTTCTTCCACGCTCAGGACCAGAGCATCCCCACACGTAGGAAGTCAAGGAAGGGAGCCAGGAGGCCTGCCTGGTTGAATAGGGATCTGTTGGGTATGCTCAAGCAGAAGAGGAGAGTTTACAGGTCATGGGAACAGGGGCTGGCCACTTGGGAAGAATATAAGGCTGCTGTTAGAAGATGTAGGAAGGCAGCTAGGATAGCCAACGCCTCCTTAGAATTACAGCTGGTGAGAGGGGTCAAGGACAGCAAAAATAACTTTTTCAAATACATAGCAGATAAAACTAATACCAGAGGCGATGTAGGCCCAGTGATGAATGGGGTGGGTACCCTGGTGGCAGAAGATACAGAGAAGGCAGAATTACTGAATGCCTTCTTTGTCTCTGTCTACTCTGCCGGAGGCTGTCCTGGGGAGCCCTGTCCTGTACCCCTGGGCTGTCCTGTACCCCTGAGACCCCGGATGAAGCCAGGTCAATGGAGGAGTTTGCTCTTTAGTCGATGAGGACTGGGTTAGGGAGCAATGAAATAGTCTGGACATCCATAAATCCGTGGGTCCAGATGGGATGCATCCGCAGGTGCTGAGGGAGCTGGCTGAAGTCATTGCTGGACTGCTCTCCAACATCTTTGCCAAGTCTTGGGAAACGGGGGAGGTGCCCGAGTATTGGAGGAAAGCAAATGTCACTCCAGTCTTCAAAAAGGGCAAGAAGGAGGACCCGGGTAATTATAGACCGGTCAGCCTCACCTCTGTCCCTGGGAAAGTAATGGAACAGCTTATCCTTGGTGCCATCTCAAGGCATATCAAGGATAAGAGGGTTATTAGGGGCAGTCAGCATGGCTTTACCAAGGGTAAGTCATGCTTGACCAACCTCATAGCCTTTTATGAGAATGTAACAAGGTGGATGGATGATGGCAGAGCGGTGGATGTGGTCTACCTTGACTTCAGTAAAGCCTTTGACACAGTCTCCCACAGCATTCTCACAGCTAAGTTGAGGAGGTATGGTCTGGACAATAGAGTAGTGAGGTGGGTTGCAAACTGGCTTACGGAGAGAAGCCAGAGAGTGGTAGTCAATGGTGTGGAGCCTAGTTGGAGGCCAGTATCTAGTGGAGTGCCTCAGGGGTCAGTACTGGGGCCAATGTTATTCAATATATTCATTAACGATTTGGACGAGGGAATAAAGTGTACTATCAGCAAGTTTGCTGATGACACTAAGCTGGGAGGGGTGGCTGACATGCCAGAAGGCTGTGCTGCCATCCGGTGGGACTTGGACAGGCTGGAGAGTTGGGCGGGGAATAACCTAATGAAATTTAACAAGGGAAAGTGTAGAGTCCTGCATCTGGGCAGGAACAACCCCAGGTTCCAGTATAGGTTGGGAAATTACATAGTAGAGAGCACTGTAGAGGAAAGGGACCTGGGGGTCCTGGTGGACAGCAGGATGACCATGAGCCAGCACTGTGCCCTTGTGGCCAGGAAGGCCAAAGGCATCCCGGCATGTATTACGAGGGGGGTGGTTAGTAGATCGAGAGAGGTCCTCCTTCCCCTCTACTCCACCCTGGTGAGACCCCATCTAGAATGTTGTGTCCAGTTCTGGGACCCTCAGTTCAAGAAGGACAGGGAACTGCTGGAGAGGGTCCAGCGTAGGGCAACGAAGATGATGAAGGGAGTGGAGCACCTCCCTTATGAAGAAAGGCTGAGGGAGCTGGGGCTCTTTAGTTTGGAGAAGAGGAGACTAAGGGGGGACCTTATAAATGTTTATAAATATATAAAAGGTGAGTGCCATGAGGATGGAGCCAGGCTCTTCTCGGTGGCCAACAATGATAGGACAAGGGGTAAAGGGATAAAGCTGGAACACAAGAGGTTCCACTTAAATTTGAGAAAAAACTTCTCAGTAAGGGTGACAGAACACTGGAACAGGCTGCCCAGGGAGGTTGTAAAGTCTCATTCTCTGGAGACATTCAAAACCCGCCTGCACATGTTTCTGTGTGACCTCATTTAGGGATTCCTGCTCCAGCAGGGGGATTGGACTAGATGATCTTTTGAGGTCCCTTCCAATCTCAAACATACTGTGATAATGTGATACTGTGATCCCTGCACCAAACCACCAAGACAGCCTAAGGAGATCTGCAGTTTCTTTTTTTGTACTGCCAGCAGATTGTGGAAGTACAGTATAAAAACCATCCTTATGGAGAGATCTTCGTATTTTAGGCTTAGTCTAAGTGTCTCAAGTAGCTGGAGTTTTTGCTTGGGTCTAATCCATAAGGTCTTATGGCTTTCCTCCTCGTCTGAAGACGAATGTGCTAGAAACTATAAAGCAAAAAAATGTCCTGCAGTCTTGCCTGTCCTTGCCTGTCCTTGACTTGCCTCATTTTCTTCTCATCTCTGTCCCATCCTCTCTCACTAACCCCTCGTCTGGCTGCATGTCTCTTCTTTCCTATTCTCTTTCCTTTTCTCTGGCTCTCCTGCTTCCTGCCTCTTTTCTTGCAATTCCTCCATTTCACTCGTGCAGACCAACACTACTTTTTATTCTTCCTTCACTTTCTCCTGCTCCCTTCGCTCTCTCCCTCTGTCACATATCTTTCTTCCCGACTTGTCTCTTGGAGACTTTGGGCCAATTTGGCCCTAAGTCTGGGCATGGTTTGACAAGTTTTCAGAGACCTGGCTGGTGACAGCAGGGACAGCAGGCAGTGACAGGCCTGGGGCTGACAGGCTCCCCATCCCCTAGGGGGCACCTGGCTGCCACACCCAGCTGACATAGAACCTTTGTCACAATGCCCGCTACCGTGGCGAGGATGTGGTGACTCTGCAGGTGACAGGGACACTGCAGGACTTGGTGTCAACTCAGCAATTTCTCAGTTCTCCAAAGAAGCGGAGTTCTGCAAATTGCTGCCTTTGCTCTTGAAAGGGTGCCATCAGGTGGGTTTTTTGGTGTAATACACTAAAAACCAGAGCAGAAATGGCGAAATATTCCCATGATATGCGTGGTCCCTGCACCAAAGCACCATGACTCAGTCTAAGGAGATCTGCAGCTTATTTTTTTATACTGCCAGCAGATTGTGGAAGTACAGTATAAAAACCATCCTTATGGAGAGATCTTCCTATTTCAGGCTTAATCTAAGTGTCTCAGATAGCTGGGGTTTTTGCTTGGGCCTAATCGATAGGGTCTTACGGCTTTCCTCCTCGTCTAAAGACGAATGTGCTAGAAACTATAAAGCAAAAAAATATCCTCCAGCCAAGCCTTGCCTTGCCTGTCCTAGCCTTGCCTTCTTTCCTTCTCATCCTGTTCTCTGTCCCATCCTCTCTCACTAAGCCCTCGTCTGGCTGCATGTCTCTTCTTTCCTTTTCTCTCACTCTCCTGCTTCCTGCCTCTTTTCTTGCAATTCCTCCATCTCACTCCTGCAGCCCAACACTACTTTTTATTCTTCCTTCCCTTTCTCCTGTTCCCTTTGCTTTCTCCCTCTGTCCCATATCTTTCTTCCCGACTTGTCTCTTGCAGACTTTGGGCCAAACTGGCCCCATGTCTGGGCATGGTTTGACAAGTTTTCAGAGGACTGGCTGGTGACAGCAGGGACAGCAGGCAGTGACAGGCCCGGGGCTGACAGGCTCCCCATCCCCTAGGGGGCGCCTGGCTGCCACACCCAGCTGACATAGAACCTTTGGCACAATGCCCGCTACCGTGGCGAGAATGCAGTGACTCTGCAGGTGACAGGGACACTGGATGACTTAGTGTCAGCTCAGCAATTTCTCAGTTCTCCAAAGAAGCAGAATTCTGCAAATTGCTGCCTTTGCACTTGGAAGGATGCCATCAGGTGGGTGTTTTGGTGTAATACACTGAAAACCAGAGCAGAAATGTTGAAATATTCCCATGATATTCATGGTACCTGCACCAAAGCACCATGACTCAGCCTAAGGAGATCTGCAGCTTATTTTTTTGTACTGCCTGCAGATTGTGGAACTGCAGTATGAAACCTATCCTTATGGAGACATCTTCGTATTTTAGGCTTAGTCTAAGTGTCTCAAGTAGCTGGGGTTTTTGCTTGGGTCTAATCCAGAGGGTCTTACGGCTTTCCTCCTCGTCTGAAGACGAATGTGCTAGAAACTATAAAGCAAAAAAATGTCCTGCAGTCTCGCCTTGCCTTGCCTGTCCTTGACTTGCCTCATTTTCTTCTCATCCTCTTCTCTGTCCTATCCTCGCTCACTAAGCCCACGTCTGGCTGCATGTCTGTTCTTTCCTATCTTCTCTCCTTTTCTCTGACTCTCCTGCTTCCTGCCTCTTTTATTGCAGTTCCTCCATCTCACTCCTGCCGCCCAACACTACTTTTTATTCTTCCTTCCCTTTCTCCTGCTCCCTTCGCTTTCTCCCTCTGTCCCATATCTTTCGTCCCGACTTGTCTCTTTTAGACTTTGGGCCAAATTGGCCCCAAGTCTGGACATGGTTTGATCTGTTTTCAGAGGCCTGGCTGGTGACAGCAGGGACACCAGGCAGTGACAGGCCTGGGGCTGACAGGCACCCCATCCCCTAGGGGGCATCTGGCTGCCACACCCAGCTGACATAGAACCTTTGTCACAATGCCCGCTACCGTGGCGAGGATGCGGTGACTCTGCAGGTGACAGGGACACTGCAGGACTTGGTGTCAGCTCAGCAATTTCTCAGTTCCCCAAAGAAGCAGAATTCTGCAAATTGCTGCCTTTGCTCTTGAAGGATGTCATCAGGTGGGTGTTTTGGTGTAATACACTGAAAACCAGAGCAGAAATGGTGAAATATTCCCATGATATGCATGGTCCCTGCCCCAAAGCACCATGACTCAGCCTAAGGTAATCCAGCAGCTTCTTTTTTTGTACTGCCAGCAGATTGTGGAAGTACAGTATAAAAACCATCCTTATGGAGAGATCTTGGTATTTTAGGCTTAGTCTAAGTGTCTCAGGTAGCTGGGGTTTTGGCTTGGGCCAAACCTGCACGGTGTTATGGCTTTCCTCCTAGTCTGAAGACGAATGTGCTAGAAACAATAAAGCAAAAAAATGTCCTGCAGCCTTGCCTTGCCTTCCCTGTACTTGCCTGTCCTTGCCTTGCCTTATTTCCTTCTCATCCTGCTGTCTGTCCCATCCTCTGTCACTAACCCCTCGTCTGGCTGCATGTCTCTTCTTTCCTTGTCTCTCACTCTCCTGCTTCTTGCAATTGCAATTGCAATTGCTTTTCTTGCAATTCCTCCATCTCACTCCTGCAGCCCAACACTACTTTTTATTCTTACTTCCCTTTCTCCTGCTTCCTTCGCTCTCTCCCTCTGTCCCATATCTTTCTTCCCGACTTGTCTGTTGGAGACATTGGGCCAAATTGGCCCCAAGTCTGGGCATGGTTTGACAAGTTTTCAGAGGCCTGGGTGCTGACAGCAGGGACAGCAGGCAGTGACAGGCCCGGGGCTGACAGGCTCCCCATCCCCTAGGGGGCACCTGGCTGCCACACCCAGCTGACATAGAACCTTTGTCACAATGCCCGCTACCGTGGCGAGGATGCGGTGACTCTGCAGGTGACAGGGACACTGCAGGACTTGGTTTCAGCTCAGCAATTCTCAGTTCTCCAAAGAAGTAGAATTCTGCAAATTGCTGCCTTTGCTCTTGAAAGGATGTCATCAGGTGGGTGTTTTGGTGTAATAAACTAAAAACCAGAGCAGAAATGGTGAAATATTCCCATGATATGCGTGGTCCCTGCACCAAAGCACCATGACTCAGCCTAAGGAGATCTGCAGCTTCTTTTTTTGTACTGCCAGCAGATTGTGGGAGGACAGTATAAAAACCATCCTTATGGAGAGATCTTCCTATTTTATGTTTAGTCTAAGTGTCTCAAGTAGCTGGGGTTTTTGCTTGTGCCTAATCTTTACGGTGTTATGGCTTTCCTCCTAGTCTGAAGACGAATGTGCTAGAAACTATAAAGCAAAAGTGTCCTGCAGCCTAGCCTTGCCTTCCTGTCCTTGCCTGTCCTTGCCTTGCCTTATTTCCTTCTCATCCTGTTCTCTGTCCTATCCTCGCTCATCAACCCCTCGTCTGGCTGCATGTCTCTTCTTTCCTTTTCTCTCACTCTCCTGCTTCCTACCTCTTTTCTTACAATTCCTTCATCTCACTCCAGCATCCGAACACTACTTTTTATTCTTCCTTCCCTTTCTCCTGCTCCCTTCGGTCTCTCCATCGGTCCCATATCTTTCTTCCCGACTTGTCTATTGGAGATTTTGGGCCAAATTGGCCCCATGTCTGGGCATGGTTTGACAAGTTTTCAGAGGCCTGGGTGCTGACAGCAGGGACAGCAGGCAGTGACAGGCCCGGGGCTGACAGGCTCCCCATCCCCTACGTGGCACCTGGCTGCCACACCCAGCTGACATAGAACCTTTGGCACAATGCCCGCTACCGTGGCAAGGATGCGGTGACTCTGCAGGTACACAGGGACACTGCAGGACTTGGTGTCAGCTCAGAAATTTCTCAGTTCTCCAAAGAAGTAGAATTCTGCAAATTTCTACCTTTGCTCTTGAAAGGATGTCATCAGGTGGGTGTTTTGGTGTAATACACTAAAAACCAGAGCAGAAATGGTGAAATATTCCCATGATATGCATGCTTTCTGCACCAAAGCACCATGACTCAGCCTAAGGAGATCTGCAGCTTCTTTTTTTGTACTGCCAGGAGATTGTGGAAGTACAGTATAAAAACCATCCTTATGGAGAGATCTTCCTATTTTAGGCTTAGTCTAAGTGTCTCAAGCAGCTGGGGTTTTTTCCTGCGCCTAATCCATACAGTCTTACAGCTTTCCTTCTAGTCTGAAGACGAATGTGCTAGAAACTATAAAGCAAAAAAATATCCTACAGCCTAGCCTTGCCTTGCCTGTCCTTGCCTGTCCTTGCCTTGCCTTATTTCCTTCTCATCCTGTTCTCTGTCCCATCCTATCTCACTAACCCCTCATCTCACTGCATGTCTCTTCTTTCCTTTTCTCTCACTCTTTTGCTTCCTGCCTCTTTTCTTGCAATTCCTCCATCTCACTCCTGCAGCCCAACACTACTTTTTATTCTTCCTTCCCTTTCTTCTGCTCCCTTCGCTCTCTCCCTCTGTCCCATATCTTTCTTCCGGACTTGTCTTTTGGAGACTTTGGGCCAAATTGGCCCCAAGTCTGGGCATGGTTTGACAAGTTTTCAGAGGCCTGGCTGGTGACTGCAGGGACACCAGGCAGTGACAGGCCTGGGGCTGACAGGCTTCCCATACCCTAGGGGGCGCCTGGCTGCCACACCCAGCTGACATAGAACCTTTGGCACAATGCCCGCTACCGTGGCGAGGATGCGATGACTCAGCAGGTGACAGGATCAATGCAGGACTTGGTGTCAGCTCAGCAATTTCTCAGTTCTCCAAAGAAGCGGAATTCTGCAAATTGCTGCCTTTGCTCTTGAAAGGATGTCATCAGGTGGGTGTTTTCGTGTAATATACTAAAAACCAGAGCAGAAATGGTGAAATATTCCCATGATATGTATGCTCTCTGCACCAAAGCACCATGGCTCAGCCTAAGGAGATCTGCAGCTTATTTTTTTGTACTGCCAGCAGATTGTGGAAGTACAGTATAAAAACCATCCTTGTGGAGAGATCTTCCTATTTTAGGCTTAGTCTAAGTGTCTCATTTAGCTGGGGTTTTTGCTTGGGGCTAATCCATACGGTCTTATGGCTTTCCTCCTAGTCTGAAGACGAATGTGCTAGAAACTACAAAGCAAAAAAGTATGCTGCAGCCTAGCCTTGCCTTCCTGTCCTTGCCTTGCCTTATTTCCTTCTCATCCTGTTCTCTGTCCCATCCTATCTCACTAACCCCTCATCTCGCTGCATGTCTCTTCTTTCCTTTTCTCTCACTCTTTTGCTTCCTGCCTCTTTTCTTGCAATTCCTCCATCTCACTCCTGCAGCCCCATACTACTTTTTATTCCTCCTTCCATTTCTCCTGCTCCCTTCGCTCTCTCCCTCTGTCCCATATCTTTCTTCCGGACTTGTCTTTTGGAGACTTTGGGCCAAATTGGCCCCAAGTCTGGGCATGGTTTGACAAGTTTTCAGAGGCCTGGCTGGTGACAGCAGGGACAGCAGGCAGTGACAGGCCTGGGGCTGACAGGCTCCCCATCCCCTAGGGGGCGCCTGGCTGCCACACCCAGCTGACATAGAACCTTTGTCACAATGCCTGCTACCGTGGTGAGGATGCGGTGACTCTGCAGGTGACAGGGACACTGCAGGACTTGGTGTCAGCTCAGAAATTTCTCAGTGCTCCAAAGAAGCGGAATTCTGCAAATTGCTGCCTTTGCTCTTGAAAGGATGTCATCAGGTGGGTGTTTTGGTGTAATAAACTAAAAACCAGAGCAGAAATGTTCCCATGATATGCATGCTCTCTGCACCAAAGCACCATGACTCAGCCTAAGGAGATCTGCAGCTTCTTTTTATGTGCTGCCAGCAGATTGTGGAAGTACAGTATAAAAACAATCCTTATGGAGAGATCTTCCTATTTTAGGCTTAGTCTAAGTGTCTCAGGTAGCTGGGGTTTTTGCTTGGGCCT
Organism: Columba livia; assembly: GCF_036013475.1. Classification (NCBI taxonomy): domain Eukaryota; kingdom Metazoa; phylum Chordata; class Aves; order Columbiformes; family Columbidae; genus Columba; species Columba livia. Next base: position 307,562 of record NW_027043012.1, read on the forward strand.
AATCCATACGGTCTTTTGGCTTTCCTCCTAGTCTGAAGACGAATGTGCTAGAAACTATAAAGCAAAAAAGTGTCCTGCAGCCTAGCCTTGCCTCCACTGTCCTTGCCTCTCCTTGCCTTGCCTTATTTCCTTCTCATCCTGTTCTCTGTCCCATCCTCTCTCACTAACCCCTCGTCTGGCTGCATGTCTCTTCTTTCCTTTTCTCTCACTCTCCTGCTTCCTGCCTCTTTTCTTGCAGTTCCTCCATCTCACTCCTGCAGCCCCATACTTCTTTTTATTCTTCCTTCCCTTTCTCCTGCTCCCTTCGCACTCTCCCTCTGTCCCATATCGTTCTTCCCGACTTGTCTCTTGGAGACTTTGGGCCAAATTGGCCCCAAGTCTGAGCACGGTTTGACAAGTTTTCAGAGGCCTGGCTGGTGACAGCAGGGACAGCAGGCAGTGACAGGCCTGGGGCTGACAGGCTCCCCATCACCTAGATGGTGCCTGGCTGCCACATCCAGCTGACATAGAACCTTTGTCACAATGTCCGCTACCGTGGTGAGGATGCGGTGACTCTGCAGGTGACAGGGACTCTACAGGACTTGATGTCAGCTCAGCAGTTTCTCAGTTCACCAAAGAAGCAGAATTCTGCAAATTGCTGCTTTTGCTCTTGAAAGGATATCATCAGGTGGGTGTTTTGGTGTAATATACTGAAAACCTGAGCAGAAATGGTGAAATATTCCCATGATATGCATGGTCCCTGCACCAAAGCACCATGACTCAGCCTAAGGAGATCTGCAGCTTCTTTTTTTGTACTGCCAGCAGATTGTGGAAGTACAGTATAAAAACCATCCTTATGGAGAGATGTTGGTATTTTAGGCTTAGTCTAGGTGTCTCAGGTAGCTGGGGTTTTTGCTTGGGCCTAATCCATACGGTCTTATGGCTTTCCTCCTAGTCTGAAGACGAATGTGCTAGAAACTATAAAGCAAAAAAGTGTCCTGCAGCCTAGCCTTGCCTTCCCTGTCCTTGCCTGTCCTTGCCTTGCCTAATTTCCTTCTCATCCTGTTGTCTGTCCCATCCTCTCTCACTAACCCCTCGTCTGGCTGCATGTCTCTTCTTTCCTTTTCTCTTGCTCTCCTGCTTCCTGCCTCTTTTCTTGCAATTCCTCCATCTCACTCCTGCAGCCCAACACTACTTTTTATTCTCCCTTCCCTTTCTCCTGCTCCCTTCGCTCTCTCCCTCTGTCCCATATCTTTCTTCCCAACTTGTCTCTTGGAGTTTTTGGGCCAAATTGGCCCCATGTCTGGGCATGGTTTGACAAGTTTTCAGAGGCCTGGCTGGTGACAGCAGGGACAGCAGGCAGTGACAGGCCTGGGGCTGACAGGCTCCCCATCCCCTAGGGGGCGCCTGGCTGCCACACCCAGCTGACATTGAACCTTTGTCACAATGCCCGCTACCGTGGCGAGGATGCGGTGACTCTGCAGGTGACAGGGACACTGCAGGACTTGGTGTCAGCTCAGCAATTTCTCAGTTCTCCAAGGAAGCGGAATTCTGCAAATTGCTGCCTTTGCTCTTGAAAGGATGTCATCAGGTGGGTGTTTTCTTGTAATATACTAAAAACCAGAGCAGAAATGGTGAAATATTCCCATGATATGCATGGTCCCTGCACCAAAGCACCATGACTCAGCCTAAGGAGATCTGCAAATTCTTTTTTTATACTGCCAGCAGATTGTGGAAGTACAGTATAAAAACCATCCTTATGGACAGATCTTCCTATTTTAGGCTTAGTCTAAGTGTCTCAGGTAGCTGGGGTTTTTGCTTGGGCCTAATCCATACGGTCTTATGGCTTTCCTCCTAGTCTGAAGACGAATGTGCTAGAAATTATAAAGCAAATACATGTCCTGCAGCCTAGCCTTGCCTTGCCTGTCCTTGCCTGTCCTAGCCTTGCCTTATGTCCTTCTCATCCTGTTCTCTGTCCCATCCTCTCTCACTAACCCCTCGTCTGGCTGCATGTCTCTTCTTTCCTTTTCTCTCACTCTCCTGCTTCCTGCCTCTTTTCTTGCAATTGTTCCATCTCACTCCTGCAGCCCAACACTACTTTTTATTCTTCCTTCCCTTTCTCCTGCTCCCTTCGCTCTCTCCCTCTGTCCCATATCTTTCTTCCGGACTTGTCTTTTGGAGACTTTGGGCCAAATTGGCCCCAAGTCTGGGCATGGTTTGACAAGTTTTCAGAGGCCTGGCTGGTGACAGCAGGGACAGCAGGCAGTGACAGGCCTGGGGCTGACAGGCTCCCCATCCCCTAGGGGGCGCCTGGCTGCCACACCCAGCTGACATAGAACCTTTGTCACAATGCCTGCTACCGTGGTGAGGATGCGGTGACTCTGCAGGTGACAGGGACACTGCAGGACTTGGTGTCAGCTCAGAAATTTCTCAGTGCTCCAAAGAAGCGGAATTCTGCAAATTGCTGCCTTTGCTCTTGAAAGGATGTCATCAGGTGGGTGTTTTGGTGTAATAAACTAAAAACCAGAGCAGAAATGTTCCCATGATATGCATGCTCTCTGCACCAAAGCACCATGACTCAGCCTAAGGAGATCTGCAGCTTCTTTTTATGTGCTGCCAGCAGATTGTGGAAGTACAGTATAAAAACAATCCTTATGGAGAGATCTTCCTATTTTAGGCTTAGTCTAAGTGTCTCAGGTAGCTGGGGTTTTTGCTTGGGCCTAATCCATACGGTCTTTTGGCTTTCCTCCTAGTCTGAAGACGAATGTGCTAGAAACTATAAAGCAAAAAAGTGTCCTGCAGCCTAGCCTTGCCTCCACTGTCCTTGCCTCTCCTTGCCTTGCCTTATTTCCTTCTCATCCTGTTCTCTGTCCCATCCTCTCTCACTAACCCCTCGTCTGGCTGCATGTCTCTTCTTTCCTTTTCTCTCACTCTCCTGCTTCCTGCCTCTTTTCTTGCAGTTCCTCCATCTCACTCCTGCAGCCCCATACTTCTTTTTATTCTTCCTTCCCTTTCTCCTGCTCCCTTCGCACTCTCCCTCTGTCCCATATCGTTCTTCCCGACTTGTCTCTTGGAGACTTTGGGCCAAATTGGCCCCAAGTCTGAGCACGGTTTGACAAGTTTTCAGAGGCCTGGCTGGTGACAGCAGGGACAGCAGGCAGTGACAGGCCTGGGGCTGACAGGCTCCCCATCACCTAGATGGTGCCTGGCTGCCACATCCAGCTGACATAGAACCTTTGTCACAATGTCCGCTACCGTGGTGAGGATGCGGTGACTCTGCAGGTGACAGGGACTCTACAGGACTTGATGTCAGCTCAGCAGTTTCTCAGTTCACCAAAGAAGCAGAATTCTGCAAATTGCTGCTTTTGCTCTTGAAAGGATATCATCAGGTGGGTGTTTTGGTGTAATATACTGAAAACCTGAGCAGAAATGGTGAAATATTCCCATGATATGCATGGTCCCTGCACCAAAGCACCATGACTCAGCCTAAGGAGATCTGCAGCTTCTTTTTTTGTACTGCCAGCAGATTGTGGAAGTACAGTATAAAAACCATCCTTATGGAGAGATGTTGGTATTTTAGGCTTAGTCTAGGTGTCTCAGGTAGCTGGGGTTTTTGCTTGGGCCTAATCCATACGGTCTTATGGCTTTCCTCCTAGTCTGAAGACGAATGTGCTAGAAACTATAAAGCAAAAAAGTGTCCTGCAGCCTAGCCTTGCCTTCCCTGTCCTTGCCTGTCCTTGCCTTGCCTAATTTCCTTCTCATCCTGTTGTCTGTCCCATCCTCTCTCACTAACCCCTCGTCTGGCTGCATGTCTCTTCTTTCCTTTTCTCTTGCTCTCCTGCTTCCTGCCTCTTTTCTTGCAATTCCTCCATCTCACTCCTGCAGCCCAACACTACTTTTTATTCTCCCTTCCCTTTCTCCTGCTCCCTTCGCTCTCTCCCTCTGTCCCATATCTTTCTTCCCAACTTGTCTCTTGGAGTTTTTGGGCCAAATTGGCCCCATGTCTGGGCATGGTTTGACAAGTTTTCAGAGGCCTGGCTGGTGACAGCAGGGACAGCAGGCAGTGACAGGCCTGGGGCTGACAGGCTCCCCATCCCCTAGGGGGCGCCTGGCTGCCACACCCAGCTGACATTGAACCTTTGTCACAATGCCCGCTACCGTGGCGAGGATGCGGTGACTCTGCAGGTGACAGGGACACTGCAGGACTTGGTGTCAGCTCAGCAATTTCTCAGTTCTCCAAGGAAGCGGAATTCTGCAAATTGCTGCCTTTGCTCTTGAAAGGATGTCATCAGGTGGGTGTTTTCTTGTAATATACTAAAAACCAGAGCAGAAATGGTGAAATATTCCCATGATATGCATGGTCCCTGCACCAAAGCACCATGACTCAGCCTAAGGAGATCTGCAAATTCTTTTTTTATACTGCCAGCAGATTGTGGAAGTACAGTATAAAAACCATCCTTATGGACAGATCTTCCTATTTTAGGCTTAGTCTAAGTGTCTCAGGTAGCTGGGGTTTTTGCTTGGGCCTAATCCATACGGTCTTATGGCTTTCCTCCTAGTCTGAAGACGAATGTGCTAGAAATTATAAAGCAAATACATGTCCTGCAGCCTAGCCTTGCCTTGCCTGTCCTTGCCTGTCCTAGCCTTGCCTTATGTCCTTCTCATCCTGTTCTCTGTCCCATCCTCTCTCACTAACCCCTCGTCTGGCTGCATGTCTCTTCTTTCCTTTTCTCTCACTCTCCTGCTTCCTGCCTCTTTTCTTGCAATTGTTCCATCTCACTCCTGCAGCCCAACACTACTTTTTATTCTTCCTTCCCTTTCTCCTGCTCCCTTCGCTCTCTCCCTCTGTCCCATATCTTTCTTCCCGACTTGTCTGTTGGAGACTTTGGACCAAATTGGCCCCATGTCTGGGCATGGTTTGACAAGTTTTCAGAGGCCTGTCTGGTGACAGCAGGGACAGCAGGCAGTGACAGGCGTGGGGCTGACAGGCTCCCCATCCCCTAGGGCCACCTCGGTGCCACACCCAGCTGACATAGAACCTTTGCAACAATGCCAGCTACTGTGGCGAGGATGCGGTGACTCCGCAGGTGAGAGGGACACTGCAGGACTTGGTGTCAGATCAGCAATTTCTCAGTTCTCCAAAGAAGTAGAATTCTGCCAAATTGCTGCCTTTGCTCTTGAAAGGATGTCATCAGGTGGGTGTTTTGGTGTAATACACTAAAAACCGGAGCAGAAATGGTGAAATATTCCCATGATATGCGTGGTCCCTGCACCAAAGCACCATAGAATCACAGAATCACAGAATCGACTGGGTTGGAAAAGACCTCAGAGATCATCGAGTCCAACCCTTGGTCCAACTCTAGTCCGTTTACTATATCATGGCACTAAGTGCCATGTCCAATCTCAGTTTAAAACCCTCTAGGGACGTCGAGTCCACTACCTCCCTGGGCAGGCCATTCCAGTGCCTGTCCACTCTCTCTGTAAAGAATTTCTTTCTAATATCCAGCCTAAATTTCCCCTGGTAGTATTTAAGCCCATGCCCCCTTGTCCTATTGCTATCTGCCTGGGAGAAGAGACCAATCCCCACCTGGCTATAACTTCCCTTCAGGTAGTTACTGAGAGTGATGAGGTCACCTCTAAGCCTCCCCTTCTGTAGACTAAACAACCCCAGCTCCCTCAGCCTCTCCTCATAGGTCTTACGTTCAAGTCCCTTCACCAGTCGTGTTGCTCTTCTCTGCACCCGCTCCAGCACTTCAATGTCTTTCCTGAACTGAGGGGCCCAGAACTGAACACAATACTCCAGGTGTGGCCTCACCAATGCAGAGTACAGGGGAAGGATCACTTCCCTTGTCCTGCTGACCACGCTGTTTTTGATACAGGACAGGATACCGTTGGCCTTCTTGGCCACCTGGGCACACTGTTGGCTCATGTTGAGCTTCCTGTCAATTAGCACCCCCAGGTCCCTTTCTGTCTGACTGCTCTCCAGCCACTCTGCGCCCAGCCTGTAGCGCTGCAGGGGGTTGTTGTGACCAAAGTGCAGCACCCAGCACTTGGCCTTATTGAACTCATCTCATTGGAATCAGCCCATTTTTCCAGTCTATCCAGATCCCTCTGCAGAGCCCTCCTGCCTTCCAGCAGGTCGACACTCCCTCCCAACTTGGTGTCATCAGCAAATTTGCTGATGATGGTCTCAATCCCCTCATCTAAATCATCAATAAAGATTTTAAACAGGACTGGACCCAACACTGACCCCTGGGGAACACCACTAATGACTGGCCGCCAGCTGGATGCAGCCCCATTCACCAGCACTCTCTGGGCCCGGCCCTCCAGCCAGTTCTTAACCCAGCATAGAGTATACTTGTCCAAGCCGTGGGCTACCAGCTTTTGCAAGAGTATATTATGGGAGACAGTGTCAAAGGCCTTGCTCAAGTCCACATAGACCACATCCACGGCTTTCCCCTCATCCACCAGCTGGGTCACCTGATCATAAAAGGAGATCAGGTTGGTCAGACAGGACCTGCCCCTCCTAAACCCATGCTGGCTGGGTCTGATCGCTTGTCCATCCTGAAGGTGCTGTGTGATTCCATTCAGGATGATCTGCTCCATAACCCTGCCAGGCACCGAGGTCAGGCTGACAGGCCTGTAGTTGCCAGGGTCAGCTCTGCAGCCCTTTTTGTGGACTGGGGTAACACTGGCCAATTTCCAATCATATGGGACCTCCCCAGTGAGCCAGGACTGTTGGAAGATGATGGAGAGCGGCTTGGCAAGTTCTTCTGCTAGCTCCCTCATCACCCTAGGATGGATCCCATCTGGTCCCATAGACTTATGAGGATCCAGATGGCTCAGTAAATCACCAACTATTTCCTCCTGGAATACAAGGGGCCTATTTGGCTTCCTATCTCTGTTAACCACCTCCAGAGATGAGTTGTCCTGAGGGCCACCTGTCTTACTGGTAAAAACTGAGGCAAAGTAGGTATTAAGTACCTCAGCTTTCTCCTCATCTTTGTTAACTATATTTTCTTCAGAGTCCAACAGAGAGTGGAGGTTTTCCTTGCCCCTCCTTTTCTTATTAACATATTTGAAGAAGGACTTTTTATTATCCCTGACAGAATTGGCCAAGTTAACTTCAAATTGCACTTTTGTTTCCCTGATCTTTTTTCTGCATGATCTAGCTATTTCCATAAATTCTTCATAAGTAGCCAGCCCTTTTTTCCACAGTTGGTAAAGTCTCCTTTTATTTCTGATTTCATTCAGAATCTCCCTGTTTAGCCAAGCCGGTTGTCTTCCCCGCTGGCTAGCCTTTCGGCACACTGGTATAGCCTGTTCCTGTGCACTCAAAACCACCTGCTTGAAGCATGTCGAACCCTCCTGGGCCCCCTTGTTTTTAAGCGTTGTTTCCCAGGGTATGCTCTGAACTAGACTTCTGAATAGGCAAAAATCTGCCCTCCGGAAGTCCAGCGTAGAGGTTTTGTTAATGGTTCTCCCTGCATCTCTGAGTATTGAAAATTTTATTATTTCATGGTCGCTATGCCCCAGGCGGCCTCCAACCACTACATCTCCCACCAGCCCTTCTCTGTTTGTAAACAGTAGGTCTAGCGGGGTCTTGCCCCTGGTGGGCTCATTTACCAGCTGATGAAAGAAATTGTCCTCTATACACTCAAGGAACTTCCTAGACTGCCTCTTCTGTGCAGTATTGAGCTCCCAGCAGATATCCGGCAGGTTAAAGTCACCCACAAGAACAAGGGCCGTCGATTTTGAGACATCTGCCAGCTGCTTGTAGAATAATTCATCTCCTTCATTGTCCTGGTTGGGCGGTCTATAACAGACACCCACGAGGATGTCAGCCTTGTTGGACTTCCCCCTGATTCTGGTCCACAGGCACTCAACCTTGTCACTGCTGACCTCAAGTTTAACAGAGTCGAGTGACTCTCTAACATATAAAGCCACCCCTCCACCTCTCCTCCCCTGCCTATCTTTTCTGAAGAGCTTGTAGCCACATATAGCAGCACTCCAGTCATATGAGTCATCCCAGCATGTTTCAGTGATGGCAACTATGTCATAGCTTTCCTGCTGCACGATGGCTTCCAGCTCCTCTTGTTTGCTGCCCATACTGCGTGCATTAGTGTACATGCACTTCAAGTGGGCTGCTGATTTCCCTCTTAATTCGGGCTTTCAATCCTTAGGCTGATCTTTGGAGAGCCTAGTTTCAATCCCTTCCCCCTTCAAACCTAGTTTAAAACCCTCCTGATCAGCCCTGCCAACTTATGGGCTGTAGTCCTCTTGCTCTCCCTAGAAGGATGAAGCCCATATGATTTGAGGAGACTGGGTACCACGGAGCTTGCCCCATGGTCAAAAAACCCAAAATTTTGACGGTGACACCAATCCTTAAGCCACCTGTTGATGAGATGGGCTTTTCTGATCCTCTCTTATTTAGTTCCTCATCCATCCCAGCTAGCACAGGAACTGAGGCAAATATCACTTGTGCTAACATCCCATGAACTGACTGACCCAGTGCTTTAAAGTCCTTTTTAATTATCTTGATACGCATTCTGTTGATGTCCTCGCTGCCAGCTAGGACTACTGACAGGGGACTACTAACCATGACTCAGCCTAAGGAGATCTGCAGCTTATTTTTATGTACTGCCAGCAGATTGTGGAAGTACAGTATAAAAACCATCCTTATGGAGAGATCTTCGTATTTTAGGCTTAGTCTAAGTGTCTCAAGTAGCTGGGGTATTTGCTTGGGCCTAATCCATACGGTCTTATGGCTTTCCTCCTAGACTGAAGATGAATGTGATAGAATCTATAAAGCAAAAAAGTGTTCTGCACCCTATCTTTGCATTGCCTGTCCTTGCCAGTCCTTGCCTTGCCTTATTTCACTCTCATCCTGTTCTCTGCCCCATCCTCTCTCACTAAGCCCTCGTCTCGCTGCATGTCTCTTCTTTCCTTTTCTCTCACTCTCCTGCTTCCTGCCTCTTTTCTTGCAATTCCTCCATCTCACTCCTGCAGCCCAACACTACATTTTATTCTTCCTTCCCTTTCTCCTGCTCCCTTCGCTCTCTCCCTCTGTCCCATATCTTTCTTCCCGACTTGTCTCTTGGAGACTTTGGGCCAAATTGGCCCCACGTCTGGGCATGGTTTGACAAGTTTTCAGAGGCCTGGCTGGTGACAGCAGGGACACCAGGCAGTGACAGGCCTGGGGCTGACAGGCTCCCCATCCCCTAGGGGGCGCCTGGCTGCCACACCCAGCTGACATAGAACCTTTGTCACAATGCCCGCTACCGTGGCGAGGATGCGGTGACTCTACAGGTGACAGAGACACTGCAGGACTTGGTGTCAGCTCAGCAATTTCTCACTTCCCCAAAGAAGCGGAATTCTGCAAATTGCTGCCTTTGCTCTTGAAAGGATGTCATCAGGTTGTTGTTTTGGTGTAATACACTAAAAATCAGAGCAGAAATGGTGAAATATTCCCATAGTATGCGTGGTCCCTGCCCCAAAGCACCATGACTCAGCCTAAGGAGATCTGCAGCTTCTTTTTTTGTACTGCCAGCAGATTGTGGAAGTACAGTATAAAAACCATCCTTATGGAGAGATCTTCCTATTTTAGGCTTAGTCTAAGTGTCTCAGGTAGCCGGGGTTTTTGCTTGGGCCTAATCCATACGGTCTTATGGCTTTCCTCCTAGTTTGAAGACAAATGTGCTAGAAACTATAAAGCATAAAAGTGTCCTGCAGCCTAGCTTTGACTTGCCTGTCCTTGCCTGTCCTTACCTTGCCTTATTTCCTTCTCCTCCTGTTCTCTTTCCCATCCTCTCTCACTAAACCCTCGTCTGGCTGCATGTCTCTTCTTTGTTTTCTCTGACTCTCCTGCTTCCTGCCTCTTTTCTTGCAATTCCTCCATCTCACTCCTGCAGCCCAACACTACTTTTTATTCTTCCTCCCCTTTCTCCTGCTCCCTTCGCTCTCTCCCTCTGTCCCATATCTTTCTTCCCAACTTGCCTCTTCTACATTTTGGGCCAAATTGGCCCCAAGTCTGGGCGTGGTTTGACAAGTTTTCAGAGGCCTGGCTGGTGACAGCAGGGACAGCAGGCAGTGACAGGCCCGGGTCTGAAAGGCTCCCCATCCCCTAGGGGGCGCCTGGCTGCCACACCCAGCTGACATAGAACCTTTGTCACAATGCCCGCTACCGTGGCGAGGATGCGGTGACTCTGCAGGTGACAGGGACACTGCAGGACTTGGTGTCAGCTCAGCAATTTCTAAGTTCTCCAAAGAAGCGGAATTCTGCAAATTGCTGCCTTTGCTCTTGAAAGGATGTCATCAGGTGGGTGTTTTGGGGTAATACACGAAAACCAGAGCAGAAATGGTGAAATATTCCCATGATGTGCATGGTCCCTGCCCCAAAGCACCATGACTCAGCCTAAGGAGATCTGTAGCTTATTTTTTTGTACTGCCAGCAGATTGTGGAAGTACAGTATAAAAACCATCCTTATGGACAGATCTTCCTATTTTAGGCTTAGTCTAAGCGTCTCAGGTAGATGGGGTTTTTGCTTGGGCCTAATCCTTACGGTCTTGTGGCTTTCCTCCTAGTCTGAAGACGAATGTGCTAGAAACTATAAAGCAAAAACATGTCCTGCAGCCTAGCCTTGCCTTGCCTGTCCCAGCCTTGCCTTATGTCCTTCTCATCCTGTTCTCTGTCCCATCCTCTCTCACTAAGCCCTCGTCTGGCTGCATGTCTCTTCTTTCCTTTTCTCATTCTCCTGCTTCCTGCCTCTTTTCTTGCAATTCCTCCATCTCACTCCTGCAGCCCAACACTACTTTTTATTCTTCCTTCCCTTTCTCCTGCTCCCTTCGCTTTCTCCCTCTGGCCCATATCTTTCTTCCCGACTTGTCTCTTGGAGACTTTGGGCCAAACTGGCCCCAAGTCTGGGCATTTTTTAAACAAGTTTTCAGAGGCCTGGCTGGTGGCAACAGGGACACCAGGCAGTGACAGGCCCGGGGCTGACAGGTTCCCCATCCCCTAGGGGGCGCCTGGCTCCCACACCCAGCTGATATAGAACCTTTGTCACAATGCCCGCTACCGTGGCTAGGATCCGGTGGCTCTGCAGGTGACAGAGACACTGCAGGACTTGGTGTCAGCTCAGCAATTTCTCACTTCCCCTAAGAAGTGGAATTCTGCAAATTGCTGCCTTTGCTCTTGAAAGGATGTCATCAGGTGGGTGTTTTGGTGTCATACACTGAAAACAGAGCAGAAACTGTGAAATATTCCCATGATATGCATGGTCCCTGCCCCAAAGCACCATGACTCAGCCTAAGGAGATCTTCAGCTTATTTTTTTGTACTGCCAGCAGATTGTGGAAATACAGTATAAAAACCAGCCTTATGGAGAGATCTTGGTATTTTAGGCTTAGTCTAAGTGTCTCAAGTAACTGGGGTTTTTGCTTGGGCCTAATCCATACGGTCTTATGGCTTTCCTCCTAGTCTGAAGACGAATGTGCTAGAAACTATAAAGCAAAAACATGTCCTGCAGCCTAGCCTTGCCTTGCCTGTCCTTGCCTGTCCCAGACTTGCCTTATGTCCTTCTCATCCTGTTCTCTGTCCCATCCTCTCTCACTAACCTCTCTTCTGGCTGCATGTCTCTTCTTTCCTTTTCTCTCACTCTCCTGCTTCCTGCCTCTTTTCTTGCAATTCCTCCATCTCACTCCTGCAGACCAACACTACTTTTTATTCTTCCTTCCCTTTCTCCTGCTCCCTTCGCTTTCTCCCTCTGTCCCATATCTTTCTTCCCGACTTGTCTCTTGCAGACTTTGGGCCAAATTGGCCCCAAGTCTGGGCATGGTATGACAAGTTTTCAGAGGCCTGGCTGGTGGCAACAGGGACACCAGGCAGTGACAGGCCCGGGGCTGACAGGTTCCCCATCCCCTAGGGGGCGCCTGGCTCCCACACCCAGCTGATATAGAACCTTTGTCACAATGCCCGCTACCGTGGCTAGGATCCGGTGGCTCTGCAGGTGACAGGGACACTGCAGGACTTGGTGTCAGCTCAGCAATTTCTCACTTCCCCTAAGAAGTGGAATTCTGCAAATTGCTGCCTTTGCTCTTGAAAGGATGTCATCAGGTGGGTGTTTTGGTGTCATACACTGAAAACAGAGCAGAAACTGTGAAATACTCCCATGATATGCATGGTCCCTGCCCCAAAGCACCATGACTCAGCCTAAGGAGATCTTCAGCTTATTTTTTTAATACAGCCAGCATATAGTGGAAGTACAGTATAAAAACCATTCTTTATGGAGAGATCTTGGTATTTTAGGCTTAGTCTAAGAGTCTCAAGTAGCTGGGGTTTTTGCTTGGGCCTAATCCATACGCTCTTATGGCTTTCCTCCTAGTCTGAAGACGAATGTGCTATAAACTATAAAGCAAAAACATGTCCTGCAGCCTAGCCTTGCCTTGCCTGTCCTTGCCTTGCCTTATTTCCTTCTCATCCTGTTCTCTGTCCCATCCTTTCTCACTAACCCCTCGTCTGGCTGCATGTCTCTTCTTTCCTTTTCTCTCACTCTCCTGCTTCCTGCCTCTTTTCTTGCAATTCCTCCATCTCACTCCTGCAGCCCAACACTACTTTTTATTCTTCCTTCCCTTTCTCCTGCTCCCTTTGCTCTCTCCTTCTGTCCCATATATTTCTTCCCGACTTGTCTCTTGCAGACTTTGGGCCATACTGGCCCCAAGTCCTGGCATGGTTTGACAAGTTTTCAGAGGCCTGGCTGGTGGCAGCAGGGACACCAGGCAGTGACAGGCCCGGGGCTGACAGGCTCCCCATCCCCTAGGGGGCGCCTGGCTGCCACACCCAGCTGACATAGAACCTTTGTCACAATGCCCGCTACCGTGGCGAGGATGCGGTGGCTCTGCAGGTGACAGGGACACTGCAGGACTTGGTGTCAGCTCAGCAATTTCTCACTTCCCCTAAGAAGGGGAATTCTGCAAATTGCTGCCTTTGCTCTTGAAAGGATGTCATCAGGTGGGTGTTTTGGTGTCATACACTGAAAGCAGAGCAGAAACTGTGAAATATTCCCATGATATGCATGGTCCCTGCCCCAAAGCACCATGACTCAGCCTAAGGAGATCTGCAGCTTATTTTTTTGTACTGCTAGCAGATTGTGGAAGTACAGTATAAAAACCATCCTTATGGAGAGATCTTGGTATTTTAGGCTTAGTCTAAGTGTCTCAAGTAGCTGGGGTTTTTGCTCGGGCCTAATCCATACGGTCTTATGGCTTTCCTCCTAGTCTGAAGACGAATGTGCTAGAAACTATAAAGCAAAAACATGTCCTGCAGCCTAGCCTTGCCTTGCCTGTCCTAGCCTTGCCTTATGTCCTTCTCATGCTGTTCTCTGTCCCATCCTCTCTCACTAACCCCTCGTCTGGCTGCATGTCTCTTCTTTCCTTTTCTCTCACTCTCCTGCTTCCTGCCTCTTTTCTTGCAATTCCTCCATCTCACTCCTGCAGCCCAACACTACTTTTTATTCTTCCTTCCCTTTCTCCTGCTCCCTTCGCTTTCTCCCTCTGTCCCATATCTTTTTTCATGACTTGTCTCTTGGAGACTTTGGGCCAAACTGGCCCCAAGTCTGGGCATGGTTTGACAAGTTTTCAGAGGCGTGGCTGGTGGCAGCAGGGACACCAGGCAGTGACAGGCCCGGGGCTGACAGGCTCCCCATCCCCTAGGGGGCGCCTGGCTGCCACACCCAGCTGACATAGAACCTTTGTCACAATGCCCGCTGCCGTGGCGAGGATGCGGTGGCTCTGCAGGTGACAGGGACACTGCAGGACTTGGTGTCAGCTCAGCAATTTCTCACTTCCCCTAAGAAGGGGAATTCTGCAAATTGCTGCCTTTGCTCTTGAAAGGATGTCATCAGGTGGGTGTTTTGGTGTCATAAACTGAAAACAGAGCAGAAACTGTGAAATATTCCCATGATATGCACGGTCCATGCCCCAAAGCACCATGACTCAGCCTAAGGAGATCTGCAGCTTATTTTTTTGTACTGCCAGCAGATTGTGGAAGTACAGTATAAAAACCATCCTTATGGAGAGATCTTGGTATTTTAGGCTTAGTCTAAGTGTCTCAAGTAACTGGGGTTTTTGCTTGGGCCTAATCCATACGGTCTTATGGCTTTCCTCCTAGTCTGAAGACGAATGTGCTAGAAACTATAAAGCAAAAACATGTCCTGCAGCCTAGCCTTGCCTTGCCTGTCCTTGCCTGTCCTAGCCTTGCCTTCTTTCCTTCTCATCCTGTTCTCTGTCCCATCCTCTCTCACTAACCCCTTGTCTGGCTGCATGTCTCTTCTTTCCTTTTCTCTCACTCTCCTGCTTCCTGCCTCTTTTCTTGCAATTCCTTCATCTCACTCCTGCAGCCCAACCCTAATTTTTACTCTTCCTTCCCTTTCTCCTGCTCCCTTCGCTTTCTCCCTCTGTCCCATATCTTTCTTCCTGACTTGTCTCTTGCAGACTTTTGGGCCAAACTGGCCCCAAGTCTGGGCATGGTTTGACAAGTTTTCAGAGGGACACCAGGCAGTGACAGGCCCGGGGCTGACAGGCTCCCCATCCCCTAAGGGGCACCTGGCTGCCACACCCAGCTGACATAGAACCTTTGTCACAATGCCCGCTACCGTGGCGAGGATGCGGTGGCTCTGCAGGTGACAGGGACACTGCAGGACTTGGTGTCAGCTCAGCAATTTCTCACTTCCCCTGAGAAGCGGAATTCTGCAAATTGCTGCCTTTGCTCTTGAAAGGATGTCGTGAGGTGGGTGTTTTGGTGTCATACACTGAAAACAGAGCAGAAACTGTGAAATATTCCCATGATATGCATGGTCCCTGCCCCAAAGCACCATGACTCAGCCTAAGGAGATCTGCAGCTTATTTTTTTGTACTGCCAGCAGATTGTGGAAGTACAGTATAAAAACCATCCTTATGGAGAGATCTTGGTATTTTAGGCTTAGTCTAAGTGTCTCAAGTAGCTGGGGTTTTTGCTTGGGCCTAATCCATACGGTCTTATGGCTTTCCTCCTAGTCTGAAGACGAATGTGCTAGAATCTATAAAGCAAAAACATGTCCTGCAGCCTAGCCTTGCCTTGCCTGTCCTTGCCTGTCGCAGACTTGCCTTATGTCCTTCTCATCCTGTTCTCTGTCCCATCCTCTCTCACTAACCTCTCTTCTGGCTGCATGTCTCTTCTTTCCTTTTCTCTCACTCTCCTGCTTCCTGCCTCTTTTCTTGCAATTCCTCTATCTCACTCCTGCAGCCCAACACTACTTTTTATTCTTCCTTCCCTTTCTCCTGCTCCCTTCGCTTTCTCCCTCTGTCCCATATCTTTCTTCCCGACTTGTCTCTTGCAGACTTTGGGCCAAATTGGCCCCAAGTCTGGGCATGGTATGACAAGTTTTCAGAGGCCTGGCTGGTGGCAACAGGGACACCAGGCAGTGACAGGCCCGGGGCTGACAGCTCCCCATCCCCTAGGGGGCGCCTGGCTCCCACACCCAGCTGAGATAGAACCTTTGTCACAATGCCCGCTACCGTGGCTAGGATCCGGTGGCTCTGCAGGTGACAGGGACACTGCAGGACTTGGTGTCAGCTCAGCAATTTCTCACTTCCCCTAAGAAGGGGAATTCTGCAAATTGCTGCCTTTGCTCTTGAAAGGATGTCATCAGGTGGGTGTTTTGGTGTCATACACTGAAAACAGAGCAGAAACTGTGAAATATTCCCATGATATGCATGGTCCCTGCCCCAAAGCACCATGACTCAGCCTAAGGAGATCTGCAGCTTATTTTTTTGTACTGCTAGCAGATTGTGGAAGTAGAGTATAAAAACCATCCTTATGGAGAGATCTTCGTATTTTAGGCTTAGTCTAAGCGTCTCAAGTAGCTGGGGTTCTTGCTTGGGCCTAATCCATACGGTCTTATGGCTTTCCTCCTAGTCTGAAGACGAATGTGCTAGAAACTATAAAGCAAAAACGCGTCCTGCAGCCTAGCCTTGCGTTGCCTGTCCTTGCCTGTCCTAGACTTGCCTTCTTTCCTTCTCATCCTGTTCTCTGTCCCATCCTCTCTCACTAACCCCTCGTCTGGCTGCATGTCTCTTCTTTCCTTTTCTCTCACTCTCCTGCTTCCTGCCTCTTTTCTTGCAATTCCTCCATCTCATTCCTGCAGCCCAACACTACTTTTTATTCTTCCTTCCCTTTCTCCTGCTCCCTTCGCTTTCTCCCTCTGTGCCATATATTTCTTCCCAACTTGTCTCTTGGAGACTTTGGGCCAAACTGGCCCCAAGTCCTGGCATGGTTTGACAAGTTTTCAGAGGCCTGGCTGGTGGCAGCAGGGACACCAGGCAGTGACAGGCCCGGGGCTGACAGGCTCCCCATCCCCTAGGGGGCGCCTGGCTGCCACACCCAGCTGACATAGAACCTTTGTCACAATGCCCGCTACCGTGGCGAGGATGCGGTGGCTCTGCAGGTGACAGGGACACTGCAGGACTTGGTGTCAGCTCAGCAATTTCTCACTTCCCCTAAGAAGGGGAATTCTGCAAATTGCTGCCTTTGCTCTTGAAAGGATGTCATCAGGTGGGTGTTTTGGTGTCATACACTGAAAGCAGAGCAGAAACTGTGAAATATTCCCATGATATGCATGGTCCCTGCCCCAAAGCACCATGACTCAGCCTAAGGAGGTCTGCAGCTTATTTTTTTGTACTGCTAGCAGATTGTGGAAGTACAGTATAAAAACCATCCTTATGGAGAGATCTTGGTATTTTAGGCTTAGTCTAAGTGTCTCAAGTAGCTGGGGTTTTTGCTCGGGCCTAATCCATACGGTCTTATGGCTTTCCTCCTAGTCTGAAGACGAATGTGCTAGAAACTATAAAGCAAAAACATGTCCTGCAGCCTAGCCTTGCCTTGCCTGTCCTAGCCTGTCCTAGCCTTGCCTTATGTCCTTCTCATCCTGTTCTCTGTCCCATCCTCTCTCACTAACCCCTTGTCTGGCTGCATGTCTCTTCTTTCCTTTTCTCTCACTCTCCTGCTTCCTGCCTCTTTTCTTGCAATTCCTTCATCTCACTCCTGCAGCCCAACCCTAATTTTTACTCTTCCTTCCCTTTCTTCTGCTCCCTTCGCTTTCTCCCTCTGTCCCATATCTTTCTTCCTGACTTGTCTCTTGCAGACTTTTGGGCCAAACTGGCCCCAAGTCTGGGCATGGTTTGACAAGTTTTCAGAGGGACACCAGGCAGTGACAGGCCCGGGGCTGACAGGCTCCCCATCCCCTAAGGGGCACCTGGCTGCCACACCCAGCTGACATAGAACCTTTGTCACAATGCCCGCTACCGTGGCGAGGATGCGGTGGCTCTGCAGGTGACAGGGACACTGCAGGACTTGGTGTCAGCTCAGCAATTTCTCACTTCCCCTAAGAAGCGGAATTCTGCAAATTGCTGCCTTTGCTCTTGAAAGGATGTCATCAGGTGGGTGTTTTGGTGTCATACACTGAAAACCAGAACAGAAACTGTGAAATATTCCCATGATATGCATGGTCCCTGCCCCAAAGCACCATGACTCAGCCTAAGGAGATCTGCAGCTTATTTTTTTGTACTGCCAGCAGATTGTGGAAGTACAGTATAAAAACCATCCTTATGGAGAGATCTTGGTATTTTAGGCTTAGTCTAAGTGTCTCAAGTAGCTGGGGTTTTTGCTTGGGCCTAATCCATACGGTCTTATGGCTTTCCTCCTAGTCTGAAGACGAATGTGCTAGAATCTATAAAGCAAAAACATGTCCTGCAGCCTAGCCTTGCCTTGCCTGTCCTTGCCTTGCCTTATTTCCTTCTCATCCTGTTCTCTGTCCCATCCTCTCTCACTAACCCCTCGTCTGGCTGCATGTCTCTTCTTTCCTTTTCTCTCACTCTCCTGCTTCCTGCCTCTTTTCTTGCAATTCCTCCATCTCACTCCTGCAGCCCAACACTACTTTTTATTCTTCCTTCCCTTTCTCCTGCTCCCTCCGCTTTCTCCCTCTGTCCCATATCTTTCTTCCCGACTTGTCTCTTGCAGACTTTGGGCCAAACTGGCCCCAAGTCTGGGCATGGTTTGACAAGTTCTCAGAGGCCTGGCTGGTGACAGCAGGGACACCAGGCAGTGACAGGCCCGGGGCTGACAGGCTCCCCATCCCCTAGGGGGCGCCTGGCTGCCACACCCAGCTGACATAGAACCTTTGTCACAATGCCCACTACCGTGGCGAGGATGCGGTGGCTCTGCAGGTGACAGGGACACTGCAGGACTTGGTGTCAGCTCAGCAATTTCTCACTTCCCCTAAGAAGCGGAATTCTGCAAATTGCTGCCTTTGCTTTTGAAAGGATGGCATCAGGTGGGTGTTTTGGTGTCGTACACTGAAAACAGAGCAGAAACTGTGAAATATTCCCATGATATGCACGGTCCCTGCCCCAAAGCACCATGACTCAGCCTAAGGAGATCTGCAGCTTATTTTTTTGTACTGCCAGCAGATTGTGGAAGTACAGTATAAAAACCATCCTTATGGAGAGATCTTGGTATTTTAGGCTTGGCCTAAGTGTCTCAAGTAGCTGGGGTTTTTGCTTGGGCCTAATCCATACGGTCTTATGGCTTTCCTCCTAGTCTGAAGACGAATGTGCTAGAAACTATAAAGCAAAAACATGTCCTGCAGCCTAGCCTTGCCTTGCCTGTCCTTGCCTGTCCCAGCCTTACCTTATGTCCTTCTCATCCTGTTCTCTGTCCCATCCTCTCTCACTAACCCCTCATCTGGCTGCATGTCTCTTCTTTCCTTTTCTCTCACTCTCCTGCTTCCTGCCTCTTTTCTTGCAATTCCTCCACCTCACTCCTGCAGCCCAACACTACTTTTTATTCTTCCTTCCCTTTCTCCTGCTCCCTTCGCTTTCTCCCTCTGTCCCATATCTTTTTTCATGACTTGTCTCCTGGAGACTTTGGGCCAAACTGGCCCCAAGTCTGGGCATGGTTTGACAAGTTTTCAGAGGCCTGGCTGGTGGCAGCAGGGACACCAGGCAGTGACAGGCCCGGGGCTGACAGGCTCCCCATCCCCTAGGGGGCGCCTGGCTGCCACACCCAGCTGACATAGAACCTTTGTCACAATGCCCGCTACCGTGGCGAGGATGCGGTGGCTCTGCAGCTGACAGGGACACTGCAGGACTTGGTGTCAGCTCAGCAATTTCTCACTTCCCCTAAGAAGCGGAATTCTGCAAATTGCTGCCTTTGCTCTTGAAAGGATGTTATCAGGTGGGTGTTTTCGTGTCATACACTGCAAACAGAGCAGAAGCTGTGAAATATTCCCATGATACGCATGGTCCCTGCCCCAAAGCACCATGACTCAGCCTAAGGAGATCTGCAGCTTATTTTTTTGTACTGGCAGCAGATTGTGGAAGTACAGTATAAAAACCATCCTTAAGGAGAGATCTTGGTATTTTAGGCTTAGTCTAAGTGTCTCAAGTAGCTGGGGTTTTTGCTTGGGCCTAATCCATACGGTCTTAAGGCTTTCCTCCTAGTCTGAAGACGAATGTGCTAGAAACTATAAAGCAAATACATATCCTGCAGCCTAGCCTTGCCTTGCCTGTCCTTGCCTGTCCTAGCCTTGCCTTATGTCCTTCTCATCCTGTTCTCTGTCCCATCCTCTCTCACTAACCCCTCGTCTGGCTGCATGTCTCTTCTTTCGTTTTCTCTCACTCTCCTGCTTCCTGCCTCTTTTCTTGCAATTCCTCCATCTCACTCCTGCAGCCCAACACTACTTTTTATTCTTCCTTCCCTTTCTCCTGCTCCCTTCGCTTTCTCCCTCTGTCCCCTATCTTTCTTCCCGACTTGTCTCTTGGAGACTTTGGGCCAAACTGGCCCCAAGTCTGGGCATGGTATGACAAGTTTTCAGAGGCCTGGCTGGTGGCAGCAGGGCCAGCAGGCAGTGACAGGCCCGGGGCTGACAGTATCCCCATCCCCTAGGGGGCGCCTGGCTGCCACTCCCAGCTGATATAGAACCTTTGTCACAATGCCCGCTACCGTGGCGAGGATGCAGTGGCTCTGCAGGTGACAGGGACACTGCAGGACTTGGTGTCAGCTCAGCAATTTCCCACTTCCCCTAAGATGCGGAATTCTGCATATTGCTGCCTTTACTCTTGAAAGGATGTCATCAGGTGGGTGTTTTGGTGTCATACACTGAAAACAGAGCAGAAACTGTGAAATATTCCCATGATATGCATGGTCCCTGCCCCAAAGCACCATGACTCAGCCTAAGGAGATCTGTAGCTTATTTTTTTGTACTGTCAGCAGATTGTGGAAGTACAGTATAAAAACCATCCTTATGGAGAGATCTTGGTATTTTAGGCTTAGTCTAAGTGTCTCAAGTAGCTGGGGTTTTTGCTTGGGCCTAATCCATACGGTCTTATGGCTTTCCTCCTCGTCTGAAGACGAATGTGCTAGAAACTATAAAGCAAAAACATGTCCTGCAGCCTAGCCTTGCCTTGCCTGTCCTAGCAGTGCCTTATGTCCTTCTCATGCTGTTCTCTGTCCCATCCTCTCTCACTAACCCCTCGTCTGGCTGCATGTCTCTTCTTTCCTTTTCTCTCACTCTCCTGCTTCCTGCCTCTTTTCTTGCAATTCCTCCATCTCACTCCTGCAGCCCAACATTACTTTTTATTCTTCCTTCCCTTTCTCCTGCTCCCTTCGCTTTCTCCCTCTGTCCCATATCTTTTTTCATGACTTGTCTCTTGGAGACTTTGGGCCAAACTGGCCCCAAGTCTGGGCATGGTTTGACAAGTTTTCAGAGGCCTGGCTGGTGGCAGCAGGGACACCCGGCAGTGACAGGCCCGGGGCTGACAGGCTCCCCATCCCCTAGGGGGCGCCTGGCTGCCACACCCAGCTGACATAGAACCTTTGTCACAATGCCCGCTGCCGTGGCGAGGATGCAGTGGCTCTGCAGGTGACAGGGACACTGCAGGACTTGGTGTCAGCTCAGCAATTTCTCACTTCCCCTAAGAAGGGGAATTCTGCAAATTGCTGCCTTTGCTCTTGAAAGGATGTCATCAGGTGGGTGTTTTGGTGTCATACACTGAAAACAGAGCAGAAACTGTGAAATATTCCCATGATATGCACGGTCCCTGCCCCAAAGCACCATGACTCAGCCTAAGGAGATCTGCAGCTTATTTTTTTGTACTGCCAGCAGATTGTGGAAGTACAGTATAAAAACCATCCTTATGGAGAGATCTTGGTATTTTAGGCTTAGTCTAAGTGTCTCAAGTAACTGGGGTTTTTGCTTGGGCCTAATCCATACGGTCTTATGGCTTTCCTCCTAGTCTGAAGACGAATGTGCTAGAAACTATAAAGCAAAAACATGTCCTGCAGCCTAGCCTTGCCTTGCCTGTCCTTGCCTGTCCTAGCCTTGCCTTATGTCCTTCTCATCCTGTTCTCTGTCCCATCCTCTCTCACTAACCCCTCGTCTGGCTGCATGTCTCTTCTTTCCTTTTCTCTCACTCTCCTGCTTCCTGCCTCTTTTCTTGCAATTCCTTCATCTCACTCCTGCAGCCCAACCCTAATTTTTACTCTTCCTTCCCTTTCTCCTGCTCCCTTCGCTTTCTCCCTCTGTCCCATATCTTTCTTCCTGACTTGTCTCTTGCAGACTTTTGGGCCAAACTGTCCCCAAGTCTGGGCATGGTTTGACAAGTTTTCAGAGGGACACCAGGCAGTGACAGGCCCGGGGCTGACAGGCTCCCCATCCCCTAGGGGGCGCCTGGCTGCCACACCCAGCTGACATAGAACCTTTGTCACAATGCCCGCTACCGTGGCGAGGATGCAGTGGCTCTGCAGGTGACAGAGACACTGCAGGACTTGGTGTCAGCTCAGCAATTTCTCACTTCCCCTAAGAAGCGGAATTCTGCAAATTGCTGCCTTTGCTCTTGAAAGGATGTCATCAGGTGGGTGTTTTGGTGTCATACACTGAAAACAGAGCAGAAACTGTGAAATATTACCATGATATGCACGGTCCCTGCCCCAAAGCACCATGACTCAGTCTAAGGAGATCTGCAGCTTATTTTTTTGTACTGTCAGCAGATTGTGGAAGTACAGTATAAAAACCATCCTTATGGAGAGATCTTGGTATTTTAGGCTTAGTCTAAGTGTCTCAAGTAACTGGGGTTTTTGCTTGGGCCTAATCCATACGGTCTTATGGCTTTCCTCCTAGTCTGAAGACGAATGTGCTAGAAACTATAAAGCAAAAACATGTCCTGCAGCCTAGCCTTGCCTTGCCTGTCCTTGCCTGTCCCAGCCTTGCCTTATGTCCTACTCATCCTGTTCTCTGTCCCATCCTCTCTTCACTAACCCCTCGTCTGGCTGCATGTCTCTTCTTTCCTTTTCTCTCACTCTCCTGCTTCCTGCCTCTTTTCTTGCAATTCCTCCATCTCACTCCTGCAGCCCAACACTACTTTTTATTCTTCCTTCCCTTTCTCCTGCTCCCTTCGCTTTCTCCCTCTGTCCCATATCTTTCTTCCCGACTTGTCTCTTGCAGACTTTGGGCCAAACTGGCCCCAAGTCTGGGCATGGTTTGACAAGTTTTCAGAGGCCTAGCTGGTGGCAGCAGGGACACCAGGCAGTGAAAGGCCCGGGGCTGACAGGCTCCCCATCCCCTAGGGGGCGCCTGGCTGCCACACCCAGCTGACATAGAACCTTTGTCACAATGCCCGCTACCGTGGCGAGGATGCAGTGGCTCTGCAGGTGACAGGGACACTGCAGGACTTGGTGTCAGCTCAGCAATTTCTCACTTCCCCTAAGAAGCGGAATTCTGCAAATTGCTGCCTTTGCTCTTGAAAGGATGTCATCAGGTGGGTGTTTTGGTGTCATACCCTGAAAACAGAGCAGAAACTGTGAAATATTCCCATGATATGCATGGTCCCTGCCCCAAAGCACCATGACTCAGCCTAAGGAGATCTGTAGCTTATTTTTTTGTACTGCCAGCAGTTTGTGGAAGTACAGTATAAAAACCATCCTTATGGAGAGATCTTGGTATTTTAGGCTTAGTCTAAGTGTCTCAAGTAGCTGGGGTTTTTGCTTGGGCCTAATCCATACGGTCATATGGCTTTCCTCCTAGTCTGAAGACGAATGTGCTAGAAACTATAAAGCAAAAACATGTCCTGCAGCCTAGCCTTGCCTTGCCTGTCCTTGCCTGTCCTAGCCTTGCCTTATGTCCTTCTCATCCTGTTCTCTGTCCCATCCTCTCTCACTAAGCCCTCGTCTGGCTGCATGTCTCTTCTTTCCTTTTCTCTCACTCTCCTGCTTCCTGCCTCTTTTCTTGCAATTCCTCCATCTCACTCCTGCAGCCCAACACTACTTTTTATTCTTCCTTCCCTTTCTCCTGCTCCCTTCGCTTTCTCCCTCTGTCCCATATCTTTCTTCCCGACTTGTCTCTTGCAGACTTTGGGCCAAACTGGCCCCAAGTCTGGGCATGGTTTGACAAGTTTTCAGAGGCCTGGCTGGTGGCAGCAGGGACACCAGGCAGTGACAGGCCCGGGGCTGACAGGCTCCCCATCCCCTAGGGGGCGCCTGGCTGCCACACCCAGCTGACATAGAACCTTTGTCACAATGCCCGCTACCGTGGCGAGGATGCGGTGGCTCTGCAGGTGACAGGGACACTGCAGGACTTGGTGTCAGCTCAGCAATTTCTCACTTCCCCTAAGAAGCGGAATTCTGCAAATTGCTGCCTTTGCTCTTGAAAGGATGTCATCAGGTGGGTGTTTTGGTGTCATACACTGAAAACAGAGCAGAAACTGTGAAATATTCCCATGACATGCATGGTCCCTGCCCCAAAGCACCATGACTCAGCCTAAGGAGATCTGCAGCTTATTTTTTTGTACTGGCAGCAGATTGTGGAAGTACAGTATAAAAACCATCCTTATGGAGAGATCTTGGTATTTTAGGCTTAGTCTAAGTGTCTCAAGTAGCTGGGGTTTTTGCTTGGGCCTAATCCATACGGTCTTATGGCTTTCCTCCTCGTCTGAAGACGAATGTGCTAGAAACTATAAAGCAAATACATGTCCTGCAGCCTAGCCTTGCCTTGCCTGTCCTTGCCTGTCCTAGCCTTGCCTTATTTCCTTCTCATCCTGTTCTCTGTCCCATCCTCTCTCACTAAGCCCTCGTCTGGCTGCATGTCTCTTCTTTCGTTTTCTCTCACTCTCCTGCTTCCTGCCTCTTTTCTTGCAATTCCTCCATCTCACTCCTGCAGCCCAACACTACTTTTTATTCTTCCTTCCCTTTCTCCTGCTCCCTTCGCTTTCTCCCTCTGTCCCATATCTTTCTTCCCGACTTGTCTCTTGCAGACTTTGGGCCAAACTGGCCCCAAGTCTGGGCATGGTTTGACAAGTTTTCAGAGGCCTGGCTGGTGGCAGCAGGGACACCAGGCAGTGACAGGCCCGGGGCTGACAGGCTCCCCATCCCCTAGGGGGCGCCTGGCTGCCACACCCAGCTGACATAGAACCTTTGTCACAATGCCCGCTACCGTGGCGAGGATGCGGTGGCTCTGCAGGTGACAGGGATACTGCAGGACTTGGTGTCAGCTCAGCAATTTCTCACTTCCCCTAAGAAGCGGAATTCTGCAAATTGCTGCCTTTGCTCTTGAAAGGATGTCATCGGGTGGGTGTTTTGGTGTCATACACTGAAAACAGAACAGAAACTGTGAAATATTCCCATGATATGCATGGTCCCTGCCCCTAAGCACCATGACTCAGCCTAAGGAGATCTGCAGCTTATTTTTTTGTACTGCCAGCAGATTGTGGAAGTACAGTATAAAAACCATCCTTATGGAGAGATCTTGGTATTTTAGGCTTAGTCTAAGAGTCTCAAGTAGCTGGGGTTTTTGCTTGGGCCTAATACATATGGTCTTATGGCTTTCCTCCTAGTCTGAAGACGAATGTGCTAGAAACTATAAAGCAAAAACATGTCCTGCAGCCTAACCTTGCCTTGCCTGTCCTTGCCTGTCCTAGCCTTGCCTTATGTCCTTCTCATCCTGTTCTCTGTCCCATCCTCTCTCACTAAGCCCTCGTCTGGCTGCATGTCTCTTCTTTCCTTTACTCTCACTCTCCTGCTTCCTGCCTCTTTTCTTGCAATTCCTCCATCTCACTCCTGCAGCCCAACACTACTTTTTATTCTTCCTTCCCTTTCTCCTGCTCCCTTCGCTTTCTCCCTCTGTCCCATATCTTTCTTCCTGACTTGTCTCTTGGAGACTTTGGGCCAAACTGGCCCCAAGTCTGGGCATGGTTTGACAAGTTTTCAGAGGCCTGGCTGGTGGCAGCAGGGCCACCAGGCAGTGACAGGCCCGGGGCTGACAGGCTCCCCATCCCCTAGGGGGCGCCTGGCTGCCACACCCAGCTGACATAGAACCTTTGTCACAATGCCCGCTACCGTGGCGAGGATGCGGTGGCTCTGCAGGTGACAGGGACACTGCAGGACTTGGTGTCAGCTCAGCAATTTCTCACTTCCCCTAAGAAGCGGAATTGTGCAAATTGCTGCCTTTGCTCTTGAAAGGATGTCATCAGGTGGGTGTATTGGTGTCATGCACTGAAAGCAGAGCAGAAACTGTGAAATATTCCCATGATATGCACGGTCCCTGCCCCAAAGCACCATGACTCAGCCTAAGGAGATCTGCAGCTTATTTCTTTGTACTGCCAGCAGATTGTGGAAGTACAGTATAAAAACCATCCTTATGGAGAGATCTTGGTATTTTAGGCTTAGTCTAAGTGTCTCAAGTAGCTGGGGTTTTTGCTTGGGCCTAATCCATACGGTCTTATGGCTTTCCTCCTAGTCTGAAGACGAATGTGCTAGAAACTATAAAGCAAAAACATGTCCTGCAGCCTAGCCTTGCCTTGCCTGTCCTTGCCTGTCCCAGCCTTGCCTTATGTCCTTCTCATCCTGTTCTCTGTCCCATCCTCTCTCACTAACCCCTCGTCTGCCTGCATGTCTCTTCTTTCGTTTTCTCTCACTCTCCTGCTTCCTGCCTCTTTTCTTGCAATTCCTCCATCTCACTCCTGCAGCCCAACACTACTTTTTATTCTTCCTTCCCTTTCTCCTGCTCCCTTCGCTTTCTCCCTCTGTCCCATATCTTTCTTCCCGACTTGTCTCTTGCAGACTTTGGGCCAAACTGGCCCCAAGTCTGGGCATGGTTTGACAAGTTTTCAGAGGCCTGGCTGGTGGCAGCAGGGACACCAGGCAGTGACAGGCCCGGGGCTGACAGGCTCCCCATCCCCTAGGGGGCGCCTGGCTGCCACACCCAGCTGACATAGAACCTTTGTCACAATGCCCGCTACCGTGGCGAGGATGCAGTGGCTCTGCAGGTGACAGGGACACTGCAGGACTTGGTGTCAGCTCAGCAATTTCTCACTTCCCCTAAGAAGGGGAATTCTGCAAATTGCTGCCTTTGCTCTTGAAAGGATGTCATCAGGTGGGTGTTTTGGTGTCATACCCTGAAAACAGAGCAGAAACTGTGAAATATTCCCATGATATGCATGGTCCCTGCCCCAAAGCACCATGACTCAGCCTAAGGAGATCTGTAGCTTATTTTTTTGTACTGCCAGCAGTTTGTGGAAGTACAGTATAAAAACCATCCTTATGGAGAGATCTTGGTATTTTAGGCTTAGTCTAAGTGTCTCAAGTAACTGGGGTTTTTGCTTGGGCCTAATCCATACGGTCTTATGGCTTTCCTCCTAGTCTGAAGACGAATGTGCTAGAAACTATAAAGCAAAAACATGTCCTGCAGCCTAGCCTTGCCTTGCCTGTCCTTGCCTGTCCTAGCCTTGCCTTATGTCCTTCTCATCCTGTTCTCTGTCCCATCCTCTCTCACTAACCCCTCGTCTGGCTGCATGTCTCTTCTTTCCTTTTCTCTCACTCTCCTGCTTCCTGCCTCTTTTCTTGCAATTCCTTCATCTCACTCCTGCAGCCCAACCCTAATTTTTACTCTTCCTTCCCTTTCTCCTGCTCCCTTCGCTTTCTCCCTCTGTCCCATATCTTTCTTCCTGACTTGTCTCTTGCAGACTTTTGGGCCAAACTGTCCCCAAGTCTGGGCATGGTTTGACAAGTTTTCAGAGGGACACCAGGCAGTGACAGGCCCGGGGCTGACAGGCTCCCCATCCCCTAGGGGGCGCCTGGCTGCCACACCCAGCTGACATAGAACCTTTGTCACAATGCCCGCTACCGTGGCGAGGATGCAGTGGCTCTGCAGGTGACAGAGACACTGCAGGACTTGGTGTCAGCTCAGCAATTTCTCACTTCCCCTAAGAAGCGGAATTCTGCAAATTGCTGCCTTTGCTCTTGAAAGGATGTCGTGAGGTGGGTGTTTTGGTGTCATACACTGAAAACAGAGCAGAAACTGTGAAATATTACCATGATATGCACGGTCCCTGCCCCAAAGCACCATGACTCAGTCTAAGGAGATCTGCAGCTTATTTTTTTGTACTGTCAGCAGATTGTGGAAGTACAGTATAAAAACCATCCTTATGGAGAGATCTTGGTATTTTAGGCTTAGTCTAAGTGTCTCAAGTAACTGGGGTTTTTGCTTGGGCCTAATCCATACGGTCTTATGGCTTTCCTCCTAGTCTGAAGACGAATGTGCTAGAAACTATAAAGCAAAAACATGTCCTGCAGCCTAGCCTTGCCTTGCCTGTCCTTGCCTGTCCCAGCCTTGCCTTATGTCCTACTCATCCTGTTCTCTGTCCCATCCTCTCTTCACTAACCCCTCGTCTGGCTGCATGTCTCTTCTTTCCTTTTCTCTCACTCTCCTGCTTCCTGCCTCTTTTCTTGCAATTCCTCCATCTCACTCCTGCAGCCCAACACTACTTTTTATTCTTCCTTCCCTTTCTCCTGCTCCCTTCGCTTTCTCCCTCTGTCCCATATCTTTCTTCCCGACTTGTCTCTTGCAGACTTTGGGCCAAACTGGCCCCAAGTCTGGGCATGGTTTGACAAGTTTTCAGAGGCCTAGCTGGTGGCAGCAGGGACACCAGGCAGTGAAAGGCCCGGGGCTGACAGGCTCCCCATCCCCTAGGGGGCGCCTGGCTGCCACACCCAGCTGACATAGAACCTTTGTCACAATGCCCGCTACCGTGGCGAGGATGCAGTGGCTCTGCAGGTGACAGGGACACTGCAGGACTTGGTGTCAGCTCAGCAATTTCTCACTTCCCCTAAGAAGCGGAATTCTGCAAATTGCTGCCTTTGCTCTTGAAAGGATGTCATCAGGTGGGTGTTTTGGTGTCATACCCTGAAAACAGAGCAGAAACTGTGAAATATTCCCATGATATGCATGGTCCCTGCCCCAAAGCACCATGACTCAGCCTAAGGAGATCTGTAGCTTATTTTTTTGTACTGCCAGCAGTTTGTGGAAGTACAGTATAAAAACCATCCTTATGGAGAGATCTTGGTATTTTAGTCTTAGTCTAAGTGTCTCAAGTAGCTGGGGTTTTTGCTTGGGCCTAATCCATACGGTCATATGGCTTTCCTCCTAGTCTGAAGACGAATGTGCTAGAAACTATAAAGCAAAAACATGTCCTGCAGCCTAGCTTTGCCTTGCCTGTCCTTGCCTGTCCTAGCCTTGCCTTATGTCCTTCTCATCCTGTTCTCTGTCCCATCCTCTCTCACTAAGCCCTCGTCTGGCTGCATGTCTCTTCTTTCCTTTTCTCTCACTCTCCTGCTTCCTGCCTCTTTTCTTGCAATTCCTCCATCTCACTCCTGCAGGCCAACACTACTTTTTATTCTTCCTTCCCTTTCTCCTGCTCCCTTCGCTTTCTCCCTCTGTCCCATATCTTTCTTCCCGACTTGTCTCTTGCAGACTTTGGGCCAAACTGGCCCCAAGTCTGGGCATGGTTTGACAAGTTTTCAGAGGCCTGGCTGGTGGCAGCAGGGACACCAGGCAGTGACAGGCCCGGGGCTGACAGGCTCCCCATCCCCTAGGGGGCGCCTGGCTGCCACACCCAGCTGACATAGAACCTTTGTCACAATGCCCGCTACCGTGGCGAGGATGCGGTGGCTCTGCAGGTGACAGAGACACTGCAGGACTTGGTGTCAGCTCAGCAATTTCTCACTTCCCCTAAGAAGCGGAATTCTGCAAATTGCTGCCTTTGCTCTTGAAAGGATGTCATCAGGTGGGTGTTTTGGTGTCATACACTGAAAACAGAGCAGAAACTGTGAAATATTCCCATGACATGCATGGTCCCTGCCCCAAAGCACCATGACTCAGCCTAAGGAGATCTGCAGCTTATTTTTTTGTACTGGCAGCAGATTGTGGAAGTACAGTATAAAAACCATCCTTATGGAGAGATCTTGGTATTTTAGGCTTAGTCTAAGTGTCTCAAGTAGCTGGGGTTTTTGCTTGGGCCTAATCCATACGGTCTTATGGCTTTCCTCCTCGTCTGAAGACGAATGTGCTAGAAACTATAAAGCAAATACATGTCCTGCAGCCTAGCCTTGCCTTGCCTGTCCTTGCCTGTCCTAGCCTTGCCTTATTTCCTTCTCATCCTGTTCTCTGTCCCATCCTCTCTCACTAAGCCCTCGTCTGGCTGCATGTCTCTTCTTTCGTTTTCTCTCACTCTCCTGCTTCCTGCCTCTTTTCTTGCAATTCCTCCATCTCACTCCTGCAGCCCAACACTACTTTTTATTCTTCCTTCCCTTTCTCCTGCTCCCTTCGCTTTCTCCCTCTGTCCCATATCTTTCTTCCCGACTTGTCTCTTGCAGACTTTGGGCCAAACTGGCCCCAAGTCTGGGCATGGTTTGACAAGTTTTCAGAGGCCTGGCTGGTGGCAGCAGGGACACCAGGCAGTGACAGGCCCGGGGCTGACAGGCTCCCCATCCCCTAGGGGGCGCCTGGCTGCCACACCCAGCTGACATAGAACCTTTGTCACAATGCCCGCTACCGTGGCGAGGATGCGGTGGCTCTGCAGGTGACAGGGATACTGCAGGACTTGGTGTCAGCTCAGCAATTTCTCACTTCCCCTAAGAAGCGGAATTCTGCAAATTGCTGCCTTTGCTCTTGAAAGGATGTCATCGGGTGGGTGTTTTGGTGTCATACACTGAAAACAGAACAGAAACTGTGAAATATTCCCATGATATGCATGGTCCCTGCCCCTAAGCACCATGACTCAGCCTAAGGAGATCTGCAGCTTATTTCTTTGTACTGCCAGCAGATTGTGGAAGTACAGTATAAAAACCATCCTTATGGAGAGATCTTGGTATTTTAGGCTTAGTCTAAGAGTCTCAAGTAGCTGGGGTTTTTGCTTGGGCCTAATACATATGGTCTTATGGCTTTCCTCCTAGTCTGAAGACGAATGTGCTAGAAACTATAAAGCAAAAACATGTCCTGCAGCCTAACCTTGCCTTGCCTGTCCTTGCCTGTCCTAGCCTTGCCTTATGTCCTTCTCATCCTGTTCTCTGTCCCATCCTCTCTCACTAAGCCCTCGTCTGGCTGCATGTCTCTTCTTTCCTTTACTCTCACTCTCCTGCTTCCTGCCTCTTTTCTTGCAATTCCTCCATCTCACTCCTGCAGCCCAACACTACTTTTTATTCTTCCTTCCCTTTCTCCTGCTCCCTTCGCTTTCTCCCTCTGTCCCATATCTTTCTTCCTGACTTGTCTCTTGGAGACTTTGGGCCAAACTGGCCCCAAGTCTGGGCATGGTTTGACAAGTTTTCAGAGGCCTGGCTGGTGGCAGCAGGGCCACCAGGCAGTGACAGGCCCGGGGCTGACAGGCTCCCCATCCCCTAGGGGGCGCCTGGCTGCCACACCCAGCTGACATAGAACCTTTGTCACAATGCCCGCTACCGTGGCGAGGATGCGGTGGCTCTGCAGGTGACAGGGACACTGCAGGACTTGGTGTCAGCTCAGCAATTTCTCACTTCCCCTAAGAAGCGGAATTGTGCAAATTGCTGCCTTTGCTCTTGAAAGGATGTCATCAGGTGGGTGTATTGGTGTCATGCACTGAAAGCAGAGCAGAAACTGTGAAATATTCCCATGATATGCACGGTCCCTGCCCCAAAGCACCATGACTCAGCCTAAGGAGATCTGCAGCTTATTTCTTTGTACTGCCAGCAGATTGTGGAAGTACAGTATAAAAACCATCCTTATGGAGAGATCTTGGTATTTTAGGCTTAGTCTAAGTGTCTCAAGTAGCTGGGGTTTTTGCTTGGGCCTAATCCATACGGTCTTATGGCTTTCCTCCTAGTCTGAAGACGAATGTGCTAGAAACTATAAAGCAAAAACATGTCCTGCAGCCTAGCCTTGCCTTGCCTGTCCTTGCCTGTCCCAGCCTTGCCTTATGTCCTTCTCATCCTGTTCTCTGTCCCATCCTCTCTCACTAACCCCTCGTCTGCCTGCATGTCTCTTCTTTCGTTTTCTCTCACTCTCCTGCTTCCTGCCTCTTTTCTTGCAATTCCTCCATCTCACTCCTGCAGCCCAACACTACTTTTTATTCTTCCTTCCCTTTCTCCTGCTCCCTTCGCTTTCTCCCTCTGTCCCATATCTTTCTTCCTGACTTGTCTCTTGGAGACTTTGGGCCAAACTGGCCCCAAGTCTGGGCATGGTTTGACAAGTTTTCAGAGGCCTGGCTGGTGGCAGCAGGGCCACCAGGCAGTGACAGGCCCGGGGCTGACAGGCTCCCCATCCCCTAGGGGGCGCCTGGCTGCCACACCCAGCTGACATAGAACCTTTGTCACAATGCCCGCTACCGTGGCGAGGATGCGGTGGCTCTGCAGGTGACAGGGACACTGCAGGACTTGGTGTCAGCTCAGCAATTTCTCACTTCCCCTAAGAAGCGGAATTCTGCAAATTGCTGCCTTTGCTCTTGAAAGGATGTCATCAGGTGGGTGTATTGGTGTCATGCACTGAAAGCAGAGCAGAAACTGTGAAATATTCCCATGATATGCACGGTCCCTGCCCCAAAGCACCATGACTCAGCCTAAGGAGATCTGCAGCTTATTTCTTTGTACTGCCAGCAGATTGTGGAAGTACAGTATAAAAACCATCCTTATGGAGAGATCTTGGTATTTTAGGCTTAGTCTAAGTGTCTCAAGTAGCTGGGGTTTTTGCTTGGGCCTAATCCATACGGTCTTATGGCTTTCCTCCTAGTCTGAAGACGAATGTGCTAGAAACTATAAAGCAAAAACATGTCCTGCAGCCTAGCCTTGCCTTGCCTGTCCTTGCCTGTCCCAGCCTTGCCTTATGTCCTTCTCATCCTGTTCTCTGTCCCATCCTCTCTCACTAACCCCTCGTCTGCCTGCATGTCTCTTCTTTCCTTTTCTCTCACTCTCCTGCTTCCTGCCTCTTTTCTTGCAATTCCTCCATCTCACTCCTGCAGCCCAACACTACTTTTTATTCTTCCTTCCCTTTCTCCTGCTCCCTTCGCTTTCTCCCTCTGTCCCATATCTTTCTTCCCGACTTGTCTCTTGCAGACTTTGGGCCAAACTGGCCCCAAGTCTGGGCATGGTTTGACAAGTTTTCAGAGGCCTGGCTGGTGGCAGCAGGGACACCAGGCAGTGACAGGCCCGGGGCTGACAGGCTCCCCATCCCCTAGGGGGCGCCTGGCTGCCACACCCAGCTGACATAGAACCTTTGTCACAATGCCCGCTACCGTGGCGAGGATGCGGTGGCTCTGCAGGTGACAGGGATACTGCAGGACTTGGTGTCAGCTCAGCAATTTCTCACTTCCCCTAAGAAGCGGAATTCTGCAAATTGCTGCCTTTGCTCTTGAAAGGATGTCATCGGGTGGGTGTTTTGGTGTCATACACTGAAAACAGAGCAGAAACTGTGAAATATTCCCATGATATGCACGGTCCCTCCCCCAAAGCACCATGACTCAGCCTAAGGAGATCTGCTGCTTATTTTTTTGTACTGCCAGCAGATTGTGGAAGTACAGTATAAAAACCATCCTTATGGAGAGATCTTGGTATTTTAGGCTTAGTCTAAGAGTCTCAAGTAGCTGGGGTTTTTGCTTGGGCCTAATCCATATGGTCTTATGGCTTTCCTCCTAGTCTGAAGACGAATGTGCTAGAAACTATAAAGCAAAAACATGTCCTGCAGCCTAGCCTTGCCTTGCCTGTCCTTGCCTGTCCTAGCCTTGCCTTATGTCCTTCTCATCCTGTTCTCTGTCCCATCATCTCTCACTAACCCCTCGTCTGGCTGCATGTCTCTTCTTTCCTTTTCTCTCACTCTCCTGCTTCCTGCCTCTTTTCTTGCAATTCCTCCATCTCACTCCTGCAGCCCAACACTACTTTTTATTCTTCCTTCCCTTTCTCCTGCTCCCTTCGCTTTCTCCCTCTGTCCCATATCTTTCTTCCCGACTTGTCTCTTGCAGACTTTGGGCCAAACTGGCCCCAAGTCTGGGCATGGTTTGACAAGTTTTCAGAGGCCTGGCTGGTGGCAGCAGGGACACCAGGCAGTGACAGGCCCAGGGCTGACAGGCTCCCCATCCCCTAGGAGGCGCCTGGCTGCCACACCCAGCTGACATAGAACCTTTGGCACAATGCCCGCTACCGTGGCGAGGATGCGGTGGCTCTGCAGGTGACAGGGATACTGCAGGACTTGGTGTCAGCTCAGCAATTTCTCACTTCCCCTAAGAAGCGGAATTCTGCAAATTGCTGCCTTTGCTCTTGAAAGGATGTCATCAGGTGGGTGTTTTGGTGTCATACACTGAAAACAGAGCAGAAACTGTGAAATATTCCCATGATATGAATGGTCCCTGCCCCAAAGCACCATGACTCAGCCTAAGGAGATCTGCAGCTGATTTTTTTGTACTGCCAGCAGATAGTGGAAGTACAGTATAAAAACCATCCTTATGGAGAGATCTTGGTATTTTAGGCTTAGTCTAAGTGTCTCAAGTAACTGGGGTTTTTGCTTGGGCCTAATCCATACGGTCTTATGGCTTTCCTCCTAGTCTGAAGACGAATGTGCTAGAAACTACAAAGCAAAAACATGTCCTGCAGCCTAGCCTTGCCTTGCCTGTCCTTGCCTGTCCCAGCCTTGCCTTATGTCCTTCTCATCCTGTTCTCTGTCCCATCCTCTCTTCACTAACCCCTCGTCTGGCTGCATGTCTCTTCTTTCCTTTTCTCTCACTCTCCTGCTTCCTGCCTCTTTTCTTGCAATTCCTCCATCTCACTCCTGCAGCCCAACACTACTTTTTATTCTTCCTTCCCTTTCTCCTGCTCCCTTCGCTTTCTCCCTCTGTCCCATATCTTTCTTCCCGACTTGTCTCTTGCAGACTTTGGGCCAAACTGGCCCCAAGTCTGGGCATGGTTTGACAAGTTTTCAGAGGCCTGGCTGGTGGCAGCAGGGACACCAGGCAGTGACAGGCCTGGGGCTGACAGGCTCCCCATCCCCTAGGGGGCGCCTGGCTGCCACACCCAGCTGACATAGAACCTTTGGCACAATGCCCGCTACCGTGGCGAGGATGCGGTGGCTCTGCAGGTGACAGGGACACTGCAGGACTTGGTGTCAGCTCAGCAATTTCTCACTTCCCCTAAGAAGCGGAATTCTGCAAATTGCTGCCTTTGCTCTTGAAAGGATGTCATCAGGTGGGTGTATTGGTGTCATGCACTGAAAGCAGAGCAGAAACTGTGAAATATTCCCATGATATGCACGGTCCCTGCCCCAAAGCACCATGACTCAGCCTAAGGAGATCTGCAGCTTATTTTTTTGTACTGGCAGCAGATTGTGGAAGTACAGTATAAAAACCATCCTTATGGAGAGATCTTGGTATTTTAGGCTTAGTCTAAGTGTCTCAAGTAACTGGGGTTTTTGCTTGGGCCTAATCCATACGGTCTTATGGCTTTCCTCCTAGTCTGAAGACGAATGTGCTAGAAACTATAAAGCAAAAACATGTCCTGCAGCCTAGCCTTGCCTTGCCTGTCCTTGCCTGTCCCAGCCTTGCCTTATGTCCTTCTCATCCTGTTCTCTGTCCCATCCTCTCTCACTAACCCCTCGTCTGGCTGCATGTCTCTTCTTTCCTTTTCTCTCACTCTCCTGCTTCCTGCCTCTTTTCTTGCAATTCCTCCATCTCACTCCTGCAGCCCAACACTACTTTTTATTCTTCCTTCCCTTTCTCCTGCTCCATTTGCTTTCTCCCTCTGTCCCATATCTTTCTTCCCGACTTGTCTCTTGCAGACTTTGGGCCAAACTGGCCCCAAGTCTGGGCATGGTTTGACAAGTTTTCAGAGGCCTGGCTGGTGGCAGCAGGGCCAGCAGGCAGTGACAGGCCCGGGGCTGACAGGCTCCCCATCCCCTAGGGGGCGCCTGGCTGCCACACCCAGCTGACATAGAACCTTTGTCACAATGCCCGCTACCGTGGCGAGGATGCGGTGGCTCTGCAGGTGACAGGGACACTGCAGGACTTGGTGTCAGCTCAGCAATTTCTCACTTCCCCTAAGAAGCGGAATTCTGCAAATTGCTGCCTTTGCTCTTGAAAGGATGTCATCAGGTGGGTGTTTTGGTGTCATACCCTGAAAACAGAGCAGAAACTGTGAAATATTCCCATGATATGAATGGTCCCTGCCCCAAAGCACCATGACTCAGCCTAAGGAGATCTGCAGCTTATTTTTTTGTACTGCCAGCAGATTGTGGAAGTACAGTATAAAAACCATCCTTATGGAGAGATCTTGGTATTTTAGGCTTAGTCTAAGTGTCTCAAGTAGCTGGGGTTTTTGCTTGGGCCTAATCCATACGGTCTTATGGCTTTCCTCCTAGTCTGAAGACAAATGTGCTAGAAACAATAAAGCAAAAACATGTCCTGCAGCCTAGCCTTGCCTT
Organism: Columba livia; assembly: GCF_036013475.1. Taxonomy (NCBI): domain Eukaryota; kingdom Metazoa; phylum Chordata; class Aves; order Columbiformes; family Columbidae; genus Columba; species Columba livia. The sequence goes on from NW_027043012.1 coordinate 343,326, forward strand.
GCCTGTCCTTGCCTGTCCCAGCCTTGCCTTATGTCCTTCTCATCCTGTTCTCTGTCCCATCCTCTCTCACTAACCCCTCGTCTGCCTGCATGTCTCTTCTTTCCTTTTCTCTCACTCTCCTGCTTCCTGCCTCTTTTCTTGCAATTCCTCCATCTCACTCCTGCAGGCCAACACTACTTTTTATTCTTCCTTCCCTTTCTCCTGCTCCCTTCGCTTTCTCCCTCTGTCCCATATCTTTCTTCCCGACTTGTCTCTTGCAGACTTTGGGCCAAACTGGCCCCAAGTCTGGGCATGGTTTGACAAGTTTTCAGAGGCCTGGCTGGTGGCAGCAGGGACACCAGGCAGTGACAGGCCCGGGGCTGACAGGCTCCCCATCCCCTATGGGGCGCCTTGCTGCCACACCCAGCTGACATAGAACCTTTGTCACAATGCCCGCTACCGTGGCGAGGATGCGGTGGCTCTGCAGGTGACAGGGACACTGCAGGACTTGGTGTCAGCTCAGCAATTTGTCACTTCCCCTAAGAAGCGGAATTCTGCAAATTGCTGCCTTTGCTCTTGAAAGGATGTCATCAGGTGGGTGTTTTGGTGTCATACACTGAAAACAGAGCAGAAACTGTGAAATATTCCCATGATATGCATGGTCCCTGCCCCAAAGCACCATGACTCAGCCTAAGGAGATCTGCTGCTTATTTTTTTGTACTGCCAGCAGATTGTGGAAGTACAGTATAAAAACCATCCTTATGGAGAGATCTTGGTATTTTAGGCTTAGTCTAAGAGTCTCAAGTAGCTGGGGTTTTTGCTTGGGCCTAATACATATGGTCTTATGGCTTTCCTCCTAGTCTGAAGACGAATGTGCTAGAAACTATAAAGCAAAAACATGTCCTGCAGCCTAGCCTTGCCTTGCCTGTCCTTGCCTGTCCTAGCCTTGCCTTATGTCCTTCTCATCCTGTTCTCTGTCCCATCCTCTCTCACTAACCCCTCGTCTGGCTGCATGTCTCTTCTTTCCTTTTCTCTCACTCTCCTGCTTCCTGCCTCTTTTCTTGCAATTCCTCCATCTCACTCCTGCAGCCCAACACTACTTTTTATTCTTCCTTCCCTTTCTCCTGCTCCCTTCGCTTTCTCCCTCTGTCCCATATCTTTCTTCCCGACTTGTCTCTTGCAGACTTTGGGCCAAACTGGCCCCAAGTCTGGGCATGGTTTGACAAGTTTTCAGAGGCCTGGCTGGTGGCAGCAGGGACACCAGGCAGTGACAGGCCCAGGGCTGACAGGCTCCCCATCCCCTAGGAGGCGCCTGGCTGCCACACCCAGCTGACATAGAACCTTTGGCACAATGCCCGCTACCGTGGCGAGGATGCGGTGGCTCTGCAGGTGACAGGGATACTGCAGGACTTGGTGTCAGCTCAGCAATTTCTCACTTCCCCTAAGAAGCGGAATTCTGCAAATTGCTGCCTTTGCTCTTGAAAGGATGTCATCAGGTGGGTGTTTTGGTGTCATACACTGAAAACAGAGCAGAAACTGTGAAATATTCCCATGATATGCACGGTCCCTGCCCCAAAGCACCATGACTCAGCCTAAGGAGATCTGCAGCTTATTTTTTTGTACTGGCAGCAGATTGTGGAAGTACAGTATAAAAACCATCCTTATGGAGAGATCTTGGTATTTTAGGCTTAGTCTAAGTGTCTCAAGTAACTGGGGTTTTTGCTTGGGCCTAATCCATACGGTCTTATGGCTTTCCTCCTAGTCTGAAGACGAATGTGCTAGAAACTATAAAGCAAAAACATGTCCTGCAGCCTAGCCTTGCCTTGCCTGTCCTTGCCTGTCCCAGCCTTGCCTTATGTCCTTCTCATCCTGTTCTCTGTCCCATCCTCTCTCACTAACCCCTCGTCTGGCTGCATGTCTCTTCTTTCCTTTTCTCTCACTCTCCTGCTTCCTGCCTCTTTTCTTGCAATTCCTCCATCTCACTCCTGCAGCCCAACACTACTTTTTATTCTTCCTTCCCTTTCTCCTGCTCCATTTGCTTTCTCCCTCTGTCCCATATCTTTCTTCCCGACTTGTCTCTTGCAGACTTTGGGCCAAACTGGCCCCAAGTCTGGGCATGGTTTGACAAGTTTTCAGAGGCCTGGCTGGTGGCAGCAGGGACACCAGGCAGTGACAGGCCCGGGGCTGACAGGCTCCCCATCCCCTAGGGGGCGCCTGGCTGCCACACCCAGCTGACATAGAACCTTTGTCACAATGCCCGCTACCGTGGCGAGGATGCGGTGGCTCTGCAGGTGACAGGGACACTGCAGGACTTGGTGTCAGCTCAGCAATTTCTCACTTCCCCTAAGAAGCGGAATTCTGCAAATTGCTGCCTTTGCTCTTGAAAGGATGTCATCAGGTGGGTGTATTGGTGTCATGCACTGAAAGCAGAGCAGAAACTGTGAAATATTCCCATGATATGCACGGTCCCTGCCCCAAAGCACCATGACTCAGCCTAAGGAGATCTGCAGCTTATTTTTTTGTACTGCCAGCAGATTGTGGAAGTACAGTATAAAAACCATCCTTATGGAGAGATCTTGGTATTTTAGGCTTAGTCTAAGTGTCTCAAGTAGCTGGGGTTTTTGCTTGGGCCTAATCCATACGGTCTTACGGCTTTCCTCCTAGTCTGAAGACGAATGTGCTAGAAACTATAAAGCAAAAACATGTCCTGCAGCCTAGCCTTGCCTTGCCTGTCCTTGCCTGTCCCAGCCTTGCCTTATGTCCTTCTCATCCTGTTGTCTGTCCCATCCTCTCTCACTAAGCCATTGTCTGGCTGCATGTCTCTTCTTTCCTTTTCTCTCACTCTCCTGTTTCCTGCCTCTTTTCTTGCAATTCCTCCATCTCACTCCTGCAGGCCAACACTACTTTTTATTCTTCCTTCCCTTTCTCCTGCTCCCTTCGCTTTCTCCCTCTGTCCCATATCTTTCTTCCCGACTTGTCTCTTGCAGACTTTGGGCCAAACTGGCCCCAAGTCTGGGCATGGTTTGACAAGTTTTCAGAGGCCTGGCTGGTGGCAGCAGGGACACCAGGCAGTGACAGGCCCGGGGCTGACAGGCTCCCCATCCCCTAGGGGGCGCCTGGCTGCCACACCCAGCTGACATAGAACCTTTGTCACAATGCCCGCTACCGTGGCGAGGATGCGGTGGCTCTGCAGGTGACAGAGACACTGCAGGACTTGGTGTCAGCTCAGCAATTTCTCACTTCCCCTAAGAAGCGGAATTCTGCAAATTGCTGCCTTTGCTCTTGAAAGGATGTCGTGAGGTGGGTGTTTTGGTGTCATACACTGAAAACAGAGCAGAAACTGTGAAATATTCCCATGATATGCACGGTCCCTGCCCCAAAGCACCATGACTCAGCCTAAGGAGATCTGCAGCTTATTTTTTTGTACTGGCAGCAGATTGTGGAAGTACAGTATAAAAACCATCCTTATGGAGAGATCTTGGTATTTTAGGCTTAGTCTAAGTGTCTCAAGTAACTGGGGTTTTTGCTTGGGCCTAATCCATACGGTCTTATGGCTTTCCTCCTAGTCTGAAGACGAATGTGCTAGAAACTATAAAGCAAAAACATGTCCTGCAGCCTAGCCTTGCCTTGCCTGTCCTTGCCTGTCCCAGCCTTGCCTTATGTCCTTCTCATCCTGTTCTCTGTCCCATCCTCTCTCACTAACCCCTCGTCTGGCTGCATGTCTCTTCTTTCCTTTTCTCTCACTCTCCTGCTTCCTGCCTCTTTTCTTGCAATTCCTCCATCTCACTCCTGCAGCCCAACACTACTTTTTATTCTTCCTTCCCTTTCTCCTGCTCCATTTGCTTTCTCCCTCTGTCCCATATCTTTCTTCCCGACTTGTCTCTTGCAGACTTTGGGCCAAACTGGCCCCAAGTCTGGGCATGGTTTGACAAGTTTTCAGAGGCCTGGCTGGTGGCAGCAGGGCCAGCAGGCAGTGACAGGCCCGGGGCTGACAGGCTCCCCATCCCCTAGGGGGCGCCTGGCTGCCACACCCAGCTGACATAGAACCTTTGTCACAATGCCCGCTACCGTGGCGAGGATGCGGTGGCTCTGCAGGTGACAGGGACACTGCAGGACTTGGTGTCAGCTCAGCAATTTCTCACTTCCCCTAAGAAGCGGAATTCTGCAAATTGCTGCCTTTGCTCTTGAAAGGATGTCATCAGGTGGGTGTTTTGGTGTCATACCCTGAAAACAGAGCAGAAACTGTGAAATATTCCCATGATATGAATGGTCCCTGCCCCAAAGCACCATGACTCAGCCTAAGGAGATCTGCTGCTTATTTTTTTGTACTGCCAGCAGATTGTGGAAGTACAGTATAAAAACCATCCTTATGGAGAGATCTTGGTATTTTAGGCTTAGTCTAAGTGTCTCAAGTAGCTGGGGTTTTTGCTTGGGCCTAATCCATACGGTCTTATGGCTTTCCTCCTAGTCTGAAGACAAATGTGCTAGAAACAATAAAGCAAAAACATGTCCTGCAGCCTAGCCTTGCCTTGCCTGTCCTTGCCTGTCCCAGCCTTGCCTTATGTCCTTCTCCTCCTGTTCTCTGTCCCATCCTCTCTCACTAACCCCTCGTCTGGCTGCATGTCTCTTCTTTCCTTTTCTCTCACTCTCCTGCTTCCTGCCTCTTTTCTTGCAATTCCTCCATCTCACTCCTGCAGCCCAACACTACTTTTTATTCTTCCTTCCCTTTCTCCTGCTCCCTTCGCTTTCTCCCTCTGTCCCATATCTTTCTTCCCGACTTGTCTCTTGCAGACTTTGGGCCAAACTGGCCCCAAGTCTGGGCATGGTTTGACAAGTTTTCAGAGGCCTGGCTGGTGGCAGCAGGGACACCAGGCAGTGACAGGCCCGGGGCTGACAGGCTCCCCATCCCCTAGGGGGCGCCTGGCTGCCACACCCAGCTGACATAGAACCTTTGTCACAATGCCCGCTGCCGTGGCGAGGATGCGGTGGCTCTGCAGGTGACAGGGACACTGCAGGACTTGGTGTCAGCTCAGCAATTTCTCACTTCCCCTAAGAAGCGGAATTCTGCAAATTGCTGCCTTTGCTCTTGAAAGGATGTCGTGAGGTGGGTGTTTTGGTGTCATACACTGAAAGCAGAGCAGAAACTGTGAAATATTCCCATGATATGCACGGTCCATGCCCCAAAGCACCATGACTCAGCCTAAGGAGATCTGCAGCTTATTTTTTTGTACTGCCAGCAGATTGTGGAAGTACAGTATAAAAACCATCCTTATGGAGAGATCTTGGTATTTTAGGCTTAGTCTAAGTGTCTCAAGTAGCTGGGGTTTTTGCTTGGGCCTAATCCATACGGTCTTATGGCTTTCCTCCTAGTCTGAAGACAAATGTGCTAGAAACAATAAAGCAAAAACATGTCCTGCAGCCTAGCCTTGCCTTGCCTGTCCTTGCCTGTCCCAGCCTTGCCTTATGTCCTTCTCATCCTGTTCTCTGTCCCATCCTCTCTCACTAACCCCTCGTCTGGCTGCATGTCTCTTCTTTCCTTTTCTCTCACTCTCCTGCTTCCTGCCTCTTTTCTTGCAATTCCTCCATCTCACTCCTGCAGCCCAACACTACTTTTTATTCTGCCTTCCCTTTCTCCTGCTCCCTTTGCTTTCTCCCTCTGTCCCATATCTTTCTTCCTGACTTGTCTCTTGGAGACTTTGGGCCAAACTGGCCCCAAGTCTGGGCATGGTTTGACAAGTTTTCAGAGGCCTGGCTGGTGGCAGCAGGGACACCAGGCAGTGACAGGCCCGGGGCTGACAGGCTCCCCATCCCCTAGGGGGCGCCTGGCTGCCACACCCAGCTGACATAGAACCTTTGTCACAATGCCCGCTACCGTGGCGAGGATGCGGTGGCTCTGCAGGTGACAGGGACACTGCAGGACTTGGTGTCAGCTCAGCAATTTCTCACTTCCCCTAAGAAGCGGAATTCTGCAAATTGCTGCCTTTGCTCTTGAAAGGATGTCATCAGGTGGGTGTTTTGGTGTCATACCCTGAAAACAGAGCAGAAACTGTGAAATATTCCCATGATATGAATGGTCCCTGCCCCAAAGCACCATGACTCAGCCTAAGGAGATCTGTAGCTTATTTTTTTGTACTGCCAGCAGATTGTGGAAGTACAGTATAAAAACCATCCTTATGGAGAGATCTTGGTATTTTAGGCTTAGTCTAAGTGTCTCAAGTAGCTGGGGTTTTTGCTTGGGCCTAATCCATACGGTCTTATGGCTTTCCTCCTAGTCTGAAGACGAATGTGCTAGAAACTATAAAGCAAAAACATGTCCTGAAGCCTAGCCTTGCCTTGCCTGTCCTTGCCTGTCCTAGCCTTGCCTTATGTCCTTCTCATCCTGTTCTCTGTCCCATCCTCTCTCACTAACCCCTCGTCTGGCTGCATGTCTCTTCTTTCCTTTTCTCTCACTCTCCTGCTTCCTGCCTCTTTTCTTGCAATTCCTCCATCTCACTCCTGCAGGCCAACACTACTTTTTATTCTTCCTTCCCTTTCTCCTGCTCCCTTCGCTTTCTCCCTCTGTCCCATATCTTTCTTCCCGACTTGTCTCTTGCAGACTTTGGGCCAAACTGGCCCCAAGTCTGGGCATGGTTTGACAAGTTTTCAGAGGCCTGGCTGGTGGCAGCAGGGACACCAGGCAGTGACAGGCCCGGGGCTGACAGGCTCCCCATCCCCTAGGGGGCGCCTGGCTGCCACACCCAGCTGACATAGAACCTTTGTCACAATGCCCGCTACCGTGGCGAGGATGCGGTGGCTCTGCAGGTGACAGAGACACTGCAGGACTTGGTGTCAGCTCAGCAATTTCTCACTTCCCCTAAGAAGCGGAATTCTGCAAATTGCTGCCTTTGCTCTTGAAAGGATGTCGTGAGGTGGGTGTTTTGGTGTCATACACTGAAAGCAGAGCAGAAACTGTGAAATATTCCCATGATATGCATGGTCCCTGCCCCAAAGCACCATGACTCAGCCTAAGGAGATCTGCAGCTGATTTTTTTGTACTGCCAGCAGATAGTGGAAGTACAGTATAAAAACCATCCTTATGGAGAGATCTTGGTATTTTAGGCTTAGTCTAAGTGTCTCAAGTAACTGGGGTTTTTGCTTGGGCCTAATCCATACGGTCTTATGGCTTTCCTCCTAGTCTGAAGACGAATGTGCTAGAAACTATAAAGCAAAAACATGTCCTGCAGCCTAGCCTTGCCTTGCCTGTCCTTGCCTGTCCCAGCCTTGCCTTATGTCCTTCTCATCCTGTTCTCTGTCCCATCCTCTCTTCACTAACCCCTCGTCTGGCTGCATGTCTCTTCTTTCCTTTTCTCTCACTCTCCTGCTTCCTGCCTCTTTTCTTGCAATTCCTCCATCTCACTCCTGCAGCCCAACACTACTTTTTATTCTTCCTTCCCTTTCTCCTGCTCCCTTCGCTTTCTCCCTCTGTCCCATATCTTTCTTCCCGACTTGTCTCTTGCAGACTTTGGGCCAAACTGGCCCCAAGTCTGGGCATGGTTTGACAAGTTTTCAGAGGCCTGGCTGGTGGCAGCAGGGACACCAGGCAGTGACAGGCCCGGGGCTGACAGGCTCCCCATCCCCTAGGGGGCGCCTGGCTGCCACACCCAGCTGCCATAGAACCTTTGTCACAATGCCCGCTACCGTGGCGAGGATGCGGTGGCTCTGCAGGTGACAGGGACACTGCAGGACTTGGTGTCAGCTCAGCAATTTCTCACTTCCCCTAAGAAGCGGAATTCTGCAAATTGCTGCCTTTGCTCTTGAAAGGATGTCGTGAGGTGGGTGTTTTGGTGTCATACACTGAAAGCAGAGCAGAAACTGTGAAATATTCCCATGATATGCAGGGTCCATGCCCCAAAGCACCATGACTCAACCTAAGGAGATCTGCAGCTTATTTTTTTGTACTGCCAGCAGATTGTGGAAGTACAGTATAAAAACCATCCTTATGGAGAGATCTTGGTATTTTAGGCTTAGTCTAAGTGTCTCAAGTAGCTGGGGTTTTTGCTTGGGCCTAATCCATACGGTCTTATGGCTTTCCTCCTAGTCTGAAGACGAATGTGCTAGAAACAATAAAGCAAGAACATGTCCTGCAGCCTAGCCTTGCCTTGCCTGTCCTTGCCTGTCCCAGCCTTGCCTTATGTCCTTCTCATCCTGTTCTCTGTCCCATCCTCTCTCACTAACCCCTCGTCTGGCTGCATGTCTCTTCTTTCCTTTTCTCTCACTCTCCTGCTTCCTGCCTCTTTTCTTGCAATTCCTCCATCTCACTCCTGCAGCCCAACACTACTTTTTATTCTTCCTTCCCTTTCTCCTGCTCCCTTCGCTTTCTCCCTCTGTCCCATATCTTTCTTCCCGACTTGTCTCTTGCAGACTTTGGGCCAAACTGGCCCCAAGTCTGGGCATGGTTTGACAAGTTTTCAGAGGCCTGGCTGGTGGCAGCAGGGACACCAGGCAGTGACAGGCCCGGGGCTGACAGGCTCCCCATCCCCTAGGGGGCGCCTGGCTGCCACACCCAGCTGACATAGAACCTTTGTCACAATGCCCGCTGCCGTGGCGAGGATGCGGTGGCTCTGCAGGTGACAGGGACACTGCAGGACTTGGTGTCAGCTCAGCAATTTCTCACTTCCCCTAAGAAGCGGAATTCTGCAAATTGCTGCCTTTGCTCTTGAAAGGATGTCGTGAGGTGGGTGTTTTGGTGTCATACACTGAAAGCAGAGCAGAAACTGTGAAATATTCCCATGATATGCACGGTCCATGCCCCAAAGCACCATGACTCAGCCTAAGGAGATCTGCAGCTTATTTTTTTGTACTGCCAGCAGATTGTGGAAGTACAGTATAAAAACCATCCTTATGGAGAGATCTTGGTATTTTAGGCTTAGTCTAAGTGTCTCAAGTAACTGGGGTTTTTGCTTGGGCCTAATCCATACGGTCTTATGGCTTTCCTCCTAGTCTGAAGACAAATGTGCTAGAAACAATAAAGCAAAAACATGTCCTGCAGCCTAGCCTTGCCTTGCCTGTCCTTGCCTGTCCCAGCCTTGCCTTATGTCCTTCTCATCCTGTTCTCTGTCCCATCCTCTCTCACTAACCCCTCGTCTGGCTGCATGTCTCTTCTTTCCTTTTCTCTCACTCTCCTGCTTCCTGCCTCTTTTCTTGCAATTCCTCCATCTCACTCCTGCAGCCCAACACTACTTTTTATTCTTCCTTCCCTTTCTCCTGCTCCCTTCGCTTTCTCCCTCTGTCCCATATCTTTCTTCCCGACTTGTCTCTTGCAGACTTTGGGCCAAACTGGCCCCAAGTCTGGGCATGGTTTGACAAGTTTTCAGAGGCCTGGCTGGTGGCAGCAGGGACACCAGGCAGTGACAGGCCCGGGGCTGACAGGCTCCCCATCCCCTAGGGGGCGCCTGGCTGCCACACCCAGCTGACATAGAACCTTTGTCACAATGCCCGCTACCGTGGCGAGGATGCGGTGGCTCTGCAGGTGACAGAGACACTGCAGGACTTGGTGTCAGCTCAGCAATTTCTCACTTCCCCTAAGAAGCGGAATTCTGCAAATTGCTGCCTTTGCTCTTGAAAGGGTGCCATCAGGTGGGTGTTTTGGTGTCATACACTGAAAACAGAGCAGAAACTGTGAAATATTCCCATGATATGCACGGTCCCTGCCCCAAAGCACCATGACTCAGCCTAAGGAGATCTGCAGCTGATTTTTTTGTACTGCCAGCAGATTGTGGAAGTACAGTATAAAAACCATCCTTATGGAGAGATCTTGGTATTTTAGGCTTAGTCTAAGTGTCTCAAGTAGCTGGGGTTTTTGCTTGGGCCTAATCCATATGGTCTTATGGCTTTCCTCCTCGTCTGAAGACGAATGTGCTAGAAACTATAAAGCAAAAACATGTCCTGCAGCCTAGCCTTGCCTTGCCTGTCCTTGCCTGTCCCAGCCTTGCCTTATGTCCTTCTCATCCTGTTGTCTGTCCCATCCTCTCTCACTAAGCCATCGTCTGGCTGCATGTCTCTTCTTTCCTTTTCTCTCACTCTCCTGCTTCCTGCCTCTTTTCTTGCAATTCCTCCATCTCACTCCTGCAGCCCAACACTACTTTTTATTCTTCCTTCCCTTTCTCCTGCTCCCTTTGCTTTCTCCCTCTGTCCCATATCTTTCTTCCTGACTTGTCTCTTGGAGACTTTGGGCCAAACTGGCCCCAAGTCTGGGCATGGTTTGACAAGTTTTCAGAGGCCTGGCTGGTGGCAGCAGGGACACCAGGCAGTGACAGGCCCGGGGCTGACAGGCTCCCCATCCCCTAGGGGGCGCCTGGCTGCCACACCCAGCTGACATAGAACCTTTGTCACAATGCCCGCTACCGTGGCGAGGATGCGGTGGCTCTGCAGGTGACAGGGACACTGCAGGACTTGGTGTCAGCTCAGCAATTTCTCACTTCCCCTAAGAAGCGGAATTCTGCAAATTGCTGCCTTTGCTCTTGAAAGGATGTCATCAGGTGGGTGTTTTGGTGTCATACCCTGAAAACAGAGCAGAAACTGTGAAATATTCCCATGATATGAATGGTCCCTGCCCCAAAGCACCATGACTCAGCCTAAGGAGATCTGTAGCTTATTTTTTTGTACTGCCAGCAGATTGTGGAAGTACAGTATAAAAACCATCCTTATGGAGAGATCTTGGTATTTTAGGCTTAGTCTAAGTGTCTCAAGTAGCTGGGGTTTTTGCTTGGGCCTAATCCATACGGTCTTATGGCTTTCCTCCTAGTCTGAAGACGAATGTGCTAGAAACTATAAAGCAAAAACATGTCCTGAAGCCTAGCCTTGCCTTGCCTGTCCTTGCCTGTCCTAGCCTTGCCTTATGTCCTTCTCATCCTGTTCTCTGTCCCATCCTCTCTCACTAACCCCTCGTCTGGCTGCATGTCTCTTCTTTCCTTTTCTCTCACTCTCCTGCTTCCTGCCTCTTTTCTTGCAATTCCTCCATCTCACTCCTGCAGGCCAACACTACTTTTTATTCTTCCTTCCCTTTCTCCTGCTCCCTTCGCTTTCTCCCTCTGTCCCATATCTTTCTTCCCGACTTGTCTCTTGCAGACTTTGGGCCAAACTGGCCCCAAGTCTGGGCATGGTTTGACAAGTTTTCAGAGGCCTGGCTGGTGGCAGCAGGGACACCAGGCAGTGACAGGCCCGGGGCTGACAGGCTCCCCATCCCCTAGGGGGCGCCTGGCTGCCACACCCAGCTGACATAGAACCTTTGTCACAATGCCCGCTACCGTGGCGAGGATGCGGTGGCTCTGCAGGTGACAGAGACACTGCAGGACTTGGTGTCAGCTCAGCAATTTCTCACTTCCCCTAAGAAGCGGAATTCTGCAAATTGCTGCCTTTGCTCTTGAAAGGATGTCGTGAGGTGGGTGTTTTGGTGTCATACACTGAAAGCAGAGCAGAAACTGTGAAATATTCCCATGATATGCATGGTCCATGCCCCAAAGCACCATGACTCAGCCTAAGGAGATCTGCAGCTGATTTTTTTGTACTGCCAGCAGATAGTGGAAGTACAGTATAAAAACCATCCTTATGGAGAGATCTTGGTATTTTAGGCTTAGTCTAAGTGTCTCAAGTAACTGGGGTTTTTGCTTGGGCCTAATCCATACGGTCTTATGGCTTTCCTCCTAGTCTGAAGACGAATGTGCTAGAAACTATAAAGCAAAAACATGTCCTGCAGCCTAGCCTTGCCTTGCCTGTCCTTGCCTGTCCCAGCCTTGCCTTATGTCCTTCTCATCCTGTTCTCTGTCCCATCCTCTCTTCACTAACCCCTCGTCTGGCTGCATGTCTCTTCTTTCCTTTTCTCTCACTCTCCTGCTTCCTGCCTCTTTTCTTGCAATTCCTCCATCTCACTCCTGCAGCCCAACACTACTTTTTATTCTTCCTTCCCTTTCTCCTGCTCCCTTCGCTTTCTCCCTCTGTCCCATATCTTTCTTCCCGACTTGTCTCTTGCAGACTTTGGGCCAAACTGGCCCCAAGTCTGGGCATGGTTTGACAAGTTTTCAGAGGCCTGGCTGGTGGCAGCAGGGACACCAGGCAGTGACAGGCCCGGGGCTGACAGGCTCCCCATCCCCTAGGGGGCGCCTGGCTGCCACACCCAGCTGCCATAGAACCTTTGTCACAATGCCCGCTACCGTGGCGAGGATGCGGTGGCTCTGCAGGTGACAGGGACACTGCAGGACTTGGTGTCAGCTCAGCAATTTCTCACTTCCCCTAAGAAGCGGAATTCTGCAAATTGCTGCCTTTGCTCTTGAAAGGATGTCGTGAGGTGGGTGTTTTGGTGTCATACACTGAAAGCAGAGCAGAAACTGTGAAATATTCCCATGATATGCAGGGTCCATGCCCCAAAGCACCATGACTCAACCTAAGGAGATCTGCAGCTTATTTTTTTGTACTGCCAGCAGATTGTGGAAGTACAGTATAAAAACCATCCTTATGGAGAGATCTTGGTATTTTAGGCTTAGTCTAAGTGTCTCAAGTAGCTGGGGTATTTGCTTGGGCCTAATCCATACGGTCATATGGCTTTCCTCCTTGTCTGAAGACGAATGTGCTAGAAACTATAAAGCAAAAACATGTCCTGCAGCCTAGCCTTGCCTTGCCTGTCCTTGCCTGTCCCAGCCTTGCCTTCTTTCCTTCTCGTCCTGTTCTCTGTCCCATCCTCTCTCACTAACCCCTCGTCTGGCTGCATGTCTCTTCTTTCCTTTTCTCTCACTCTCCTGCTTCCTGCCTCTTTTCTTGCAATTCCTCCATCTCACTCCTGCAGCCCAACACTACTTTTTATTCTTCCTTCCCTTTCTCCTGCTCCCTTCGCTTTCTCCCTCTGTCCCATATCTTTCTTCCCGACTTGTCTCTTGCAGACTTTGGGCCAAACTGGCCCCAAGTCTGGGCATGGTTTGACAAGTTTTCAGAGGCCTGGCTGGTGGCAGCAGGGACACCAGGCAGTGACAGGCCCGGGGCTGACAGGCTCCCCATCCCCTAGGGGGCGCCTGGCTGCCACACCCAGCTGACATAGAACCTTTGTCACAATGCCCGCTGCCGTGGCGAGGATGCGGTGGCTCTGCAGGTGACAGGGACACTGCAGGACTTGGTGTCAGCTCAGCAATTTCTCACTTCCCCTAAGAAGCGGAATTCTGCAAATTGCTGCCTTTGCTCTTGAAAGGATGTCGTGAGGTGGGTGTTTTGGTGTCATACACTGAAAGCAGAGCAGAAACTGTGAAATATTCCCATGATATGCACGGTCCATGCCCCAAAGCACCATGACTCAGCCTAAGGAGATCTGCAGCTTATTTTTTTGTACTGCCAGCAGATTGTGGAAGTACAGTATAAAAACCATCCTTATGGAGAGATCTTGGTATTTTAGGCTTAGTCTAAGTGTCTCAAGTAGCTGGGGTTTTTGCTTGGGCCTAATCCATACGGTCTTATGGCTTTCCTCCTAGTCTGAAGACGAATGTGCTAGAAACAATAAAGCAAAAACATGTCCTGCAGCCTAGCCTTGCCTTGCCTGTCCTTGCCTGTCCCAGCCTTGCCTTATGTCCTTCTCATCCTGTTCTCTGTCCCATCCTCTCTCACTAACCCCTCGTCTGGCTGCATGTCTCTTCTTTCCTTTTCTCTCACTCTCCTGCTTCCTGCCTCTTTTCTTGCAATTCCTCCATCTCACTCCTGCAGCCCAACACTACGTTTTATTCTTCCTTCCCTTTCTCCTGCTCCCTTTGCTTTCTCCCTCTGTCCCATATCTTTCTTCCCGACTTGTCTCTTGGAGACTTTGGGCCAAACTGGCCCCAAGTCTGGGCATGGTTTGACAAGTTTTCAGAGGCCTGGCTGGTGGCAGCAGGGACACCAGACAGTGACAGGCCCGGGGCTGACAGGCTCCCCATCCCCTAGGGGGCGCCTGGCTGCCACACCCAGCTGACATAGAACCTTTGTCACAATGCCCGCTACCGTGGCGAGGATGCAGTGGCTCTGCAGGTGACAGGGACACTGCAGGACTTGGTGTCAGCTCAGCAATTTCTCACTTCCCCTAAGAAGCGGAATTCTGCAAATTGCTGCCTTAGCTCTTGAAAGGATGTCATCAGGTGGGTGTATTGGTGTCATGCACTGAAAACAGAGCAGAAACTGTGAAATATTCCCATGATATGCACGGTCCCTGCCCCAAAGCACCATGACTCAGCCTAAGGAGATCTGCAGCTTATTTTTTTGTACTGCCAGCAGATTGTGGAAGTACAGTATAAAAACCATCCTTATGGAGAGATCTTGGTATTTTAGGCTTAGTCTAAGTATCTCAAGTAGCTGGGGTTTTTGCTTGGGCCTAATCCATACGGTCTTATGGCTTTCCTCCTCGTCTGAAGACGAATGTGCGAGAAACTATAAAGCAAATACATGTCCTGCAGCCTAGCCTTGCCTTGCCTGTCCTTGCCTGTCCTAGCCTTGCCTTATTTCTTTCTCATCCTGTTCTCTGTCCCATCCTCTCTCACTAACCCCTCGTCTGGCTGCATGTCTCTTCTTTCCTTTTCTCTCACTCTCCTGCTTCCTGCCTCTTTTCTTGCAATTCCTCCATCTCACTCCTGCAGCCCAACACTACTTTTTATTCTTCCTTCCCTTTCTCCTGCTCCCTTCGCTTTCTCCGTCTGTCCCGTATCTTTCTTCCCGACTTGTCTCTTGGAGACTTTGGGCCAAACTGGCCCCAAGTCTGGGCATGGTTTGACAAGTTTTCAGAGGCCTGGCTGGTGGCAGCAGGGCCACCAGGCAGTGACAGGCCCGGGGCTGACAGGCTCCCCATCCCCTAGGGGGCGCCTGGCTGCCACACCCAGCTGACATAGAACCTTTGTCACAATGCCCGCTACCGTGGCGAGGATGCGGTGGCTCTGCAGGTGACAGGGATACTGCAGGACTTGGTGTCAGCTCAGCAATTTCTCACTTCCCCTAAGAAGCGGAATTCTGCAAATTGCTGCCTTTGCTCTTGAAAGGATGTCATCAGGTGGGTGTTTTGGTGTCATACACTGAAAACAGAGCAGAAACTGTGAAATATTCCCATGATATGCACGGTCCCTGCCCCAAAGCACCATGACTCAGCCTAAGGAGATCTTCAGCTTATTTTTTTGTACTGCCAGCAGATTGTGGAAGTACAGTATAAAAACCATCCTTATGGAGAGATCTTGGTATTTTAGGCTTAGACTAAGAGCCTCAAGTAGCTGGGGTTTTTGCTTGGGCCTAATCCATATGGTCTTATGGCTTTCCTCCTAGTCTGAGGACGAATGTGCTAGAAACTATAAAGCAAAAACATGTCCTGCAGCCTAACCTTGCCTTGCCTGTCCTTGCCTGTCCTAGCCTTGCCTTAAGTCCTTCTCATCCTGTTCTCTGTCCCATCCTCTTTCACTAACCCCTTGTCTGGCTGCATGTCTCTTCTTTCCTTTTCTCTCACTCTCCTGCTTCCTGCCTCTTTTCTTGCAATTCCTCCATCTCACTCCTGCAGCCCAACACTACTTTTTATTCTTCCTTCCCTTTCTCCTGCTCCCTTCACTTTCTCCCTCTGTCCCATATCTTTCTTCCCGACTTGTCTCTTGCAGACTTTGGGCCAAACTGGCCCCAAGTCTGGGCATGGTTTGACAAGTTTTCAGAGGCCTGGCTGGTGGCAGCAGGGACACCAGGCAGTGACAGGCCCGGGGCTGACAGTCTCCCCATGCCCTCGGGGGCGCCTGGCTGCTACACCCAGCTGACATAGAACCTTTGTCACAATGCCCGCTACCGTGGCGAGGATGCGGTGGCTCTGCAGGTGACAGGGACACTGCAGGACTTGGTGTCAGCTCAGCAATTTCTCACTTCCCCTAAGAAGCGGAATTCTGCAAATTGCTGCCTTTGCTCTTGAAAGGATGTCTTCAGGTGGGTGTATTGGTGTCATGCACTGAAAACAGAGCAGAAACTGTGAAATATTCCCATGATATGCACGGTCCCTGCCCCAAAGCACCATGACTCAGCCTAAGGAGATCTGCAGCTTATTTTTTTGTACTGCCAGCAGATTGTGGAAGTACAGTATAAAAACCATCCTTATGGAGAGATCTTGGTATTTTAGGCTTAGTCTAAGTATCTCAAGTAGCTGGGGTTTTTGCTTGGGCCTAATCCATATGGTTTTATGGCTTTCCTCCTAGTCTGAAGACGAATGTGCTAGAAACTATAAAGCAAATACATGTCCTGCAGCCTAGCCTTGCCTTGCCTGTCCTTGCCTGTCCTAGCCTTGCCTTCTTTCCTTCTCATCCTGTTCTCTGTCCCATCCTCTCTCACTAAGCCCTCGTCTGGCTGCATGTCTCTTCTTTCCTTTTCTCTCACTCTCCTGCTTCCTGCCTCTTTTCTTGCAATTCCTCCATCTCACTCCTGCAGCCCAACACTACTTTTTATTCTTCCTTCCCTTTCTCCTGCTCCCTTCGCTTTCTCCCTCTGTCCCATATCTTTCTTCCCGACTTGTCTTTTGCAGACTTTGGGCCAAACTGGCCCCAAGTCTGGGCATGGTTTGACAAGTTTTCAGCGGCCTGGCTGGTGGCAGCAGGGCCACCAGGCAGTGACAGGCCCGGGGCTGACAGGCTCCCCATCCCCTAGGGGGCGCCTGGCTGCCACACCCAGCTGACATAGAACCTTTGTCACAATGCCCGCTACCGTGGCGAGGATGCGGTGGCTCTGCACGTGACAGGGATACTGCAGGACTTGGTGTCAGCTCAGCAATTTCTCACTTCCCCTAAGAAGCGGAATTCTGCAAATTGCTGCCTTTACTCTTGAAAGGATGTCATCAGGTGGGTGTTTTGGTGTCATACACTGAAAACAGAGCAGAAACTGTGAAATATTCCCATGATATGCACGGTCCCTGCCCCAAAGCACCATGACTCAGCCTAAGGAGATCTGCAGCTTATTTTTTTGTACTGCCAGCAGATTGTGGAAGTACAGTATAAAAACCATCCTTATGGAGAGATCTTGGTATTTTAGGCTTAGTCTAAGAGTCTCAAGTAGCTGGGGTTTTTGCTTGGGCCTAACCCATACGGTCTTATGGCTTTCCTCCTAGTCTGAAGACGAATGTGCTAGAAACTATAAAGCAAAAACATGTCCTGCAGCCTAGCCTTGCCTTGCCTGTCCTTGCCTGTCCCAGCCTTGCCTTCTTTCCTTCTCATCCTGTTCTCTGTCCCATCCTCTCTCACTAACCCCTCGTCTGGCTGCATGTCTCTTCTTTCCTTTTCTCTCACTCTCCTGCTTCCTGCCTCTTTTCTTGCAATTCCTCCATCTCACTCCTGCAGCCCAACACTACTTTTTATTCTTCCTTCCCTTTCTCCTGCTCCCTTCGCTTTCTCCCTCTGTCCCATATCTTTCTTCCCGACTTGTCTCTTGCAGACTTTGGGCCAAACTGGCCCCAAGTCTGGGCATGGTTTGACAAGTTTTCAGAGGCCTGGCTGGTGGCAGCAGGGACACCAGGCAGTGACAGGCCCGGGGCTGACAGGCTCCCCATCCCCTAGGGGGCGCCTGGCTGCCACACCCAGCTGACATAGAACCTTTGTCACAATGCCCGCTGCCGCGGCGAGGATGCGGTGGCTCTGCAGGTGACAGGGACACTGCAGGACTTGGTGTCAGCTCAGCAATTTCTCACTTCCCCTAAGAAGCGGAATTCTGCAAATTGCTGCCTTTGCTCTTGAAAGGATGTCATCAGGTGGGTGTTTTGGTGTCATGCACTGAAAACAGAGCAGAAACTGTGAAATATTCCCATGATATGCACGGTCCCTGCCCCAAAGCACCATGACTCAGCCTAAGGAGATCTGCAGCTTATTTTTTTGTACTGCCAGCAGATTGTGGAAGTACAGTATAAAAACCATCCTTATGGAGAGATCTTGGTATTTTAGGCTTAGTCTAAGTATCTCAAGTAGCTGGGGTTTTTGCTTGGGCCTAATCCATACGGTCTTATGGCTTTCCTCCTAGTCTGAAGACGAATGTGCTAGAAACTATAAAGCAAATACATGTCCTGCAGCCTAGCCTTGCCTTGCCTGTCCTTGCCTGTCCTAGCCTTGCCTTCTTTCCTTCTCATCCTGTTCTCTGTCCCATCCTCTCTCACTAAGCCCTCGTCTGGCTGCATGTCTCTTCTTTCCTTTTCTCTCACTCTCCTGCTTCCTGCCTCTTTTCTTGCAATTCCTCCATCTCACTCCTGCAGCCCAACACTACTTTTTATTCTTCCTTCCCTTTCTCCTGCTCCCTTCGCTTTCTCCCTCTGTCCCATATCTTTCTTCCCGACTTGTCTCTTTCAGACTTTGGGCCAAACTGGCCCCAAGTCTGGGCATGGTTTGACAAGTTTTCAGAGGCCTGGCTGGTGGCAGCAGGGACACCAGGCAGTGACAGGCCCGGGGCTGACAGGCTCCCCATCCCCTAGGGGGCGCCTGGCTGCCACACCCAGCTGACATAGAACCTTTGTCACAATGCCCGCTGCCGCGGCGAGGATGCGGTGGCTCTGCAGGTGACAGGGACACTGCAGGACTTGGTGTCAGCTCAGCAATTTCTCACTTCCCCTAAGAAGCGGAATTCTGCAAATTGCTGCCTTTGCTCTTGAAAGGATGTTATCAGGTGGGTGTTTTGGTGTCATGCACTGAAAACAGAGCAGAAACTGTGAAATATTCCCATGATATGCATGGTCCCTGCCCCAAAGCACCATGACTCAGCCTAAGGAGATCTGCAGCTTATGATTATGTACTGCCAGCAGATTGTGGAAGTACAGTATAAAAACCATCCTTATGGAGAGATCTTGGTATTTTAGGCTTAGTCTAAGTGTCTCAAGTAGCTGGGGTTTTTGCTTGGGCCTAATCCATACGGTCTTATGGCTTTCCTCCTCGTCTGAAGACGAATGTGCTAGAAACTATAAAGTAAAAACATGTCCTGCAGCCTAGCCTTGCCTTGCCTGTCCTTGCCTGTCCTAGCCTTGCCTTCTTTCCTTCTCATCCTGTTCTCTGTCCCATCCTCTCTCACTAACCCCTCGTCTGGCTGCATGTCTCTTCTTTCCTTTTCTCTCACTCTCCTGCTTCCTGCCTCTTTTCTTGCAATTCCTCCATCTCACTCCTGCAGCCCAACACTACTTTTTATTCTTCCTTCCCTTTCTCCTGCTCCCTTCGCTTTCTCCCTCTGTCCCATATCTTTCTTCCCGACTTGTCTCTTGCAGACTTTGGGCCAAACTGGCCCCAAGTCTGGGCATGGTTTGACAAGTTTTCAGAGGCCTGGCTGGTGGCAGCAGGGCCAGCAGGCAGTGACAGGCCCGGGGCTGACAGGCTCCCCATCCCCTAGGGGGCGCCTGGCTGCCACACCCAGCTGACATAGAACCTTTGTCACAATGCCCGCTTCCGTGGCGAGGATGCGGTGGCTCTGCAGGTGACAGGGACACTGCAGGACTTGGTGTCAGCTCAGCAATTTCTCACTTCCCCTAAGAAGCGGAATTCTGCAAATTGCTGCCTTTGCTCTTGAAAGGATGTCATCAGGTGGGTGTTTTGGTGTCATGCACTGAAAACAGAGCAGAAACTGTGAAATATTCCCATGATATGCACGGTCCCTGCCCCAAAGCACCATGACTCAGCCTAAGGAGATCTGCAGCTTATTTTTTTGTACTGCCAGCAGATTGTGGAAGTACAGTATAAAAACCATCCTTATGGAGAGATCTTGGTATTTTAGGCTTAGTCTAAGAGTCTCAAGTAGCTGGGGTTTTTGCTTGGGCCTAATCCATACGGTCTTATGGCTTTCCTCCTCGTCTGAAGACGAATGTGCTAGAAACTATAAAGCAAAAACATGTCCTGCAGCCTAGCCTTGCCTTGCCTGTCCTTGCCTGTCCTAGCCTTGCCTTCTTTCCTTCTCATCCTGTTCTCTGTCCCATCCTCTCTCACTAACCCCTCGTCTGGCTGCATGTCTCTTCTTTCCTTTTCTCTCACTCTCCTGCTTCCTGCCTCTTTTCTTG
Source organism: Columba livia (assembly GCF_036013475.1). Taxonomy (NCBI): domain Eukaryota; kingdom Metazoa; phylum Chordata; class Aves; order Columbiformes; family Columbidae; genus Columba; species Columba livia. The sequence goes on from NW_027043012.1 coordinate 363,313, forward strand.
CAATTCCTCCATCTCACTCCTGCAGCCCAACACTACTTTTTATTCTTCCTTCCCTTTCTCCTGCTCCCTTCGCTTTCTCCCTCTGTCCCATATCGTTCTTCCCGACTTGTCTCTTGCAGACTTTGGGCCAAACTGGCCCCAAGTCTGGGCATGGTTTGACAAGTTTTCAGAGGCCTGGCTGGTGGCAGCAGGGACACCAGGCAGTGACAGGCCCGGGGCTGACAGGCTCCCCATCCCCTAGGGGGCGCCTGGCTGCCACACCCAGCTGACATAGAACCTTTGTCACAATGCCCGCTACCGTGGCGAGGATGCGGTGGCTCTGCAGGTGACAGGGACACTGCAGGACTTGGTGTCAGCTCAGCAATTTCTCACTTCCCCTAAGAAGCGGAATTCTGCAAATTGCTGCCTTTGCTCTTGAAAGGATGTCATCAGGTGGGTGTTTTGGTGTCATACACTGAAAACAGAGCAGAAACTGTGAAATATTCCCATGATATGCATGGTCCCTGCCCCAAAGCACCATGACTCAGCCTAAGGAGATCTGCAGCTTATTTTTTTGTACTGCCAGCAGATTGTGGAAGTACAGTATAAAAACCATCCTTATGGAGAGATCTTGGTATTTTAGGCTTAGTCTAAGTGTCTCAAGTAGCTGGGGTTTTTGCTTGGGCCTAATCCATACGGTCTTATGGCTTTCCTCCTCGTCTGAAGACGAATGTGCTAGAAACTATAAAGCAAAAACATGTCCTGCAGCCTAGCCTTGCCTTGCCTGTCCTTGCCTGTCCTAGCCTTGCCTTATGTCCTTCTCATCCTGTTCTCTGTCCCATCCTCTCTCACTAAGCCCTCGTCTGGCTGCATGTCTCATCTTTCCTTTTCTCTCACTCTCCTGCTTCCTGCCTCTTTTCTTGCAATTCCTCCATCTCACTCCTGCAGCCCAACACTACTTTTTATTCTTCCTTCCCTTTCTCCTGCTCCCTTCTCTTTCTCCCTCTGTCCCATATCTTTCTTCCCGACTTGTCTCTTGCAGACTTTGGGCCAAACTGGCCCCAAGTCTGGGCATGGTTTGACAAGTTTTCAGAGGGACACCAGGCAGTGACAGGCCCGGGGCTGACAGGCTCCCCATCCCCTAGGGGGCGCCTGGCTGCCACACCCAGCTGACATAGAACCTTTGTCACAATGCCCGCTGCCGTGGCGAGGATGCGGTGGCTCTGCAGGTGACAGGAACACTGCAGGACTTGGTGTCAGCTCAGGAATTTCTCAGTTCCCCTAAGAAGCGGAATTCTGCAAATTGCTGCCTTTGCTCTTGAAAGGATATCATCAGATGGGTGTTTTGGTGTCATGCGCTGAAAACAGAGCAGAAACTGTGAAATATTCCCATGATATGCACGGTCCCTGCCCCAAAGCACCATGACTCAGCCTAAGGAGATCTGCAGCTTATTTTTTTGTACTGCCAGCAGATTGTGGAAGTACAGTATAAAAACCATCCTTATGGAGAGATCTTGGTATTTTAGGCTTAGTCTAAGTATCTCAAGTAGCTGGGGTTTTTGCTTGGGCCTAATCCATACGGTCTTATGGCTTTCCTCCTAGTCTGAAGACGAATGTGCTAGAAACTATAAAGCAAATACATGTCCTGCAGCCTAGCCTTGCCTTGCCTGTCCTTGCCTGTCCTAGCCTTGCCTTCTTTCCTTCTCATCCTGTTCTCTGTCCCATCCTCTCTCACTAAGCCCTCGTCTGGCTGCATGTCTCTTCTTTCCTTTTCTCTCACTCTCCTGCTTCCTGCCTCTTTTCTTGCAATTCCTCCATCTCACTCCTGCAGCCCAACACTACTTTTTATTCTTCCTTCCCTTTCTCCTGCTCCCTTCGCTTTCTCCCTCTGTCCCATATCGTTCTTCCCGACTTGTCTCTTTCAGACTTTGGGCCAAACTGGCCCCAAGTCTGGGCATGGTTTGACAAGTTTTCAGAGGCCTGGCTGGTGGCAGCAGGGACACCAGGCAGTGACAGGCCCGGGGCTGACAGGCTCCCCATCCCCTAGGGGGCGCCTGGCTGCCACACCCAGCTGACATAGAACCTTTGTCACAATGCCCGCTGCCGCGGCGAGGATGCGGTGGCTCTGCAGGTGACAGGGACACTGCAGGACTTGGTGTCAGCTCAGCAATTTCTCACTTCCCCTAAGAAGCGGAATTCTGCAAATTGCTGCCTTTGCTCTTGAAAGGATGTTATCAGGTGGGTGTTTTGGTGTCATGCACTGAAAACAGAGCAGAAACTGTGAAATATTCCCATGATATGCACGGTCCCTGCCCCAAAGCACCATGACTCAGCCTAAGGAGATCTGCAGCTTATTTTTTTGTACTGCCAGCAGATTGTGGAAGTACAGTATAAAAACCATCCTTATGGAGAGATCTTGGTATTTTAGGCTTAGTCTAAGTGTCTCAAGTAGCTGGGGTTTTTGCTTGGGCCTAATCCATACGGTCTTATGGCTTTCCTCCTCGTCTGAAGACGAATGTGCTAGAAACTATAAAGTAAAAACATGTCCTGCAGCCTAGCCTTGCCTTGCCTGTCCTTGCCTGTCCTAGCCTTGCCTTCTTTCCTTCTCATCCTGTTCTCTGTCCCATCCTCTCTCACTAACCCCTCGTCTGGCTGCATGTCTCTTCTTTCCTTTTCTCTCACTCTCCTGCTTCCTGCCTCTTTTCTTGCAATTCCTCCATCTCACTCCTGCAGCCCAACACTACTTTTTATTCTTCCTTCCCTTTCTCCTGCTCCCTTCGCTTTCTCCCTCTGTCCCATATCTTTCTTCCCGACTTGTCTCTTGCAGACTTTGGGCCAAACTGGCCCCAAGTCTGGGCATGGTTTGACAAGTTTTCAGAGGGACAGCAGGCAGTGACAGGCCCGGGGCTGACAGGCTCCCCATCCCCTAGGGGGCGCCTGGCTGCCACACCCAGCTGACATAGAACCTTTGTCACAATGCCCGCTGCCGTGGCGAGGATGCGGTGGCTCTGCAGTTGACAGGAACACTGCAGGACTTGGTGTCAGCTCAGGAATTTCTCAGTTCCCCTAAGAAGCGGAATTCTGCAAATTGCTGCCTTTGCTCTTGAAAGGATATCATCAGATGGGTGTTTTGGTGTCATGCACTGAAAACAGAGCAGAAACTGTGAAATATTCCCATGATATGCACGGTCCCTGCCACAAAGCACCATGACTCAGCCTAAGGAGATCTGCAGCTTATTTTTTTGTACTGCCAGCAGATTGTGGAAGTAGAGTATAAAAACCATCCTTATGGAGAGATCTTGGTATTTTAGGCTTAGTCTAAGTGTCTCAAGTAGCTGGGGTTTTTGCTTGGGCCTAATCCATACGGTTTTTTGGCTTTCCTCCTCATCTGAAGACGAATGTGCTAGAAACTATAAAGCAAAAACATGTCCTGCAGCCTAGCCTTGCCTTGCCTGTCCTTGCCTGTCCTAGCCTTGCCTTATGTCCTTCTCATCCTGTTCTCTGTCCCATCCTCTCTCACTAAGCCCTCGTCTGGCTGCATGTCTCTTCTTTCCTTTTCTCTCACTCTCCTGCTTCCTGCCTCTTTTCTTGCAATTCCTCCATCTCACTCCTGCAGCCCAACACTACTTTTTATTCTTCCTTCCCTTTCTCCTGCTCCCTTCGCTTTCTCCCTCTGTCCCATATCTTTTTTCATGACTTGTCTCTTGGAGACTTTGGGCCAAACTGACCCCAAGTCTGGGCATGGTTTGACAAGTTTTCAGAGGCCTGGCTGGTGGCAGCAGGGACACCAGGCAGTGACAGGCCCGGGGCTGACAGGCTCCCCATCCCCTAGGGGGTGCCTGGTTGCCACACCCAGCTGACATAGAACCTTTGTCACAGTGCCCGCTTCCGTGGCGAGGATGCGGTGGCTCTGCAGGTGACAGGGACACTGCAGGACTTGGTGTCAGCTCAGCAATTTCTCACTTCCCCTAAGAAGCGGAATTCTGCAAATTGCTGCCTTTGCTCTTGAAAGGATGTCATCAGGTGGGTGTTTTGGTGTCATACACTGAAAACAGAGCAGAAACTGTGAAATATTCCCATGATATGCATGGTCCCTGCCCCAAAGCACCATGACTCAGCCTAAGGAGATCTGCAGCTTATTTTTTTGTACTGCCAGCAGATTGTGGAAGTACAGTATAAAAACCATCCTTATGGAGAGATCTTGGTATTTTAGGCTTAGTCTAAGTGTCTCAAGTAGCTGGGGTTTTTGCTTGGGCCTAATCCATACGGTCTTATGGCTTTCCTCCTCGTCTGAAGACGAATGTGCTAGAAACTATAAAGCAAAAACATGTCCTGCAGCCTAGCCTTGCCTTGCCTGTCCTTGCCTGTCCTAGCCTTGCCTTATGTCCTTCTCATCCTGTTCTCTGTCCCATCCTCTCTCACTAAGCCCTCGTCTGGCTGCATGTCTCATCTTTCCTTTTCTCTCACTCTCCTGCTTCCTGCCTCTTTTCTTGCAATTCCTCCATCTCACTCCTGCAGCCCAACACTACTTTTTATTCTTCCTTCCCTTTCTCCTGCTCCCTTCTCTTTCTCCCTCTGTCCCATATCTTTCTTCCCGACTTGTCTCTTGCAGACTTTGGGCCAAACTGGCCCCAAGTCTGGGCATGGTTTGACAAGTTTTCAGAGGGACACCAGGCAGTGACAGGCCCGGGGCTGACAGGCTCCCCATCCCCTAGGGGGCGCCTGGCTGCCACACCCAGCTGACATAGAACCTTTGTCACAATGCCCGCTGCCGTGGCGAGGATGCGGTGGCTCTGCAGGTGACAGGAACACTGCAGGACTTGGTGTCAGCTCAGGAATTTCTCAGTTCCCCTAAGAAGCGGAATTCTGCAAATTGCTGCCTTTGCTCTTGAAAGGATATCATCAGATGGGTGTTTTGGTGTCATGCGCTGAAAACAGAGCAGAAACTGTGAAATATTCCCATGATATGCACGGTCCCTGCCCCAAAGCACCATGACTCAGCCTAAGGAGATCTGCAGCTTATTTTTTTGTACTGCCAGCAGATTGTGGAAGTACAGTATAAAAACCATCCTTATGGAGAGATCTTGGTATTTTAGGCTTAGTCTAAGTATCTCAAGTAGCTGGGGTTTTTGCTTGGGCCTAATCCATACGGTCTTATGGCTTTCCTCCTAGTCTGAAGACGAATGTGCTAGAAACTATAAAGCAAATACATGTCCTGCAGCCTAGCCTTGCCTTGCCTGTCCTTGCCTGTCCTAGCCTTGCCTTCTTTCCTTCTCATCCTGTTCTCTGTCCCATCCTCTCTCACTAAGCCCTCGTCTGGCTGCATGTCTCTTCTTTCCTTTTCTCTCACTCTCCTGCTTCCTGCCTCTTTTCTTGCAATTCCTCCATCTCACTCCTGCAGCCCAACACTACTTTTTATTCTTCCTTCCCTTTCTCCTGCTCCCTTCGCTTTCTCCCTCTGTCCCATATCGTTCTTCCCGACTTGTCTCTTTCAGACTTTGGGCCAAACTGGCCCCAAGTCTGGGCATGGTTTGACAAGTTTTCAGAGGCCTGGCTGGTGGCAGCAGGGACACCAGGCAGTGACAGGCCCGGGGCTGACAGGCTCCCCATCCCCTAGGGGGCGCCTGGCTGCCACACCCAGCTGACATAGAACCTTTGTCACAATGCCCGCTGCCGCGGCGAGGATGCGGTGGCTCTGCAGGTGACAGGGACACTGCAGGACTTGGTGTCAGCTCAGCAATTTCTCACTTCCCCTAAGAAGCGGAATTCTGCAAATTGCTGCCTTTGCTCTTGAAAGGATGTTATCAGGTGGGTGTTTTGGTGTCATGCACTGAAAACAGAGCAGAAACTGTGAAATATTCCCATGATATGCACGGTCCCTGCCCCAAAGCACCATGACTCAGCCTAAGGAGATCTGCAGCTTATTTTTTTGTACTGCCAGCAGATTGTGGAAGTACAGTATAAAAACCATCCTTATGGAGAGATCTTGGTATTTTAGGCTTAGTCTAAGTGTCTCAAGTAGCTGGGGTTTTTGCTTGGGCCTAATCCATACGGTCTTATGGCTTTCCTCCTCGTCTGAAGACGAATGTGCTAGAAACTATAAAGTAAAAACATGTCCTGCAGCCTAGCCTTGCCTTGCCTGTCCTTGCCTGTCCTAGCCTTGCCTTCTTTCCTTCTCATCCTGTTCTCTGTCCCATCCTCTCTCACTAACCCCTCGTCTGGCTGCATGTCTCTTCTTTCCTTTTCTCTCACTCTCCTGCTTCCTGCCTCTTTTCTTGCAATTCCTCCATCTCACTCCTGCAGCCCAACACTACTTTTTATTCTTCCTTCCCTTTCTCCTGCTCCCTTCGCTTTCTCCCTCTGTCCCATATCTTTCTTCCCGACTTGTCTCTTGCAGACTTTGGGCCAAACTGGCCCCAAGTCTGGGCATGGTTTGACAAGTTTTCAGAGGGACAGCAGGCAGTGACAGGCCCGGGGCTGACAGGCTCCCCATCCCCTAGGGGGCGCCTGGCTGCCACACCCAGCTGACATAGAACCTTTGTCACAATGCCCGCTACCGTGGTGAGGATGCTGTGGCTCTGCAGGTGGCAGGAACACTGCAGGACTTGGTGTCAGCTCAGCAATTTCTCACTTCCCCTAAGAAGCGGAATTCTGCAAATTGCTGCCTTTGCTCTTGAAAGGATATCATCAGGTGGGTGTTTTGGTGTCATGCACTGAAAACAGAGCAGAAACTGTGAAATATTCCCATGATATGCATGGTCCCTGCCCCAAAGCACCATGACTCAGCCTAAGGAGATCTGCAGCTTATTTTTTTGTACTGCCAGCTGATTGTGGAAGTACAGTATAAAAACCATCCTTATGGAGAGATCTTGGTATTTTAGGCTTAGTCTAAGTGTCTCAAGTAGCTGGGGTTTTTGCTTGGGCCTAATCCATATGGTTTTATGGCTTTCCTCCTAGTCTGAAGACGAATGTGCTAGAAACTATAAAGCAAAAACATGTCCTGCAGCCTAGCCTTGCCTTGCCTGTCCTTGCCTGTCCTAGCCTTGCCTTCTTTCCTTCTCATCCTGTTCTCTGTCCCATTCTCTCTCACTAACCCCTCGTCTGGCTGCATGTCTCTTCTTTCCTTTTCTCTCACTCTCCTGCTTCCTGCCTCTTTTCTTGCAATTCCTCCATCTCACTCCTGCAGCCCAACACTACTTTTTATTCTTCCTTCCCTTTCTCCTGCTCCCTTCGCTTTCTCCCTCTGTCCCATATCTTTCTTCCCGACTTGTCTCTTGCAGACTTTGGGCCAAACTGGCCCCAAGTCTGGGCATGGTTTGACAAGTTTTCCGAGGCCTGGCTGGTGGCAGCAGGGACACCAGGCAGTGACAGGCCCGGGGCTGACAGGCTCCCCATCCCCTCGGGGGCGCCTGGCTGCCACACCCAGCTGACATAGAACCTTTGTCACAATGCCCGCTACCGCGGCGAGGATACTGTGGCTCTGCAGGTGGCAGGAACACTGCAGGACTTGGTGTCAGCTCAGCAATTTCTCACTTCCCCTAAGAAGGGGAATTGTGCAAATTGCTGCCTTTGCTCTTGAAAGGATGTCATCAGGTGGGTGTTTTGGTGTCATACACTGAAAACAGAGCAGAAACTGTGAAATATTCCCATGATATGCATGGTCCCTGCCCCAAAGCACCATGACTCAGCCTAAGGAGATCTGCAGCTTATTTTTTTGTACTGCCAGCAGATTGTGGAAGTACAGTATAAAAACCATCCTTATGGAGAGATCTTGGTATTTTAGGCTTAGTCTAAGTGTCTCAAGTAGCTGGGGTTTTTGCTTGGGCCTAATCCATATGGTTTTATTGATTTCCTCCTAGTCTGAAGACGAATGTGCTAGAAACTATAAAGCAAAAACATGTCCTGCAGCCTATCCTTGCCTTGCCTGTCCTTGCCTGTCCTAGCCTTGCCTTCTTTCCTTCTCATCCTGTTCTCTGTCCCATTCTCTCTCACTAACCCCTCGTCTGGCTGCATGTCTCTTCTTTCCTTTTCTCTCACTCTCCTGCTTCCTGCCTCTTTTCTTGCAATTCCTCCATCTCACTCCTGCAGCCCAACACTATTTTTTATTCTTCCTTCCCTTTCTCCTGCTCCCTTCGCTTTCTCCCTCTGTCCCATATCTTTCTTCCCGACTTGTCTCTTGCAGACTTTGGGCCAAACTGGCCCCAAGTCTGGGCATGGTTTGACAAGTTTTCAGAGGCCTGGCTGGTGGCAGCAGGGACACCAGGCAGTGACAGGCCCGGGGCTGACAGGCTCCCCATCCCCTCGGGGGCGCCTGGCTGCCACACCCAGCTGACATAGAACCTTTGTCACAATGCCCGCTACCGCGGCGAGGATACTGTGGCTCTGCAGGTGGCAGGAACACTGCAGGACTTGGTGTCAGCTCAGCAATTTCTCACTTCCCCTAAGAAGGGGAATTGTGCAAATTGCTGCCTTTGCTCTTGAAAGGATGTCATCAGGTGGGTGTTTTGGTGTCATACACTGAAAACAGAGCAGAAACTGTGAAATATTCCCATGATATGCATGGTCCCTGCCCCAAAGCACCATGACTCAGCCTAAGGAGATCTGCAGCTTATTTTTTTGTACTGCCAGCAGATTGTGGAAGTACAGTATAAAAACCATCCTTATGGAGAGATCTTGGTATTTTAGGCTTAGTCTAAGAGTCTCAAGTAGCTGGGGTTTTTGCTTGGGCCTAATCCATATGGTCTTATGGCTTTCCTCCTAGTCTGAAGACGAATGTGCTATAAACTATAAAGCAAAAACATGTCCTGCAGCCTAGCCTTGCCTTGCCTGTCCTTGCCTGTCCTAGCCTTTCCTTCTTTCCTTCTCATCCTGTTCTCTGTCCCATCCTCTCTCACTAACCCCTCGTCTGGCTGCATGTCTCTTCTTTCCTTTTCTCTCACTCTCCTGCTTCCTGCCTCTTTTCTTGCAATTCCTCCATCTCACTCCTGCAGCCCAACACTACTTTTTATTCTTCCTTCCCTTTCTCCTGCTCCCTTCGCTTTCTCCCTCTGTCCCATATCTTTCTTCCGGACTTGTCTCTTGCAGACTTTGGGCCAAACTGGCCCCAAGTCTGGGCATGGTTTGACAAGTTTTCAGAGGCCTGGCTGGTGGCAGCAGGGACACCAGGCAGTGACAGGCCCGGGGCTGACAGGCTCCCCATCCCCTAGGGGGCGCCTGGCTGCCACACCCAGCTGACATAGAACCTTTGTCACAATGCCCGCTACCGTGGTGAGGATGCTGTGGCTCTGCAGGTGGCAGGAACACTGCAGGACTTGGTGTCAGCTCAGCAATTTCTCACTTCCCCTAAGAAGCGGAATTGTGCAAATTGCTGCCTTTGCTCTTGAAAGGATGTCATCAGGTGGGTGTTTTGGTGTCATACACTGAAAACAGAGCAGAAACTGTGAAATATTCCCATGATATGCATGGTCCCTGCCCCAAAGCACCATGACTCAGCCTAAGGAGATCTGCAGCTTATTTTTTTGTACTGCCAGCAGATTGTGGAAGTACAGTATAAAAACCATCCTTATGGAGAGATCTTGGTATTTTAGGCTTAGTCTAAGTGTCTCAAGTAGCTGGGGTTTTTGCTTGGGCCTAATCCATATGGTTTTATGGATTTCCTCCTAGTCTGAAGACGAATGTGCTAGAAACTATAAAGCAAAAACATGTCCTGCAGCCTAGCCTTGCCTTGCCTGTCCTTGCCTGTCCTAGCCTTGCCTTCTTTCCTTCTCATCCTGTTCTCTGTCCCATTCTCTCTCACTAACCCCTCGTCTGGCTGCATGTCTCTTCTTTCCTTTTCTCTCACTCTCCTGCTTCCTGCCTCTTTTCTTGCAATTCCTCCATCTCACTCCTGCAGCCCAACACTACTTTTTATTCTTCCTTCCCTTTCTCCTGCTCCCTTCGCTTTCTCCCTCTGTCCCATATCTTTCTTCCCGACTTGTCTCTTGCAGACTTTGGGCCAAACTGGCCCCAAGTCTGGGCATGGTTTGACAAGTTTTCAGAGGCCTGGCTGGTGGCAGCAGGGACACCAGGCAGTGACAGGCCCGGGGCTGACAGGCTCCCCATCCCCTCGGGGGCGCCTGGCTGCTACACCCAGCTGACATAGAACCTTTGTCACAATGCCCGCTACCGCGGCGAGGATACTGTGGCTCTGCAGGTGGCAGGAACACTGCAGGACTTGGTGTCAGCTCAGCAATTTCTCACTTCCCCTAAGAAGGGGAATTGTGCAAATTGCTGCCTTTGCTCTTGAAAGGATGTCATCAGGTGGGTGTTTTGGTGTCATACACTGAAAACAGAGCAGAAACTGTGAAATATTCCCATGATATGCATGGTCCCTGCCCCAAAGCACCATGACTCAGCCTAAGGAGATCTGCAGCTTATTTTTTTGTACTGCCAGCAGATTGTGGAAGTACAGTATAAAAACCATCCTTATGGAGAGATCTTGGTATTTTAGGCTTAGTCTAAGAGTCTCAAGTAGCTGGGGTTTTTGCTTGGGCCTAATCCATATGGTCTTATGGCTTTCCTCCTAGTCTGAAGACGAATGTGCTAGAAACTATAAAGCAAAAACATGTCCTGCAGCCTAGCCTTGCCTTGCCTGTCCTTGCCTGTCCTAGCCTTGCCTTCTTTCCTTCTCATCCTGTTCTCTGTCCCATTCTCTCTCACTAACCCCTCGTCTGGCTGCATGTCTCTTCTTTCCTTTTCTCTCACTCTCCTGCTTCCTGCCTCTTTTCTTGCAATTCCTCCATCTCACTCCTGCAGCCCAACACTACGTTTTATTCTTCCTTCCCTTTCTCCTGCTCCCTTTGCTTTCTCCCTCTGTCCCATATCTTTCTTCCCGACTTGTCTCTTGGAGACTTTGGGCCAAACTGGCCCCAAGTCTGGGCATGGTTTGACAAGTTTTCAGAGGCCTGGCTGGTGGCAGCAGGGACACCAGGCAGTGACAGGCCCGGGGCTGACAGGCTCCCCATCCCCTAGGGGGCGCCTGGCTGCCACACCCAGCTGACATAGAACCTTTGTCACAATGCCCGCTACCGTGTCGAGGATGCTGTGGCTCTGCAGGTGACAGGGACACTGCAGGACTTGGTGTCAGCTCAGCAATTTCTCACTTCTCCTAAGAAGCGGAATTCTGCAAATTGCTGCCTTTGCTCTTGAAAGGATGTCATCAGGTGGGTGTTTTGGTGTCATACACTGAAAACAGAGCAGAAACTGTGAAATATTCCCATGATATGCATGGTCCCTGCCCCAAAGCACCATGACTCAGCCTAAGGAGATCTGCAGCTTATTTTTTTGTACTGCCAGCAGATTGTGGAAGTACAGTATAAAAACCATCCTTATGGAGAGATCTTGGTATTTTAGGCTTAGTCTAAGTGTCTCAAGTAGCTGGGGTTTTTGCTTGGGCCTAATCCATACGGTCTTATGGCTTTCCTCCTCGTCTGAAGACGAATGTGCTAGAAACTATAAAGCAAAAACATGTCCTGCAGCCTAGCCTTGCCTTGCCTGTCCTTGCCTGTCCTAGCCTTGCCTTCTTTCCTTCTCATCCTGTTCTCTGTCCCATCCTCTCTCACTAACCCCTCGTCTGGCTGCATGTCTCTTCTTTCCTTTTCTCTCACTCTCCTGCTTCCTGCCTCTTTTCTTGAAATTCCTCCATCTCACTCCTGCAGCCCAACACTACTTTTTATTCTTCCTTCCCTATCTCCTGCTCCCTTCGCTTTCTCCCTCTGTCCCATATCTTTTTTCATGACTTTTCTCTTGGAGACTTTGGGCCAAACTGGCCCCAAGTCTGGGCATGGTTTGACAGGTTTTCAGAGGCCTGGCTGGTGGCAGCAGGGTCACCAGGCAGTGACAGGCCCGGGGCTGACAGGCTCCCCATCCCCTAGGGGGCGCCTGGCTGCCACACCCAGCTGACATAGAACCTTTGTCACAATGCCCGCTACCGTGGCGAGGATGCGGTGGCTCTGCAGGTGACAGGGACACTGCAGGACTTGGTGTCAGCTCAGCAATTTCTCACTTCCCCTAAGAAGCGGAATTCTGCAAATTGCTGCCTTTGCTCTTGAAAGGATGTCATCAGGTGGGTGTTTTGGTGTCATACACTGAAAACAGAGCAGAAACTGTGAAATATTCCCATGGTATGCATGGTCCCTGCCCCAAAGCACCATGACTCAGCCTAAGGAGATCTGCAGCTGATTTTTTTGTACTGCCAGAAGATTGTGGAAGTACAGTATAAAAACCATCCTTATGGAGAGATCTTGGTATTTTAGGCTTAGTCTAAGTGTCTCAAGTAGCTGGGGTTTTTGCTTGGGCCTAATCCATACGGTCTTCTGGCTTTTCTCCTAGTCTGAAGACGAATGTGCTAGAAACTATAAAGCAAAAACATGTCCTGCAGCCTAGCCTTGCCTTGCCTGTCCTTGCCTGTCCCAGCCTTGCCTTATGTCCTTCTCATCCTGTTCTCTGTCCCATCCTCTCTCACTAAGCCCTCGTCTGGCTGCATGTCTCTTCTTTCCTTTTCTCTCACTCTCCTGCTTCCTGCCTCTTTTCTTGCAATTCCTCCATCTCACTCCTGCAGCCCAACACTACTTTTTATTCTTCCTTCCCTGTATCCTGCTCCCTTCGCTTTCTCCCTCTGTCCCATATCTTTCTTCCCGACTTGTCTCTTGCAGACTTTGGGCCAAACTGGCCCCAAGTCTGGGCATGGTTTGACAAGTTTTCAGAGGCCTGGCTGGTGGCAGCAGGGACACCAGGCAGTGACAGGCCCGGGGCTGACAGGCTCCCGATCCCCTAGGGGTCGCCTGGCTGCCACACCCAGCTGCCATAGAACCTTTGTCACAATGCCCGCTACCGTGGCGAGGATGCGGTGGCTCTGCAGGTGACAGGGACACTGCAGGACTTGGTGTCAGCTCAGCAATTTCTCACTTCCCCTAAGAAGCGGAATTCTGCAAATTGCTGCCTTTGCTCTTGAAAGGATTTCATCAGGTGGGTGTTTTGGTGTCATACACTGAAAACCAGAGCAGAAACTGTGAAATATTCCCATGATATGCATGGTCCCTGCCCCAAAGCACCATGACTCAGCCTAAGGAGATCTGCAGCTTATTTTTTTGTACTGCCAGCAGATTGTGGAAGTACAGTATAAAAACCATCCTTATGGAGAGATCTTGGTATTTTAGGCTTAGTCTAAGTGCCTCAAGTAGCTGGGGTTTTTGCTTGGGCCTAATCCATACGGTCTTATGGCTTTCCTCCTAGTCTGAAGACGAATGTGCTAGAAACTATAAAGCAAAAACATGTCCTGCAGCCTAGCCTTGCCTTGCTTGTCCTTGCCTGTCCCAGCCTTGCCTTATGTCCTTCTCATCCTCTTCTCTGTCCCATCCTCTCTCACTAAGCCCTCGTCTGGCAGCATGTCTCTTCTTTCCTTTTCTCTCACTCTCCTGCTTCCTGCCTCTTTTCTTGCAATTCCTCCATCTCACTCCTGCAGCCCAACACTACTTTTTATTCTTCCTTCCCTGTATCCTGCTCCCTTCGCTTTCTCCCTCTGTCCCATATCTTTCTTCCCGACTTGTCTCTTGGAGACTTTGGGCCAAACTGGCCCCAAGTCTGGGCATGGTTTGACAAGTTTTCAGAGGCCTGGCTGGTGGCAGCAGGGACACCAGGCAATGACAGGCCCGGGGCTGACAGGCTCCCCATCCCCTAGGGGGCGCCTGGCTGCCACACCCAGCTGACATAGAACCTTTGTCACAATGCCCGCTACCGTGGCGAGGATGCGGTGGCTCTGCAGGTGACAGGGACACTGCAGGACTTGGTGTCAGCTCAGCAATTTCTCACTTCCCCTAAGAAGCGGAATTCTGCAAATTGCTGCCTTTGCTCTTGAAAGGATGTCATCAGGTGGGTGTTTTGGTGTCATACACTGAAAACCAGAACAGAAACGGTGAAATATTCCCATGATATGCATGGTCCCTGCCCCAAAGCACCATGACTCAGCCTAAGGAGATCTGCAGCTTATTTTTTTGTACTGCCAGCAGATTGTGGAAGTACAGTGTAAAAACCATCCTTATGGAGAGATCTTGGTATTTTAGGCTTAGTCTAAGTGTCTCAAGTAGCTGGGGTTTTTGCTTGGGCCTAATCCATACGGTCTTATGGCTTTCCTCCTAGTCTGAAGACGAATGTGCTAGAAACTATAAAGCAAAAACATGTCCTGCAGCCTAGCCTTGCCTTGCCTGTCCTTGCCTGTCCTAGCCTTGCCTTATTTCCTTCTCATCCTGTTCTCTGTCCCATCCTCTCTCACTAAGCCCTCGTCTGGCTGCATGTCTCTTCTTTCCTTTTCTCTCACTCTCCTGCTTCCTGCCTCTTTTCTTGCAATTCCTCCATCTCACTCCTGCAGCCCAACACTACGTTTTATTCTGCCTTCCCTGTATCCTGCTCCCTTCGCTTTCTCCCTCTGTCCCATATCTTTCTTCCCGACTTGTCTCTTGGAGACTTTGGGCCAAAATGGCCCCAAGTCTGAGCATGGTTTGACAAGTTTTCAGAGGCCTGGCTGGTGGCAGCAGGGACACCAGGCAGTGACAGGCCCGGGGCTGACAGGCTCCCCACCCCCTAGGGGGCGCCTGGCTGCCACACCCAGCTGACATAGAACCTTTGTCACAATGCCCGCTACCGTGGCGAGGATGCGGTGGCTCTGCAGGTGACAGGGACACTGCAGGACTTGGTGTCAGCTCAGCAATTTCTCACTTCCCCTAAGAAGCGGAATTCTGCAAATTGCTGCCTTTGCTCTTGAAAGGATGTCATCAGGTGGGTGTTTTGGTGTCATACACTGAAAACCAGAGCAGAAACTGTGAAATATTCCCATGATATGCATGGTCCCTGCCCCAAAGCACCATGACTCATCCTAAGGAGATCTGCAGCTTATTTTTTTGTACTGCCAGCAGATTGTGGAAGTACAGTATAAAAACCATCCTTATGGAGAGATCTTCGTATTTTAGGCTTAGTCTAAGTGCCTCAAGTAGCTGGGGTTTTTGCTTGGGCCTAATCCATACGGTCTTATGGCTTTCCTCATAGTCTGAAGACGAATGTGCTAGAAACTATAAAGCAAAAACATGTCCTGCAGCCTAGCCTTGCCTTGCTTGTCCTTGCCTGTCCCAGCCTTGCCTTATGTCCTTCTCATCCTCTTCTCTGTCCCATCCTCTCTCACTAAGCCCTCGTCTGGCTGCATGTCTCTTCTTTCCTTTTCTCTCACTCTCCTGCTTCCTGCCTCTTTTCTTGCAATTCCTCCATCTCACTCCTGCAGCCAAAAACTACTTTTTATTCTGCCTTCCCTGTATCCTGCTCCCTTCGCTTTCTCCCTCTGTCCCATATCTTTCTTCCCGACTTGTCTCTTGGAGACTTTGGGCCAAAATGGCCCCAAGTCTGAGCATGGTTTGACAAGTTTTCAGAGGCCAGGCTGGTGGCAGCAGGGACACCAGGCAGTGACAGGCCCGGGGCTGACAGGCTCCCCATCCCCTAGGGGGTGCCTGGCTGCCACACCCAGCTGACATAGAACCTTTCTCACAATGCCCGCTATGGTGGCGAGGATGCGGTGGCTCTGCAGGTGACAGGGACACTGCAGGACTTGGTGTCAGCTCAGCAATTTCTCACTTCCCCTAAGAAGCGGAATTCTGCAAATTGCTGCCTTTGCTCTTGAAAGGATGTCATCAGGTGGGTGTTTTGGTGTCATACACTGAAAACCAGAGCAGAAACTGTGAAATATTCCCATGATATGCATGGTCCCTGCCCCAAAGCACCATGACTCAGCCTAAGGAGATCTGCAGCTTATTTTTTTGTACTGCCAGCAGATTGTGGAAGTACAGTATAAAAACCATCCTTATGGAGAGATCTTGGTATTTTAGGCTTAGTCTAAGTGTCTCAAGTAGCTGGGGTTTTTGCTTGGGCCTAATCCATACGGTCTTATGGCTTTCCTCCTAGTCTGAAGACGAATGTGCTAGAAACTATAAAGCAAAAACATGTCCTGCAGCCTAGCCTTGCCTTGCCTGTCCTTGCCTGTCCTAGCCTTGCCTTCTTTCCTTCTCATCCTGTTCTCTGTCCCATCCTCTCTCACTAACCCCTCGTCTGGCTGCATGTCTCTTCTTTCCTTTTCTCTCACTCTCCTGCTTCCTGCCTCTTTTCTTGAAATTCCTCCATCTCACTCCTGCAGCCCAACACTACTTTTTATTCTTCCTTCCCTATCTCCTGCTCCCTTCGCTTTCTCCCTCTGTCCCATATCTTTTTTCATGACTTTTCTCTTGGAGACTTTGGGCCAAACTGGCCCCAAGTCTGGGCATGGTTTGACAGGTTTTCAGAGGCCTGGCTGGTGGCAGCAGGGTCACCAGGCAGTGACAGGCCCGGGGCTGACAGGCTCCCCATCCCCTAGGGGGCGCCTGGCTGCCACACCCAGCTGACATAGAACCTTTGTCACAATGCCCGCTACCGTGGCGAGGATGCGGTGGCTCTGCAGGTGACAGGGACACTGCAGGACTTGGTGTCAGCTCAGCAATTTCTCACTTCCCCTAAGAAGCGGAATTCTGCAAATTGCTGCCTTTGCTCTTGAAAGGATGTCATCAGGTGGGTGTTTTGGTGTCATACACTGAAAACAGAGCAGAAACTGTGAAATATTCCCATGGTATGCATGGTCCCTGCCCCAAAGCACCATGACTCAGCCTAAGGAGATCTGCAGCTGATTTTTTTGTACTGCCAGAAGATTGTGGAAGTACAGTATAAAAACCATCCTTATGGAGAGATCTTGGTATTTTAGGCTTAGTCTAAGTGTCTCAAGTAGCTGGGGTTTTTGCTTGGGCCTAATCCATACGGTCTTATGGCTTTCCTCCTAGTCTGAAGACGAATGTGCTAGAAACTATAAAGCAAAAACATGTCCTGCAGCCTAGCCTTGCCTTGCCTGTCCTTGCCTGTCCTAGCCTTGCCTTATTTCCTTCTCATCCTGTTCTCTGTCCCATCCTCTCTCACTAAGCCCTCGTCTGGCTGCATGTCTCTTCTTTCCTTTTCTCTCACTCTCCTGCTTCCTGCCTCTTTTCTTGCAATTCCTCCATCTCACTCCTGCAGCCCAACACTACGTTTTATTCTGCCTTCCCTGTATCCTGCTCCCTTCGCTTTCTCCCTCTGTCCCATATCTTTCTTCCCGACTTGTCTCTTGGAGACTTTGGGCCAAAATGGCCCCAAGTCTGAGCATGGTTTGACAAGTTTTCAGAGGCCTGGCTGGTGGCAGCAGGGACACCAGGCAGTGACAGGCCCGGGGCTGACAGGCTCCCCACCCCCTAGGGGGCGCCTGGCTGCCACACCCAGCTGACATAGAACCTTTGTCACAATGCCCGCTACCGTGGCGAGGATGCGGTGGCTCTGCAGGTGACAGGGACACTGCAGGACTTGGTGTCAGCTCAGCAATTTCTCACTTCCCCTAAGAAGCGGAATTCTGCAAATTGCTGCCTTTGCTCTTGAAAGGATGTCATCAGGTGGGTGTTTTGGTGTCATACACTGAAAACCAGAGCAGAAACTGTGAAATATTCCCATGATATGCATGGTCCCTGCCCCAAAGCACCATGACTCATCCTAAGGAGATCTGCAGCTTATTTTTTTGTACTGCCAGCAGATTGTGGAAGTACAGTATAAAAACCATCCTTATGGAGAGATCTTCGTATTTTAGGCTTAGTCTAAGTGCCTCAAGTAGCTGGGGTTTTTGCTTGGGCCTAATCCATACGGTCTTATGGCTTTCCTCATAGTCTGAAGACGAATGTGCTAGAAACTATAAAGCAAAAACATGTCCTGCAGCCTAGCCTTGCCTTGCTTGTCCTTGCCTGTCCCAGCCTTGCCTTATGTCCTTCTCATCCTCTTCTCTGTCCCATCCTCTCTCACTAAGCCCTCGTCTGGCTGCATGTCTCTTCTTTCCTTTTCTCTCACTCTCCTGCTTCCTGCCTCTTTTCTTGCAATTCCTCCATCTCACTCCTGCAGCCAAAAACTACTTTTTATTCTGCCTTCCCTGTATCCTGCTCCCTTCGCTTTCTCCCTCTGTCCCATATCTTTCTTCCCGACTTGTCTCTTGGAGACTTTGGGCCAAAATGGCCCAAAGTCTGAGCATGGTTTGACAAGTTTTCAGAGGCCAGGCTGGTGGCAGCAGGGACACCAGGCAGTGACAGGCCCGGGGCTGACAGGCTCCCCATCCCCTAGGGGGTGCCTGGCTGCCACACCCAGCTGACATAGAACCTTTCTCACAATGCCCGCTATGGTGGCGAGGATGCGGTGGCTCTGCAGGTGACAGGGACACTGCAGGACTTGGTGTCAGCTCAGCAATTTCTCACTTCCCCTAAGAAGCGGAATTCTGCAAATTGCTGCCTTTGCTCTTGAAAGGATGTCATCAGGTGGGTGTTTTGGTGTCATACACTGAAAACCAGAGCAGAAACTGTGAAATATTCCCATGATATGCATGGTCCCTGCCCCAAAGCACCATGACTCAGCCTAAGGAGATCTGCAGCTTATTTTTTTGTACTGCCAGCAGATTGTGGAAGTACAGTATAAAAACCATCCTTATGGAGAGATCTTGGTATTTTAGGCTTAGTCTAAGTGTCTCAAGTAGCTGGGGTTTTTGCTTGGGCCTAATCCATACGGTCTTATGGCTTTCCTCCTAGTCTGAAGACGAATGTGCTAGAAACTATAAAGCAAAAACATGTCCTGCAGCCTAGCCTTGCCTTGCCTGTCCTTGCCTGTCCTAGCCTTGCCTTCTTTCCTTCTCATCCTGTTCTCTGTCCCATCCTCTCTCACTAACCCCTCGTCTGGCTGCATGTCTCTTCTTTCCTTTTCTCTCACTCTCCTGCTTCCTGCCTCTTTTCTTGAAATTCCTCCATCTCACTCCTGCAGCCCAACACTACTTTTTATTCTTCCTTCCCTATCTCCTGCTCCCTTCGCTTTCTCCCTCTGTCCCATATCTTTTTTCATGACTTTTCTCTTGGAGACTTTGGGCCAAACTGGCCCCAAGTCTGGGCATGGTTTGACAGGTTTTCAGAGGCCTGGCTGGTGGCAGCAGGGTCACCAGGCAGTGACAGGCCCGGGGCTGACAGGCTCCCCATCCCCTAGGGGGCGCCTGGCTGCCACACCCAGCTGACATAGAACCTTTGTCACAATGCCCGCTACCGTGGCGAGGATGCGGTGGCTCTGCAGGTGACAGGGACACTGCAGGACTTGGTGTCAGCTCAGCAATTTCTCACTTCCCCTAAGAAGCGGAATTCTGCAAATTGCTGCCTTTGCTCTTGAAAGGATGTCATCAGGTGGGTGTTTTGGTGTCATACACTGAAAACAGAGCAGAAACTGTGAAATATTCCCATGGTATGCATGGTCCCTGCCCCAAAGCACCATGACTCAGCCTAAGGAGATCTGCAGCTGATTTTTTTGTACTGCCAGAAGATTGTGGAAGTACAGTATAAAAACCATCCTTATGGAGAGATCTTGGTATTTTAGGCTTAGTCTAAGTGTCTCAAGTAGCTGGGGTTTTTGCTTGGGCCTAATCCATACGGTCTTATGGCTTTCCTCCTAGTCTGAAGACGAATGTGCTAGAAACTATAAAGCAAAAACATGTCCTGCAGCCTAGCCTTGCCTTGCCTGTCCTTGCCTGTCCCAGCCTTGCCTTATTTCCTTCTCATCCTGTTCTCTGTCCCATCCTCTCTCACTAAGCCCTCGTCTGGCTGCATGTCTCTTCTTTCCTTTTCTCTCACTCTCCTGCTTCCTGCCTCTTTTCTTGCAATTCCTCCATCTCACTCCTGCAGCCCAACACTACTTTTTATTCTTCCTTCCCTTTCTCCTGCTCCCTTCGCTTTCTCCCTCTGTCCCATATCTTTCTTCCCGACTTGTCTCTTGCAGACTTTGGGCCAAACTGGCCCCAAGTCTGGGCATGGTTTGACAAGTTTTCAGAGGCCTGGCTGGTGGCAGCAGGGACACCAGGCAGTGACAGGCCCGGGGCTGACAGGCTCCCCATCCCCTAGGGGGCGCCTGGCTGCCACACCCAGCTGCCATAGAACCTTTGTCACAATGCCCGCTACCGTGGCGAGGATGCGGTGGCTCTGCAGGTGACAGGGACACTGCAGGACTTGGTGTCAGCTCAGCAATTTCTCACTTCCCCTAAGAAGCGGAATTCTGCAAATTGCTGCCTTTGCTCTTGAAAGGATTTCATCAGGTGGGTGTTTTGGTGTCATACACTGAAAACCAGAGCAGAAACTGTGAAATATTCCCATGATATGCATGGTCCCTGCCCCAAAGCACCATGACTCAGCCTAAGGAGATCTGCAGCTTATTTTTTTGTACTGCCAGCAGATTGTGGAAGTACAGTATAAAAACCATCCTTATGGAGATATCTTGATATATTAGGCTTAGTCTAAGTGTCTCAAGTAGCTGGGGTTTTTGCTTGGGCCTAATCCATACGGTCTTATGGCTTTCCTCCTAGTCTGAAGACGAATGTGCTAGAAACTATAAAGCAAAAACATGTCCTGCAGCCTAGCCTTGCCTTGCTTGTCCTTGCCTGTCCCAGCCTTGCCTTATGTCCTTCTCATCCTGTTCTCTGTCCCATCCTCTCTCACTAAGCCCTCGTCTGGCTGCATGTCTCTTCTTTCCTTTTCTCTCACTCTCCTGCTTCCTGCCTCTTTTCTTGCAATTCCTCCATCTCACTCCTGCAGCCCAACACTACTTTTTATTCTTCCTTCCCTGTATCCTGCTCCCTTCGCTTTCTCCCTCTGTCCCATATCTTTCTTCCCGACTTGTCTCTTGGAGACTTTGGGCCAAAATGGCCCCAAGTCTGGGCATGGTTTGACAAGTTTTCAGAGGCCTGGCTGGTGGCAGCAGGGACACCAGGCAGTGACAGGCCCGGGGCTGACAGGCTCCCGATCCCCTAGGGGTCGCCTGGCTGCCACACCCAGCTGACATAGAACCTTTGTCACAATGCCCGCTACCGTGGCGAGGATGCGGTGGCTCTGCAGGTGACAGGGACACTGCAGGACTTGGTGTCAGCTCAGCAATTTCTCACTTCCCCTAAGAAGCGGAATTCTGCAAATTGCTGCCTTTGCTCTTGAAAGGATGTCATCAGGTGTGTGTTTTGGTGTCATACACTGAAAACCAGAGCAGAAACTGTGAAATATTCCCATGATATGCATGGTCCCTGCCCCAAAGCACCATGACTCAGCCTAAGGAGATCTGCAGCTTATTTTTTTGTACTGCCAGCAGATTGTGGAAGTACAGTATAAAAACCATCCTTATGGAGAGATCTTGGTATTTTAGGCTTAGTCTAAGTGTCTCAAGTAGCTGGGGTTTTTGCTTGGGCCTAATCCATACGGTCTTACGGCTTTCCTCCTAGTCTGAAGACGAATGTGCTAGAAACTATAAAGCAAAAACATGTCCTGCAGCCTAGCCTTGCCTTGCTTGTCCTTGCCTGTCCCAGCATTGCCTTATGTCCTTCTTATCCTCTTCTCTGTCCCATCCTCTCTCACTAAGCCCTCGTCTGGCTGCATGTCTCTTCTTTCCTTTTCTCTCACTCCCCTGCTTCCTGCCTCTTTTCTTGCAATTCCTCCATCTCACTCCTGCAACCCAACACTACTTTTTATTCTTCCTTCCCTTTCTCCTGCTCCCTTCGCTTTCTCCCTCTGTCCCATATCTTTCTTCCCGACTTGTCTCTTGCAGACTTTGGGCCAAAATGGCCCCAAGTCTGGGCATGGTTTGACAAGTTTTCAGAGGCCTGGCTGGTGGCAGCAGGGACACCAGGCAGTGACAGGCCCGGGGCTGACAGGCTCCCCATCCCCTAGGGGGCGCCTGGCTGCCACACCCAGCTGACATAGAACCTTTGTCACAATGCCCGCTACCGTGGCGAGGATGCGGTGGCTCTGCAGGTGACAGGGACACTGCAGGACTTGGTGTCAGCTCAGCAATTTCTCACTTCCCCTAAGAAGCAGAATTCTGCAAATTGCTGCCTTTGCTCTTGAAAGGATGTCATCAGGTGGGTGTTTTGGTGTCATACACTGAAAACCAGAACAGAAACGGTGAAATATTCCCATGATATGCATGGTCCCTGCCCCAAAGCACCATGACTCAGCCTAAGGAGATCTGCAGCTTATTTTTTTGTACTGCCAGCAGATTGTGGAAGTACAGTGTAAAAACCATCCTTATGGAGAGATCTTGGTATTTTAGGCTTAGTCTAAGTGTCTCAAGTAGCTGGGGTTTTTGCTTGGGCCTAATCCATACGGTCTTATGGCTTTCCTCCTAGTCTGAAGACGAATGTGCTAGAAACTATAAAGCAAAAACATGTCCTGCAGCCTAGCCTTGCCTTGCCTGTCCTTGCCTGTCCTAGCCTTGCCTTATTTCCTTCTCATCCTGTTCTCTGTCCCATCCTCTCTCACTAAGCCCTCGTCTGGCTGCATGTCTCTTCTTTCCTTTTCTCTCACTCTCCTGCTTCCTGCCTCTTTTCTTGCAATTCCTCCATCTCACTCCTGCAGCCCAACACTACGTTTTATTCTGCCTTCCCTGTATCCTGCTCCCTTCGCTTTCTCCCTCTGTCCCATATCTTTCTTCCCGACTTGTCTCTTGGAGACTTTGGGCCAAAATGGCCCCAAGTCTGAGCATGGTTTGACAAGTTTTCAGAGGCCTGGCTGGTGGCAGCAGGGACACCAGGCAGTGACAGGCCCGGGGCTGACAGGCTCCCCACCCCCTAGGGGGCGCCTGGCTGCCACACCCAGCTGACATAGAACCTTTGTCACAATGCCCGCTACCGTGGCGAGGATGCGGTGGCTCTGCAGGTGACAGGGACACTGCAGGACTTGGTGTCAGCTCAGCAATTTCTCACTTCCCCTAAGAAGCGGAATTCTGCAAATTGCTGCCTTTGCTCTTGAAAGGATGTCATCAGGTGGGTGTTTTGGTGTCATACACTGAAAACCAGAGCAGAAACTGTGAAATATTCCCATGATATGCATGGTCCCTGCCCCAAAGCACCATGACTCATCCTAAGGAGATCTGCAGCTTATTTTTTTGTACTGCCAGCAGATTGTGGAAGTACAGTATAAAAACCATCCTTATGGAGAGATCTTCGTATTTTAGGCTTAGTCTAAGTGCCTCAAGTAGCTGGGGTTTTTGCTTGGGCCTAATCCATACGGTCTTATGGCTTTCCTCATAGTCTGAAGACGAATGTGCTAGAAACTATAAAGCAAAAACATGTCCTGCAGCCTAGCCTTGCCTTGCTTGTCCTTGCCTGTCCCAGCCTTGCCTTATGTCCTTCTCATCCTCTTCTCTGTCCCATCCTCTCTCACTAAGCCCTCGTCTGGCTGCATGTCTCTTCTTTCCTTTTCTCTCACTCTCCTGCTTCCTGCCTCTTTTCTTGCAATTCCTCCATCTCACTCCTGCAGCCAAAAACTACTTTTTATTCTGCCTTCCCTGTATCCTGCTCCCTTCGCTTTCTCCCTCTGTCCCATATCTTTCTTCCCGACTTGTCTCTTGGAGACTTTGGGCCAAAATGGCCCCAAGTCTGAGCATGGTTTGACAAGTTTTCAGAGGCCAGGCTGGTGGCAGCAGGGACACCAGGCAGTGACAGGCCCGGGGCTGACAGGCTCCCCATCCCCTAGGGGGTGCCTGGCTGCCACACCCAGCTGACATAGAACCTTTCTCACAATGCCCGCTATGGTGGCGAGGATGCGGTGGCTCTGCAGGTGACAGGGACACTGCAGGACTTGGTGTCAGCTCAGCAATTTCTCACTTCCCCTAAGAAGCGGAATTCTGCAAATTGCTGCCTTTGCTCTTGAAAGGATGTCATCAGGTGGGTGTTTTGGTGTCATACACTGAAAACCAGAGCAGAAACTGTGAAATATTCCCATGATATGCATGGTCCCTGCCCCAAAGCACCATGACTCAGCCTAAGGAGATCTGCAGCTTATTTTTTTGTACTGCTAGCAGATTGTGGAAGTACAGTGTAAAAACCATCCTTATGGAGAGATCTTGGTATTTTAGGCTTAGTCTAAGTGTCTCAAGTAGCTGGGGTTTTTGCTTGGGCCTAATCCATACGGTCTTATGGCTTTCCTCCTCGTCTGAAGACGAATGTGCTAGAAACTATAAAGCAAAAACATGTCCTGCAGCCTAGCCTTGCCTTGCCTGTCCTTGCTTGTCCCATCCTTCCCTTATGTCCTTCTCATCCTGTTCTCTGTCCCATCCTCTCTCACTAAGCCCTCGTCTGGCTGCATGTCTCTTCTTTCCTTTTCTCTCACTCTCCTGCTTCCTGCCTCTTTTCTTGCAATTCCTCCATCTCACTCCTGCAGCCCAACACTACTTTTTATTCTTCCTTCCCTGTATCCTGCTCCCTTCGCTTTCTCCCTCTGTCCCATATCTTTCTTCCCGACTTGTCTCTTGGAGACTTTGTGCCAAACTGGCCCCAAGTCTGGGCATGGTTTGACAAGTTTTCAGAGGCCTGGCTGGTGGCAGCAGGGACAGCAGGCAGTGACAGGCCCGGGGCTGACAGGCTCCCCATCCCCTAGGGGGCGCCTGGCTGCCACACCCAGCTGCCATAGAACCTTTGTCACAATGCCCGCTACCTTGGCGAGGATGCGGTGGCTCTGCAGGTGACAGGGACACTGCAGGACTTGGTGTCAGCTCAGCAATTTCTCACTTCCCCTAAGAAGCGGAATTCTGCAAATTGCTGCCTTTGCTCTTGAAAGGATGTCATCAGGTGGGTGTTTTGTCGTCATACACTGAAACAGAGCAGAAACTGTGAAATATTCCCATGATATGCATGGTCCCTGCCCCAAAGCACCATGACTCAGCCTAAGGAGATCTGCAGCTTATTTTTTTGTACTGCCAGCAGATTGTGGAAGTACAGTATAAAAACCATCCTTATGGAGAGATCTTGGTATTTTAGGCTTAGTCTAAGTGTCTCAAGTAGCTGGGGTTTTTGCTTGGGCCTAATCCATACGGTCTTATGGCTATGCTCCTAGTCTGAAGACGAATGTGCTAGAAACTATAAAGCAAAAACATGTCCTGCAGCCTAGCCTTGCCTTGCCTGTCCTTGTCTGTGCTAGCCTTGTCTTATGTCCTTCTCATCCTGTTCTCTGTCCCATCCTCTCTCACTAAGGCCTCGTCTGGCTGCATGTCTCTTCTTTCCTTTTCTCTCACTCTCCTGCTTCCTGCCTCCTTTCTTGCAATTCCTCCACCTCACTCCTGCAGCCCAACACTACGTTTTATTCTGCCTTCCCTGTATCCTGCTCCCTTCGCTTTCTCCCTCTGTCCCATATCTTTCTTCCCGACTTGTCTCTTGGAGACTTTGGGCCAAAATGGCCCCAAGTCTGAGCATGGTTTGACAAGTTTTCAGAGGCCAGGCTGGTGGCAGCAGGGACACCAGGCAGTGACAGGCCCGGGGCTGACAGGCTCCCCATCCCCTAGGGGGCGCCTGGCTGCCACACCCAGCTGACATAGAACCTTTGTCACAATGCCCGCTACCGTGGCGAGGATGCGGTGGCTCTGCAGGTGACAGGGACACTGCAGGACTTGGTGTCAGCTCAGCAATTTCTCACTTCCCCTAAGAAGCGGAATTCTGCAAATTGCTGCCTTTGCTCTTGAAAGGATGTCATCAGGTGGGTGTTTTGGTGTCATACACTGAAAACCAGAACAGAAACGGTGAAATATTCCCATGATATGCATGGTCCCTGCCCCAAAGCACCATGACTCAGCCTAAGGAGATCTGCAGCTTGTTTTTTTTGTACTGCCAGCATATTGTGGAAGTACAGTATAAAAACCATCCTTATGGAGAGATCTTGGTATTTTAGGCTTAGTCTAAGTGTCTCAAGTAGCTGGGGTTTTTGCTTGGGCCTAATCCATACGGTCTTATGGCTTTCCTCCTAGTCTGAAGACGAATGTGCTAGAAACTATAAAGCATAAACATGTCCTGCAACCTAGCCTTGCCTTGCCTGTCCTTGCCTGTCCTAGCCTTCCCTTATGTCCTTCTCATCCTGTTCTCTGTCCCATCCTCTCTCACTAAGCCCTCGTCTGACTACATGTCTCTTCTTTCCTTTTCTCTCACTCTCCTGCTTCCTGCCTCTTTTCTTGCAATTCCTCCATCTCACTCCTGCAGCGCAACACTACTTTTTATTCTTCCTTCCCTTTCTCCTGCTCCCTTCGCTTTCTCCCTCTGTCCCATATCTTTCTTCCCGACTTGTCTCTTGGAGACTTTGTGCCAAACTGGCCCCAAGTCTGGGCATGGTTTGACAAGTTTTCAGAGGCCTGGCTGGTGGCAGCAGGGACACCAGGCAATGACAGGCCCGGGGCTGACAGGCTCCCCATCCCCTAGGGGGCGCCTGGCTGCCACACCCAGCTGCCATAGAACCTTTGTCACAATGCCCGCTACCGTGGCGAGGATGCGGTGGCTCTGCAGGTGACAGGGACACTGCAGGACTTGGTGTCAGCTCAGCAATTTCTCACTTCCCCTAAGAAGCGGAATTCTGCAAATTGCTGCCTTTGCTCTTGAAAGGATGTCATCAGGTGGGTGTTTTGGTGTCATACACTGAAAACAGAGCAGAAACTGTGAAATATTCCCATGATATGCATGGTCCCTGCCCCAAAGCACCATGACTCAGCCTAAGGAGATCTGCAGCTTATTTTTTTTGTACTGCCAGCAGATTGTGGAAGTACAGTATAAAAACCATCCTTATGGAGAGATCTTGGTATTTTAGGCTTAGTCTAAGTGTCTCAAGTAGCTGGGGTTTTTGCTTGGGCCTAATCCATACGGTCTTATGGCTTTCCTCCTAGTCTGAAGACGAATGTGCTAGAAACTATAAAGCAAAAACATGTCCTGCAGCCTAGCCTTGCCTTGCCTGTCCTTCCCTGTCCCATCCTTCCCTTATGTCCTTCTCATCCTGTTCTCTGTCCCATCCTCTCTCACTAAGCCCTCATCTGGCTGCATATCTCTTCTTTCCTTTTCTCTCACTCTCCTGCTTCCTGCCTCTTTTCTTGCAATTCCTCCATCTCACTCCTGCAGCCCAACACTACTTTTTATTCTGCCTTCCCTGTATCCTGCTCCCTTCGCTTTCTCCCTCTGTCCCATATCTTTCTTCCCGACTTGTCTCTTGGAGACTTTGGGCCAAACTGGCCCCAAGTCTGGGCATGGTTTGACAAGTTTTCAGAGGCCTGGCTGGTGGCAGCAGGGACACCAGGCAATGACAGGCCCGGGGCTGACAGGCTCCCCATCCCCTAGGGGGCGCCTGGCTGCCACACCCAGCTGCCATAGAACCTTTGTCACAATGCCCGCTACCGTGGCGAGGATGCGGTGGCTCTGCAGGTGACAGGGACACTGCAGGACTTGGTGTCAGCTCAGCAATTTCTCACTTCCCCTAAGAAGCGGAATTCTGCAAATTGCTGCCTTTGCTCTTGAAAGGATGTCATCAGGTGGGTGTTTTGGTGTCATACACAGAAAACCAGAGCAGAAACGGTGAAATATTCCCATGATATGCATGGTCCCTGCCCCAAAGCACCATGACTCAGCCTAAGGAGATCTGCAGCTTATTTTTTTGTACTGCCAGCAGATTGTGGATGTACGGTATAAAAACCATCCTTATGGAGAGATCTTGGTATTTTAGGCTTAGTCTAAGTGTCTCAAGTAGCTGGGGTTTTTGCTTGGGCCTAATCCATACGGTCTTATGGCTTTCCTCCTAGTCTGAAGACGAATGTGCTAGAAACTATAAAGCACAAACATGTCCTGCAGCCTAGCCTTGCCTTGCCTGTCCTTGCTTGTCCCATCCTTCCCTTATGTCCTTCTCATCCTGTTCTCTGTCCCATCCTCTCTCACTAAGCCCTCGTCTGGCTGCATGTCTCTTCTTTCCTTTTCTCTCACTCTCCTGCTTCCTGCCTCTTTTCTTGCAATTCCTCCATCTCACTCCTGCAGCCCAACACTACTTTTTATTCTGCCTTCCCTGTATCCTGCTCCCTTCGCTTTCTCCCTCTGTCCCATATCTTTCTTCCCGACTTGTCTCTTGGAGACTTTGGGCCAAACTGGCCCCAAGTCTGGGCATGGTTTGACAAGTTTTCAGAGGCCTGGCTGGTGGCAGCAGGGACACCAGGCAATGACAGGCCCGGGGCTGACAGGCTCCCCATCCCCTAGGGGGCGCCTGGCTGCCACACCCAGCTGACATAGAACCTTTGTCACAATGCCCGCTACCGTGGCGAGGATGCGGTGGCTCTGCAGGTGACAGGGACACTGCAGGACTTGGTGTCAGCTCAGCAATTTCTCACTTCCCCTAAGAAGCGGAATTCTGCAAATTGCTGCCTTTGCTCTTGAAAGGATGTCATCAGGTGGGTGTTTTGGTGTCATACACTGAAAACCAGAGCAGAAACGGTGAAATATTCCCATGATATGCATGGTCCCTGCCCCAAAGCACCATGACTCAGCCTAAGGAGATCTGCAGCTTATTTTTTTGTACTGCCAGCAGATTGTGGAAGTACAGTATAAAAACCATCCTTATGGAGAGATCTTGGTATTTTAGGCTTAGTCTAAGTGTCTCAAGTAGCTGGGGTTTTTGCTTGGGCCTAATCCATACGGTCTTATGGCTTTCCTCCTAGTCTGAAGACGAATGTGCTAGAAACTATAAAGCACAAACATGTCCTGCAGCCTAGCCTTGCCTTGCCTGTCCTTGCTTGTCCCATCCTTCCCTTATGTCCTTCTCATCCTGTTCTCTGTCCCATCCTCTCTCACTAAGCCCTCGTCTGGCTGCATGTCTCTTCTTTCCTTTTCTCTCACTCTCCTGCTTCCTGCCTCTTTTCTTGCAATTCCTCCATCTCACTCCTGCAGCCCAACACTACTTTTTATTCTGTCTTCCCTGTATCCTGCTCCCTTCGCTTTCTCCCTCTGTCCCATATCTTTCTTCCCGACTTGTCTCTTGGAGACTTTGGGCCAAACTGGCCCCAAGTCTGGGCATGGTTTGACAAGTTTTCAGAGGCCTGGCTGGTGGCAGCAGGGACACCAGACAATGACAGGCCCGGGGCTGACAGGCTCCCCATCCCCTAGGGGGCGCCTGGCTGCCACACCCAGCTGACATAGAACCTTTGTCACAATGCCCGCTACCGTGGCGAGGATGCGGTGGCTCTGCAGGTGACAGGGACACTGCAGGACTTGGTGTCAGCTCAGCAATTTCTCACTTCCCCTAAGAAGCGGAATTCTGCAAATTGCTGCCTTTGCTCTTGAAAGGATGTCATCAGGTGGGTGTTTTGGTGTCATACACAGAAAACCGGAGCAGAAACGGTGAAATATTCCCATGATATGCATGGTCCCTGCCCCAAAGCACCATGACTCAGCCTAAGGAGATCTGCAGCTTATTTTTTTGTACTGCCAGCAGATTGTGGATGTACGGTATAAAAACCATCCTTATGGAGAGATCTTGGTATTTTAGGCTTAGTCTAAGTGTCTCAAGTAGCTGGGGTTTTTGCTTGGGCCTAATCCATACGGTCTTATGGCTTTCCTCCTAGTCTGAAGACGAATGTGCTAGAAACTATAAAGCACAAACATGTCCTGCAGCCTAGCCTTGCCTTGCCTGTCCTTGCTTGTCCCATCCTTCCCTTATGTCCTTCTCATCCTGTTCTCTGTCCCATCCTCTCTCACTAAGCCCTCGTCTGGCTGCATGTCTCTTCTTTCCTTTTCTCTCACTCTCCTGCTTCCTGCCTCTTTTCTTGCAATTCCTCCATCTCACTCCTGCAGCACAACACTACTTTTTATTCTGCCTTCCCTGCATCCTGCTCCCTTCGCTTTCTCCCTCTGTCCCATATCTTTCTTCCCGACTTGTCTCTTGCAGACTTTGGGCCAAACTGGCCCCAAGTCTCGGCATGGTTTGACAAGTTTTCAGAGGCCTGGCTGGTGGCAGCAGGGACACCAGGCAATGACAGGCCCGGAGCTGACAGGCTCCACATCCCCTAGGGGGCGCCTGGCTGCCACACCCAGCTGCCATAGAACATTTGTCACAATGCCCGCTACCGTGGCGAGGATGCGGTGGCTCTGCAGGTGACAGGGACACTGCAGGACTTGGTGTCAGCTCAGCAATTTCTCACTTCCCCTAAGAAGCGGAATTCTGCAAATTGCTGCCTTTGCTCTTGAAAGGATGTCATCAGGTGGGTGTTTTGGTGTCATACACTGAAAACAGAGCAGAAACTGTGAAATATTCCCATGATATGCATGGTCCCTGCCCCAAAGCACCATGACTCAGCCTAAGGAGATCTGCAGCTTATTTTTTTTGTACTGCCAGCAGATTGTGGAAGTACAGTATAAAAACCATCCTTATGGAGAGATCTTGGTATTTTAGGCTTAGTCTAAGTGTCTCAAGTAGCTGGGGTTTTTGCTTGGGCCTAATCCATACGGTCTTATGGCTTTCCTCCTAGTCTGAAGACGAATGTGCTAGAAACTATAAAGCAAAAACATGTCCTGCAGCCTAGCCTTGCCTTGCCTGTCCTTCCCTGTCCCATCCTTCCCTTATGTCCTTCTCATCCTGTTCTCTGTCCCATCCTCTCTCACTAAGCCCTCATCTGGCTGCATATCTCTTCTTTCCTTTTCTCTCACTCTCCTGCTTCCTGCCTCTTTTCTTGCAATTCCTCCATCTCACTCCTGCAGCCCAACACTACTTTTTATTCTGCCTTCCCTGTATCCTGCTCCCTTCGCTTTCTCCCTCTGTCCCATATCTTTCTTCCCGACTTGTCTCTTGGAGACTTTGGGCCAAACTGGCCCCAAGTCTGGGCATGGTTTGACAAGTTTTCAGAGGCCTGGCTGGTGGCAGCAGGGACACCAGGCAATGACAGGCCCGGGGCTGACAGGCTCCCCATCCCCTAGGGGGCGCCTGGCTGCCACACCCAGCTGCCATAGAACCTTTGTCACAATGCCCGCTACCGTGGCGAGGATGCGGTGGCTCTGCAGGTGACAGGGACACTGCAGGACTTGGTGTCAGCTCAGCAATTTCTCACTTCCCCTAAGAAGCGGAATTCTGCAAATTGCTGCCTTTGCTCTTGAAAGGATGTCATCAGGTGGGTGTTTTGGTGTCATACACAGAAAACCAGAGCAGAAACGGTGAAATATTCCCATGATATGCATGGTCCCTGCCCCAAAGCACCATGACTCAGCCTAAGGAGATCTGCAGCTTATTTTTTTGTACTGCCAGCAGATTGTGGATGTACGGTATAAAAACCATCCTTATGGAGAGATCTTGGTATTTTAGGCTTAGTCTAAGTGTCTCAAGTAGCTGGGGTTTTTGCTTGGGCCTAATCCATACGGTCTTATGGCTTTCCTCCTAGTCTGAAGACGAATGTGCTAGAAACTATAAAGCACAAACATGTCCTGCAGCCTAGCCTTGCCTTGCCTGTCCTTGCTTGTCCCATCCTTCCCTTATGTCCTTCTCATCCTGTTCTCTGTCCCATCCTCTCTCACTAAGCCCTCGTCTGGCTGCATGTCTCTTCTTTCCTTTTCTCTCACTCTCCTGCTTCCTGCCTCTTTTCTTGCAATTCCTCCATCTCACTCCTGCAGCCCAACACTACTTTTTATTCTGCCTTCCCTGTATCCTGCTCCCTTCGCTTTCTCCCTCTGTCCCATATCTTTCTTCCCGACTTGTCTCTTGGAGACTTTGGGCCAAACTGGCCCCAAGTCTGGGCATGGTTTGACAAGTTTTCAGAGGCCTGGCTGGTGGCAGCAGGGACACCAGGCAATGACAGGCCCGGGGCTGACAGGCTCCCCATCCCCTAGGGGGCGCCTGGCTGCCACACCCAGCTGCCATAGAACCTTTGTCACAATGCCCGCTACCGTGGCGAGGATGCGGTGGCTCTGCAGGTGACAGGGACACTGCAGGACTTGGTGTCAGCTCAGCAATTTCTCACTTCCCCTAAGAAGCGGAATTCTGCAAATTGCTGCCTTTGCTCTTGAAAGGATGTCATCAGGTGGGTGTTTTGGTGTCATACACTGAAAACCAGAGCAGAAACGGTGAAATATTCCCATGATATGCATGGTCCCTGCCCCAAAGCACCATGACTCAGCCTAAGGAGATCTGCAGCTTATTTTTTTGTACTGCCAGCAGATTGTGGAAGTACAGTATAAAAACCATCCTTATGGAGAGATCTTGGTATTTTAGGCTTAGTCTAAGTGTCTCAAGTAGCTGGGGTTTTTGCTTGGGCCTAATCCATACGGTCTTATGGCTTTCCTCCTAGTCTGAAGACGAATGTGCTAGAAACTATAAAGCACAAACATGTCCTGCAGCCTAGCCTTGCCTTGCCTGTCCTTGCTTGTCCCATCCTTCCCTTATGTCCTTCTCATCCTGTTCTCTGTCCCATCCTCTCTCACTAAGCCCTCGTCTGGCTGCATGTCTCTTCTTTCCTTTTCTCTCACTCTCCTGCTTCCTGCCTCTTTTCTTGCAATTCCTCCATCTCACTCCTGCAGCCCAACACTACTTTTTATTCTGTCTTCCCTGTATCCTGCTCCCTTCGCTTTCTCCCTCTGTCCCATATCTTTCTTCCCGACTTGTCTCTTGGAGACTTTGGGCCAAACTGGCCCCAAGTCTGGGCATGGTTTGACAAGTTTTCAGAGGCCTGGCTGGTGGCAGCAGGGACACCAGACAATGACAGGCCCGGGGCTGACAGGCTCCCCATCCCCTAGGGGGCGCCTGGCTGCCACACCCAGCTGACATAGAACCTTTGTCACAATGCCCGCTACCGTGGCGAGGATGCGGTGGCTCTGCAGGTGACAGGGACACTGCAGGACTTGGTGTCAGCTCAGCAATTTCTCACTTCCCCTAAGAAGCGGAATTCTGCAAATTGCTGCCTTTGCTCTTGAAAGGATGTCATCAGGTGGGTGTTTTGGTGTCATACACAGAAAACCGGAGCAGAAACGGTGAAATATTCCCATGATATGCATGGTCCCTGCCCCAAAGCACCATGACTCAGCCTAAGGAGATCTGCAGCTTATTTTTTTGTACTGCCAGCAGATTGTGGATGTACGGTATAAAAACCATCCTTATGGAGAGATCTTGGTATTTTAGGCTTAGTCTAAGTGTCTCAAGTAGCTGGGGTTTTTGCTTGGGCCTAATCCATACGGTCTTATGGCTTTCCTCCTAGTCTGAAGACGAATGTGCTAGAAACTATAAAGCACAAACATGTCCTGCAGCCTAGCCTTGCCTTGCCTGTCCTTGCTTGTCCCATCCTTCCCTTATGTCCTTCTCATCCTGTTCTCTGTCCCATCCTCTCTCACTAAGCCCTCGTCTGGCTGCATGTCTCTTCTTTCCTTTTCTCTCACTCTCCTGCTTCCTGCCTCTTTTCTTGCAATTCCTCCATCTCACTCCTGCAGCACAACACTACTTTTTATTCTGCCTTCCCTGCATCCTGCTCCCTTCGCTTTCTCCCTCTGTCCCATATCTTTCTTCCCGACTTGTCTCTTGCAGACTTTGGGCCAAACTGGCCCCAAGTCTCGGCATGGTTTGACAAGTTTTCAGAGGCCTGGCTGGTGGCAGCAGGGACACCAGGCAATGACAGGCCCGGAGCTGACAGGCTCCACATCCCCTAGGGGGCGCCTGGCTGCCACACCCAGCTGCCATAGAACATTTGTCACAATGCCCGCTACCGTGGCGAGGATGCGGTGGCTCTGCAGGTGACAGGGACACTGCAGGACTTGGTGTCAGCTCAGCAATTTCTCACTTCCCCTAAGAAGCGGAATTCTGCAAATTGCTGCCTTTGCTCTTGAAAGGATGTCATCAGGTGGGTGTTTTGGTGTCATACACTGAAAACAGAGCAGAAACTGTGAAATATTCCCATGATATGCATGGTCCCTGCCCCAAAGCACCATGACTCAGCCTAAGGAGATCTGCAGCTTATTTTTTTTGTACTGCCAGCAGATTGTGGAAGTACAGTATAAAAACCATCCTTATGGAGAGATCTTGGTATTTTAGGCTTAGTCTAAGTGTCTCAAGTAGCTGGGGTTTTTGCTTGGGCCTAATCCATACGGTCTTATGGCTTTCCTCCTAGTCTGAAGACGAATGTGCTAGAAACTATAAAGCAAAAACATGTCCTGCAGCCTAGCCTTGCCTTGCCTGTCCTTCCCTGTCCCATCCTTCCCTTATGTCCTTCTCATCCTGTTCTCTGTCCCATCCTCTCTCACTAAGCCCTCATCTGGCTGCATATCTCTTCTTTCCTTTTCTCTCACTCTCCTGCTTCCTGCCTCTTTTCTTGCAATTCCTCCATCTCACTCCTGCAGCCCAACACTACTTTTTATTCTGCCTTCCCTGTATCCTGCTCCCTTCGCTTTCTCCCTCTGTCCCATATCTTTCTTCCCGACTTGTCTCTTGGAGACTTTGGGCCAAACTGGCCCCAAGTCTGGGCATGGTTTGACAAGTTTTCAGAGGCCTGGCTGGTGGCAGCAGGGACACCAGGCAATGACAGGCCCGGGGCTGACAGGCTCCCCATCCCCTAGGGGGCGCCTGGCTGCCACACCCAGCTGACATAGAACCTTTGTCACAATGCCCGCTACCGTGGCGAGGATGCGGTGGCTCTGCAGGTGACAGGGACACTGCAGGACTTGGTGTCAGCTCAGCAATTTCTCACTTCCCCTAAGAAGCGGAATTCTGCAAATTGCTGCCTTTGCTCTTGAAAGGATGTCATCAGGTGGGTGTTTTGGTGTCATACACAGAAAACCAGAGCAGAAACGGTGAAATATTCCCATGATATGCATGGTCCCTGCCCCAAAGCACCACGACTCAGCCTAAGGAGATCTGCAGCTTATTTTTTTGTACTGCCAGCAGATTGTGGATGTACGGTATAAAAACCATCCTTATGGAGAGATCTTGGTATTTTAGGCTTAGTCTAAGTGTCTCAAGTAGCTGGGGTTTTTGCTTGGGCCTAATCCATACGGTCTTATGGCTTTCCTCCTAGTCTGAAGACGAATGTGCTAGAAACTATAAAGCACAAACATGTCCTGCAGCCTAGCCTTGCCTTGCCTGTCCTTGCTTGTCCCATCCTTCCCTTATGTCCTTCTCATCCTGTTCTCTGTCCCATCCTCTCTCACTAAGCCCTCGTCTGGCTGCATGTCTCTTCTTTCCTTTTCTCTCACTCTCCTGCTTCCTGCCTCTTTTCTTGCAATTCCTCCATCTCACTCCTGCAGCCCAACACTACTTTTTATTCTGCCTTCCCTGTATCCTGCTCCCTTCGCTTTCTCCCTCTGTCCCATATCTTTCTTCCCGACTTGTCTCTTGGAGACTTTGGGCCAAACTGGCCCCAAGTCTGGGCATGGTTTGACAAGTTTTCAGAGGCCTGGCTGGTGGCAGCAGGGACACCAGGCAATGACAGGCCCGGGGCTGACAGGCTCCCCATCCCCTAGGGGGCGCCTGGCTGCCACACCCAGCTGCCATAGAACCTTTGTCACAATGCCCGCTACCGTGGCGAGGATGCGGTGGCTCTGCAGGTGACAGGGACACTGCAGGACTTGGTGTCAGCTCAGCAATTTCTCACTTCCCCTAAGAAGCGGAATTCTGCAAATTGCTGCCTTTGCTCTTGAAAGGATGTCATCAGGTGGGTGTTTTGGTGTCATACACTGAAAACCAGAGCAGAAACGGTGAAATATTCCCATGATATGCATGGTCCCTGCCCCAAAGCACCATGACTCAGCCTAAGGAGATCTGCAGCTTATTTTTTTGTACTGCCAGCAGATTGTGGATGTACGGTATAAAAACCATCCTTATGGAGAGATCTTGGTATTTTAGGCTTAGTCTAAGTGTCTCAAGTAGCTGGGGTTTTTGCTTGGGCCTAATCCATACGGTCTTATGGCTTTCCTCCTAGTCTGAAGACGAATGTGCTAGAAACTATAAAGCACAAACATGTCCTGCAGCCTAGCCTTGCCTTGCCTGTCCTTGCTTGTCCCATCCTTCCCTTATGTCCTTCTCATCCTGTTCTCTGTCCCATCCTCTCTCACTAAGCCCTCGTCTGGCTGCATGTCTCTTCTTTCCTTTTCTCTCACTCTCCTGCTTCCTGCCTCTTTTCTTGCAATTCCTCCATCTCACTCCTGCAGCACAACACTACTTTTTATTCTGCCTTCCCTGCATCCTGCTCCCTTCGCTTTCTCCCTCTGTCCCATATCTTTCTTCCCGACTTGTCTCTTGCAGACTTTGGGCCAAACTGGCCCCAAGTCTGAGCATGGTTTGACAAGTTTTCAGAGGCCTGGCTGGTGGCAGCAGGGACACCAGGCAATGACAGGCCCGGAGCTGACAGGCTCCACATCCCCTAGGGGGCGCCTGGCTGCCACACCCAGCTGCCATAGAACATTTGTCACAATGCCCGCTACCGTGGCGAGGATGCGGTGGCTCTGCAGGTGACAGGGACACTGCAGGACTTGGTGTCAGATCAGCAATTTCTCACTTCCCCTAAGAAGCGGAATTCTGCAAATTGCTGCCTTTGCTCTTGAAAGGATGTCATCAGGTGGGTGTTTTGGTGTCATACACTGAAAACAGAGCAGAAACTGTGAAATATTCCCATGATATGCATGGTCCCTGCCCCAAAGCACCATGACTCAGCCTAAGGAGATCTGCAGCTTATTTTTTTTGTACTGCCAGCAGATTGTGGAAGTACAGTATAAAAACCATCCTTATGGAGAGATCTTGGTATTTTAGGCGTAGTCTAAGTGTCTCAAGTAGCTGGGGTTTTTGCTTGGGCCTAATCCATACGGTCTTATGGCTTTCCTCCTAGTCTGAAGACGAATGTGCTAGAAACTATAAAGCAAAAACATGTCCTGCAGCCTAGCCTTGCCTTGCCTGTCCTTCCCTGTCCCATCCTTCCCTTATGTCCTTCTCATCCTGTTCTCTGTCCCATCCTCTCTCACTAAGCCCTCATCTGGCTGCATATCTCTTCTTTCCTTTTCTCTCACTCTCCTGCTTCCTGCCTCTTTTCTTGCAATTCCTCCATCTCACTCCTGCAGCCCAACACTACTTTTTATTCTGCCTTCCCTGTATCCTGCTCCCTTCGCTTTCTCCCTCTGTCCCATATCTTTCTTCCCGACTTGTCTCTTGGAGACTTTGGGCCAAACTGGCCCCAAGTCTGGGCATGGTTTGACAAGTTTTCAGAGGCCTGGCTGGTGGCAGCAGGGACACCAGGCAATGACAGGCCCGGGGCTGACAGGCTCCCCATCCCCTAGGGGGCGCCTGGCTGCCACACCCAGCTGACATAGAACCTTTGTCACAATGCCCGCTACCGTGGCGAGGATGCGGTGGCTCTGCAGGTGACAGGGACACTGCAGGACTTGGTGTCAGCTCAGCAATTTCTCACTTCCCCTAAGAAGCGGAATTCTGCAAATTGCTGCCTTTGCTCTTGAAAGGATGTCATCAGGTGGGTGTTTTGGTGTCATACACAGAAAACCAGAGCAGAAACGGTGAAATATTCCCATGATATGCATGGTCCCTGCCCCAAAGCACCACGACTCAGCCTAAGGAGATCTGCAGCTTATTTTTTTGTACTGCCAGCAGATTGTGGATGTACGGTATAAAAACCATCCTTATGGAGAGATCTTGGTATTTTAGGCTTAGTCTAAGTGTCTCAAGTAGCTGGGGTTTTTGCTTGGGCCTAATCCATACGGTCTTATGGCTTTCCTCCTAGTCTGAAGACGAATGTGCTAGAAACTATAAAGCACAAACATGTCCTGCAGCCTAGCCTTGCCTTGCCTGTCCTTGCTTGTCCCATCCTTCCCTTATGTCCTTCTCATCCTGTTCTCTGTCCCATCCTCTCTCACTAAGCCCTCGTCTGGCTGCATGTCTCTTCTTTCCTTTTCTCTCACTCTCCTGCTTCCTGCCTCTTTTCTTGCAATTCCTCCATCTCACTCCTGCAGCCCAACACTACTTTTTATTCTGCCTTCCCTGTATCCTGCTCCCTTCGCTTTCTCCCTCTGTCCCATATCTTTCTTCCCGACTTGTCTCTTGGAGACTTTGGGCCAAACTGGCCCCAAGTCTGGGCATGGTTTGACAAGTTTTCAGAGGCCTGGCTGGTGGCAGCAGGGACACCAGGCAATGACAGGCCCGGGGCTGACAGGCTCCCCATCCCCTAGGGGGCGCCTGGCTGCCACACCCAGCTGCCATAGAACCTTTGTCACAATGCCCGCTACAGTGGCGAGGATGCGGTGGCTCTGCAGGTGACAGGGACACTGCAGGACTTGGTGTCAGCTCAGCAATTTCTCACTTCCCCTAAGAAGCGGAATTCTGCAAATTGCTGCCTTTGCTCTTGAAAGGATGTCATCAGGTGGGTGTTTTGGTGTCATACACTGAAAACCAGAGCAGAAACGGTGAAATATTCCCATGATATGCATGGTCCCTGCCCCAAAGCACCATGACTCAGCCTAAGGAGATCTGCAGCTTATTTTTTTGTACTGCCAGCAGATTGTGGAAGTACAGTATAAAAACCATCCTTATGGAGAGATCTTCGTATTTTACGCTTAGTCTAAGTGTCTCAAGTAGCTGGGGTTTTTGCTTGGGCCTAATCCATTCTGTCTTATGGCTTTTCCTCCTAGTCTGAAGACGAATGTGCTAGAAACTATAAAGCAAAAACATGTCCTGCACCCTAGCCTTTCCTTGCCTGTCCTTGCTTGTCCCATCCTTCCCTTATGTCCTTCTCATCCTGTTCTCTGTCCCATCCTCTCTCACTAAGGCCTCGTCTGGCTGCATGTCTCTTCTTTCCTTTTTTCTTACTCTCCTGCTTCCTGCCTCTTTTCCTGCAATTCCTCCATCTCACTCCTGCAGCCCAACACTACTTTTTATTCTTCCTTCCCTTTCTCCTGCTCCCTTCGCTTTCTCCCTCTGTCCCATATCTTTCTTCCCGACTTGTCTCTTGGAGACTTTGGGCCAAACTGGCCCCAAGTCTGGGCATGGTTTGATACGTTTTCAGAGTCTTCGCTGGAGGCAGCAGGGCCAGCAGGCAATGACAGTGCCGGGGCTGACATGCTCACCATCCCCTAGGGGGCGCCTGGCTGCCACACCCAGCTGACATACAACCTTTGTCACAATGCCCGCTACCGTGGCAAGGATGCGGTGGCTCTGCAGGTGACAGGGACACTGCAGGACTTGGTGTCAGCTCAGCAATTTCTCACTTCCCCTAAGAAGCGGAATTCTGCAAATTGCTGCCTTTGCTCTTGAAAGGATGTCATCAGGTGGGTGTTTTGGTGTCATACACTGAAAACCAGAGCAGAAACTGTGAAATATTCCCATGATATGCATGGTCCCTGCCCCAAAGCACCATGACTCAGCCTAAGGAGATCTGCAGCTTATTTTTTTGTACTGCCAGCAGATTGTGGAAGTACAGTATAAAAACCATCCTTATGGAGAGATCTTGGTATTTTAGGCTTAGTCTAAGTGTCTCAAGTAGCTGGGGTTTTTGCTTGGGCCTAATCCATACGGTCTTATGGCTATGCTCCTAGTCTGAAGACGAATGTGCTAGAAACTATAAAGCAAAAACATGTCCTGCAGCCTAGCCTTGCCTTGCCTGTCCTTGCCTGTCCTAGCCTTGCCTTATGTCCTTCTCATCCTGTTCTCTGTCCCATCCTCTCTCACTAAGCCCTCGTCTGGCTGCATGTCTCTTCTTTCCTTTTCTCTCACTCTCCTGCTTCCTGCCTCTTTTCTTGCAATTCCTCCATCTCACTCCTGCAGCCCAACACTACTTTTTATTCTTCCTTCCCTTTCTCCTGCTCCCTTCGCTTTCTCCCTCTGTCCCATACCTTTCTTCCCGACTTGTCTCTTGGAGACTTTGGGCCAAAATGGGCCCAAGTCTGAGCATGGTTTGACAAGTTTTCAGAGGCCTGGCTGGTGGCAGCAGGGACACCAGGCAGTGACAGGCCCGGGGCTGACAGGCTCCCCATCCCCTAGGGGGCGCCTGGCTGCCACACCCAGCTGACATAGAACCTTTGTCACAATGCCCGCTACCGTGGCGAGGAAGCGGTGGCTCTGCAGGTGACAGGGACACTGCAGGACTTGGTGTCAGATCAGCAATTTCTCACTTCCCCTAAGAAGCGGAATTCTGCAAATTGCTGCCTTTGCTCTTGAAAGGATGTCATCAGGTGGGTGTTTTGGTGTCATACACTGAAAACAGAGCAGAAACTGTGAAATATTCCCATGATATGCATGGTCCCTGCCCCAAAGCACCATGACTCAGCCTAAGGAGATTGGCAGCTTATTTTTCTTACTGCCAGCAGATTGTGGAAGTACAGTATAAAAACCATCCTTATGGAGAGATCTTGGTATTTTAGGTTTAGTCTAAGTGCCTCAAGTAGCTGGGGTTTTTGCTTGGGCCTAATCCATACGGTCTTATGGCTTTCCTGCTAGTCTGAAGACGAATGTGCTAGAAACTATAAAGCAAAAGCATGTCCTGCAGCCTAGCCTTGCCTTGCCTGTCCTTGCCTGTCCTAGCCTTGCCTTATGTCCTTCTCATCCTCTTCTCTGTCCCATCCTCTCTCACTAAGCCCTCGTCTGGTTGCATGTCTCTTCTTTCCTTTTCTCTCACTCTCCTGCTTCCTGCCTCTTTTCTTGCAATTCCTCCATCTCACTCCTGCAGCCCAACACTACTTTTTATTCTTCCTTCCTTTCTCCTGCTCCCTTCGCTTTCTCCCTCTGTCCCATATCTTTCTTCCCGACTTGTCTCTTGGAGACTTTGGGCCAAACTGGCCCCAAGTCTGGGCATGGTTTGATACGTTTTCAGAGTCTTCGCTGGAGGCAGCAGGGCCAGCAGGCAGTGACAGTGCCGGGGCTGACATGCTCACCATCCCCTAGGGGGCGCCTGGCTGCCACACCCAGCTGACATACAACCTTTGTCACAATGCCCGCTACCGTGGCAAGGATGCGGTGGCTCTGCAGGTGACAGGGACACTGCAGGACTTGGTGTCAGCTCAGCAATTTCTCACTTCCCCTAAGAAGCGGAATTCTGCAAATTGCTGCCTTTGCTCTTGAAAGGATGTCGTGAGGTGGGTGTTTTGGTGTCATACACTGAAAGCAGAGCAGAAACTGTGAAATATTCCCATGATATGCATGGTCCCTGCCCCAAAGCACCATGACTCAGCCTAAGGAGATCTGCAGCTTATTTTTTTGTACTGCCAGCAGATTGTGGAAGTACAGTATAAAAACCATCCTTATGGAGAGATCTTGGTATTTTAGGCTTAGTCTAAGTGTCTCAAGTAGCTGGGGTTTTTGCTTGGGCCTAATCCATACGGTCTTATGGCTATGCTCCTAGTCTGAAGACGAATGTGCTAGAAACTATAAAGCAAAAACATGTCCTGCAGCCTAGCCTTGCCTTGCCTGTCCTTGCCTGTCCTAGCCTTGCCTTATGTCCTTCTCATCCTGTTCTCTGTCCCATCCTCTCTCACTAAGCCCTCGTCTGGCTGCATGTCTCTTCTTTCCTTTTCTCTCACTCTCCTGCTTCCTGCCTCTTTTCTTGCAATTCCTCCATCTCACTCCTGCAGCCCAACACTACTTTTTATTCTTCCTTCCCTTTCTCCTGCTCCCTTCGCTTTCTCCCTCTGTCCCATACCTTTCTTCCCGACTTGTCTCTTGGAGACTTTGGGCCAAAATGGGCCCAAGTCTGAGCATGGTTTGACAAGTTTTCAGAGGCCTGGCTGGTGGCAGCAGGGACACCAGGCAGTGACAGGCCCGGGGCTGACAGGCTCCCCATCCCCTAGGGGGCGCCTGGCTGCCACACCCAGCTGACATAGAACCTTTGTCACAATGCCCGCTACCGTGGCGAGGAAGCGGTGGCTCTGCAGGTGACAGGGACACTGCAGGACTTGGTGTCAGATCAGCAATTTCTCACTTCCCCTAAGAAGCGGAATTCTGCAAATTGCTGCCTTTGCTCTTGAAAGGATGTCATCAGGTGGGTGTTTTGGTGTCATACACTGAAAACAGAGCAGAAACTGTGAAATATTCCCATGATATGCATGGTCCCTGCCCCAAAGCACCATGACTCAGCCTAAGGAGATTGGCAGCTTATTTTTCTTACTGCCAGCAGATTGTGGAAGTACAGTATAAAAACCATCCTTATGGAGAGATCTTGGTATTTTAGGTTTAGTCTAAGTGCCTCAAGTAGCTGGGGTTTTTGCTTGGGCCTAATCCATACGGTCTTATGGCTTTCCTGCTAGTCTGAAGACGAATGTGCTAGAAACTATAAAGCAAAAGCATGTCCTGCAGCCTAGCCTTGCCTTGCCTGTCCTTGCCTGTCCTAGCCTTGCCTTATGTCCTTCTCATCCTCTTCTCTGTCCCATCCTCTCTCACTAAGCCCTCGTCTGGTTGCATGTCTCTTCTTTCCTTTTCTCTCACTCTCCTGCTTCCTGCCTCTTTTCTTGCAATTCCTCCATCTCACTCCTGCAGCCCAACACTACTTTTTATTCTTCCTTCCTTTCTCCTGCTCCCTTCGCTTTCTCCCTCTGTCCCATATCTTTCTTCCCGACTTGTCTCTTGGAGACTTTGGGCCAAACTGGCCCCAAGTCTGGGCATGGTTTGATACGTTTTCAGAGTCTTCGCTGGAGGCAGCAGGGCCAGCAGGCAGTGACAGTGCCGGGGCTGACATGCTCACCATCCCCTAGGGGGCGCCTGGCTGCCACACCCAGCTGACATACAACCTT
Source organism: Columba livia (assembly GCF_036013475.1). Taxonomy (NCBI): domain Eukaryota; kingdom Metazoa; phylum Chordata; class Aves; order Columbiformes; family Columbidae; genus Columba; species Columba livia. The sequence goes on from NW_027043012.1 coordinate 405,935, forward strand.
TGTCACAATGCCCGCTACCGTGGCAAGGATGCGGTGGCTCTGCAGGTGACAGGGACACTGCAGGACTTGGTGTCAGCTCAGCAATTTCTCACTTCCCCTAAGAAGCGGAATTCTGCAAATTGCTGCCTTTGCTCTTGAAAGGATGTCATCAGGTGGGTGTTTTGGTGTCATACACTGAAAACCAGAGCAGAAACTGTGAAATATTCCCATGATATGCATGGTCCCTGCCCCAAAGCACCATGACTCAGCCTAAGGAGATCTGCAGCTTATTTTTTTGTACTGCCAGCAGATTGTGGAAGTACAGTATAAAAACCATCCTTATGGAGAGATCTTGGTATTTTAGGCTTAGTCTAAGTGTCTCAAGTAGCTGGGGTTTTTGCTTGGGCCTAATCCATACGGTCTTATGGCTTTCCTCCTAGTCTGAAGACGAATGTTCTAGAAACTATAAAGCAAAAACATGTCCTGCAGCCTAGCCTTGCCTTGCCTGTCCTTGCTTGTCCCATCCTTAGCTTATGTCCTTCTCATCCTGTTCTCTGTCCCATCCTCTCTCACTATGCCCTCGGCTGGCTGCATGTCTCTTCTTTCCTTTTCTCTCACTCTCCTGCTTCCTGCCTCTTTTCTTGCAATTCCTCCATCTCACTCCTGCAGCCCAACACTACTTTTTATTCTTCCTTCCCTGTATCCTGCTCCCTTCGCTTTCTCCCTCCGTCCCATATCTTTCTTCCCGACTTGTCTCTTGCAGACTTTGGGCCAAACTGGCCCCAAGTCTGGGCATGGTTTGACAAGTTTTCAGAGGCCTGGCTGGTGGCAGCAGGGACACCAGGCAGTGACAGGCCCGGGGCTGACAGGCTCCCCATCCCCTAGGGGGCGCCTGGCTGCCACACCCAGCTGACATAGAACCTTTGTCACAATGCCCACTATGGTGGCGATGATGCGGTGGCTCTGCAGGTGACAGGGACACTGCAGGACTTGGTGTCAGATCAGCAATTTCTCACTTCCCCTAAGAAGCGGAATTCTGCAAATTGCTGCCTTTGCTCTTGAAAGGATGTCATCAGGTGGGTGTTTTGGTGTCATACACTGAAAACAGAGCAGAAACTGTGAAATATTCCCATGATATGCATGGTCCCTGCCCCAAAGCACCATGACTCAGCCTAAGGAGATCTGCAGCTTATTTTTTTTGTACTGCCAGCAGATTGTGGAAGTACAGTATAAAAACCATCCTTATGGAGAGATCTTGGTATTTTAGGCGTAGTCTAAGTGTCTCAAGTAGCTGGGGTTTTTGCTTGGGCCTAATCCATACGGTCTTATGGCTTTCCTCCTAGTCTGAAGACGAATGTGCTAGAAACTATAAAGCAAAAACATGTCCTGCAGCCTAGCCTTGCCTTGCCTGTCCTTCCCTGTCCCATCCTTCCCTTATGTCCTTCTCATCCTGTTCTCTGTCCCATCCTCTCTCACTAAGCCCTCATCTGGCTGCATATCTCTTCTTTCCTTTTCTCTCACTCTCCTGCTTCCTGCCTCTTTTCTTGCAATTCCTCCATCTCACTCCTGCAGCCCAACACTACTTTTTATTCTGCCTTCCCTGTATCCTGCTCCCTTCGCTTTCTCCCTCTGTCCCATATCTTTCTTCCCGACTTGTCTCTTGGAGACTTTGGGCCAAACTGGCCCCAAGTCTGGGCATGGTTTGACAAGTTTTCAGAGGCCTGGCTGGTGGCAGCAGGGACACCAGGCAATGACAGGCCCGGGGCTGACAGGCTCCCCATCCCCTAGGGGGCGCCTGGCTGCCACACCCAGCTGACATAGAACCTTTGTCACAATGCCCGCTACCGTGGCGAGGATGCGGTGGCTCTGCAGGTGACAGGGACACTGCAGGACTTGGTGTCAGCTCAGCAATTTCTCACTTCCCCTAAGAAGCGGAATTCTGCAAATTGCTGCCTTTGCTCTTGAAAGGATGTCATCAGGTGGGTGTTTTGGTGTCATACACAGAAAACCAGAGCAGAAACGGTGAAATATTCCCATGATATGCATGGTCCCTGCCCCAAAGCACCACGACTCAGCCTAAGGAGATCTGCAGCTTATTTTTTTGTACTGCCAGCAGATTGTGGATGTACGGTATAAAAACCATCCTTATGGAGAGATCTTGGTATTTTAGGCTTAGTCTAAGTGTCTCAAGTAGCTGGGGTTTTTGCTTGGGCCTAATCCATACGGTCTTATGGCTTTCCTCCTAGTCTGAAGACGAATGTGCTAGAAACTATAAAGCACAAACATGTCCTGCAGCCTAGCCTTGCCTTGCCTGTCCTTGCTTGTCCCATCCTTCCCTTATGTCCTTCTCATCCTGTTCTCTGTCCCATCCTCTCTCACTAAGCCCTCGTCTGGCTGCATGTCTCTTCTTTCCTTTTCTCTCACTCTCCTGCTTCCTGCCTCTTTTCTTGCAATTCCTCCATCTCACTCCTGCAGCCCAACACTACTTTTTATTCTGCCTTCCCTGTATCCTGCTCCCTTCGCTTTCTCCCTCTGTCCCATATCTTTCTTCCCGACTTGTCTCTTGGAGACTTTGGGCCAAACTGGCCCCAAGTCTGGGCATGGTTTGACAAGTTTTCAGAGGCCTGGCTGGTGGCAGCAGGGACACCAGGCAATGACAGGCCCGGGGCTGACAGGCTCCCCATCCCCTAGGGGGCGCCTGGCTGCCACACCCAGCTGCCATAGAACCTTTGTCACAATGCCCGCTACAGTGGCGAGGATGCGGTGGCTCTGCAGGTGACAGGGACACTGCAGGACTTGGTGTCAGCTCAGCAATTTCTCACTTCCCCTAAGAAGCGGAATTCTGCAAATTGCTGCCTTTGCTCTTGAAAGGATGTCATCAGGTGGGTGTTTTGGTGTCATACACTGAAAACCAGAGCAGAAACGGTGAAATATTCCCATGATATGCATGGTCCCTGCCCCAAAGCACCATGACTCAGCCTAAGGAGATCTGCAGCTTATTTTTTTGTACTGCCAGCAGATTGTGGAAGTACAGTATAAAAACCATCCTTATGGAGAGATCTTCGTATTTTACGCTTAGTCTAAGTGTCTCAAGTAGCTGGGGTTTTTGCTTGGGCCTAATCCATTCTGTCTTATGGCTTTTCCTCCTAGTCTGAAGACGAATGTGCTAGAAACTATAAAGCAAAAACATGTCCTGCACCCTAGCCTTTCCTTGCCTGTCCTTGCTTGTCCCATCCTTCCCTTATGTCCTTCTCATCCTGTTCTCTGTCCCATCCTCTCTCACTAAGGCCTCGTCTGGCTGCATGTCTCTTCTTTCCTTTTTTCTTACTCTCCTGCTTCCTGCCTCTTTTCCTGCAATTCCTCCATCTCACTCCTGCAGCCCAACACTACTTTTTATTCTTCCTTCCCTTTCTCCTGCTCCCTTCGCTTTCTCCCTCTGTCCCATATCTTTCTTCCCGACTTGTCTCTTGGAGACTTTGGGCCAAACTGGCCCCAAGTCTGGGCATGGTTTGATACGTTTTCAGAGTCTTCGCTGGAGGCAGCAGGGCCAGCAGGCAATGACAGTGCCGGGGCTGACATGCTCACCATCCCCTAGGGGGCGCCTGGCTGCCACACCCAGCTGACATACAACCTTTGTCACAATGCCCGCTACCGTGGCAAGGATGCGGTGGCTCTGCAGGTGACAGGGACACTGCAGGACTTGGTGTCAGCTCAGCAATTTCTCACTTCCCCTAAGAAGCGGAATTCTGCAAATTGCTGCCTTTGCTCTTGAAAGGATGTCATCAGGTGGGTGTTTTGGTGTCATACACTGAAAACCAGAGCAGAAACTGTGAAATATTCCCATGATATGCATGGTCCCTGCCCCAAAGCACCATGACTCAGCCTAAGGAGATCTGCAGCTTATTTTTTTGTACTGCCAGCAGATTGTGGAAGTACAGTATAAAAACCATCCTTATGGAGAGATCTTGGTATTTTAGGCTTAGTCTAAGTGTCTCAAGTAGCTGGGGTTTTTGCTTGGGCCTAATCCATACGGTCTTATGGCTATGCTCCTAGTCTGAAGACGAATGTGCTAGAAACTATAAAGCAAAAACATGTCCTGCAGCCTAGCCTTGCCTTGCCTGTCCTTGCCTGTCCTAGCCTTGCCTTATGTCCTTCTCATCCTGTTCTCTGTCCCATCCTCTCTCACTAAGCCCTCGTCTGGCTGCATGTCTCTTCTTTCCTTTTCTCTCACTCTCCTGCTTCCTGCCTCTTTTCTTGCAATTCCTCCATCTCACTCCTGCAGCCCAACACTACTTTTTATTCTTCCTTCCCTTTCTCCTGCTCCCTTCGCTTTCTCCCTCTGTCCCATACCTTTCTTCCCGACTTGTCTCTTGGAGACTTTGGGCCAAAATGGGCCCAAGTCTGAGCATGGTTTGACAAGTTTTCAGAGGCCTGGCTGGTGGCAGCAGGGACACCAGGCAGTGACAGGCCCGGGGCTGACAGGCTCCCCATCCCCTAGGGGGCGCCTGGCTGCCACACCCAGCTGACATAGAACCTTTGTCACAATGCCCGCTACCGTGGCGAGGAAGCGGTGGCTCTGCAGGTGACAGGGACACTGCAGGACTTGGTGTCAGATCAGCAATTTCTCACTTCCCCTAAGAAGCGGAATTCTGCAAATTGCTGCCTTTGCTCTTGAAAGGATGTCATCAGGTGGGTGTTTTGGTGTCATACACTGAAAACAGAGCAGAAACTGTGAAATATTCCCATGATATGCATGGTCCCTGCCCCAAAGCACCATGACTCAGCCTAAGGAGATTGGCAGCTTATTTTTCTTACTGCCAGCAGATTGTGGAAGTACAGTATAAAAACCATCCTTATGGAGAGATCTTGGTATTTTAGGTTTAGTCTAAGTGCCTCAAGTAGCTGGGGTTTTTGCTTGGGCCTAATCCATACGGTCTTATGGCTTTCCTGCTAGTCTGAAGACGAATGTGCTAGAAACTATAAAGCAAAAGCATGTCCTGCAGCCTAGCCTTGCCTTGCCTGTCCTTGCCTGTCCTAGCCTTGCCTTATGTCCTTCTCATCCTCTTCTCTGTCCCATCCTCTCTCACTAAGCCCTCGTCTGGTTGCATGTCTCTTCTTTCCTTTTCTCTCACTCTCCTGCTTCCTGCCTCTTTTCTTGCAATTCCTCCATCTCACTCCTGCAGCCCAACACTACTTTTTATTCTTCCTTCCTTTCTCCTGCTCCCTTCGCTTTCTCCCTCTGTCCCATATCTTTCTTCCCGACTTGTCTCTTGGAGACTTTGGGCCAAACTGGCCCCAAGTCTGGGCATGGTTTGATACGTTTTCAGAGTCTTCGCTGGAGGCAGCAGGGCCAGCAGGCAGTGACAGTGCCGGGGCTGACATGCTCACCATCCCCTAGGGGGCGCCTGGCTGCCACACCCAGCTGACATACAACCTTTGTCACAATGCCCGCTACCGTGGCAAGGATGCGGTGGCTCTGCAGGTGACAGGGACACTGCAGGACTTGGTGTCAGCTCAGCAATTTCTCACTTCCCCTAAGAAGCGGAATTCTGCAAATTGCTGCCTTTGCTCTTGAAAGGATGTCATCAGGTGGGTGTTTTGGTGTCATACACTGAAAACCAGAGCAGAAACTGTGAAATATTCCCATGATATGCATGGTCCCTGCCCCAAAGCACCATGACTCAGCCTAAGGAGATCTGCAGCTTATTTTTTTGTACTGCCAGCAGATTGTGGAAGTACAGTATAAAAACCATCCTTATGGAGAGATCTTGGTATTTTAGGCTTAGTCTAAGTGTCTCAAGTAGCTGGGGTTTTTGCTTGGGCCTAATCCATACGGTCTTATGGCTTTCCTCCTAGTCTGAAGACGAATGTTCTAGAAACTATAAAGCACAAACATGTCCTGCAGCCTAGCCTTGCCTTGCCTGTCCTTGCTTGTCCCATCCTTAGCTTATGTCCTTCTCATCCTGTTCTCTGTCCCATCCTCTCTCACTATGCCCTCGGCTGGCTGCATGTCTCTTCTTTCCTTTTCTCTCACTCTCCTGCTTCCTGCCTCTTTTCTTGCAATTCCTCCATCTCACTCCTGCAGCCCAACACTACTTTTTATTCTTCCTTCCCTGTATCCTGCTCCCTTCGCTTTCTCCCTCCGTCCCATATCTTTCTTCCCGACTTGTCTCTTGCAGACTTTGGGCCAAACTGGCCCCAAGTCTGGGCATGGTTTGACAAGTTTTCAGAGGCCTGGCTGGTGGCAGCAGGGACACCAGGCAGTGACAGGCCCGGGGCTGACAGGCTCCCCATCCCCTAGGGGGCGCCTGGCTGCCACACCCAGCTGACATAGAACCTTTGTCACAATGCCCACTATGGTGGCGATGATGCGGTGGCTCTGCAGGTGACAGGGACACTGCAGGACTTGGTGTCAGCTCAGCAATTTCTCACTTCCCCTAAGAAGCGGAATTCTGCAAATTGCTGCCTTTGCTCTTGAAAGGATGTCATCAGGTGGGTGTTTTGGTGTCATACACTGAAAACAGAGCAGAAACTGTGAAATACTCCCATGATATGCATGGTGCCTTCCCCAAAGCACCACGACTCAGCCTAAGGAGATCTGTAGCTTATTTTTTTGTACTGCCAGCAGATTGTGGAAGTACAGTATAAAAACCATCCTTATGGAGAGATCTTGGTATTTTAGGCTTAGTCTAAGTGTCTCAAGTAGCTGGGGTTTTTGCTTGGGCCTAATCCATTCTGTCTTATGGCTTTTCCTCCTAGTCTGAAGACGAATGTGCTAGAAACTATAAAGCAAAAACATGTCCTGCACCCTAGCCTTTCCTTGCCTGTCCTTGCTTGTCCCATCCTTCCCTTATGTCCTTCTCATCCTGTTCTCTGTCCCATCCTCTCTCACTAAGGCCTCGTCTGGCTGCATGTCTCTTCTTTCCTTTTTTCTTACTCTCCTGCTTCCTGCCTCTTTTCCTGCAATTCCTCCATCTCACTCCTGCAGCCCAACACTACTTTTTATTCTTCCTTCCCTTTCTCCTGCTCCCTTCGCTTTCTCCCTCTGTCCCATATCTTTCTTCCCGACTTGTCTCTTGGAGACTTTGGGCCAAACTGGCCCCAAGTCTGGGCATGGTTTGATACGTTTTCAGAGTCTTCGCTGGAGGCAGCAGGGCCAGCAGGCAGTGACAGTGCCGGGGCTGACATGCTCACCATCCCCTAGGGGGCGCCTGGCTGCCACACCCAGCTGACATACAACCTTTGTCACAATGCCCGCTACCGTGGCAAGGATGCGGTGGCTCTGCAGGTGACAGGGACACTGCAGGACTTGGTGTCAGCTCAGCAATTTCTCACTTCCCCTAAGAAGCGGAATTCTGCAAATTGCTGCCTTTGCTCTTGAAAGGATGTCATCAGGTGGGTGTTTTGGTGTCATACACTGAAAACCAGAGCAGAAACTGTGAAATATTCCCATGATATGCATGGTCCCTGCCCCAAAGCACCATGACTCAGCCTAAGGAGATCTGCAGCTTATTTTTTTGTACTGCCAGCAGATTGTGGAAGTACAGTATAAAAACCATCCTTATGGAGAGATCTTGGTATTTTAGGCTTAGTCTAAGTGTCTCAAGTAGCTGGGGTTTTTGCTTGGGCCTAATCCATACGGTCTTATGGCTTTCCTCCTAGTCTGAAGACGAATGTTCTAGAAACTATAAAGCAAAAACATGTCCTGCAGCCTAGCCTTGCCTTGCCTGTCCTTGCCTGTCCTAGCCTTGCCTTATTTCCTTCTCATCCTCTTCTCTGTCCCATCCTCTCTCACTAAGCCCTCGTCTGGCTGCATGTCTCTTCTTTCCTTTTCTCTCACTCTCCTGCTTCCTGCCTCTTTTCTTGCAATTCCTCCACCTCACTCCTGCAGCCCAACACTACTTTTTATTCTTCCTTCCCTGTATCCTGCTCCCTTCGCTTTCTCCCTCTGTCCCATATCTTTTTTCATGACTTGTCTCCTGGAGACTTTGGGCCAAACTGGCCCCAAGTCTGGGCATGGTTTGACAAGTTTTCAGAGGCCTGGCTGGTGGCAGCAGGGACACCAGGCAGTGACAGGCCCGGGGCTGACAGGCTCCCCATCCCCTAGGGGGCGCCTGGCTGCCACACCCAGCTGACATAGAACCTTTGTCACAATGCCCGCTACCGTGGCAAGGAAGCCGTGGCTCTGCAGGTGACAGGGACACTGCAGGACTTGGTGTCAGCTCAGCAATTTCTCACTTCCCCTAAGAAGCGGAATTCTGCAAATTGCTGCCTTTGCTCTTGAAAGGATGTCATCAGGTGGGTGTTTTGGTGTCATACACTGAAAACAGAGCAGAAACGGTGAAATATTCCCATGATATGCATGGTCCCTGCCCCAAAGCACCATGACTCAGCCTAAGGAGATCTGCAGCTTATTTTTTTGTACTGCCAGCAGATTGTGGAAGTACAGTATAAAAACCATCCTTATGGAGAGATCTTGGTATTTTAGGCTTAGTCTAAGTGTCTCAAGTAGCTGGGGTTTTTGCTTGGGCCTAATCCATACGGTCTTATGGCTATGCTCCTAGTCTGAAGACGAATGTGCTAGAAACTATAAAGCAAAAACATGTCCTGCAGCCTAGCCTTGCCTTGCCTGTCCTTGCCTGTCCTAGCCTTGCCTTATGTCCTTCTCATCCTGTTCTCTGTCCCATCCTCTCTCACTAAGCCCTCGTCTGGCTGCATGTCTCTTCTTTCCTTTTCTCTCACTCTCCTGCTTCCTGCCTCTTTTCTTGCAATTCCTCCATCTCACTCCTGCAGCCCAACACTACTTTTTATTCTTCCTTCCCTTTCTCCTGCTCCCTTCGCTTTCTCCCTCTGTCCCATACCTTTCTTCCCGACTTGTCTCTTGGAGACTTTGGGCCAAAATGGGCCCAAGTCTGAGCATGGTTTGACAAGTTTTCAGAGGCCTGGCTGGTGGCAGCAGGGACACCAGGCAGTGACAGGCCCGGGGCTGACAGGCTCCCCATCCCCTAGGGGGCGCCTGGCTGCCACACCCAGCTGACATAGAACCTTTGTCACAATGCCCGCTACCGTGGCGAGGAAGCGGTGGCTCTGCAGGTGACAGGGACACTGCAGGACTTGGTGTCAGCTCAGCAATTTCTCACTTCCCCTAAGAAGCGGAATTCTGCAAATTGCTGCCTTTGCTCTTGAAAGGATGTCATCAGGTGGGTGTTTTGGTGTCATACACTGAAAACAGAGCAGAAACGGTGAAATATTCCCATGATATGCATGGTCCCTGCCCCAAAGCACCATGACTCAGCCTAAGGAGATCTGCAGCTTATTTTTTTTACTGCCAGCAGATTGTGGAAGTACAGTATAAAAACCATCCTTATGGAGAGATCTTGGTATTTTAGGTTTAGTCTAAGTGCCTCAAGTAGCTGGGGCTTTTGCTTGGGCCTAATCCACACGGTCTTATGGCTTTCATGCTAGTCTGAAGACGAATGTGCTAGAAACTATAAAGCAAAAACATGTCCTGCAGCCTAGCCTTGCCTTGCCTGTCCTTGCCTGTCCTAGCCTTGCCTTATGTCCTTCTCATCCTCTTCTCTGTCCCATCCTCTCTCACTAAGCCCTCGGCTGGCTGCATGTCTCTTCTTTCCTTTTCTCTCACTCTCCTGCTTCCTGCCTCTTTTCTTGCAATTCCTCCATCTCACTCCTGCAGCCCAATACTACTTTTTATTCTTCCTTCCCTTTCTCCTGCTCCCTTCGCTTTCTCCCTCTGTCCCATACCTTTCTTCCCGACTTGTCTCTTGGAGACTTTGGGCCAAAATGGCCCCACGTCTGGGCATGGTTTGACAAGTTTTCAGAGGCCTGGCTGGTGGCAGCAGGGACACCAGGCAGTGACAGGCCCGGGGCTGACAGGCTCCCCATCCCCTAGGGGGCGCCTGGCTGCCACACCCAGCTGACATAGAACCTTTGTCACAATGCCCGCTACCGTGGCGAGGATGCGGTGGCTCTGCAGGTGACAGGGACACTGCAGGACTTGGTGTCAGCTCAGCAATTTCTCACTTCCCCTAAGAAGCGGAATTCTGCAAATTGCTGCCTTTGCTCTTGAAAGGATGTCATCAGGTGGGTGTTTTGGTGTCATACACTGAAAACAGAGCAGAAACTGTGAAATATTCCCATGATATGCATGGTCCCTGCCCCAAAGCACCATGACTCAGCCTAAGGAGATTGGCAGCTTATTTTTCTTACTGCCAGCAGATTGTGGAAGTACAGTATAAAAACCATCCTTATGGAGAGATCTTGGTATTTTAGGTTTAGTCTAAGTGCCTCAAGTAGCTGGGGTTTTTGCTTGGGCCTAATCCATACGGTCTTATGGCTTTCCTGCTAGTCTGAAGACGAATGTGCTAGAAACTATAAAGCAAAAGCATGTCCTGCAGCCTAGCCTTGCCTTGCCTGTCCTTGCCTGTCCTAGCCTTGCCTTATGTCCTTCTCATCCTCTTCTCTGTCCCATCCTCTCTCACTAAGCCCTCGTCTGGTTGCATGTCTCTTCTTTCCTTTTCTCTCACTCTCCTGCTTCCTGCCTCTTTTCTTGCAATTCCTCCATCTCACTCCTGCAGCCCAACACTACTTTTTATTCTTCCTTCCTTTCTCCTGCTCCCTTCGCTTTCTCCCTCTGTCCCATATCTTTCTTCCCGACTTGTCTCTTGCAGACTTTGGGCCAAAATGGCCCCAAGTCTGAGCATGGTTTGACAAGTTTTCAGAGGCCAGGCTGATGGCAGCAGGGACACCAGGCAGTGACAGGCCCGGGGCTGACAGGCTCCCCATCCCCTAGGGGGCGCCTGGCTGCCACACCCAGCTGACATACAACCTTTGTCACAATGCCCGCTACCGTGGCGAGGATGCGGTGGCTCTGCAGGTGACAGGGACACTGCAGGACTTGGTGTCAGATCAGCAATTTCTCACTTCCCCTAAGAAGCGGAATTCTGCAAATTGCTGCCTTTGCTCTTGAAAGGATGTCATCAGGTGGGTGTTTTGGTGTCATACACTGAAAACCAGAGCAGAAACTCTGAAATATTCCCATGATATGCATGGTCCCTGCCCCAAAGCACCATGACTCAGCCTAAGGAGATCTGCAGCTTATTTTTTTGTACTGCCAGCAGATTGTGGAAGTACAGTATAAAAACCATCCTTATGGAGAGATCTTGGTATTTTAGGCTTAGTCTAAGTGTCTCAAGTAGCTGGGGTTTTTGCTTGGGCCTAATCCATACGGTCTTATGGCTTTCCTCCTAGTCTGAAGACGAATGTTCTAGAAACTATAAAGCAAAAACATGTCCTGCAGCCTAGCCTTGCCTTGCCTGTCCTTGCTTGTCCCATCCTTAGCTTATGTCCTTCTCATCCTGTTCTCTGTCCCATCCTCTCTCACTATGCCCTCGGCTGGCTGCATGTCTCTTCTTTCCTTTTCTCTCACTCTCCTGCTTCCTGCCTCTTTTCTTGCAATTCCTCCATCTCACTCCTGCAGCACAACACTACTTTTTATTCTTCCTTCCCTGTATCCTGCTCCCTTCGCTTTCTCCCTCCGTCCCATATCTTTCTTCCCGACTTGTCTCTTGCAGACTTTGGGCCAAACTGGCCCCAAGTCTGGGCATGGTTTGACAAGTTTTCAGAGGCCTGGCTGGTGGCAGCAGGGACACCAGGCAGTGACAGGCCCGGGGCTGACAGGCTCCCCATCCCCTAGGGGGCGCCTGGCTGCCACACCCAGCTGACATAGAACCTTTGTCACAATGCCCACTATGGTGGCGATGATGCGGTGGCTCTGCAGGTGACAGGGACACTGCAGGACTTGGTGTCAGCTCAGCAATTTCTCACTTCCCCTAAGAAGCGGAATTCTGCAAATTGCTGCCTTTGCTCTTGAAAGGATGTCATCAGGTGGGTGTTTTGGTGTCATACACTGAAAACAGAGCAGAAACTGTGAAATACTCCCATGATATGCATGGTGCCTTCCCCAAAGCACCACGACTCAGCCTAAGGAGATCTGTAGCTTATTTTTTTGTACTGCCAGCAGATTGTGGAAGTACAGTATAAAAACCATCCTTATGGAGAGATCTTGGTATTTTAGGCTTAGTCTAAGTGTCTCAAGTAGCTGGGGTTTTTGCTTGGGCCTAATCCATATGTCTTATGGCTTTCCTCCTAGTCTGAAGACGAATGTGCTAGAAACTATAAAGCAAAAATATGTCCTGCAGCGTAGCCTTGCCTTGCCTGTCCTTGCCTGTCCTAGCCTTGCCTTATTTACTTCTCATCCTCTTCTCTGTCCCATCCTCTCTCACTAAGCCCTCATCTGGCTGCATGTCTCTTCTTTCCTTTTCTCTCACTCTCCTGCTTCCTGCCTCTTTTCTTGCAATTCCTCCATCTCACTCCTGCAGCCCAACACTACTTTTTATTCTTCCTTCCCTGTATCCTGCTCCCTTCGCTTTCTCCCTCTGTCCCATATCTTTCTTCCCGACTTGTCTCTTGCAGACTTTGGGCCAAACTGGCCCCACGTCTGGGCATGGTTTGACAAGTTTTCAGAGGCCTGGCTGGTGGCAGCAGGGACACCAGGCAGTGACAGGCCCGGGGCTGACAGGCTCCCCATCCCCTAGGGGGCGCCTGGCTGCCACACCCAGCTGACATAGAACCTTTGTCATAATGCCCGCTACAGTGGCGAGGATGCGGTGGCTCTGCAGGTGACAGGGACACTGCAGGACTTGGTGTCAGCTCAGCAATTTCTCACTTCCCCTAAGAAGCGGAATTCTGCAAATTGCTGCCTTTGCTCTTGAAAGGATGTCATCAGGTGGGTGTTTTGGTGTCATACACTGAAAACCAGAGCAGAAACGGTGAAATATTCCCATGATATGCATGGTCCCTGCCCCAAAGCACCATGACTCAGCCTAAGGAGATCTGCAGCTTATTTTTTTGTACTGCCAGCAGATTGTGGAAGTACAGTATAAAAACCATCCTTATGGAGAGATCTTGGTATTTTAGGCTTAGTCTAAGTGTCTCAAGTAGCTGGGGTTTTTGCTTGGGCCTAATCCATTCTGTCTTATGGCTTTTCCTCCTAGTCTGAAGACGAATGTGCTAGAAACTATAAAGCAAAAACATGTCCTGCACCCTAGCCTTTCCTTGCCTGTCCTTGCTTGTCCCATCCTTCCCTTATGTCCTTCTCATCCTGTTCTCTGTCCCATCCTCTCTCACTAAGGCCTCGTCTGGCTGCATGTCTCTTCTTTCCTTTTTTCTTACTCTCCTGCTTCCTGCCTCTTTTCCTGCAATTCCTCCATCTCACTCCTGCAGCCCAACACTACTTTTTATTCTTCCTTCCCTTTCTCCTGCTCCCTTCGCTTTCTCCCTCTGTCCCATATCTTTCTTCCCGACTTGTCTCTTGGAGACTTTGGGCCAAACTGGCCCCAAGTCTGGGCATGGTTTGATACGTTTTCAGAGTCTTCGCTGGAGGCAGCAGGGCCAGCAGGCAGTGACAGTGCCGGGGCTGACATGCTCACCATCCCCTAGGGGGCGCCTGGCTGCCACACCCAGCTGACATACAACCTTTGTCACAATGCCCGCTACCGTGGCAAGGATGCGGTGGCTCTGCAGGTGACAGGGACACTGCAGGACTTGGTGTCAGCTCAGCAATTTCTCACTTCCCCTAAGAAGCGGAATTCTGCAAATTGCTGCCTTTGCTCTTGAAAGGATGTCATCAGGTGGGTGTTTTGGTGTCATACACTGAAAACCAGAACAGAAACTGTGAAATATTCCCATGATATGCATGGTCCCTGCCCCAAAGCACCATGACTCAGCCTAAGGAGATCTGCAGCTTATTTTTTTTGTACTGCCAGCAGATTGTGGAAGTACAGTATAAAAACCATCCTTATGGAGAGATCTTGGTATTTTAGGCTTAGTCTAAGTGTCTCAAGTAGCTGGGGTTTTTGCTTGGGCCTAATCCATATGTCTTAAGGCTTTCCTCCTAGTCTGAAGACGAATGTGCTAGAAACTATAAAGCAAAAACATGTCCTGCAGCCTAGCCTTGCCTTGCCTGTCCTTGCTTGTCCCATCCTTCCCTTATGTCCTTCTCATCCTGTTCTCTGTCCCATCCTCTCTCACTAAGCCCTCGTCTGGCTGCATGTCTCTTCTTTCCTTTTCTCCCACTCTCCTGCTTCCTGCCTCTTTTCTTGCAATTCCTCCATCTCACTCCTGCAGCCCAACACTACTTTTTATTCTTCCTTCCCTTTCTCCTGCTCCCTTCGCTTTCTCCCTCTGTCCCATACCTTTCTTCCCGACTTGTCTCTTGGAGACTTTGGGCCAAAATTGGCCCAAGTCTGAGCATGGTTTGACAAGTTTTCAGAGGCCTGGCTGGTGGCAGCAGGGACACCAGGCAGTGACAGGCCCGGGGCTGACAGGCTCCCCATCCCCTAGGGGGCGCCTGGCTGCCACACCCAGCTGACATAGAACCTTTGTCACAATGCCCGCTACCGTGGCGAGGAAGCGGTGGCTCTGCAGGTGACAGGGACACTGCAGGACTTGGTGTCAGATCAGCAATTTCTCACTTCCCCTAAGAAGCGGAATTCTGCAAATTGCTGCCTTTGCTCTTGAAAGGATGTCATCAGGTGGGTGTTTTGGTGTCATACACTGAAAACAGAGCAGAAACGGTGAAATATTCCCATGATATGCATGGTCCCTGCCCCAAAGCACCATGACTCAGCCTAAGGAGATCTGCAGCTTATTTTTTTTACTGCCAGCAGATTGTGGAAGTACAGTATAAAAACCATCCTTATGGAGAGATCTTGGTATTTTAGGTTTAGTCTAAGTGCCTCAAGTAGCTGGGGTTTTTGCTTGGGCCTAATCCACACGGTCTTATGGCTTTCATGCTAGTCTGAAGACGAATGTGCTAGAAACTATAAAGCAAAAACATGTCCTGCAGCCTAGCCTTGCCTTGCCTGTCCTTGCCTGTCCTAGCCTTGCCTTATGTCCTTCTCATCCTCTTCTCTGTCCCATCCTCTCTCACTAAGCCCTCGGCTGGCTGCATGTCTCTTCTTTCCTTTTCTCTCACTCTCCTGCTTCCTGCCTCTTTTCTTGCAATTCCTCCATCTCACTCCTGCAGCCCAACACTACTTTTTATTCTTCCTTCCTTTCTCCTGCTCCCTTCGCTTTCTCCCTCTGTCCCATATCTTTCTTCCCGACTTGTCTCTTGGAGACTTTGGGCCAAAATGGCCCCAAGTCTGAGCATGGTTTGACAAGTTTTCAGAGGCCTGGCTGGTGGCAGCAGGGACACCAGGCAGTGACAGGCCCGGGGCTGACAGGCTCCCCATCCCCTAGGGGGCGCCTGGCTGCCACACCCAGCTGACATACAACCTTTGTCACAATGCCCACTATGGTGGCGATGATGCGGTGGCTCTGCAGGTGACAGGGACACTGCAGGACTTGGTGTCAGCTCAGCAATTTCTCACTTCCCCTAAGAAGCGGAATTCTGCAAATTGCTGCCTTTGCTCTTGAAAGGATGTCATCAGGTGGGTGTTTTGGTGTCATACACTGAAAACCAGAACAGAAACTGTGAAATATTCCCATGATATGCATGGTCCCTGCCCCAAAGCACCATGACTCAGACTAAGGAGATCTGCAGCTTATTTTTTTGTACTGCCAGCAGATTGTGGAAGTACAGTATAAAAACCATCCTTATGGAGAGATCTTGGTATTTTAGGCTTAGTCTAAGTGTCTCAAGTAGCTGGGGTTTTTGCTTGGGCCTAATCCATATGTCTTATGGCTTTCCTCCTAGTCTGAAGACGAATGTGCTAGAAACTATAAAGCAAAACATGTCCTGCAGCCTAGCCTTGCCTTGCCTGTCCTTGCTCGTCCCATCCTTCCCTTATGTCCTTCTCATCCTGTTCTCTGTCCCATCCTCTCTCACTAAGCCCTCGTCTGGCTGCATGTCTCTTCTTTCCTTTTCTCTCACTCTCCTGCTTCCTGCCTCTTTTCTTGCAATTCCTCCATCTCACTCCTGCAGCCCAACACTACTTTTTATTCTTCCTTCCCTGTATCCTGCTCCCTTCGCTTTCTCCCTCTGTCCCATATCTTTCTTCCCGACTTGTCTCTTGGAGACTTTGGGCCAAACTGGCCCCAAGTCTGGGCATGGTTTGACAAGTTTTCAGAGGCCAGGCTGATGGCAGCAGGGACACCAGGCAGTGACAGGCCCGGGGCTGACAGGCTCCCCATCCCCTAGGGGGCGCCTGGCTGCCACACCCAGCTGACATAGAACCTTTGTCACAATGCCCGCTACCGTGGCGAGGATGCGGTGGCTCTGCAGGTGACAGGGACACTGCAGGACTTGGTGTCAGCTCAGCAATTTCTCACTTCCCCTAAGAAGCGGAATTCTGCAAATTGCTGCCTTTGCTCTTGAAAGGATGTCATCAGGTGGGTGTTTTGGTGTCATACACTGAAAACCAGAGCAGAAACTCTGAAATATTCCCATGATATGCATGGTCCCTGCCCCAAAGCACCATGACTCAGCCTAAGGAGATCTGCAGCTTATTTTTTTGTACTGCCAGCAGATTGTGGAAGTACAGTATAAAAACCATCCTTATGGAGAGATCTTCGTATTTTAGGCTTAGTCTAAGTGTCTCAAGTAGCTGGGGTTTTTGCTTGGGCCTAATCCATACGGTCTTGTGGCTTTCCTCCTAGTCTGAAGACGAATGTTCTAGAAACTATAAAGCAAAAACATGTCCTGCACCCTAGCCTTGCCTTGCCTGTCCTTGCTTGTCCCATCCTTAGCTTATGTCCTTCTCATCCTGTTCTCTGTCCCATCCTCTCTCACTAAGCCCTCGTCTGGCTGCATGTCTCTTCTTTCCTTTTCTCTCACTCTCCTGCTTCCTGCCTCTTTTCTTGCAATTCCTCCATCTCACTCCTGCAGCCCAACAGTACTTTTTATTCTTCCTTCCCTTTCTCCTGCTCCCTTCGCTTTCTCCCTCTGTCCCATATCTTTCTTCCCGACTTGTCTCTTGCAGACTTTGGGCCAAACTGGCCCCACGTCTGGGCATGGTTTGACAAGTTTTCAGAGGCCTGGCTGGTGGCAGCAGGGACACCAGGCAATGACAGGCCCGGGGCTGAAAGGCTCCCCATCCCCTAGGGGGCGCCTGGCTGCCACACCCAGCTGACATAGAACCTTTGTCACAATGCCCGCTATGGTGGCGAGGATGCGGTGGCTCTGCAGGTGACAGGGACACTGCAGGACTTGGTGTCAGCTCAGCAATTTCTCACTTCCCCTAAGAAGCGGAATTCTGCAAATTGCTGCCTTTGCTCTTGAAAGGATGTCATTAGGTGGGTGTTTTGGTGTCATACACTGAAAACAGAGCAGAAACTGTGAAATACTCCCATGATATGCATGGTGCCTTCCCCAAAGCACCACGACTCAGCCTAAGGAGATCTGTAGCTTATTTTTTTGTACTGCCAGCAGATTGTGGAAGTACAGTATAAAAACCATCCTTATGGAGAGATCTTGGTATTTTAGGCTTAGTCTAAGTGTCTCAAGTAGCTGGGGTTTTTGCTTGGGCCTAATCCATATGTCTTATGGCTTTCCTCCTAGTCTGAAGACGAATGTGCTAGAAACTATAAAGCAAAAACATGTCCTGCAGCGTAGCCTTGCCTTGCCTGTCCTTGCCTGTCCTAGCCTTGCCTTATGTCCTTCTCATCCTCTTCTCTGTCCCATCCTCTCTCACTAAGCCCTCATCTGGCTGCATGTCTCTTCTTTCCTTTTCTCTCACTCTCCTGCTTCCTGCCTCTTTTCTTGCAATTCCTCCATCTCACTCCTGCAGCCCAACACTACTTTTTATTCTTCCTTCCCTTTCTCCTGCTCCCTTCGCTTTCTCCCTCTGTCCCATACCTTTCTTCCCGACTTGTCTCTTGGAGACTTTGGGCCAAAATGGGCCCAAGTCTGAGCATGGTTTGACAAGTTTTCAGAGGCCTGGCTGGTGGCAGCAGGGACACCAGGCAGTGACAGGCCCGGGGCTGACAGGCTCCCCATCCCCTAGGGGGCGCCTGGCTGCCACACCCAGCTGACATAGAACCTTTGTCACAATGCCCGCTACCGTGGCGAGGAAGCGGTGGCTCTGCAGGTGACAGGGACACTGCAGGACTTGGTGTCAGCTCAGCAATTTCTCACTTCCCCTAAGAAGCGGAATTCTGCAAATTGCTGCCTTTGCTCTTGAAAGGATGTCATCAGGTGGGTGTTTTGGTGTCATACACTGAAAACAGAGCAGAAACTGTGAAATATTCCCATGATATGCATGGTCCCTGCCCCAAAGCACCATGACTCAGCCTAAGGAGATCTGCAGCTTATTTTTTTTACTGCCAGCAGATTGTGGAAGTACAGTATAAAAACCATCCTTATGGAGAGATCTTGGTATTTTAGGTTTAGTCTAAGTGCCTCAAGTAGCTGGGGTTTTTGCTTGGGCCTAATCCACACGGTCTTATGGCTTTCATGCTAGTCTGAAGACGAATGTGCTAGAAACTATAAAGCAAAAACATGTCCTGCAGCCTAGCCTTGCCTTGCCTGTCCTTGCCTGTCCTAGCCTTGCCTTATGTCCTTCTCATCCTCTTCTCTGTCCCATCCTCTCTCACTAAGCCCTCGGCTGGCTGCATGTCTCTTCTTTCCTTTTCTCTCACTCTCCTGCTTCCTGCCTCTTTTCTTGCAATTCCTCCATCTCACTCCTGCAGCCCAACACTACTTTTTATTCTGCCTTCCCTTTCTCCTGCTCCCTTCACTTTCTCCCTCTGTCCCATACCTTTCTTCCCGACTTGTCTCTTGGAGACTTTGGGCCAAAATGGCCCCAAGTCTGGGCATGGTTTGACAAGTTTTCAGAGGCCTGGCTGGTGGCAGCAGGGACACCAGGCAGTGACAGGCCCGGGGCTGACAGGCTCCCCATCCCCTAGGGGGCGCCTGGCTGCCACACCCAGCTGACATAGAACCTTTGTCACAATGCCCGCTACCGTGGCGAGGATGCGGTGGCTCTGCAGGTGACAGGGACACTGCAGGACTTGGTGTCAGATCAGCAATTTCTCACTTCCCCTAAGAAGCGGAATTCTGCAAATTGCTGCCTTTGCTCTTGAAAGGATGTCATCAGGTGGGTGTTTTGGTGTCATACACTGAAAACAGAGCAGAAACTGTGAAATATTCCCATGATATGCATGGTCCCTGCCCCAAAGCACCATGACTCAGCCTAAGGAGATTGGCAGCTTATTTTTCTTACTGCCAGCAGATTGTGGAAGTACAGTATAAAAACCATCCTTATGGAGAGATCTTGGTATTTTAGGTTTAGTCTAAGTGCCTCAAGTAGCTGGGGTTTTTGCTTGGGCCTAATCCATACGGTCTTATGGCTTTCCTGCTAGTCTGAAGACGAATGTGCTAGAAACTATAAAGCAAAAGCATGTCCTGCAGCCTAGCCTTGCCTTGCCTGTCCTTGCTTGTCCCATCCTTAGCTTATGTCCTTCTCATCCTGTTCTCTGTCCCATCCTCTCTCACTATGCCCTCGGCTGGCTGCATGTCTCTTCTTTCCTTTTCTCTCACTCTCCTGCTTCCTGCCTCTTTTCTTGCAATTCCTCCATCTCACTCCTGCAGCCCAACACTACTTTTTATTCTTCCTTCCCTGTATCCTGCTCCCTTCGCTTTCTCCCTCCGTCCCATATCTTTCTTCCCGACTTGTCTCTTGCAGACTTTGGGCCAAACTGGCCCCAAGTCTGGGCATGGTTTGACAAGTTTTCAGAGGCCTGGCTGGTGGCAGCAGGGACACCAGGCAGTGACAGGCCCGGGGCTGACAGGCTCCCCATCCCCTAGGGGGCGCCTGGCTGCCACACCCAGCTGACATACAACCTTTGTCACAATGCCCACTATGGTGGCGATGATGCGGTGGCTCTGCAGGTGACAGGGACACTGCAGGACTTGGTGTCAGCTCAGCAATTTCTCACTTCCCCTAAGAAGCGGAATTCTGCAAATTGCTGCCTTTGCTCTTGAAAGGATGTCATCAGGTGGGTGTTTTGGTGTCATACACTGAAAACCAGAATAGAAACTGTGAAATATTCCCATGATATGCATGGTCCCTGCCCCAAAGCACCATGACTCAGACTAAGGAGATCTGCAGCTTATTTTTTTGTACTGCCAGCAGATTGTGGAAGTACAGTATAAAAACCATCCTTATGGAGAGATCTTGGTATTTTAGGCTTAGTCTAAGTGTCTCAAGTAGCTGGGGTTTTTGCTTGGGCCTAATCCATATGTCTTATGGCTTTCCTCCTAGTCTGAAGACGAATGTGCTAGAAACTATAAAGCAAAACATGTCCTGCAGCCTAGCCTTGCCTTGCCTGTCCTTGCTCGTCCCATCCTTCCCTTATGTCCTTCTCATCCTGTTCTCTGTCCCATCCTCTCTCACTAAGCCCTCGTCTGGCTGCATGTCTCTTCTTTCCTTTTCTCTCACTCTCCTGCTTCCTGCCTCTTTTCTTGCAATTCCTCCATCTCACTCCTGCAGCCCAACATTACTTTTTATTCTTCCTTCCCTTTCTCCTGCTCCCTTCGCTTTCTCCCTCTGTCCCATATCTTTCTTCCCGACTTGTCTCTTGCAGACTTTGGGCCAAACTGGCCCCACGTCTGGGCATGGTTTGACAAGTTTTCAGAGGCCTGGCTGGTGGCAGCAGGGACACCAGGCAATGACAGGCCCGGGGCTGAAAGGCTCCCCATCCCCTAGGGGGCGCCTGGCTGCCACACCCAGCTGACATAGAACCTTTGTCACAATGCCCGCTATGGTGGCGAGGATGCGGTGGCTCTGCAGGTGACAGGGACACTGCAGGACTTGGTGTCAGCTCAGCAATTTCTCACTTCCCCTAAGAAGCGGAATTCTGCAAATTGCTGCCTTTGCTCTTGAAAGGATGTCATTAGGTGGGTGTTTTGGTGTCATACACTGAAAACAGAGCAGAAACTGTGAAATACTCCCATGATATGCATGGTGCCTTCCCCAAAGCACCACGACTCAGCCTAAGGAGATCTGTAGCTTATTTTTTTGTACTGCCAGCAGATTGTGGAAGTACAGTATAAAAACCATCCTTATGGAGAGATCTTGGTATTTTAGGCTTAGTCTAAGTGTCTCAAGTAGCTGGGGTTTTTGCTTGGGCCTAATCCATATGTCTTATGGCTTTCCTCCTAGTCTGAAGACGAATGTGCTAGAAACTATAAAGCAAAAACATGTCCTGCAGCGTAGCCTTGCCTTGCCTGTCCTTGCCTGTCCTAGCCTTGCCTTATTTACTTCTCATCCTCTTCTCTGTCCCATCCTCTCTCACTAAGCCCTCATCTGGCTGCATGTCTCTTCTTTCCTTTTCTCTCACTCTCCTGCTTCCTGCCTCTTTTCTTGCAATTCCTCCATCTCACTCCTGCAGCCCAACACTACTTTTTATTCTTCCTTCCCTGTACCCTGCTCCCTTCGCTTTCTCCCTCTGTCCCATATCTTTCTTCCCTACTTGTCTCTTGCAGACTTTGGGCCAAACTGGCCCCACGTCTGGGCATGGTTTGACAAGTTTTCAGAGGCCTGGCTGGTGGCAGCAGGGACACCAGGCAGTGACAGGCCCGGGGCTGACAGGCTCCCCATCCCCTAGGGGGCGCCTGGCTGCCACACCCAGCTGACATAGCACCTTTGTCACAATGCCCGCTACCGTGGCGAGGATGCGGTGGCTCTGCAGGTGACAGGGACACTGCAGGACTTGGTGTCAGATCAGCAATTTCTCACTTCCCCTAAGAAGCAGAATTCTGCAAATTGCTGCCTTTGCTCTTGAAAGGATGTCATCAGGTGGGTGTTTTGGTGTCATACACTGAAAACAGAGCAGAAATTGTGAAATATTCCCATGATATGCATGGTCCCTGCCCCAAAGCACCATTACTCAGACTAAGGAGATCTGCAGCTTATTTTTTTGTACTGCCAGCAGATTGGGGAAGTACAGTATAAAAACCATCCTTATGGAGAGATCTTGGTATTTTAGGCTTAGTCTAAGTGTCTCAAGTAGCTGGGGTTTTTGCTTGGGCCTAATCCATACGGTCTTATGGCTTTCCTCCTAGTCTGAAAACGAATGTGCTAGAAACTATAAAGCAAAAACATGTCCTGCAGCCTAGCCTTGCCTTGCCTGTCCTTGCCTGTCCTAGCCTTGCCTTATTTCCTTCTCATCCTCTTCTCTGTCCCATCCTCTCTCACTAAGCTCTCGTCTGGGTGCATGTCTCTTCTTTCCTTTTCTCTCACTCTCCTGCTTCCTGCCTCTTTCCTTGCAATTCCTCCACCTCACTCCTGCAGCCCAACACTACTTTTTATTCTTCCTTCCCTTTCTCCTGCTCCCTTCGCTTTCTCCCTCTGTCCCATATCTTTCTTCCCGACTTGTCTCTTGCAGACTTTGGGCCAAACTGGCCCCAAGTCTGGGCATGGTTTGACAAGTCTTCAGAGGCCTGGCTGGTGGCAGCAGGGAAACCAGGCAGTGACAGGCCCGGGTCTGACAGGCTCCCCATCTCCTAGGGGGCACCTGGCTGCCACACCCAGCTGACATAGAACCTTTGTCACAATGCCCGCTACCGTGGCGAGGATGCGGTGGCTCTGCAGGTGACAGGGACACTGCAGGACTTGGTGTCAGCTCAGCAATTTCTCACTTCCCCTAAGAAGCGGAATTCTGCAAATTGCTGCCTTTGCTCTTGAAAGGATGTCATCAGGTGGGTGTTTTGGTGTCATACACTGAAAACAGAGCAGAAACTGTGAAATATTCCCATGATATGCATGGTCCCTGCCCCAAAGCACCATGACTCAGCCTAAGGAGATCTGCAGCTTTTTTTTTTTCTACTGCCAGCAGATTGTGGAAGTACAGTATAAAAACCATCCTTATGGAGAGATCTTGGTATTTTAGGCTTAGTCTAAGTGTCTCAAGTAGCTGGGGTTTTCGCTTGGGCCTAATCCATACGGTCTTATGGCTTTCCTGCTAGTCTGAAGACGAATGTGCTAGAAACTATAAAGCAAAAGCATGTCCTGCAGCCTAGCCTTGCCTTGCCTGTCCTTGCCTGTCCTAGCCTTGCCTTATGTCCTTCTCATCCTCTTCTCTGTCCCATCCTCTCTCACTAAGCCCTCGTCTGGCTGCATGCCTCTTCTTTCCTTTTCTCTCACTCTCCTGCTTCCTGCCTCTTTTCTTGCAATTCCTCCATCTCACTCCTGCAGCCCAACACTACTTCTTATTCTTCCTTCCCTTTATCTTGCTCCCTTCGCTTTCTCCCTCTGTCCCATATCTTTCTTCCCGACTTGTCTCTTGGAGACTTTGGGCCAAACTGGCCCCAAGTCTGGGCATGGTTTGACAAGTTTTCAGAGGCCTGGCTGGTGGCAGCAGGGCCAGCAGGCAGTGACAGGCCCAGGGCTGACAGGCTCCCCATCCCCTAGGGGGCGCCTGGCTGCCACACCCAGCTGACATAGAACCTTTGTCACAATGCCCGCTACCGTGGCGAGGATGCGGTGGCTCTGCAGGTGACAGGGACACTGCAGGACTTGGTGTCAGCTCAGCAATTTCTCACTTCCCCTAAGAAGCGGAATTCTGCAAATTGCTGCCTTTGCTCTTGAAAGGATGTCATCAGGTGGGTGTTTTGGTGTCATACAATGAAAACAGAGCAGAAACTGTGAAATATTCCCATGATATGCATGGTCCCTGTCCCAAAGCACAATGACTCAGCCTAAGGAGATCTGCAGCTTATTTTTTTTGTACTGCCAGCAGATTGTGGAAGTACAGTATAAAAACCATCCTTAAGGAGAGATCTTGGTATTTTAGGCTTAGTCTAAGTGTCTCAAGTAGCTGGTGTTTTTGCTTGGGCCTAATCCATACGGTGTTATGACTTTCCTGCTAGTCTGAAGACGAATGTGCTAGGAACTATAAAGCAAAAACATGTCTTGCAGCCTAGCATTGCCTTGCCTGTCCTTGCCTGTCCTAGCCTTGCCTTATTTACTTCTCATCCTCTTCTCTGTCCCATCCTCTCTCACTAAGCCCTCATCTGGCTGCATGTCTCTTCTTTCCTTTTCTCTCACTCTCCTGCTTCCTGCCTCTTTTCTTGCAATTCCTCCATCTCACTCCTGCAGCCCAACACTACTTTTTATTCTTCCTTCCCTGTATCCTGCTCCCTTCGCTTTCTCCCTCTGTCCCATATCTTTCTTCCCGACTTGTCTCTTGCAGACTTTGGGCCAAACTGGCCCCAAGTCTGGGCATGGTTTGACAAGTTTTCAGAGGCCTGGCTGGTGGCAGCAGGGACACCAGGCAGTGACAGGCCCGGGGCTGACAGGCTCCCCATCCCCTAGGGGGCGCCTGGCTGCCACACCCAGCTGACATAGCACCTTTGTCACAATGCCCGCTACCGTGGCGAGGATGCGGTGGCTCTGCAGGTGACAGGGACACTGCAGGACTTGGTGTCAGATCAGCAATTTCTCACTTTCCCTAAGAAGCGGAATTCTGCAAATTGCTGCCTTTGCTCTTGAAAGGATGTCATCAGGTGGGTGTTTTGGTGTCATACACTGAAAACAGAGCAGAAATTGTGAAATATTCCCATGATATGCATGGTCCCTGCCCCAAAGCACCATTACTCAGACTAAGGAGATCTGTAGCTTATTTTTTTGTACTGCCAGCAGATTGTGGAAGTACAGTATAAAAACCATCCTTATGGAGAGATCTTGGTATTTTAGGCTTAGTCTAAGTGTCTCAAGTAGCTGGGGTTTTTGCTTGGGCCTAATCCATACGGTCTTATGGCTTTCCTCCTAGTCTGAAGACGAATGTGCTAGAAACTATAAAGCAAAAACATGTCCTGCAGCCTAGCCTTGCCTTGCCTGTCCTTGCCTGTCCTAGCCTTGCCTTATTTCCTTCTCATCCTCTTCTCTGTCCCATCCTCTCTCACTAAGCTCTCGTCTGGCTGCATGTCTCTTCTTTCCTTTTCTCTCACTCTCCTGCTTCCTGCCTCTTTTCTTGCAATTCCTCCACCTCACTCCTGCAGCCCAACACTACTTTTTATTCTTCCTTCCCTTTCTCCTGCTCCCTTCGCTTTCTCCCTCTGTCCCATATCTTTCTTCCCGACTTGTCTCTTGGAGACTTTGGGCCAAACTGGCCCCAAGTCTGGGCATGGTTTGACAAGTCTTCAGAGGCCTGGCTGGTGGCAGCAGGGAAACCAGGCAGTGACAGGCCCGGGTCTGACAGGCTCCCCATCCCCTAGGGGGCACCTGGCTGCCACACCCAGCTGACATACAACCTTTGTCACAATGTCCGCTACCGTGGCGAGGATGCGGTGGCTCTGCAGGTGACAGGGACACTGCAGGACTTGGTGTCAGATCAGCAATTTCTCACTTCCCCAAAGAAGCGGAATTCTGCAAATTGCTGCCTTTGCTCTTGAAAGGATGTCATCAGGTGGGTGTTTTGGTGTCATACACTGAAAACAGAGCAGAAATTGTGAAATATTCCCATGATATGCATGGTCCCTGCCCCAAATCACCATTACTCAGACTAAGGAGATCTGTAGCTTATTTTTTTGTACTGCCAGCAGATTGTGGAAGTACAGTATAAAAACCATCCTTATGGAGAGATCTTGGTATTTTAGGCTTAGTCTAAGTGTCTCAAGTAGCTGGGGTTTTTGCTTGGGCCTAATCCATACGGTCTTATGGCTTTCCACCTAGTCTGAAGACGAATGTGCTAGAAACTATAAAGCAAAAACATGTCCTGCAGCCTAGCCTTGCCTTGCCTGTCCTTGCCTGTCCTAGCCTTGCCTTATTTCCTTCTCATACTCTTCTCTGTCCCATCCTCTCTCACTAAGCCCTCGTCTGGCTGCATGTCTCTTCTTTCCTTTTCTCTCACTCTCCTGCTTCCTGCCTCTTTTCTTGCAATTCCTCCATCTCACTCCTGCAGCCCAACACTACTTTTTATTCTTCCTTCCCTGTATCCTGCTCCCTTCGCTTTCTCCCTCTGTCCCATATCTTTCTTCCCGACTTGTCTCTTGCAGACTTTGGGCCAAACTGGCCACAAGTCTGGGCATGGTTTGACAAGTTTTCAGAGGCCTGGCTGGTGGCAGCAGGGACACCAGGCAGTGACAGGCCCGGGGCTGACAGGCTCCCCATCCCCTAGGGGGCGCCTGGCTGCCACACCCAGCTGACATACAACCTTTGTCACAATGCCCGCTACCGTGGCGAGGATGCGGTGGCTCTGCAGGTGACAGGGACACTGCAGGACTTGGTGTCAGATCAGCAATTTCTCACTTCCCCTAAGAAGCGGAATTCTGCAAATTGCTGCCTTTGCTCTTGAAAGGATGTCATCAGGTGGGTGTTTTGGTGTCATACACTGAAAACAGAGCAGAAATTGTGAAATATTCCCATGATATGCATGGTCCCTGCCCCAAAGCACCATTACTCAGACTAAGGAGATCTGCAGCTTATTTTTTTTGTACTGCCAGCAGATTGTGGAAGTACAGTATAAAAACCATCCTTACGGAGAGATCTTCGTAT
The DNA here is from genome assembly GCF_036013475.1 of Columba livia. Lineage (NCBI taxonomy): Eukaryota > Metazoa > Chordata > Aves > Columbiformes > Columbidae > Columba > Columba livia. The sequence continues at coordinate 432,433 of NW_027043012.1, forward strand.
TTTAGGCTTAGCCTAAGTGTCTCAAGTAGCTGGGGTTTTTGCTTGGGCCTAATCCATACGGTCTTATGGCTTTCCTCCTAGTCTGAAGACGAATGTGCTAGAAACTATAAAGCAAAAACATGTCCTGCAGCCTAGTCTTGCCTTGCCTGTCCTTGCCTGTCCTAGCCTTGCCTTATTTCCTTCTCATCCTCTTCTCTGTCCCATCCTCTCTCACTAAGCCCTCGTCTGGCTGCATGTCTCTTCTTTCCTTTTCTCTCACTCTCCTGCTTCCTGCCTTTTTTCTTGCAATTCCTCCATCTCACTTCTGCAGCCCAACACTACTTTTTATTCTTCCTTCCCTTGCTCCTGCTCCCTTCGCTTTCTCCCTCTGTCCCATATCTTTCTTCCCGACTTTTCTCTTGGAGACTTTGGGCCAAACTGGCCCCAAGTCTGGGCATGGTTTGACAAGTTTTCAGAGGCCTGGCTGGTGGCAGCAGGGATACCAGGCAGTGACAGGCCCGGGGCTGACAGGCTCCCCATCCCCTAGGGGGTGCCTGGCTGCCACACCCGGCTGCCATAAAACCTTTGTCACAATGCCCGCTACCGTGGCGAGGATGCGGTGGCTCTGCAGGTGACAGGACACTGCAGGACTTGGTGTCAGATCAGCAATTTCTCACTTCCCCTAAGAAGCGGAATTCTGCAAATTGCTGCCTTTGCTCTTGAAAGGATGTCATCAGGTGGGTGTTTTGGTGTCATACACTGAAAACAGAGCAGAAATTGTGAAATATTCCCATGATATGCATGGTCCCTGCCCCAAATCACCATTGCTCAGACTAAGGAGATCTGTAGCTTATTTTTTTGTACTGCCAGCAGATTGTGGAAGTACAGTATAAAAACCATCCTTATGGAGAGATCTTGGTATTTTAGGCTTAGTCTAAGTGTCTCAAGTAGCTGGGGTTTTTGCTTGGGCCTAATCCATACGGTCTTATGGCTTTCCTCCTAGTCTGAAGACGAATGTGCTAGAAACTATAAAGCAAAAACATGTCCTGCAGCCTAGCCTTGCCTTGCCTGTCCTTGCCTGTCCTAGCCTTGCCTTATTTCCTTCTCATCCTCTTCTCTGTCCCATCCTCTCTCACTAAGCCCTCGTCTGGCTGCATGTCTCTTCTTTCCTTTTCTCTCACTCTCCTGCTTCCTGCCTTTTTTCTTGCAATTCCTCCATCTCACTTCTGCAGCCCAACACTACTTTTTATTCTTCCTTCCCTTGCTCCTGCTCCCTTCGCTTTCTCCCTCTGTCCCATATCTTTCTTCCCGACTTTTCTCTTGGAGACTTTGGGCCAAACTGGCCCCAAGTCTGGGCATGGTTTGACAAGTTTTCAGAGGCCTGGCTGGTGGCAGCAGGGATACCAGGCAGTGACAGGCCCGGGGCTGACAGGCTCCCCATCCCCTAGGGGGTGCCTGGCTGCCACACCCGGCTGCCATAGAACCTTTGTCACAATGCCCGCTACCGTGGCGAGGATGCGGTGGCTCTGCAGGTGACAGGGACACTGCAGGACTTGGTGTCAGATCAGCAATTTCTCACTTCCCCTAAGAAGCGGAATTCTGCAAATTGCTGCCTTTGCTCTTGAAAGGATGTCATCAGGTGGGTGTTTTGGTGTCATACACTGAAAACAGAGCAGAAATTGTGAAATATTCCCATGATATGCATGGTCCCTGCCCCAAAGCACCATTACTCAGACTAAGGAGATCTGTAGCTTATTTTTTTGTACTGCCAGCAGATTGTGGAAGTACAGTATAAAAACCATCCTTATGGAGAGATCTTGGTATTTTAGGCTTAGTCTAAGTGTCTCAAGTAGCTGGGGTTTTTGCTTGGGCCTAATCCATACGGTCTTATGGCTTTCCTCCTAGTCTGAAGACGAATGTGCTAGAAACTATAAAGCAAAAACATGTCCTGCAGCCTAGCCTTGCCTTGCCTGTCCTTGCCTGTCCTAGCCTTGCCTTATTTCCTTCTCATCCTCTTCTCTGTCCCATCCTCTCTCACTAAGCCCTCGTCTGGCTGCATCTCTCTTCTTTCCTTTTCTCTCACTCTCCTGCTTCCTGCCTCTTTTCTTGCAATTCCTCCACCTCACTCCTGCAGCCCAACACTACTTTTTATTCTTCCTTCCCTTTCTCCTGCTCCCTTCGCTTTCTCCCTCTGTCCCATATCTTTCTTCCCGACTTGTCTCTTGGAGACTTTGGGCCAAACTGGCCCCAAGTCTGGGCATGGTTTGACAAGTTTTCAGAGGCCTGGCTGGTGGCAGCAGGGCCAGCAGGCAGTGACAGGCCCGGGGCTGACAGGCTCCCCATCCCCTAGGGGGCGCCTGGCTGCCACACCCAGCTGACATAGAACCTTTGTCACAATGCCCGCTACCGTGGCGAGGATGCGGTGGCTCTGCAGGTGACAGGGACACTGCAGGACTTGGTGTCAGATCAGCAATTTCTCACTTCCCCTAAGAAGCGGAATTCTGCAAATTGCTGCCTTTGCTCTTGAAAGGATGTCATCAGGTGGGTGTTTTGGTGTCATACACTGAAAACAGAGCAGAAACTGTGAAATATTCCCATGATATGCATGGTCCCTGCCCCAAAGCACCATGACTCAGCCTAAGGAGATCTGCAGCTTTTTTTTTTTGTACTGCCAGCAGATTGTGGAAGTACAGTATAAAAACCATCCTTATGGAGAGATCTTGGTATTTTAGGCTTAGTCTAAGTGTCTCAAGTAGCTGGGGTTTTTGCTTGGGCCTAATCCATACGGTCTTATGGCTTTCCTCCTAGTCTGAAGACGAATGTGCTAGAAACTATAAAGCAAAAACATGTCCTGCAGCCTAGCCTTGCCTTGACTGTCCTTGCCTGTCCTAGCCTTGCCTTATGTCCTTCTCATCCTCTTCTCTGTCCCATCCTCTCTCACTAAGCCCTCGTCTGGCTGCATGTCTCTTCTTTCCTTTTCTCTCACTCTCCTGCTTCCTGCCTCTTTTCTTGCAATTCCTCCATCTCACTCCTGCAGCCCAACACTACTTTTTATTCTTCCTTCCCTTTCTCCTGCTCCCTTCGCTTTCTCCCTCTGTCCCATATCTTTCTTCCCGACTTGTCTCTTGGAGACTTTGGGCCAAAATGGCCCCACGTCTGGGCATGGTTTGACAAGTTTTCAGAGGCCTGGCTGGTGGCAGCAGGGCCAGCAGGCAGTGACAGGCCCGGGGCTGACAGGCTCCCCATCCCCTAGGGGGCGCCTGGCTGCCACACCCAGCTGACATACAACCTTTGTCACAATGCCCGCTACCGTGGCGAGGATGCGGTGGCTCTGCAGGTGACAGGGACACTGCAGGACTTGGTGTCAGATCAGCAATTTCTCACTTCCCCTAAGAAGCGGAATTCTGCAAATTGCTGCCTTTGCTCTTGAAAGGATGTCATCAGGTGGGTGTTTTGTCGTCATACACTGAAAACAGAGCAGAAACTGTGAAATATTCCCATGATATGCATGGTCACTGCCCCAAAGCACCATGACTCAGACTAAGGAGATCTGTAGCTTATTTTTTTGTACTGCCAGCAGATTGTGGAAGTACAGTATAAAAACCATCCTTAAGGAGAGATCTTGGTATTTTAGGCTTAGTCTAAGTGTCTCAAGTAGCTGGTGTTTTTGCTTGGGCCTAATCCATACGGTCTTATGGCTTTCCTGCTAGTCTGAAGACGAATGTGCTAGGAACTATAAAGCAAAAATATGTCCTGCAGCCTAGCATTGCCTTGCCTGTCCTTGCCTGTCCTAGCCTTGCCTTATTTACTTCTCATCCTCTTCTCTGTCCCATCCTCTCTCACTAAGCCCTCATCTGGCTGCATGTCTCTTCTTTCCTTTTCTCTCACTCTCCTGCTTCCTGCCTCTTTTCTTGCAATTCCTCCATCTCACTCCTGCAGCCCAACACTACTTTTTATTCTTCCTTCCCTTTCTCCTGCTCCCTTCGCTTTCTCCCTCTGTCCCATATCTTTCTTCCCGACTTGTCTCTTGCAGACTTTGGGCCAAACTGGCCCCAAGTCTGGGCATGGTTTGACAAGTTTTCAGAGGCCTGGCTGGTGGCAGCAGGGACACCAGGCAGTGACAGGCCCGGGGCTGACAGGCTCCCCATCCCCTAGGGGGCGCCTGGCTGCCACACCCAGCTGACATAGCACCTTTGTCACAATGCCCGCTACCGTGGCGAGGATGCGGTGGCTCTGCAGGTGACAGGGACACTGCAGGACTTGGTGTCAGATCAGCAATTTCTCACTTCCCCTAAGAAGCGGAATTCTGCAAATTGCTGCCTTTGCTCTTGAAAGGATGTCATCAGGTGGGTGTTTTGGTGTCATACACTGAAAACAGAGCAGAAATTGTGAAATATTCCCATGATATGCATGGTCCCTGCCCCAAAGCACCATTACTCAGACTAAGGAGATCTGTAGCTTATTTTTTTGTACTGCCAGCAGATTGTGGAAGTACAGTATAAAAACCATCCTTATGGAGAGATCTTGGTATTTTAGGCTTAGTCTAAGTGTCTCAAGTAGCTGGGGTTTTTGCTTGGGCCTAATCCATACGGTCTTATGGCTTTCCTCCTAGTCTGAAGACGAATGTGCTAGAAACTATAAAGCAAAAACATGTCCTGCAGCCTAGCCTTGCCTTGCCTGTCCTTGCCTGTCCTAGCCTTGCCTTATTTCCTTCTCATCCTCTTCTCTGTCCCATCCTCTCTCACTAAGCCCTCGTCTGGCTGCATGTCTCTTCTTTCCTTTTCTCTCACTCTCCTGCTTCCTGCCTCTTTTCTTGCAATTCCTCCACCTCATTCCTGCAGCCCAACACTACTTTTTATTCTTCCTTCCCTTGCTCCTGCTCCCTTCGCTTTCTCCCTCTGTCCCATATCTTTCTTCCCGACTTTTCTCTTGGAGACTTTGGGCCAAACTGGCCCCAAGTCTGGGCATGGTTTGACAAGTTTTCAGAGGCCTGGCTGGTGGCAGCAGGGATACCAGGCAGTGACAGGCCCGGGGCTGACAGGCTCCCCATCCCCTAGGGGGTGCCTGGCTGCCACACCCGGCTGCCATAAAACCTTTGTCACAATGCCCGCTACCGTGGCGAGGATGCGGTGGCTCTGCAGGTGACAGGACACTGCAGGACTTGGTGTCAGATCAGCAATTTCTCACTTCCCCTAAGAAGCGGAATTCTGCAAATTGCTGCCTTTGCTCTTGAAAGGATGTCATCAGGTGGGTGTTTTGGTGTCATACACTGAAAACAGAGCAGAAATTGTGAAATATTCCCATGATATGCATGGTCCCTGCCCCAAATCACCATTGCTCAGACTAAGGAGATCTGTAGCTTATTTTTTTGTACTGCCAGCAGATTGTGGAAGTACAGTATAAAAACCATCCTTATGGAGAGATCTTGGTATTTTAGGCTTAGTCTAAGTGTCTCAAGTAGCTGGGGTTTTTGCTTGGGCCTAATCCATACGGTCTTATGGCTTTCCTCCTAGTCTGAAGACGAATGTGCTAGAAACTATAAAGCAAAAACATGTCCTGCAGCCTAGCCTTGCCTTGCCTGTCCTTGCCTGTCCTAGCCTTGCCTTATTTCCTTCTCATCCTCTTCTCTGTCCCATCCTCTCTCACTAAGCCCTCGTCTGGCTGCATGTCTCTTCTTTCCTTTTCTCTCACTCTCCTGCTTCCTGCCTTTTTTCTTGCAATTCCTCCATCTCACTTCTGCAGCCCAACACTACTTTTTATTCTTCCTTCCCTTGCTCCTGCTCCCTTCGCTTTCTCCCTCTGTCCCATATCTTTCTTCCCGACTTTTCTCTTGGAGACTTTGGGCCAAACTGGCCCCAAGTCTGGGCATGGTTTGACAAGTTTTCAGAGGCCTGGCTGGTGGCAGCAGGGATACCAGGCAGTGACAGGCCCGGGGCTGACAGGCTCCCCATCCCCTAGGGGGTGCCTGGCTGCCACACCCGGCTGCCATAGAACCTTTGTCACAATGCCCGCTACCGTGGCGAGGATGCGGTGGCTCTGCAGGTGACAGGGACACTGCAGGACTTGGTGTCAGATCAGCAATTTCTCACTTCCCCTAAGAAGCGGAATTCTGCAAATTGCTGCCTTTGCTCTTGAAAGGATGTCATCAGGTGGGTGTTTTGGTGTCATACACTGAAAACAGAGCAGAAATTGTGAAATATTCCCATGATATGCATGGTCCCTGCCCCAAAGCACCATTACTCAGACTAAGGAGATCTGTAGCTTATTTTTTTGTACTGCCAGCAGATTGTGGAAGTACAGTATAAAAACCATCCTTATGGAGAGATCTTGGTATTTTAGGCTTAGTCTAAGTGTCTCAAGTAGCTGGGGTTTTTGCTTGGGCCTAATCCATACGGTCTTATGGCTTTCCTCCTAGTCTGAAGACGAATGTGCTAGAAACTATAAAGCAAAAACATGTCCTGCAGCCTAGCCTTGCCTTGCCTGTCCTTGCCTGTCCTAGCCTTGCCTTATTTCCTTCTCATCCTCTTCTCTGTCCCATCCTCTCTCACTAAGCCCTCGTCTGGCTGCATCTCTCTTCTTTCCTTTTCTCTCACTCTCCTGCTTCCTGCCTCTTTTCTTGCAATTCCTCCACCTCACTCCTGCAGCCCAACACTACTTTTTATTCTTCCTTCCCTTTCTCCTGCTCCCTTCGCTTTCTCCCTCTGTCCCATATCTTTCTTCCCGACTTGTCTCTTGGAGACTTTGGGCCAAACTGGCCCCAAGTCTGGGCATGGTTTGACAAGTTTTCAGAGGCCTGGCTGGTGGCAGCAGGGCCAGCAGGCAGTGACAGGCCCGGGGCTGACAGGCTCCCCATCCCCTAGGGGGCGCCTGGCTGCCACACCCAGCTGACATAGAACCTTTGTCACAATGCCCGCTACCGTGGCGAGGATGCGGTGGCTCTGCAGGTGACAGGGACACTGCAGGACTTGGTGTCAGATCAGCAATTTCTCACTTCCCCTAAGAAGCGGAATTCTGCAAATTGCTGCCTTTGCTCTTGAAAGGATGTCATCAGGTGGGTGTTTTGGTGTCATACACTGAAAACAGAGCAGAAACTGTGAAATATTCCCATGATATGCATGGTCCCTGCCCCAAAGCACCATGACTCAGCCTAAGGAGATCTGCAGCTTTTTTTTTTTGTACTGCCAGCAGATTGTGGAAGTACAGTATAAAAACCATCCTTATGGAGAGATCTTGGTATTTTAGGCTTAGTCTAAGTGTCTCAAGTAGCTGGGGTTTTTGCTTGGGCCTAATCCATACGGTCTTATGGCTTTCCTCCTAGTCTGAAGACGAATGTGCTAGAAACTATAAAGCAAAAACATGTCCTGCAGCCTAGCCTTGCCTTGACTGTCCTTGCCTGTCCTAGCCTTGCCTTATGTCCTTCTCATCCTCTTCTCTGTCCCATCCTCTCTCACTAAGCCCTCGTCTGGCTGCATGTCTCTTCTTTCCTTTTCTCTCACTCTCCTGCTTCCTGCCTCTTTTCTTGCAATTCCTCCATCTCACTCCTGCAGCCCAACACTACTTTTTATTCTTCCTTCCCTTTCTCCTGCTCCCTTCGCTTTCTCCCTCTGTCCCATATCTTTCTTCCCGACTTGTCTCTTGGAGACTTTGGGCCAAAATGGCCCCACGTCTGGGCATGGTTTGACAAGTTTTCAGAGGCCTGGCTGGTGGCAGCAGGGCCAGCAGGCAGTGACAGGCCCGGGGCTGACAGGCTCCCCATCCCCTAGGGGGCGCCTGGCTGCCACACCCAGCTGACATACAACCTTTGTCACAATGCCCGCTACCGTGGCGAGGATGCGGTGGCTCTGCAGGTGACAGGGACACTGCAGGACTTGGTGTCAGATCAGCAATTTCTCACTTCCCCTAAGAAGCGGAATTCTGCAAATTGCTGCCTTTGCTCTTGAAAGGATGTCATCAGGTGGGTGTTTTGTCGTCATACACTGAAAACAGAGCAGAAACTGTGAAATATTCCCATGATATGCATGGTCACTGCCCCAAAGCACCATGACTCAGACTAAGGAGATCTGTAGCTTATTTTTTTGTACTGCCAGCAGATTGTGGAAGTACAGTATAAAAACCATCCTTAAGGAGAGATCTTGGTATTTTAGGCTTAGTCTAAGTGTCTCAAGTAGCTGGTGTTTTTGCTTGGGCCTAATCCATACGGTCTTATGGCTTTCCTGCTAGTCTGAAGACGAATGTGCTAGGAACTATAAAGCAAAAATATGTCCTGCAGCCTAGCATTGCCTTGCCTGTCCTTGCCTGTCCTAGCCTTGCCTTATTTACTTCTCATCCTCTTCTCTGTCCCATCCTCTCTCACTAAGCCCTCATCTGGCTGCATGTCTCTTCTTTCCTTTTCTCTCACTCTCCTGCTTCCTGCCTCTTTTCTTGCAATTCCTCCATCTCACTCCTGCAGCCCAACACTACTTTTTATTCTTCCTTCCCTTTCTCCTGCTCCCTTCGCTTTCTCCCTCTGTCCCATATCTTTCTTCCCGACTTGTCTCTTGCAGACTTTGGGCCAAACTGGCCCCAAGTCTGGGCATGGTTTGACAAGTTTTCAGAGGCCTGGCTGGTGGCAGCAGGGACACCAGGCAGTGACAGGCCCGGGGCTGACAGGCTCCCCATCCCCTAGGGGGCGCCTGGCTGCCACACCCAGCTGACATAGCACCTTTGTCACAATGCCCGCTACCGTGGCGAGGATGCGGTGGCTCTGCAGGTGACAGGGACACTGCAGGACTTGGTGTCAGATCAGCAATTTCTCACTTCCCCTAAGAAGCGGAATTCTGCAAATTGCTGCCTTTGCTCTTGAAAGGATGTCATCAGGTGGGTGTTTTGGTGTCATACACTGAAAACAGAGCAGAAATTGTGAAATATTCCCATGATATGCATGGTCCCTGCCCCAAAGCACCATTACTCAGACTAAGGAGATCTGTAGCTTATTTTTTTGTACTGCCAGCAGATTGTGGAAGTACAGTATAAAAACCATCCTTATGGAGAGATCTTGGTATTTTAGGCTTAGTCTAAGTGTCTCAAGTAGCTGGGGTTTTTGCTTGGGCCTAATCCATACGGTCTTATGGCTTTCCTCCTAGTCTGAAGACGAATGTGCTAGAAACTATAAAGCAAAAACATGTCCTGCAGCCTAGCCTTGCCTTGCCTGTCCTTGCCTGTCCTAGCCTTGCCTTATTTCCTTCTCATCCTCTTCTCTGTCCCATCCTCTCTCACTAAGCCCTCGTCTGGCTGCATGTCTCTTCTTTCCTTTTCTCTCACTCTCCTGCTTCCTGCCTCTTTTCTTGCAATTCCTCCACCTCATTCCTGCAGCCCAACACTACTTTTTATTCTTCCTTCCCTTTCTCCTGCTCCCTTCGCTTTCTCCCTCTGTCCCATATCTTTCTTCCCGACTTGTCTCTTGGAGACTTTGGGCCAAACTGGCCCCAAGTCTGGGAATGGTTTGACAAGTTTTCAGAGGCCTGGCTGGTGGCAGCAGGGACACCAGGCAGTGACAGGCCCGGGGCTGACAGGCTCCCCATCCCCTAGGGGGCGCCTGGCTGCCACACCCAGCTGACATAGAACCTTTGTCACAATGCCCGCTACCGTGGCGAGGATGCGGTGGCTCTGCAGGTGACAGGGACACTGCAGGACTTGGTGTCAGATCAGCAATTTCTCACTTCCCCTAAGAAGCGGAATTCTGCAAATTGCTGCCTTTGCTCTTGAAAGGATGTCATCAGGTGGGTGTTTTGGTGTCATACACTGAAAACAGAGCAGAAACTGTGAAATATTCCCATGATATGCATGGTCCCTGCCCCAAAGCTCCATGACTCAGCCTAAGGAGATCTGCAGCTTTTTTTTTTTGTACTGCCAGCAGATTGTGGAAGTACAGTATAAAAACCATCCTTATGGAGAGATCTTGGTATTTTAGGCTTAGTCTAAGTGTCTCAAGTAGCTGGGGTTTTTGCTTGGGCCTAATCCATACGGTCTTATGGCTTTCCTCCTAGTCTGAAGACGAATGTGCTAGAAACTATAAAGCAAAAACATGTCCTGCAGCCTAGCCTTGCCTTGACTGTCCTTGCCTGTCCTAGCCTTGCCTTATGTCCTTCTCATCCTCTTCTCTGTCCCATCCTCTCTCACTAAGCCCTCGTCTGGCTGCATGTCTCTTCTTTCCTTTTCTCTCACTCTCCTGCTTCCTGCCTCTTTTCTTGCAATTCCTCCATCTCACTCCTGCAGCCCAACACTACTTTTTATTCTTCCTTCCCTTTCTCCTGCTCCCTTCGCTTTCTCCCTCTGTCCCATATCTTTCTTCCCGACTTGTCTCTTGGAGACTTTGGGCCAAAATGGCCCCACGTCTGGGCATGGTTTGACAAGTTTTCAGAGGCCTGGCTGGTGGCAGCAGGGCCAGCAGGCAGTGACAGGCCCGGGGCTGACAGGCTCCCCATCCCCTAGGGGGCGCCTGGCTGCCACACCCAGCTGACATACAACCTTTGTCACAATGCCCGCTACCGTGGCGAGGATGCGGTGGCTCTGCAGGTGACAGGGACACTGCAGGACTTGGTGTCAGATCAGCAATTTCTCACTTCCCCTAAGAAGCGGAATTCTGCAAATTGCTGCCTTTGCTCTTGAAAGGATGTCATCAGGTGGGTGTTTTGTCGTCATACACTGAAAACAGAGCAGAAACTGTGAAATATTCCCATGATATGCATGGTCACTGCCCCAAAGCACCATGACTCAGACTAAGGAGATCTGTAGCTTATTTTTTTGTACTGCCAGCAGATTGTGGAAGTACAGTATAAAAACCATCCTTAAGGAGAGATCTTGGTATTTTAGGCTTAGTCTAAGTGTCTCAAGTAGCTGGTGTTTTTGCTTGGGCCTAATCCATACGGTCTTATGGCTTTCCTGCTAGTCTGAAGACGAATGTGCTAGGAACTATAAAGCAAAAATATGTCCTGCAGCCTAGCATTGCCTTGCCTGTCCTTGCCTGTCCTAGCCTTGCCTTATTTACTTCTCATCCTCTTCTCTGTCCCATCCTCTCTCACTAAGCCCTCATCTGGCTGCATGTCTCTTCTTTCCTTTTCTCTCACTCTCCTGCTTCCTGCCTCTTTTCTTGCAATTCCTCCATCTCACTCCTGCAGCCCAACACTACTTTTTATTCTTCCTTCCCTTTCTCCTGCTCCCTTCGCTTTCTCCCTCTGTCCCATATCTTTCTTCCCGACTTGTCTCTTGCAGACTTTGGGCCAAACTGGCCCCAAGTCTGGGCATGGTTTGACAAGTTTTCAGAGGCCTGGCTGGTGGCAGCAGGGCCAGCAGGCAGTGACAGGCCCGGGGCTGACAGGCTCCCCATCCCCTAGGGGGCGCCTGGCTGCCACACCCAGCTGACATAGCACCTTTGTCACAATGCCCGCTACCGTGGCGAGGATGCGGTGGCTCTGCAGGTGACAGGGACACTGCAGGACTTGGTGTCAGATCAGCAATTTCTCACTTCCCCTAAGAAGCGGAATTCTGCAAATTGCTGCCTTTGCTCTTGAAAGGATGTCATCAGGTGGGTGTTTTGGTGTCATACACTGAAAACAGAGCAGAAATTGTGAAATATTCCCATGATATGCATGGTCCCTGCCCCAAATCACCATTACTCAGACTAAGGAGATCTGTAGCTTATTTTTTTGTACTGCCAGCAGATTGTGGAAGTACAGTATAAAAACCATCCTTATGGAGAGATCTTGGTATTTTAGGCTTAGTCTAAGTGTCTCAAGTAGCTGGGGTTTTTGCTTGGGCCTAATCCGTACGGTCTTATGGCTTTCCTCCTAGTCTGAAGACGAATGTGCTAGAAACTATAAAGCAAAAACATGTCCTGCAGCCTAGCCTTGCCTTGCCTGTCCTTGCCTGTCCTAGCCTTGCCTTATGTCCTTCTCATCCTGTTCTCTGTCCCATCCTCTCTCACTAAGCCCTCGTCTGGCTGCATGTCTCTTCTTTCCTTTTCTCTCACTCTCCTGCTTCCTGCCTCTTTTCTTGCAATTCCTCCACCTCACTCTTGCAGCCCAACACTACTTTTTATTCTTCCTTCCCTTTCTCCTGCTCCCTTCGCTTTCTCCCTCTGTCCCATATCTTTCTTCCCGACTTGTCTCTTGCAGACTTTGGGCCAAACTGGCCCCAAGTCTGGGCATGGTTTGACAAGTTTTCAGAGGCCTGGCTGGTGGCAGCAGGGACACCAGGCAGTGACAGGCCCGGGGCTGACAGGCTCCCCATCCCCTAGGGGGCGCCTGGCTGCCACACCCAGCTGACATAGAACCTTTGTCACAATGCCCGCTACCGTGGCGAGGATGCGGTGGCTCTGCAGGTGACAGGGACACTGCAGGACTTGGTGTCAGCTCAGCAATTTCTCACTTCCCCTAAGAAATGGAATTCTGCAAATTGCTGCCTTTGCTCTTGAAAGGATGTCATCAGGTGGGTGTTTTGGTGTCATACACTGAAAACAGAGCAGAAACTGTGAAATATTCCCATGATATGCATGGTCCCTGCCCCAAAGCACCATGACTCAGCCTAAGGAGATCTGCAGCTTTTTTTTTTTGTACTGCCAGCAGATTGTGGAAGTACAGTATAAAAACCATCCTTATGGAGAGATCTTGGTATTTTAGGCTTAGTCTAAGTGTCTCAAGTAGCTGGGGTTTTTGCTTGGGCCTAATCCATACGGTCTTATGGCTTTCCTCCTAGTCTGAAGACGAATGTGCTAGAAACTATAAAGCAAAAACATGTCCTGCAGCCTAGCCTTGCCTTGACTGTCCTTGCCTGTCCTAGCCTTGCCTTATGTCCTTCTCATCCTCTTCTCTGTCCCATCCTCTCTCACTAAGCCCTCGTCTGGCTGCATGTCTCTTCTTTCCTTTTCTCTCACTCTCCTGCTTCCTGCCTCTTTTCTTGCAATTCCTCCATCTCACTCCTGCAGCCCAACACTACTTTTTATTCTTCCTTCCCTTTCTCCTGCTCCCTTCGCTTTCTCCCTCTGTCCCATATCTTTCTTCCCGACTTGTCTCTTGGAGACTTTGGGCCAAAATGGCCCCACGTCTGGGCATGGTTTGACAAGTTTTCAGAGGCCTGGCTGGTGGCAGCAGGGCCAGCAGGCAGTGACAGGCCCGGGGCTGACAGGCTCCCCATCCCCTAGGGGGCGCCTGGCTGCCACACCCAGCTGACATACAACCTTTGTCACAATGCCCGCTACCGTGGCGAGGATGCGGTGGCTCTGCAGGTGACAGGGACACTGCAGGACTTGGTGTCAGATCAGCAATTTCTCACTTCCCCTAAGAAGCGGAATTCTGCAAATTGCTGCCTTTGCTCTTGAAAGGATGTCATCAGGTGGGTGTTTTGTCGTCATACACTGAAAACAGAGCAGAAACTGTGAAATATTCCCATGATATGCATGGTCACTGCCCCAAAGCACCATGACTCAGACTAAGGAGATCTGTAGCTTATTTTTTTGTACTGCCAGCAGATTGTGGAAGTACAGTATAAAAACCATCCTTAAGGAGAGATCTTGGTATTTTAGGCTTAGTCTAAGTGTCTCAAGTAGCTGGTGTTTTTGCTTGGGCCTAATCCATACGGTCTTATGGCTTTCCTGCTAGTCTGAAGACGAATGTGCTAGGAACTATAAAGCAAAAATATGTCCTGCAGCCTAGCATTGCCTTGCCTGTCCTTGCCTGTCCTAGCCTTGCCTTATTTACTTCTCATCCTCTTCTCTGTCCCATCCTCTCTCACTAAGCCCTCATCTGGCTGCATGTCTCTTCTTTCCTTTTCTCTCACTCTCCTGCTTCCTGCCTCTTTTCTTGCAATTCCTCCATCTCACTCCTGCAGCCCAACACTACTTTTTATTCTTCCTTCCCTTTCTCCTGCTCCCTTCGCTTTCTCCCTCTGTCCCATATCTTTCTTCCCGACTTGTCTCTTGCAGACTTTGGGCCAAACTGGCCCCAAGTCTGGGCATGGTTTGACAAGTTTTCAGAGGCCTGGCTGGTGGCAGCAGGGACACCAGGCAGTGACAGGCCCGGGGCTGACAGGCTCCCCATCCCCTAGGGGGCGCCTGGCTGCCACACCCAGCTGACATAGCACCTTTGTCACAATGCCCGCTACCGTGGCGAGGATGCGGTGGCTCTGCAGGTGACAGGGACACTGCAGGACTTGGTGTCAGATCAGCAATTTCTCACTTCCCCTAAGAAGCGGAATTCTGCAAATTGCTGCCTTTGCTCTTGAAAGGATGTCATCAGGTGGGTGTTTTGGTGTCATACACTGAAAACAGAGCAGAAATTGTGAAATATTCCCATGATATGCATGGTCCCTGCCCCAAAGCACCATTACTCAGACTAAGGAGATCTGTAGCTTATTTTTTTGTACTGCCAGCAGATTGTGGAAGTACAGTATAAAAACCATCCTTATGGAGAGATCTTGGTATTTTAGGCTTAGTCTAAGTGTCTCAAGTAGCTGGGGTTTTTGCTTGGGCCTAATCCATACGGTCTTATGGCTTTCCTCCTAGTCTGAAGACGAATGTGCTAGAAACTATAAAGCAAAAACATGTCCTGCAGCCTAGCCTTGCCTTGCCTGTCCTTGCCTGTCCTAGCCTTGCCTTATTTCCTTCTCATCCTCTTCTCTGTCCCATCCTCTCTCAATAAGCCCTCGTCTGGCTGCATGTCTCTTCTTTCCTTTTCTCTCACTCTCCTGCTTCCTGCCTCTTTTCTTGCAATTCCTCCACCTCATTCCTGCAGCCCAACACTACTTTTTATTCTTCCTTCCCTTTCTCCTGCTCCCTTCGCTTTCTCCCTCTGTCCCATATCTTTCTTCCCGACTTGTCTCTTGGAGACTTTGGGCCAAACTGGCCCCAAGTCTGGGAATGGTTTGACAAGTTTTCAGAGGCCTGGCTGGTGGCAGCAGGGACACCAGGCAGTGACAGGCCCGGGGCTGACAGGCTCCCCATCCCCTAGGGGGCGCCTGGCTGCCACACCCAGCTGACATAGAACCTTTGTCACAATGCCCGCTACCGTGGCGAGGATGCGGTGGCTCTGCAGGTGACAGGGACACTGCAGGACTTGGTGTCAGATCAGCAATTTCTCACTTCCCCTAAGAAGCGGAATTCTGCAAATTGCTGCCTTTGCTCTTGAAAGGATGTCATCAGGTGGGTGTTTTGGTGTCATACACTGAAAACAGAGCAGAAACTGTGAAATATTCCCATGATATGCATGGTCCCTGCCCCAAAGCACCATGACTCAGCCTAAGGAGATCTGCAGCTTTTTTTTTTTGTACTGCCAGCAGATTGTGGAAGTACAGTATAAAAACCATCCTTATGGAGAGATCTTGGTATTTTAGGCTTAGTCTAAGTGTCTCAAGTAGCTGGGGTTTTTGCTTGGGCCTAATCCATACGGTCTTATGGCTTTCCTCCTAGTCTGAAGACGAATGTGCTAGAAACTATAAAGCAAAAACATGTCCTGCAGCCTAGCCTTGCCTTGACTGTCCTTGCCTGTCCTAGCCTTGCCTTATGTCCTTCTCATCCTCTTCTCTGTCCCATCCTCTCTCACTAAGCCCTCGTCTGGCTGCATGTCTCTTCTTTCCTTTTCTCTCACTCTCCTGCTTCCTGCCTCTTTTCTTGCAATTCCTCCATCTCACTCCTGCAGCCCAACACTACTTTTTATTCTTCCTTCCCTTTCTCCTGCTCCCTTCGCTTTCTCCCTCTGTCCCATATCTTTCTTCCCGACTTGTCTCTTGGAGACTTTGGGCCAAAATGGCCCCACGTCTGGGCATGGTTTGACAAGTTTTCAGAGGCCTGGCTGGTGGCAGCAGGGCCAGCAGGCAGTGACAGGCCCGGGGCTGACAGGCTCCCCATCCCCTAGGGGGCGCCTGGCTGCCACACCCAGCTGACATACAACCTTTGTCACAATGCCCGCTACCGTGGCGAGGATGCGGTGGCTCTGCAGGTGACAGGGACACTGCAGGACTTGGTGTCAGATCAGCAATTTCTCACTTCCCCTAAGAAGCGGAATTCTGCAAATTGCTGCCTTTGCTCTTGAAAGGATGTCATCAGGTGGGTGTTTTGTCGTCATACACTGAAAACAGAGCAGAAACTGTGAAATATTCCCATGATATGCATGGTCACTGCCCCAAAGCACCATGACTCAGACTAAGGAGATCTGTAGCTTATTTTTTTGTACTGCCAGCAGATTGTGGAAGTACAGTATAAAAACCATCCTTAAGGAGAGATCTTGGTATTTTAGGCTTAGTCTAAGTGTCTCAAGTAGCTGGTGTTTTTGCTTGGGCCTAATCCATACGGTCTTATGGCTTTCCTGCTAGTCTGAAGACGAATGTGCTAGGAACTATAAAGCAAAAATATGTCCTGCAGCCTAGCATTGCCTTGCCTGTCCTTGCCTGTCCTAGCCTTGCCTTATTTACTTCTCATCCTCTTCTCTGTCCCATCCTCTCTCACTAAGCCCTCATCTGGCTGCATGTCTCTTCTTTCCTTTTCTCTCACTCTCCTGCTTCCTGCCTCTTTTCTTGCAATTCCTCCATCTCACTCCTGCAGCCCAACACTACTTTTTATTCTTCCTTCCCTTTCTCCTGCTCCCTTCGCTTTCTCCCTCTGTCCCATATCTTTCTTCCCGACTTGTCTCTTGCAGACTTTGGGCCAAACTGGCCCCAAGTCTGGGCATGGTTTGACAAGTTTTCAGAGGCCTGGCTGGTGGCAGCAGGGCCAGCAGGCAGTGACAGGCCCGGGGCTGACAGGCTCCCCATCCCCTAGGGGGCGCCTGGCTGCCACACCCAGCTGACATAGCACCTTTGTCACAATGCCCGCTACCGTGGCGAGGATGCGGTGGCTCTGCAGGTGACAGGGACACTGCAGGACTTGGTGTCAGATCAGCAATTTCTCACTTCCCCTAAGAAGCGGAATTCTGCAAATTGCTGCCTTTGCTCTTGAAAGGATGTCATCAGGTGGGTGTTTTGGTGTCATACACTGAAAACAGAGCAGAAACTGTGAAATATTCCCATGATATGCATGGTCCCTGCCCCAAAGCTCCATGACTCAGCCTAAGGAGATCTGCAGCTTTTTTTTTTTGTACTGCCAGCAGATTGTGGAAGTACAGTATAAAAACCATCCTTATGGAGAGATCTTGGTATTTTAGGCTTAGTCTAAGTGTCTCAAGTAGCTGGGGTTTTTGCTTGGGCCTAATCCATACGGTCTTATGGCTTTCCTCCTAGTCTGAAGACGAATGTGCTAGAAACTATAAAGCAAAAACATGTCCTGCAGCCTAGCCTTGCCTTGCCTGTCCTTGCCTGTCCTAGCCTTGCCTTATGTCCTTCTCATCCTCTTCTCTGTCCCATCCTCTCTCACTAAGCCCTCGTCTGGCTGCATGTCTCTTCTTTCCTTTTCTCTCACTCTCCTGCTTCCTGCCTCTTTTCTTGCAATTCCTCCATCTCACTCCTGCAGCCCAACACTACTTTTTATTCTTCCTTCCCTTTCTCCTGCTCCCTTCGCTTTCTCCCTCTGTCCCATATCTTTCTTCCCGACTTGTCTCTTGGAGACTTTGGGCCAAAATGGCCCCACGTCTGGGCATGGTTTGACAAGTTTTCAGAGGCCTGGCTGGTGGCAGCAGGGCCAGCAGGCAGTGACAGGCCCGGGGCTGACAGGCTCCCCATCCCCTAGGGGGCGCCTGGCTGCCACACCCAGCTGACATACAACCTTTGTCACAATGCCCGCTACCGTGGCGAGGATGCGGTGGCTCTGCAGGTGACAGGGACACTGCAGGACTTGGTGTCAGATCAGCAATTTCTCACTTCCCCTAGGAAGCGGAATTCTGCAAATTGCTGCCTTTGCTCTTGAAAGGATGTCATCACGTGGGTGTTTTGTCGTCATACACTGAAAACAGAGCAGAAACTGTGAAATATTCCCATGATATGCATGGTCCCTGCCCCAAAGCACCATGACTCAGACCAAGGAGATCTGTAGCTTATTTTTTTGTACTGCCAGCAGATTGTGGAAGTACAATATAAAAACCATTCTTACGGAGAGATCTTGGTATTTTAGGCTTAGTCTAAGTGTCTCAAGTAGCTGGGGTTTTTGCTTGGGCCTAATCCATACGGTCTTATGGCTTTCCTCCTAGTCTGAAGACGAATGTTCTAGAAACTATAAAGCAAAAACATGTCCTGCAGCCTAGCCTTGCCTTGCCTGTCCTTGCCTGTCCTAGCCTTGCCTTATGTCCTTCTCATGCTCTTCTCTGTCCCATCCTCTCTCACTAAGCCCTCGTCTGGCTGCATGTCTCTTCTTTCCTTTTCTCTCACTCTCCTGCTTCCTGCCTCTTTTCTTGCAATTCCTCCACCTCACTCCTGCAGCCCAACACTACTTTTTATTCTTCCTTCCCTTTCTCCTGCTCCCTTCGCTTTCTCCCTCTGTCCCATATCTTTCTTCCCGTCTTGTCTCTTATAGACTTTGGGCCAAACTGACCCCAAGTCTGGGCATGGTTTGGCAAATTTTCAGAGGCCTGGCTGGTGGTAGCAGGGACACCAGGCAGTGACAGGCCCGGGGCTGACAGGCTCCCCATCCCCTAGGGGGCGCCTGGCTGCCACACCCAGCTGCCATAGAACCTTTGTCACAATGCCCGCTACCGTGGCGAGGATGCGGTGGCTCTGCAGGTGACAGGGACACTGCAGGACTTGGTGTCAGATCAGCAATTTCTCACTTCCCCTAAGAAGCGGAATTCTGCAAATTGCTGCCTTTGCTCTTGAAAGGATGTCATCAGGTGTGTGTTTTGATGTCATACACTGAAAACAGAGCAGAAATTGTGAAATATTCCCATGATATGCATGGTCCCTGCCCCAAAGCACCATGACTCAGACTAAGGAGATCTGTAGCTTATTTTTTTGTACTGCCAGCAGATTGTGGAAGTACAGCATAAAAACCATCCTTATGGAGAGATCTTGGTATTTTAGGCTTAGTCTAAGTGTCTCAAGTAGCTGGGGTTTTTGCTTGGGCCTAATCCATACGGTCTTATGGCTTTCCTCCTAGTCTGAAGACGAATGTTCTAGAAACTATAAAGCACAAACATGTCCTGCAGCCTAGCCTTGCCTTGCCTGTCCTTGCCTGTCCTAGCCTTGCCTTATGTCCTTCTCATCCTCTTCTCTGTCCCATCCTCTCTCACTAAGCCCTCGTCTGGCTGCATGTCTCTTCTTTCCTTTTCTCTCACTCTCCTGCTTCCTGCCTCTTTTCTTGCAATTCCTCCACCTCACTCCTGCAGCCCAACACTACTTTTTATTCTTCCTTCCCTTTCTCCTGCTCCCTTCGCTTTCTCCCTCTGTCCCATATCTTTCTTCCCGACTTGTCTCTTGGAGACTTTGGGCCAAACTGGCCCCAAGTCTGAGCATGGTTTGACAAATTTTCAGAGGCCTGGCTGGTGGTAGCAGGGACACCAGGCAGTGACAGGCCCGGGGCTGACAGGCTCCCCATCCCCTAGGGGGCGCCTGGCTGCCACACCCAGCTGACATAGAACCTTTGTCACAATGCCCGCTACCGTGGCGAGGATGCGGTGGCTCTGCAGGTGACAGGGACACTGCAGGACTTGGTGTCAGCTCAGCAATTTCTCACTTCCACTAAGAAGCGGAATTCTGCAAATTGCTGCCTTTGCTCTTGAAAGGATGTCATCAGGTGGGTGTTTTGGTGTCATACACTGAAAACAGCAGAAACTGTGAAATATTCCCATGATATGCATGGTCCCTGCCCCAAAGCACCATGACTCAGACTAAGGAGATCTGTAGCTTATTTTTTTTGTACTGCCAGCAGATTGTGGAAGTACAGTATAAAAACCATCCTTATGGAGAGATCTTGGTATTTTAGGCTTAGTCTAAGTGTCTCAAATAGCTGGGGTTTTTGCTTGGGCCTAATCCATACGGTCTTATGGCTTTCCTCCTAGTCTGAAGACGAATGTACCAGAAACTATAAAGCAAAAAAATGTCCTGCAGCCTAGCCTTGCCTTGCCTGTCCTTGCCTGTCCTAGCCTTGCCTTATTTCCTTCTCATCCTCTTCTCTGTCCCATCCTCTCTCACTAAGCCCTCGTCTGGCTGCATGTCTCTTCTTTCCTTTTCTCTCACTCTCCTGTTTCCTGCCTCTTTTCTTGCAATTCCTCCACCTCACTCTTGCAGCCCAACACTACTTTTTATTCTTCCTTCCCTTTCTCCTGCTCCCTTCGCTTTCTCCCTCTGTCCCATATCTTTCTTCCCGACTTGTCTCTTGGAGACTTTGGGCCAAACTGGCCCCGAGTCTGGGCATGGTTTGACAAGTTTTTCGAGGCCTGGCTGGTGGCAGCAGGGACACCAGGCAGTGACAGGCCCGGGGCTGACAGGCTCCCCATCCCCTAGGGGGCACCTGGCTGCCACACCCGGCTGACATACAACCTTTGTCACAATGCCCACTACCGTGGCGAGGATGCGGTGGCTCTGCAGGTGACAGGGACACTGCAGGACTTGGTGTCAGATCAGCAATTTCTCACTTCCCCTAAGAAGCGGAATTCTGCAAATTGCTGCCTTTGCTCTTGAAAGGATGTCATCAGGTGGGTGTTTTGTCGTCATACACTGAAAACAGAGCAGAAACTGTGAAATATTCCCATGATATGCATGGTCCCTGCCCCAAAGCACCATGACTCAGCCTAAGGAGATCTGTAGCTTATTTTTTTGTACTGCCAGCAGATTGTGGAAGTACAGTATAAAAACCATCCTTATGGAGAGATCTTGGTATTTTAGGCTTAGTCTAAGTGTCTCAAGTAGCTGGGGTTTTTGCTTGGGCCTAATCCATACGGTCTTATGGCTTTCCTCCTAG
The DNA here is from genome assembly GCF_036013475.1 of Columba livia. Lineage (NCBI taxonomy): Eukaryota > Metazoa > Chordata > Aves > Columbiformes > Columbidae > Columba > Columba livia. Next base: position 453,263 of record NW_027043012.1, read on the forward strand.
TCTGAAGACGAATGTGCTAGAAACTATAAAGCAAAAACATGTCCTGCAGCCTAGCCTTGTCTTGCCTGTCCTTGCCTGTCCTAGCCTTGCCTTATGTCCTTCTCATCCTCTTCTCTGTCCCATCCTCTCTCACTAAGCCCTCGTCTGGCTGCATGTCTCTTCTTTCCTTTTCTCTCACTCTCCTGCTTCCTGCCTCTTTTCTTGCAATTCCTCCACCTCACTCCTGCAGCCCAACACTACTTTTTATTCTTCCTTCCCTTTCTCCTGCTCCCTTCGCTTTCTCCCTCTGTCCCATATCTTTCTTCCCGACTTCTCTCTTGGAGACTTTGGGCCAAACTGGCCCCAAGTCTGGGCATGGTTTGACAAGTTTTTCGAGGCCTGGCTGGTGGCAGCAGGGACACCAGGCAGTGACAGGCCCGGGGCTGACAGGCTCCCCATCCCCTAGGGGGCGCCTGGCTGCCACACCCAGCTGCCATAGAACCTTTGTCACAATGCCCGCTACCGTGGCGAGGATGCGGTGGCTCTGCAGGTGACAGGGACACTGCAGGACTTGGTGTCAGCTCAGCAATTTCTCACTTCCCCTAAGAAGCGGAATTCTGCAAATTGCTGCCTTTGCTCTTGAAAGGATGTCATCAGGTGGGTGTTTTGGTGTCATACACTGAAAACAGAGCAGAAACTGTGAAATATTCCCATGATATGCATGGACCCTGCCCCAAAGCACCATGACTCAGACTAAGGAGATCTGTAGCTTATTTTTTTTGTACTGCCAGCAGATTGTGGAAGTACAGTATAAAAACCATCCTTATGGAGAGATCTTGGTATTTTAGGCTTAGTCTAAGTGTCTCAAATAGCTGGGGTTTTTGCTTGGGCCTAATCCATACGGTCTTATGGCTTTCCTCCTAGTCTGAAGACGAATGTACCAGAAACTATAAAGCAAAAAAATGTCCTGCAGCCTAGCCTTGCCTTGCCTGTCCTTGCCTGTCCTAGCCTTGCCTTATTTCCTTCTCATCCTCTTCTCTGTCCCATCCTTTCTCACTAAGCCCTCGTCTGGCTGCATGTCTCTTCTTTCCTTTTCTCTCACTCTCCTGCTTCCTGCCTCTTTTCTTGCAATTCCTCCAACTCACTCTTGCAGCCCAACACTACTTTTTATTCTTCCTTCCCTTTCTCCTGCTCCCTTCGCTTTCTCCCTCTGTCCCATATCTTTCTTCCCGACTTGTCTCTTGGAGACTTTGGGCCAAACTGGCCCCAAGTCTGGGCATGGTTTGCAAGTTTTCAGAGGCCTGGCTGGTGGCAGCAGGGACATCAGGCAGTGACAGGCCCGGGGCTGACAGGCTCCCCATCCCCTAGGGGGCGCCTGGCTGCCACACCCAGCTGACATAGAACCTTTGTCACAATGCCCGCTACCCTGGCGAGGATGCGGTGGCTCTGCAGGTGACAGGGACACTGCAGGACTTGGTGTCAGCTCAGCAATTTCTCACTTCCCCTAAGAAGCGGAATTCTGCAAATTGCTGCCTTTGCTCTTGAAAGGATGTCATCCGGTGGGTGTTTTGGTGTCATACACTGAAAACAGAGCAGAAACTGTGAAATATTCCCATGATATGCATGGTCCCTGCCCCAAAGCACCATGACTCAGCCTAAGGAGATCTGCAGCTTATTTTTTTGTACTGCCAGCAGATTGTGGAAGTACAGTATAAAAACCATCCTTATGGAGAGATCTTGGTATTTTAGGCTTAGTCTAAGTGTCTCAAGTAGCTGGGGTTTTTGCTTGGGCCTAATCCATACGGTCTTATGGCTTTCCTCCTCGTCTGAAGACGAATGTGCTAGAAACTATAAAGCAAAAACATATCCTGCAGCCTAGCCTTGCCTTGCCTGTCCTTGCCTGTCCTAGCCTTGCCTTATGTCCTTCTCATCCTGTTCTCTGTCCCATCCTCTCTCACTAAGCCCTCGTCTGGCTGCATGTCTCTTCTTTCCTTTTCTCTCACTCTCCTGCTTCCCGCCTCTTTTCTTGTAATTCCTCCATCTCACTCCTGCAGCCCAACACTACTTTTTATTCTTCCTTCCCTTTCTCCTGCTCCCTTCGCTTTCTCCCTCTGTCCCATATCTTTCTTCCCGACTTGTCTCTTTGAGACTTTGGGCCAAACTGGCCCCAAGTCTGGGCATGGTTTGACAAGTTTTCAGAGGCCTGGCTGGTGGCAGCTGGGACACCAGGCAGTGACAGGCCCGGGGCTGACAGGCTCCCCATCCCCTAGGGGGCGCCTGGCTGCCACACCCAGCTGACATAGAACCTTTGTCACAATGCCCGCTACCGTGGCGAGGATGCGGTGGCTCTGCAGGTGACAGGGACACTGCAGGACTTGGTGTCAGCTCAGCAATTTCTCACTTCCCCTAAGAAGAGGAATTCTGCAAATTGCTGCCTTTGCTCTTGAAAGGATGTCATCAGGTGGGTGTTTTGGTGTCATACACTGAAAACAGAGCAGAAACTGTGAAATATTCCCATGATATGCATGGTCCCTGCCCCAAAGCACCATGACTCAGCCTAAGGAGATCTGCAGCTTATTTTTTTGTACTGCCAGCAGATTGTGGAAGTACAGTATAAAAACCATCCTTATGGAGAGATCTTGGTATTTTAGGCTTAGTCTAAGTGTCTCAAGTAGCTGGGGTTTTTGCTTGGGCTTAATCCATACGGTCTTATGGCTTTCCTCCTCGTCTGAAGACGAATGTGCTAGAAACTATAAAGCAAAAACATATCCTGCAGCCTAGCCTTGCCTTGCCTGTCCTTGCCTGTCCTAGCCTTGCCTTATGTCCTTCTCATCCTGTTCTCTGTCCCATCCTCTCTCACTAAGCCCTCGTCTGGCTGCATGTCTCTTCTTTCCTTTTCTCTCACTCTCCTGCTTCCCGCCTCTTTTCTTGTAATTCCTCCATCTCACTCCTGCAGCCCAACACTACTTTTTATTCTTCCTTCCCTTTCTCCTGCTCCCTTCGCTTTCTCCCTCTGTCCCATATCTTTCTTCCCGACTTGTCTCTTTGAGACTTTGGGCCAAACTGGCTCCAAGTCTGGGCATGGTTTGACAAGTTTTCAGAGGCCTGGCTGGTGGCAGCAGGGACACCAGGCAGTGACAGGCCCGGGGCTGACAGGCTCCCCATCCCCTAGGGGGCGCCTGGCTGCCACACCCAGCTGACATAGAACCTTTGTCACAATGCCCGCTACCCTGGCGAGGATGCGGTGGCTCTGCAGGTGACAGGGACACTGCAGGACTTGGTGTCAGCTCAGCAATTTCTCACTTCCCCTAAGAAGCGGAATTCTGCAAATTGCTGCCTTTGCTCTTGAAAGGATGTCATCAGGTGGGTGTTTTGGTGTCATACACTGAAAACAGAGCAGAAACTGTGAAATATTCCCATGATATGCATGGTCCCTGCCCCAAAGCACCATGACTCAGCCTAAGGAGATCTGCAGCTTATTTTTTTGTACTGCCAGCAGATTGTGGAAGTACAGTATAAAAACCATCCTTATGGAGAGATCTTGGTATTTTAGGCTTAGTCTAAGTGTCTCAAGTAGCTGGGGTTTTTGCTTGGGCCTAATCCATACGGTCTTATGGCTTTCCTCCTCATCTGAAGACGAATGTGCTAGAAACTATAAAGCAAAAACATGTCCTGCAGCCTAGCCTTGCCTTGCCTGTCCTTGCCTGTCCTAGCCTTGCCTTATGTCCTTCTCATCCTGTTCTCTGTCCCATCCTCTCTCACTAAGCCCTCGTCTGGCTGCATGTCTCTTCTTTCCTTTTCTCTCACTCTCCTGCTTCCCGCCTCTTTTCTTGCAATTCCTCCATCTCACTCCTGCAGCCCAACACTACTTTTTATTCTTCCTTCCCTTTCTCCTGCTCCCTTCGCTTTCTCCCTCTGTCCCATATCTTTCTTCCCGACTTGTCTCTTGGAGACTTTGGGCCAAACTGGCCCCAAGTCTGGGCATGGTTTGACAAGTTTTCAGAGGCCTGGCTGGTGGCAGCAGGGACACCAGGCAGTGACAGGCCCGGGGCTGACAGGCTCCCCATCCCCTAGGGGGCGCCTGGCTGCCACACCCAGCTGACATAGAACATTTGTCACAATGCCCGCTACCCTGGCGAGGATGCGGTGGCTCTGCAGGTGACAGGGACACTGCAGGACTTGGTGTCAGCTCAGCAATTTCTCACTTCCCCTAAGAAGAGGAATTCTGCAAATTGCTGCCTTTGCTCTTGAAAGGATGTCATCAGGTGGGTGTTTTGGTGTCATACACTGAAAACAGAGCAGAAACTGTGAAATATTCCCATGATATGCATGGTCCCTGCCCCAAAGCACCATGACTCAGCCTAAGGAGATCTGCAGCTTATTTTTTTGTACTGCCAGCAGATTGTGGAAGTACAGTATAAAAACCATCCTTATGGAGAGATCTTGGTATTTTAGGCTTAGTCTAAGTGTCTCAAGTAGCTGGGGTTTTTGCTTGGGCTTAATCCATACGGTCTTATGGCTTTCCTCCTCGTCTGAAGACGAATGTGCTAGAAACTATAAAGCAAAAACATATCCTGCAGCCTAGCCTTGCCTTGCCTGTCCTTGCCTGTCCTAGCCTTGCCTTATGTCCTTCTCATCCTGTTCTCTGTCCCATCCTCTCTCACTAAGCCCTCGTCTGGCTGCATGTCTCTTCTTTCCTTTTCTCTCACTCTCCTGCTTCCCGCCTCTTTTCTTGCAATTCCTCCATCTCACTCCTGCAGCCCAACACTACTTTTTATTCTTCCTTCCCTTTCTCCTGCTCCCTTCGCTTTCTCCCTCTGTCCCATATCTTTCTTCCCGACTTGTCTCTTGGAGACTTTGGGCCAAACTGGCTCCAAGTCTGGGCATGGTTTGACAAGTTTTCAGAGGCCTGGCTGGTGGCAGCAGGGACACCAGGCAGTGACAGGCCCGGGGCTGACAGGCTCCCCATCCCCTAGGGTGCGCCTGGCTGCCACACCCAGCTGACATAGAACCTTTGTCACAATGCCCGCTACCCTGGCGAGGATGCGGTGGCTCTGCAGGTGACAGGGACACTGCAGGACTTGGTGTCAGCTCAGCAATTTCTCACTTCCCCTAAGAAGCGGAATTCTGCAAATTGCTGCCTTTGCTCTTGAAAGGATGTCATCAGGTGGGTGTTTTGGTGTCATACACTGAAAACAGAGCAGAAACTGTGAAATATTCCCATGATATGCATGGTCCCTGCCCCAAAGCACCATGACTCAGCCTAAGGAGATCTGCAGCTTATTTTTTTGTACTGCCAGCAGATTGTGGAAGTACAGTATAAAAACCATCCTTATGGAGAGATCTTGGTATTTTAGGCTTAGTCTAAGTGTCTCAAGTAGCTGGGGTTTCTGCTTGGGCCTAATCCATACGGTCTTATGGCTTTCCTCCTCGTCTGAAGACGAATGTGCTAGAAACTATAAAGCAAAAACATGTCCTGCAGCCTAGCCTTGCCTTGCCTGTCCTTGCCTGTCCTAGCCTTGCCTTATGTCCTTCTCATCCTGTTCTCTGTCCCATCCTCTCTCACTAAGCCCTCGTCTGGCTGCATGTCTCTTCTTTCCTTTTCTCTCACTCTCCTGCTTCCCGCCTCTTTTCTTGCAATTCCTCCATCTCACTCCTGCAGCCCAACACTACTTTTTATTCTTCCTTCCCTTTCTCCTGCTCCCTTCGCTTTCTCCCTCTGTCCCATATCTTTCTTCCCGACTTGTCTCTTGGAGACTTTGGGCCAAACTGGCCCCAAGTCTGGGCATGGTTTGACAAGTTTTCAGAGGCCTGGCTGGTGGCAGCAGGGACACCAGGCAGTGACAGGCCCGGGGCTGACAGGCTCCCCATCCCCTAGGGGGCGCCTGGCTGCCACACCCAGCTGACATAGAACCTTTGTCACAATGCCCGCTACCGTGGCGAGGATGCGGTGGCTCTGCAGGTGACAGGGACACTGCAGGACTTGGTGTCAGCTCAGCGATTTCTCACTTCCCCTAAGAAGCGGAATTCTGCAAATTGCTGCCTTTGCTCTTGAAAGGATGTCATCAGGTGGGTGTTTTGGTGTCATACACTGAAAACAGAGCAGAAACTGTGAAATATTCCCATGATATGCATGGTCCCTGCCCCAAAGCACCATGACTCAGCCTAAGGAGATCTGCAGCTTATTTTTTTGTACTGCCAGCAGATTGTGGAAGTACAGTATAAAAACCATCCTTATGGAGAGATCTTGGTATTTTAGGCTTAGTCTAAGTGTCTCAAGTAGCTGGGGTTTTTGCTTGGGCCTAATCCATACGGTCTTATGGCTTTCCTCCTCATCTGAAGACGAATGTGCTAGAAACTATAAAGCAAAAACATGTCCTGCAGCCTAGCCTTGCCTTGCCTGTCCTTGCCTGTCCTAGCCTTGCCTTATGTCCTTCTCATCCTGTTCTCTGTCCCATCCTCTCTCACTAAGCCCTCGTCTGGCTGCATGTCTCTTCTTTCCTTTTCTCTCACTCTCCTGCTTCCCGCCTCTTTTCTTGCAATTCCTCCATCTCACTCCTGCAGCCCAACACTACTTTTTATTCTTCCTTCCCTTTCTCCTGCTCCCTTCGCTTTCTCCCTCTGTCCCATATCTTTCTTCCCGACTTGTCTCTTGCAGACCTTGGGCCAAACTGGCCCCAAGTCTGGGCATGGTTTGACAAGTTTTCAGAGGCCTGGCTGGTGGCAGCAGGGACATCAGGCAGTGACAGGCCCGGGGCTGACAGGCTCCCCATCCCCTAGGGGGCGCCTGGCTGCCACACCCAGCTGACATAGAACCTTTGTCACAATGCCCGCTACCGTGGCGAGGATGCGGTGGCTCTGCAGGTGACAGGGACACTGCAGGACTTGGTGTCAGCTCAGCAATTTCTCACTTCCCCTAAGAAGCGGAATTCTGCAAATTGGTGCCTTTGCTCTTGAAAGGATGTCATCAGGTGGGTGTTTTGGTGTCATACACTGAAAACAGAGCAGAAACTGTGAAATATTCCCATGATATGCATGGTCCCTGCCCCAAAGCACCATGACTCAGCCTAAGGAGATCTGCAGCTTATTTTTTTGTACTGCCAGCAGATTGTGGAAGTACAGTATAAAAACCATCCTTATGGAGAGATCTTGGTATTTTAGGCTTAGTCTAAGTGTCTCAAGTAGCTGGGGTTTTTGCTTGGGCCTAATCCATACGGTCTTATGGCTTTCCTCCTCATCTGAAGACGAATGTGCTAGAAACTATAAAGCAAAAACATGTCCTGCAGCCTAGCCTTGCCTTGCCTGTCCTTGCCTGTCCTAGCCTTGCCTTATGTCCTTCTCATCCTGTTCTCTGTCCCATCCTCTCTCACTAAGCCCTCGTCTGGCTGCATGTCTCTTCTTTCCTTTTCTCTCACTCTCCTGCTTCCCGCCTCTTTTCTTGCAATTCCTCCATCTCACTCCTGCAGCCCAACACTACTTTTTATTCTTCCTTCCCTTTCTCCTGCTCCCTTCGCTTTCTCCCTCTGTCCCATATCTTTCTTCCCGACTTGTCTCTTGCAGACCTTGGGCCAAACTGGCCCCAAGTCTGGGCATGGTTTGACAAGTTTTCAGAGGCCTGGCTGGTGGCAGCAGGGACATCAGGCAGTGACAGGCCCGGGGCTGACAGGCTCCCCATCCCCTAGGGGGCGCCTGGCTGCCACACCCAGCTGACATAGAACATTTGTCACAATGCCCGCTACCGTGGCGAGGATGCGGTGGCTCTGCAGGTGACAGGGACACTGTAGGACTTGGTGTCAGCTCAGCAATATCTCACTTCCCCTAAGAAGAGGAATTCTGCAAATTGCTGACTTTGCTCTTGAAAGGATGTCATCAGGTGGGTGTTTTGGTGTCATACACTGAAAACAGAGCAGAAACTGTGAAATATTCCCATGATATGCATGGTCCCTGCCCCAAAGCACCATGACTCAGCCTAAGGAGATCTGCAGCTTATTTTTTTGTACTGCCAGCAGATTGTGGAAGTACAGTATAAAAACCATCCTTATGGAGAGATCTTGGTATTTTAGGCTTAGTCTAAGTGTCTCAAGCAGCTGGGGTTTTTGCTTGGGCCTAATCCATACGGTCTTATGGCTTTCCTCCTCGTCTGAAGACGAATGTGCTAGAAACTATAAAGCAAAAACATGTCCTGCAGCCTAGCCTTGCCTTGCCTGTCCTTGCCTGTCCTAGCCTTGCCTTATGTCCTTCTCATCCTGTTCTCTGTCCCATCCTCTCTCACTAAGCCCTCGTCTGGCTGCATGTCTCTTCTTTCCTTTTCTCTCACTCTCCTGCTTCCCGCCTCTTTTCTTGCAATTCCTCCATCTCACTCCTGCAGCCCAACACTACTTTTTATTCTTCCTTCCCTTTCTCCTGCTCCCTTCGCTTTCTCCCTCTGTCCCATATCTTTCTTCCCGACTTGTCTCTTTGAGACTTTGGGCCAAACTGGCCCCAAGTCTGGGCATGGTTTGACAAGTTTTCAGAGGCCTGGCTGGTGGCAGCAGGGACACCAGGCAGTGACAGGCCCGGGGCTGACAGGCTCCCCATCCCCTAGGGGGCGCCTGGCTGCCACACCCAGCTGACATAGAACCTTTGTCACAATGCCCGCTACCGTGGCGAGGATGCGGTGGCTCTGCAGGTGACAGGGACACTGCAGGACTTGGTGTCAGCTCAGCAATTTCTCACTTCCCCTAAGAAGAGGAATTCTGCAAATTGCTGCCTTTGCTCTTGAAAGGATGTCATCAGGTGGGTGTTTTGGTGTCATACACTGAAAACAGAGCAGAAACTGTGAAATATTCCCATGATATGCATGGTCCCTGCCCCAAAGCACCATGACTCAGCCTAAGGAGATCTGCAGCTTATATTTTTGTACTGCCAGCAGATTGTGGAAGTACAGTATGAAAGCCATCCTTATGGAGAGATCTTGGTATTTTAGGCTTAGTCTAAGTGTCTCAAGTAGCTGGGGTTTTTGCTTGGGCCTAATCCATACGGTCTTATGGCTTTCCTCCTCGTCTGAAGACGAATGTGCTAGAAACTATAAAGCAAAAACATGTCCTGCAGCCTAGCCTTGCCTTGCCTGTCCTTGCCTGTCCTAGCCTTGCCTTATGTCCTTCTCATCCTGTTCTCTGTTCCATCCTCTCTCACTAAGCCCTCGTCTGGCTGCATGTCTCTTCTTTCCTTTTCTCTCACTCTCCTGCTTCCCGCCTCTTTTCTTGCAATTCCTCCATCTCACTCCTGCAGCCCAACACTACTTTTTATTCTTCCTTCCCTTTCTCCTGCTCCCTTCGCTTTCTCCCTCTGTCCCATATCTTTCTTCCCGACTTGTCTCTTGCAGACCTTGGGCCAAAATGGCCCCAAGTCTGGGCATGGTTTGACAAGTTTTCAGAGGCCTGGCTGGTGGCAGCTGGGACACCAGGCAGTGACAGGCCCGGGGCTGACAGGCTCCCCATCCCCTAGGGTGCGCCTGGCTGCCACACCCAGCTGACATAGAACCTTTGTCACAATGCCCGCTACCGTGGCGAGGATGCGGTGGCTCTGCAGGTGACAGGGACACTGCAGGACTTGGTGTCAGCTCAGCAATTTCTCACTTCCCCTAAGAAGCGGAATTCTGCAAATTGCTGCCTTTGCTCTTGAAAGGATGTCATCAGGTGGGTGTTTTGGTGTCATACACTGAAAACAGAGCAGAAACTGTGAAATATTCCCATGATATGCATGGTCCCTGCCCCAAAGCACCATGACTCAGCCTAAGGAGATCTGCAGCTTATTTTTTTGTACTGCCAGCAGATTGTGGAAGTACAGTATAAAAACCATCCTTATGGAGAGATCTTGGTATTTTAGGCTTAGTCTAAGTGTCTCAAGTAGCTGGGGTTTCTGCTTGGGCCTAATCCATACGGTCTTATGGCTTTCCTCCTCGTCTGAAGACGAATGTGCTAGAAACTATAAAGCAAAAACATGTCCTGCAGCCTAGCCTTGCCTTGCCTGTCCTTGCCTGTCCTAGCCTTGCCTTATGTCCTTCTCATCCTGTTCTCTGTCCCATCCTCTCTCACTAAGCCCTCGTCTGGCTGCATGTCTCTTCTTTCCTTTTCTCTCACTCTCCTGCTTCCCGCCTCTTTTCTTGCAATTCCTCCATCTCACTCCTGCAGCCCAACACTACTTTTTATTCTTCCTTCCCTTTCTCCTGCTCCCTTCGCTTTCTCCCTCTGTCCCATATCTTTCTTCCCGACTTGTCTCTTGCAGACCTTGGGCCAAACTGGCTCCAAGTCTGGGCATGGTTTGACAAGTTTTCAGAGGCCTGGCTGGTGGCAGCTGGGACATCAGGCAGTGACAGGCCCGGGGCTGACAGGCTCCCCATCCCCTAGGGGGCGCCTGGCTGCCACACCCAGCTGACATAGAACCTTTGTCACAATGCCCGCTACCCTGGCGAGGATGCGGTGGCTCTGCAGGTGACAGGGACACTGCAGGACTTGGTGTCAGCTCAGCAATTTCTCACTTCCCCTAAGAAGCGGAATTCTGCAAATTGCTGCCTTTGCTCTTGAAAGGATGTCATCAGGTGGGTGTTTTGGTGTCATACACTGAAAACAGAGCAGAAACTGTGAAATATTCCCATGATATGCATGGTCCCTGCCCCAAAGCACCATGACTCAGCCTAAGGAGATCTGCAGCTTATTTTTTTGTACTGCCAGCAGATTGTGGAAGTACAGTATAAAAACCATCCTTATGGAGAGATCTTGGTATTTTAGGCTTAGTCTAAGTGTCTCAAGTAGCTGGGGTTTCTGCTTGGGCCTAATCCATACGGTCTTATGGCTTTCCTCCTCGTCTGAAGACGAATGTGCTAGAAACTATAAAGCAAAAACATGTCCTGCAGCCTAGCCTTGCCTTGCCTGTCCTTGCCTGTCCTAGCCTTGCCTTATGTCCTTCTCATCCTGTTCTCTGTCCCATCCTCTCTCACTAAGCCCTCGTCTGGCTGCATGTCTCTTCTTTCCTTTTCTCTCACTCTCCTGCTTCCCGCCTCTTTTCTTGCAATTCCTCCATCTCACTCCTGCAGCCCAACACTACTTTTTATTCTTCCTTCCCTTTCTCCTGCTCCCTTCGCTTTCTCCCTCTGTCCCATATCTTTCTTCCCGACTTGTCTCTTGCAGACCTTGGGCCAAACTGGCCCCAAGTCTGGGCATGGTTTGACAAGTTTTCAGAGGCCTGGCTGGTGGCAGCTGGGACACCAGGCAGTGACAGGCCCGGGGCTGACAGGCTCCCCATCCCCTAGGGGGCGCCTGGCTGCCACACCCAGCTGACATAGAACCTTTGTCACAATGCCCGCTACCCTGGCGAGGATGCGGTGGCTCTGCAGGTGACAGGGACACTGCAGGACTTGGTGTCAGCTCAGCAATTTCTCACTTCCCCTAAGAAGCGGAATTCTGCAAATTGCTGCCTTTGCTCTTGAAAGGATGTCATCAGGTGGGTGTTTTGGTGTCATACACTGAAAACAGAGCAGAAACTGTGAAATATTCCCATGATATGCATGGTCCCTGCCCCAAAGCACCATGACTCAGCCTAAGGAGATCTGCAGCTTATTTTTTTGTACTGCCAGCAGATTGTGGAAGTACAGTATAAAAACCATCCTTATGGAGAGATCTTGGTATTTTAGGCTTAGTCTAAGTGTCTCAAGTAGCTGGGGTTTTTGCTTGGGCCTAATCCATACGGTCTTATGGCTTTCCTCCTCGTCTGAAGACGAATGTGCTAGAAACTATAAAGCAAAAACATATCCTGCAGCCTAGCCTTGCCTTGCCTGTCCTTGCCTGTCCTAGCCTTGCCTTATGTCCTTCTCATCCTCTTCTGTGTCCCATCCTCTCTCACTAAGCCCTCGTCTGGCTGCATGTCTCTTCTTTCCTTTTCTCTCACTCTCCTGCTTCCCGCCTCTTTTCTTGCAATTCCTCCATCTCACTCCTGCAGCCCAACACTACTTTTTATTCTTCCTTCCCTTTCTCCTGCTCCCTTCGCTTTCTCCCTCTGTCCCATATCTTTCTTCCCGACTTGTCTCTTGCAGACCTTGGGCCAAACTGGCCCCAAGTCTGGGCATGGTTTGACAAGTTTTCAGAGGCCTGGCTGGTGGCAGCAGGGACACCAGGCAGTGACAGGCCCGGGGCTGACAGGCTCCCCATCCCCTAGGGGGCGCCTGGCTGCCACACCCAGCTGACATAGAACCTTTGTCACAATGCCCGCTACCCTGGCGAGGATGCGGTGGCTCTGCAGGTGACAGGGACACTGCAGGACTTGGTGTCAGCTCAGCAATTTCTCACTTCCCCTAAGAAGCGGAATTCTGCAAATTGCTGCCTTTGCTCTTGAAAGGATGTCATCAGGTGGGTGTTTTGGTGTCATACACTGAAAACAGAGCAGAAACTGTGAAATATTCCCATGATATGCATGGTCCCTGCCCCAAAGCACCATGACTCAGCCTAAGGAGATCTGCAGCTTATTTTTTTGTACTGCCAGCAGATTGTGGAAGTACAGTATAAAAACCATCCTTATGGAGAGATCTTGGTATTTTAGGCTTAGTCTAAGTGTCTCAAGTAGCTGGGGTTTCTGCTTGGGCCTAATCCATACGGTCTTATGGCTTTCCTCCTCGTCTGAAGACGAATGTGCTAGAAACTATAAAGCAAAAACATGTCCTGCAGCCTAGCCTTGCCTTGCCTGTCTTTGCCTGTCCTAGCCTTGCCTTATGTCCTTCTCATCCTGTTCTCTGTCCCATCCTCTCTCACTAAGCCCTCGTCTGGCTGCATGTCTCTTCTTTCCTTTTCTCTCACTCTCCTGCTTCCCGCCTCTTTTCTTGCAATTCCTCCATCTCACTCCTGCAGCCCAACACTACTTTTTATTCTTCCTTCCCTTTCTCCTGCTCCCTTCGCTTTCTCCCTCTGTCCCATATCTTTCTTCCCGACTTGTCTCTTGCAGACCTTGGGCCAAACTGGCCCCACGTCTGGGCATGGTTTGACAAGTTTTCAGAGGCCTGGCTGGTGGCAGCAGGGACACCAGGCAGTGACAGGCCCGGGGCTGACAGGCTCCCCATCCCCTAGGGGGCGCCTGGCTGCCACACCCAGCTGACATAGAACCTTTGTCACAATGCCCGCTACCCTGGCGAGGATGCGGTGGCTCTGCAGGTGACAGGGACACTGCAGGACTTGGTGTCAGCTCAGCAATTTCTCACTTCCCCTAAGAAGCGGAATTCTGCAAATTGCTGCCTTTGCTCTTGAAAGAATGTCATCAGGTGGGTGTTTTGGTGTCATACACTGAAAACAGAGCAGAAACTGTGAAATATTCCCATGATATGCATGGTCCCTGCCCCAAAGCACCATGACTCAGCCTAAGGAGATCTGCAGCTTATTTTTTTGTACTGCCAGCAGATTGTGGAAGTACAGTATAAAAACCATCCTTATGGAGAGATCTTGGTATTTTAGGCTTAGTCTAAGTGTCTCAAGTAGCTGGGGTTTCTGCTTGGGCCTAATCCATACGGTCTTATGGCTTTCCTCCTCGTCTGAAGACGAATGTGCTAGAAACTATAAAGCAAAAACATGTCCTGCAGCCTAGCCTTGCCTTGCCTGTCCTTGCCTGTCCTAGCCTTGCCTTAAGTCCTTCTCATCCTGTTCTCTGTCCCATCCTCTCTCACTAAGCCCTCGTCTGGCTGCATGTCTCTTCTTTCCTTTTCTCTCACTCTCCTGCTTCCCGCCTCTTTTCTTGCAATTCCTCCATCTCACTCCTGCAGCCCAACACTACTTTTTATTCTTCCTTCCCTTTCTCCTGCTCCCTTCGCTTTCTCCCTCTGTCCCATATCTTTCTTCCCGACTTGTCTCTTGCAGACCTTGGGCCAAACTGGCCCCACGTCTGGGCATGGTTTGACAAGTTTTCAGAGGCCTGGCTGGTGGCACCAGGGACACCAGGCAGTGACAGGCCCGGGGCTGACAGGCTCCCCATCCCCTAGGGGGCGCCTGGCTGCCACACCCAGCTGACATAGAACCTTTGTCACAATGCCCGCTACCCTGGCGAGGATGCGGTGGCTCTGCAGGTGACAGGGACACTGCAGGACTTGGTGTCAGCTCAGCAATTTCTCACTTCCCCTAAGAAGCGGAATTCTGCAAATTGCTGCCTTTGCTCTTGAAAGGATGTCATCAGGTGGGTGTTTTGGTGTCATACACTGAAAACAGAGCAGAAACTGTGAAATATTCCCATGATATGCATGGTCCCTGCCCCAAAGCACCATGACTCAGCCTAAGGAGATCTGCAGCTTATTTTTTTGTACTGCCAGCAGATTGTGGAAGTACAGTATAAAAACCATCCTTATGGAGAGATCTTGGTATTTTAGGCTTAGTCTAAGTGTCTCAAGTAGCTGGGGTTTCTGCTTGGGCCTAATCCATACGGTCTTATGGCTTTCCTCCTCGTCTGAAGACGAATGTGCTAGAAACTATAAAGCAAAAACATGTCCTGCAGCCTAGCCTTGCCTTGCCTGTCCTTGCCTGTCCTAGCCTTGCCTTATGTCCTTCTCATCCTGTTCTCTGTCCCATCCTCTCTCACTAAGCCCTCGTCTGGCTGCATGTCTCTTCTTTCCTTTTCTCTCACTCTCCTGCTTCCCGCCTCTTTTCTTGCAATTCCTCCATCTCACTCCTGCAGCCCAACACTACTTTTTATTCTTCCTTCCCTTTCTCCTGCTCCCTTCGCTTTCTCCCTCTGTCCCATATCTTTCTTCCCGACTTGTCTCTTGGAGACTTTGGGCCAAACTGGCCCCAAGTCTGGGCATGGTTTGACAAGTTTTCAGAGGCCTGGCTGGTGGCAGCAGGGACACCAGGCAGTGACAGGCCCGGGGCTGACAGGCTCCCCATCCCCTAGGGGGCGCCTGGCTGCCACACCCAGCTGACATAGAACCTTTGTCACAATGCCCGCTACCCTGGCGAGGATGCGGTGCCTCTGCAGGTGACAGGGACACTGCAGGACTTGGTGTCAGCTCAGCAATTTCTCACTTCCCCTAAGAAGCGGAATTCTGCAAATTGCTGCCTTTGCTCTTGAAAGGATGTCATCAGGTGGGTGTTTTGGTGTCATACACTGAAAACAGAGCAGAAACTGTGAAATATTCCCATGATATGCATGGTCCCTGCCCCAAAGCACCATGACTCAGCCTAAGGAGATCTGCAGCTTATTTTTTTGTACTGCCAGCAGATTGTGGAAGTACAGTATAAAAACCATCCTTATGGAGAGATCTGGGTATTTTAGGCTTAGTCTAAGTGTCTCAAGTAGCTGGGGTTTTTGCTTGGGCCTAATCCATACGGTCTTATGGCTTTCCTCCTCGTCTGAAGACGAATGTGCTAGAAACTATAAAGCAAAAACATATCCTGCAGCCTAGCCTTGCCTTGCCTGTCCTTGCCTGTCCTAGCCTTGCCTTATGTCCTTCTCATCCTGTTCTCTGTCCCATCCTCTCTCACTAAGCCCTCGTCTGGCTGCATGTCTCTTCTTTCCTTTTCTCTCACTCTCCTGCTTCCTGCCTCTTTTCTTGCAATTCCTCCATCTCACTCCTGCAGCCCAACACTACTTTTTATTCTTCCTTCCCTTTCTCCTGCTCCCTTCGCTTTCTCCCTCTGTCCCATATCTTTCTTCCCGACTTGTCTCTTGCAGACCTTGGGCCAAACTGGCCCCACGTCTGGGCATGGTTTGACAAGTTTTCAGAGGCCTGGCTGGTGGCACCAGGGGCACCAGGCAGTGACAGGCCCGGGGCTGACAGGCTCCCCATCCCCTAGGGGGCGCCTGGCTGCCACACCCAGCTGACATAGAACCTTTGTCACAATGCCCGCTACCGTGGCGAGGATACGGTGGCTCTGCAGGTGACAGGGACACTGCAGGACTTGGTGTCAGCTCAGCAATTTCTCACTTCCCCTAAGAAGCGGAATTCTGCAAATTGCTGCCTTTGCTCTTGAAAGGATGTCATCAGGTGGGTGTTTTGGTGTCATACACTGAAAACAGAGCAGAAACTGTGAAATATTCCCATGATATGCATGGTCCCTGCCCCAAAGCACCATGACTCAGCCTAAGGAGATCTGCAGCTTATTTTTTTGTACTGCCAGCAGATTGTGGAAGTACAGTATAAAAACCATCCTTATGGAGAGATCTTGGTATTTTAGGCTTAGTCTAAGTGTCTCAAGTAGCTGGGGTTTTTGCTTGGGCCTAATCCATACGGTCTTATGGCTTTCCTCCTCGTCTGAAGACGAATGTGCTAGAAACTATAAAGCAAAAACATGTCCTGCAGCCTAGCCTTGCCTTGCCTGTCCTTGCCTGTCCTAGCCTTGCCTTATGTCCTTCTCATCCTGTTCTCTGTCCCATCCTCTCTCACTAAGCCCTCGTCTGGCTGCATGTCTCTTCTTTCCTTTTCTCTCACTCTCCTGCTTCCCGCCTCTTTTCTTGCAATTCCTCCATCTCACTCCTGCAGCCCAACACTACTTTTTATTCTTCCTTCCCTTTCTCCTGCTCCCTTCGCTTTCTCCCTCTGTCCCATATCTTTCTTCCCGACTTGTCTCTTGCAGACCTTGGGCCAAACTGGCTCCAAGTCTGGGCATGGTTTGACAAGTTTTCAGAGGCCTGGCTGGTGGCAGCTGGGACATCAGGCAGTGACAGGCCCGGGGCTGACAGGCTCCCCATCCCCTAGGGGGCGCCTGGCTGCCACACCCAGCTGACATAGAACCTTTGTCACAATGCCCGCTACCCTGGCGAGGATGCGGTGGCTCTGCAGGTGACAGGGACACTGCAGGACTTGGTGTCAGCTCAGCAATTTCTCACTTCCCCTAAGAAGCGGAATTCTGCAAATTGCTGCCTTTGCTCTTGAAAGGATGTCATCAGGTGGGTGTTTTGGTGTCATACACTGAAAACAGAGCAGAAACTGTGAAATATTCCCATGATATGCATGGTCCCTGCCCCAAAGCACCATGACTCAGCCTAAGGAGATCTGCAGCTTATTTTTTTGTACTGCCAGCAGATTGTGGAAGTACAGTATAAAAACCATCCTTATGGAGAGATCTTGGTATTTTAGGCTTAGTCTAAGTGTCTCAAGTAGCTGGGGTTTCTGCTTGGGCCTAATCCATACGGTCTTATGGCTTTCCTCCTCGTCTGAAGACGAATGTGCTAGAAACTATAAAGCAAAAACATGTCCTGCAGCCTAGCCTTGCCTTGCCTGTCCTTGCCTGTCCTAGCCTTGCCTTATGTCCTTCTCATCCTGTTCTCTGTCCCATCCTCTCTCACTAAGCCCTCGTCTGGCTGCATGTCTCTTCTTTCCTTTTCTCTCACTCTCCTGCTTCCCGCCTCTTTTCTTGCAATTCCTCCATCTCACTCCTGCAGCCCAACACTACTTTTTATTCTTCCTTCCCTTTCTCCTGCTCCCTTCGCTTTCTCCCTCTGTCCCATATCTTTCTTCCCGACTTGTCTCTTGCAGACCTTGGGCCAAACTGGCCCCAAGTCTGGGCATGGTTTGACAAGTTTTCAGAGGCCTGGCTGGTGGCAGCTGGGACACCAGGCAGTGACAGGCCCGGGGCTGACAGGCTCCCCATCCCCTAGGGGGCGCCTGGCTGCCACACCCAGCTGACATAGAACCTTTGTCACAATGCCCGCTACCCTGGCGAGGATGCGGTGGCTCTGCAGGTGACAGGGACACTGCAGGACTTGGTGTCAGCTCAGCAATTTCTCACTTCCCCTAAGAAGCGGAATTCTGCAAATTGCTGCCTTTGCTCTTGAAAGGATGTCATCAGGTGGGTGTTTTGGTGTCATACACTGAAAACAGAGCAGAAACTGTGAAATATTCCCATGATATGCATGGTCCCTGCCCCAAAGCACCATGACTCAGCCTAAGGAGATCTGCAGCTTATTTTTTTGTACTGCCAGCAGATTGTGGAAGTACAGTATAAAAACCATCCTTATGGAGAGATCTTGGTATTTTAGGCTTAGTCTAAGTGTCTCAAGTAGCTGGGGTTTTTGCTTGGGCCTAATCCATACGGTCTTATGGCTTTCCTCCTCGTCTGAAGACGAATGTGCTAGAAACTATAAAGCAAAAACATATCCTGCAGCCTAGCCTTGCCTTGCCTGTCCTTGCCTGTCCTAGCCTTGCCTTATGTCCTTCTCATCCTCTTCTGTGTCCCATCCTCTCTCACTAAGCCCTCGTCTGGCTGCATGTCTCTTCTTTCCTTTTCTCTCACTCTCCTGCTTCCCGCCTCTTTTCTTGCAATTCCTCCATCTCACTCCTGCAGCCCAACACTACTTTTTATTCTTCCTTCCCTTTCTCCTGCTCCCTTCGCTTTCTCCCTCTGTCCCATATCTTTCTTCCCGACTTGTCTCTTGCAGACCTTGGGCCAAACTGGCCCCAAGTCTGGGCATGGTTTGACAAGTTTTCAGAGGCCTGGCTGGTGGCAGCAGGGACACCAGGCAGTGACAGGCCCGGGGCTGACAGGCTCCCCATCCCCTAGGGGGCGCCTGGCTGCCACACCCAGCTGACATAGAACCTTTGTCACAATGCCCGCTACCCTGGCGAGGATGCGGTGGCTCTGCAGGTGACAGGGACACTGCAGGACTTGGTGTCAGCTCAGCAATTTCTCACTTCCCCTAAGAAGCGGAATTCTGCAAATTGCTGCCTTTGCTCTTGAAAGGATGTCATCAGGTGGGTGTTTTGGTGTCATACACTGAAAACAGAGCAGAAACTGTGAAATATTCCCATGATATGCATGGTCCCTGCCCCAAAGCACCATGACTCAGCCTAAGGAGATCTGCAGCTTATTTTTTTGTACTGCCAGCAGATTGTGGAAGTACAGTATAAAAACCATCCTTATGGAGAGATCTTGGTATTTTAGGCTTAGTCTAAGTGTCTCAAGTAGCTGGGGTTTCTGCTTGGGCCTAATCCATACGGTCTTATGGCTTTCCTCCTCGTCTGAAGACGAATGTGCTAGAAACTATAAAGCAAAAACATGTCCTGCAGCCTAGCCTTGCCTTGCCTGTCTTTGCCTGTCCTAGCCTTGCCTTATGTCCTTCTCATCCTGTTCTCTGTCCCATCCTCTCTCACTAAGCCCTCGTCTGGCTGCATGTCTCTTCTTTCCTTTTCTCTCACTCTCCTGCTTCCCGCCTCTTTTCTTGCAATTCCTCCATCTCACTCCTGCAGCCCAACACTACTTTTTATTCTTCCTTCCCTTTCTCCTGCTCCCTTCGCTTTCTCCCTCTGTCCCATATCTTTCTTCCCGACTTGTCTCTTGCAGACCTTGGGCCAAACTGGCCCCACGTCTGGGCATGGTTTGACAAGTTTTCAGAGGCCTGGCTGGTGGCAGCAGGGACACCAGGCAGTGACAGGCCCGGGGCTGACAGGCTCCCCATCCCCTAGGGGGCGCCTGGCTGCCACACCCAGCTGACATAGAACCTTTGTCACAATGCCCGCTACCCTGGCGAGGATGCGGTGGCTCTGCAGGTGACAGGGACACTGCAGGACTTGGTGTCAGCTCAGCAATTTCTCACTTCCCCTAAGAAGCGGAATTCTGCAAATTGCTGCCTTTGCTCTTGAAAGAATGTCATCAGGTGGGTGTTTTGGTGTCATACACTGAAAACAGAGCAGAAACTGTGAAATATTCCCATGATATGCATGGTCCCTGCCCCAAAGCACCATGACTCAGCCTAAGGAGATCTGCAGCTTATTTTTTTGTACTGCCAGCAGATTGTGGAAGTACAGTATAAAAACCATCCTTATGGAGAGATCTTGGTATTTTAGGCTTAGTCTAAGTGTCTCAAGTAGCTGGGGTTTCTGCTTGGGCCTAATCCATACGGTCTTATGGCTTTCCTCCTCGTCTGAAGACGAATGTGCTAGAAACTATAAAGCAAAAACATGTCCTGCAGCCTAGCCTTGCCTTGCCTGTCCTTGCCTGTCCTAGCCTTGCCTTAAGTCCTTCTCATCCTGTTCTCTGTCCCATCCTCTCTCACTAAGCCCTCGTCTGGCTGCATGTCTCTTCTTTCCTTTTCTCTCACTCTCCTGCTTCCCGCCTCTTTTCTTGCAATTCCTCCATCTCACTCCTGCAGCCCAACACTACTTTTTATTCTTCCTTCCCTTTCTCCTGCTCCCTTCGCTTTCTCCCTCTGTCCCATATCTTTCTTCCCGACTTGTCTCTTGCAGACCTTGGGCCAAACTGGCCCCACGTCTGGGCATGGTTTGACAAGTTTTCAGAGGCCTGGCTGGTGGCACCAGGGACACCAGGCAGTGACAGGCCCGGGGCTGACAGGCTCCCCATCCCCTAGGGGGCGCCTGGCTGCCACACCCAGCTGACATAGAACCTTTGTCACAATGCCCGCTACCCTGGCGAGGATGCGGTGGCTCTGCAGGTGACAGGGACACTGCAGGACTTGGTGTCAGCTCAGCAATTTCTCACTTCCCCTAAGAAGCGGAATTCTGCAAATTGCTGCCTTTGCTCTTGAAAGGATGTCATCAGGTGGGTGTTTTGGTGTCATACACTGAAAACAGAGCAGAAACTGTGAAATATTCCCATGATATGCATGGTCCCTGCCCCAAAGCACCATGACTCAGCCTAAGGAGATCTGCAGCTTATTTTTTTGTACTGCCAGCAGATTGTGGAAGTACAGTATAAAAACCATCCTTATGGAGAGATCTTGGTATTTTAGGCTTAGTCTAAGTGTCTCAAGTAGCTGGGGTTTCTGCTTGGGCCTAATCCATACGGTCTTATGGCTTTCCTCCTCGTCTGAAGACGAATGTGCTAGAAACTATAAAGCAAAAACATGTCCTGCAGCCTAGCCTTGCCTTGCCTGTCCTTGCCTGTCCTAGCCTTGCCTTATGTCCTTCTCATCCTGTTCTCTGTCCCATCCTCTCTCACTAAGCCCTCGTCTGGCTGCATGTCTCTTCTTTCCTTTTCTCTCACTCTCCTGCTTCCCGCCTCTTTTCTTGCAATTCCTCCATCTCACTCCTGCAGCCCAACACTACTTTTTATTCTTCCTTCCCTTTCTCCTGCTCCCTTCGCTTTCTCCCTCTGTCCCATATCTTTCTTCCCGACTTGTCTCTTGGAGACTTTGGGCCAAACTGGCCCCAAGTCTGGGCATGGTTTGACAAGTTTTCAGAGGCCTGGCTGGTGGCAGCAGGGACACCAGGCAGTGACAGGCCCGGGGCTGACAGGCTCCCCATCCCCTAGGGGGCGCCTGGCTGCCACACCCAGCTGACATAGAACCTTTGTCACAATGCCCGCTACCCTGGCGAGGATGCGGTGCCTCTGCAGGTGACAGGGACACTGCAGGACTTGGTGTCAGCTCAGCAATTTCTCACTTCCCCTAAGAAGCGGAATTCTGCAAATTGCTGCCTTTGCTCTTGAAAGGATGTCATCAGGTGGGTGTTTTGGTGTCATACACTGAAAACAGAGCAGAAACTGTGAAATATTCCCATGATATGCATGGTCCCTGCCCCAAAGCACCATGACTCAGCCTAAGGAGATCTGCAGCTTATTTTTTTGTACTGCCAGCAGATTGTGGAAGTACAGTATAAAAACCATCCTTATGGAGAGATCTGGGTATTTTAGGCTTAGTCTAAGTGTCTCAAGTAGCTGGGGTTTTTGCTTGGGCCTAATCCATACGGTCTTATGGCTTTCCTCCTCGTCTGAAGACGAATGTGCTAGAAACTATAAAGCAAAAACATATCCTGCAGCCTAGCCTTGCCTTGCCTGTCCTTGCCTGTCCTAGCCTTGCCTTATGTCCTTCTCATCCTGTTCTCTGTCCCATCCTCTCTCACTAAGCCCTCGTCTGGCTGCATGTCTCTTCTTTCCTTTTCTCTCACTCTCCTGCTTCCTGCCTCTTTTCTTGCAATTCCTCCATCTCACTCCTGCAGCCCAACACTACTTTTTATTCTTCCTTCCCTTTCTCCTGCTCCCTTCGCTTTCTCCCTCTGTCCCATATCTTTCTTCCCGACTTGTCTCTTGCAGACCTTGGGCCAAACTGGCCCCACGTCTGGGCATGGTTTGACAAGTTTTCAGAGGCCTGGCTGGTGGCACCAGGGGCACCAGGCAGTGACAGGCCCGGGGCTGACAGGCTCCCCATCCCCTAGGGGGCGCCTGGCTGCCACACCCAGCTGACATAGAACCTTTGTCACAATGCCCGCTACCGTGGCGAGGATACGGTGGCTCTGCAGGTGACAGGGACACTGCAGGACTTGGTGTCAGCTCAGCAATTTCTCACTTCCCCTAAGAAGCGGAATTCTGCAAATTGCTGCCTTTGCTCTTGAAAGGATGTCATCAGGTGGGTGTTTTGGTGTCATACACTGAAAACAGAGCAGAAACTGTGAAATATTCCCATGATATGCATGGTCCCTGCCCCAAAGCACCATGACTCAGCCTAAGGAGATCTGCAGCTTATTTTTTTGTACTGCCAGCAGATTGTGGAAGTACAGTATAAAAACCATCCTTATGGAGAGATCTTGGTATTTTAGGCTTAGTCTAAGTGTCTCAAGTAGCTGGGGTTTTTGCTTGGTCTTAATCCATACGGTCTTATGGCTTTCCTCCTCGTCTGAAGACGAATGTGCTAGAAACTATAAAGCAAAAACATATCCTGCAGCCTAGCCTTGCCTTGCCTGTCCTTGCCTGTCCTAGCCTTGCCTTATGTCCTTCTCATCCTGTTCTCTGTCCCATCCTCTCTCACTAAGCCCTCGTCTGGCTGCATGTCTCTTCTTTCCTTTTCTCTCACTCTCCTGCTTCCCGCCTCTTTTCTTGTAATTCCTCCATCTCACTCCTGCAGCCCAACACTACTTTTTATTCTTCCTTCCCTTTCTCCTGCTCCCTTCGCTTTCTCCCTCTGTCCCATATCTTTCTTCCCGACTTGTCTCTTGGAGACTTTGGGCCAAACTGGCCCCAAGTCTGGGCATGGTTTGACAAGTTTTCAGAGGCCTGGCTGGTGGCAGCAGGGACACCAGGCAGTGACAGGCCCGGGGCTGACAGGCTCCCCATCCCCTAGGGGGCGCCTGGCTGCCACACCCAGCTGACATAGAACCTTTGTCACAATGCCCGCTACCCTGGCGAGGATGCGGTGCCTCTGCAGGTGACAGGGACACTGCAGGACTTGGTGTCAGCTCAGCAATTTCTCACTTCCCCTAAGAAGAGGAATTCTGCAAATTGCTGCCTTTGCTCTTGAAAGGATGTCATCAGGTGGGTGTTTTGGTGTCATACACTGAAAACAGAGCAGAAACTGTGAAATATTCCCATGATATGCATGGTCCCTGCCCCAAAGCACCATGACTCAGCCTAAGGAGATCTGCAGCTTATTTTTTTGTACTGCCAGCAGATTGTGGAAGTACAGTATAAAAACCATCCTTATGGAGAGATCTTGGTATTTTAGGCTTAGTCTAAGTGTCTCAAGTAGCTGGGGTTTCTGCTTGGGCCTAATCCATACGGTCTTATGGCTTTCCTCCTCGTCTGAACACGAATGTGCTAGAAACTACAAAGCAAAAACATGTCCTGCAGCCTAGCCTTGCCTTGCCTGTCCTTGCCTGTCCTAGCCTTGCCTTATGTCCTTCTCATCCTGTTCTCTGTCCCATCCTCTCTCACTAAGCCCTCGTCTGGCTGCATGTCTCTTCTTTCCTTTTCTCTCACTCTCCTGCTTCCTGCCTCTTTTCTTGCAATTCCTCCATCTCACTCCTGCAGCCCAACACTACTTTTTATTCTTCCTTCCCTTTCTCCTGCTCCCTTCGCTTTCTCCCTCTGTCCCATATCTTTCTTCCCGACTTGTCTCTTGCAGACCTTGGGCCAAACTGGCCCCACGTCTGGGCATGGTTTGCAAGTTTTCAGAGGCCTGGCTGGTGGCACCAGGGACACCAGGCAGTGACAGGCCCGGGGCTGACAGGCTCCCCATCCCCTAGGGGGCGCCTGGCTGCCACATCCAGCTGACATAGAACATTTGTCACAATGCCCGCTACCGTGGCGAGGATGCGGTGGCTCTGCAGGTGACAGGGACACTGCAGGACTTGGTGTCAGCTCAGCAATTTCTCACTTCCCCTAAGAAGAGGAATTCTGCAAATTGCTGCCTTTGCTCTTGAAAGGATGTCATCAGGTGGGTGTTTTGGTGTCATACACTGAAAACAGAGCAGAAACTGTGAAATATTCCCATGATATGCATGGTCCCTGCCCCAAAGCACCATGACTCAGCCTAAGGAGATCTGCAGCTTATTTTTTTGTACTGCCAGCAGATTGTGGAAGTACAGTATAAAAACCATCCTTATGGAGAGATCTTGGTATTTTAGGCTTAGTCTAAGTGTCTCAAGTAGCTGGGGTTTTTGCTTGGGCTTAATCCATACGGTCTTATGGCTTTCCTCCTCGTCTGAAGACGAATGTGCTAGAAACTATAAAGCAAAAACATATCCTGCAGCCTAGCCTTGCCTTGCCTGTCCTTGCCTGTCCTAGCCTTGCCTTATGTCCTTCTCATCCTGTTCTCTGTCCCATCCTCTCTCACTAAGCCCTCGTCTGGCTGCATGTCTCTTCTTTCCTTTTCTCTCACTCTCCTGCTTCCCGCCTCTTTTCTTGTAATTCCTCCATCTCACTCCTGCAGCCCAACACTACTTTTTATTCTTCCTTCCCTTTCTCCTGCTCCCTTCGCTTTCTCCCTCTGTCCCATATCTTTCTTCCCGACTTGTCTCTTGGAGACTTTGGGCCAAACTGGCCCCAAGTCTGGGCATGGTTTGACAAGTTTTCTGAGGCCTGGCTGGTGGCAGCAGGGACACCAGGCAGTGACAGGCCCGGGGCTGACAGGCTCCCCATCCCCTAGGGGGCGCCTGGCTGCCACACCCAGCTGACATAGAACCTTTGTCACAATGCCCGCTACCCTGGCGAGGATGCGGTGGCTCTGCAGGTGACAGGGACACTGCAGGACTTGGTGTCAGCTCAGCAATTTCTCACTTCCCCTAAGAAGCGGAATTCTGCAAATTGCTGCCTTTGCTCTTGAAAGGATGTCATCAGGTGGGTGTTTTGGTGTCATACACTGAAAACAGAGCAGAAACTGTGAAATATTCCCATGATATGCATGGTCCCTGCCCCAAAGCACCATGACTCAGCCTAAGGAGATCTGCAGCTTATTTTTTTGTACTGCCAGCAGATTGTGGAAGTACAGTATAAAAACCATCCTTATGGAGAGATCTTGGTATTTTAGGCTTAGTCTAAGTGTCTCAAGTAGCTGGGGTTTTTGCTTGGGCCTAATCCATACGGTCTTATGGCTTTCCTCCTCATCTGAAGACGAATGTGCTAGAAACTATAAAGCAAAAACATGTCCTGCAGCCTAGCCTTGCCTTGCCTGTCCTTGCCTGTCCTAGCCTTGCCTTATGTCCTTCTCATCCTGTTCTCTGTCCCATCCTCTCTCACTAAGCCCTCGTCTGGCTGCATGTCTCTTCTTTCCTTTTCTCTCACTCTCCTGCTTCCCGCCTCTTTTCTTGCAATTCCTCCATCTCACTCCTGCAGCCCAACACTACTTTTTATTCTTCCTTCCCTTTCTCCTGCTCCCTTCGCTTTCTCCCTCTGTCCCATATCTTTCTTCCCGACTTGTCTCTTGCAGACCTTGGGCCAAAATGGCCCCAAGTCTGGGCATGGTTTGACAAGTTTTCAGAGGCCTGGCTGGTGGCAGCTGGGACACCAGGCAGTGACAGGCCCGGGGCTGACAGGCTCCCCATCCCCTAGGGTGCGCCTGGCTGCCACACCCAGCTGACATAGAACCTTTGTCACAATGCCCGCTACCGTGGCGAGGATGCGGTGGCTCTGCAGGTGACAGGGACACTGCAGGACTTGGTGTCAGCTCAGCAATTTCTCACTTCCCCTAAGAAGCGGAATTCTGCAAATTGCTGCCTTTGCTCTTGAAAGGATGTCATCAGGTGGGTGTTTTGGTGTCATACACTGAAAACAGAGCAGAAACTGTGAAATATTCCCGTGATATGCATGGTCCCTGCCCCAAAGCACCATGACTCAGCCTAAGGAGATCTGCAGCTTATTTTTTTGTACTGCCAGCAGATTGTGGAAGTACAGTATAAAAACCATCCTTATGGTGAGATCTTGGTATTTTAGGCTTAGTCTAAGTGTCTCAAGTAGCTGGGGTTTCTGCTTGGGCCTAATCCATACGGTCTTATGGCTTTCCTCCTCGTCTGAAGACGAATGTGCTAGAAACTATAAAGCAAAAACATGTCCTGCAGCCTAGCCTTGCCTTGCCTGTCCTTGCCTGTCCTAGCCTTGCCTTATGTCCTTCTCATCCTGTTCTCTGTCCCATCCTCTCTCACTAAGCCCTCGTCTGGCTGCATGTCTCTTCTTTCCTTTTCTCTCACTCTCCTGCTTCCCGCCTCTTTTCTTGCAATTCCTCCATCTCACTCCTGCAGCCCAACACTACTTTTTATTCTTCCTTCCCTTTCTCCTGCTCCCTTCGCTTTCTCCCTCTGTCCCATATCTTTCTTCCCGACTTGTCTCTTGGAGACTTTGGGCCAAACTGGCCCCAAGTCTGGGCATGGTTTGCAAGTTTTCAGAGGCCTGGCTGGTGGCAGCAGGGACACCAGGCAGTGACAGGCCCGGGGCTGACAGGCTCCCCATCCCCTAGGGGGCGCCTGGCTGCCACACCCAGCTGACATAGAACCTTTGTCACAATGCCCGCTACCCTGGCGAGGATGCGGTGGCTCTGCAGGTGACAGGGACACTGCAGGACTTGGTGTCAGCTCAGCAATTTCTCACTTCCCCTAAGAAGCGGAATTCTGCAAATTGCTGCCTTTGCTCTTGAAAGGATGTCATCCGGTGGGTGTTTTGGTGTCATACACTGAAAACAGAGCAGAAACTGTGAAATATTCCCATGATATGCATGGTCCCTGCCCCAAAGCACCATGACTCAGCCTAAGGAGATCTGCAGCTTATTTTTTTGTACTGCCAGCAGATTGTGGAAGTACAGTATAAAAACCATCCTTATGGAGAGATCTTGGTATTTTAGGCTTAGTCTAAGTGTCTCAAGTAGCTGGGGTTTTTGCTTGGGCCTAATCCATACGGTCTTATGGCTTTCCTCCTCGTCTGAAGACGAATGTGCTAGAAACTATAAAGCAAAAACATATCCTGCAGCCTAGCCTTGCCTTGCCTGTCCTTGCCTGTCCTAGCCTTGCCTTATGTCCGTCTCATCCTGTTCTCTGTCCCATCCTCTCTCACTAAGCCCTCGTCTGGCTGCATGTCTCTTCTTTCCTTTTCTCTCACTCTCCTGCTTCCTGCCTCTTTTCTTGCAATTGCTCCATCTCACTCCTGCAGCCCAACACTACTTTTTATTCTTCCTTCCCTTTCTCCTGCTCCCTTCGCTTTCTCCCTCTGTCCCATATCTTTCTTCCCGACTTGTCTCTTTGAGACTTTGGGCCAAACTGGCTCCAAGTCTGGGCATGGTTTGACAAGTTTTCAGAGGCCTGGCTGGTGGCAGCAGGGACACCAGGCAGTGACAGGCCCGGGGCTGACAGGCTCCCCATCCCCTAGGGGGCGCCTGGCTGCCACACCCAGCTGACATAGAACCTTTGTCACAATGCCCGCTACCGTGGCGAGGATGCGGTGGCTCTGCAGGTGACAGGGACACTGCAGGACTTGGTGTCAGCTCAGCAATTTCTCACTTCCCCTAAGAAGCGGAATTCTGCAAATTGCTGCCTTTGCTCTTGAAAGGATGTCATCAGGTGGGTGTTTTGGTGTCATACACTGAAAACAGAGCAGAAACTGTGAAATATTCCCATGATATGCATGGTCCCTGCCCCAAAGCACCATGACTCAACCTAAGGAGATCTGCAGCTTATTTTTTTGTACTGCCAGCAGATTGTGGAAGTACAGTATAAAAACCATCCTTATGGAGAGATCTTGGTATTTTAGGCTTAGTCTAAGTGTCTCAAGTAGCTGGGGTTTTTGCTTGGGCCTAATCCATACGGTCTTATGGCTTTCCTCCTCATCTGAAGACGAATGTGCTAGAAACTATAAAGCAAAAACATGTCCTGCAGCCTAGCCTTGCCTTGCCTGTCCTTGCCTGTCCTAGCCTTGCCTTATGTCCTTCTCATCCTGTTCTCTGTCCCATCCTCTCTCACTAAGCCCTCGTCTGGCTGCATGTCTCTTCTTTCCTTTTCTCTCACTCTCCTGCTTCCCGCCTCTTTTCTTGCAATTCCTCCATCTCACTCCTGCAGCCCAACACTACTTTTTATTCTTCCTTCCCTTTCTCCTGCTCCCTTCGCTTTCTCCCTCTGTCCCATATCTTTCTTCCCGACTTGTCTCTTGGAGACTTTGGGCCAAACTGGCCCCAAGTCTGGGCATGGTTTGACAAGTTTTCAGAGGCCTGGCTGGTGGCAGCAGGGACACCAGGCAGTGACAGGCCCGGGGCTGACAGGCTCCCCATCCCCTAGGGGGCGCCTGGCTGCCACACCCAGCTGACATAGAACATTTGTCACAATGCCCGCTACCCTGGCGAGGATGCGGTGGCTCTGCAGGTGACAGGGACACTGCAGGACTTGGTGTCAGCTCAGCAATTTCTCACTTCCCCTAAGAAGAGGAATTCTGCAAATTGCTGCCTTTGCTCTTGAAAGGATGTCATCAGGTGGGTGTTTTGGTGTCATACACTGAAAACAGAGCAGAAACTGTGAAATATTCCCATGATATGCATGGTCCCTGCCCCAAAGCACCATGACTCAGCCTAAGGAGATCTGCAGCTTATTTTTTTGTACTGCCAGCAGATTGTGGAAGTACAGTATAAAAACCATCCTTATGGAGAGATCTTGGTATTTTAGGCTTAGTCTAAGTGTCTCAAGTAGCTGGGGTTTTTGCTTGGGCTTAATCCATACGGTCTTATGGCTTTCCTCCTCGTCTGAAGACGAATGTGCTAGAAACTATAAAGCAAAAACATATCCTGCAGCCTAGCCTTGCCTTGCCTGTCCTTGCCTGTCCTAGCCTTGCCTTATGTCCTTCTCATCCTGTTCTCTGTCCCATCCTCTCTCACTAAGCCCTCGTCTGGCTGCATGTCTCTTCTTTCCTTTTCTCTCACTCTCCTGCTTCCCGCCTCTTTTCTTGCAATTCCTCCATCTCACTCCTGCAGCCCAACACTACTTTTTATTCTTCCTTCCCTTTCTCCTGCTCCCTTCGCTTTCTCCCTCTGTCCCATATCTTTCTTCCCGACTTGTCTCTTGGAGACTTTGGGCCAAACTGGCTCCAAGTCTGGGCATGGTTTGACAAGTTTTCAGAGGCCTGGCTGGTGGCAGCAGGGACACCAGGCAGTGACAGGCCCGGGGCTGACAGGCTCCCCATCCCCTAGGGTGCGCCTGGCTGCCACACCCAGCTGACATAGAACCTTTGTCACAATGCCCGCTACCCTGGCGAGGATGCGGTGGCTCTGCAGGTGACAGGGACACTGCAGGACTTGGTGTCAGCTCAGCAATTTCTCACTTCCCCTAAGAAGCGGAATTCTGCAAATTGCTGCCTTTGCTCTTGAAAGGATGTCATCAGGTGGGTGTTTTGGTGTCATACACTGAAAACAGAGCAGAAACTGTGAAATATTCCCATGATATGCATGGTCCCTGCCCCAAAGCACCATGACTCAGCCTAAGGAGATCTGCAGCTTATTTTTTTGTACTGCCAGCAGATTGTGGAAGTACAGTATAAAAACCATCCTTATGGAGAGATCTTGGTATTTTAGGCTTAGTCTAAGTGTCTCAAGTAGCTGGGGTTTCTGCTTGGGCCTAATCCATACGGTCTTATGGCTTTCCTCCTCGTCTGAAGACGAATGTGCTAGAAACTATAAAGCAAAAACATGTCCTGCAGCCTAGCCTTGCCTTGCCTGTCCTTGCCTGTCCTAGCCTTGCCTTATGTCCTTCTCATCCTGTTCTCTGTCCCATCCTCTCTCACTAAGCCCTCGTCTGGCTGCATGTCTCTTCTTTCCTTTTCTCTCACTCTCCTGCTTCCCGCCTCTTTTCTTGCAATTCCTCCATCTCACTCCTGCAGCCCAACACTACTTTTTATTCTTCCTTCCCTTTCTCCTGCTCCCTTCGCTTTCTCCCTCTGTCCCATATCTTTCTTCCCGACTTGTCTCTTGGAGACTTTGGGCCAAACTGGCCCCAAGTCTGGGCATGGTTTGACAAGTTTTCAGAGGCCTGGCTGGTGGCAGCAGGGACACCAGGCAGTGACAGGCCCGGGGCTGACAGGCTCCCCATCCCCTAGGGGGCGCCTGGCTGCCACACCCAGCTGACATAGAACCTTTGTCACAATGCCCGCTACCGTGGCGAGGATGCGGTGGCTCTGCAGGTGACAGGGACACTGCAGGACTTGGTGTCAGCTCAGCGATTTCTCACTTCCCCTAAGAAGCGGAATTCTGCAAATTGCTGCCTTTGCTCTTGAAAGGATGTCATCAGGTGGGTGTTTTGGTGTCATACACTGAAAACAGAGCAGAAACTGTGAAATATTCCCATGATATGCATGGTCCCTGCCCCAAAGCACCATGACTCAGCCTAAGGAGATCTGCAGCTTATTTTTTTGTACTGCCAGCAGATTGTGGAAGTACAGTATAAAAACCATCCTTATGGAGAGATCTTGGTATTTTAGGCTTAGTCTAAGTGTCTCAAGTAGCTGGGGTTTTTGCTTGGGCCTAATCCATACGGTCTTATGGCTTTCCTCCTCATCTGAAGACGAATGTGCTAGAAACTATAAAGCAAAAACATGTCCTGCAGCCTAGCCTTGCCTTGCCTGTCCTTGCCTGTCCTAGCCTTGCCTTATGTCCTTCTCATCCTGTTCTCTGTCCCATCCTCTCTCACTAAGCCCTCGTCTGGCTGCATGTCTCTTCTTTCCTTTTCTCTCACTCTCCTGCTTCCCGCCTCTTTTCTTGCAATTCCTCCATCTCACTCCTGCAGCCCAACACTACTTTTTATTCTTCCTTCCCTTTCTCCTGCTCCCTTCGCTTTCTCCCTCTGTCCCATATCTTTCTTCCCGACTTGTCTCTTGCAGACCTTGGGCCAAACTGGCCCCAAGTCTGGGCATGGTTTGACAAGTTTTCAGAGGCCTGGCTGGTGGCAGCAGGGACATCAGGCAGTGACAGGCCCGGGGCTGACAGGCTCCCCATCCCCTAGGGGGCGCCTGGCTGCCACACCCAGCTGACATAGAACCTTTGTCACAATGCCCGCTACCGTGGCGAGGATGCGGTGGCTCTGCAGGTGACAGGGACACTGCAGGACTTGGTGTCAGCTCAGCAATTTCTCACTTCCCCTAAGAAGCGGAATTCTGCAAATTGCTGCCTTTGCTCTTGAAAGGATGTCATCAGGTGGGTGTTTTGGTGTCATACACTGAAAACAGAGCAGAAACTGTGAAATATTCCCATGATATGCATGGTCCCTGCCCCAAAGCACCATGACTCAGCCTAAGGAGATCTGCAGCTTATTTTTTTGTACTGCCAGCAGATTGTGGAAGTACAGTATAAAAACCATCCTTATGGAGAGATCTTGGTATTTTAGGCTTAGTCTAAGTGTCTCAAGTAGCTGGGGTTTTTGCTTGGGCCTAATCCATACGGTCTTATGGCTTTCCTCCTCATCTGAAGACGAATGTGCTAGAAACTATAAAGCAAAAACATGTCCTGCAGCCTAGCCTTGCCTTGCCTGTCCTTGCCTGTCCTAGCCTTGCCTTATGTCCTTCTCATCCTGTTCTCTGTCCCATCCTCTCTCACTAAGCCCTCGTCTGGCTGCATGTCTCTTCTTTCCTTTTCTCTCACTCTCCTGCTTCCCGCCTCTTTTCTTGCAATTCCTCCATCTCACTCCTGCAGCCCAACACTACTTTTTATTCTTCCTTCCCTTTCTCCTGCTCCCTTCGCTTTCTCCCTCTGTCCCATATCTTTCTTCCCGACTTGTCTCTTGCAGACCTTGGGCCAAACTGGCCCCAAGTCTGGGCATGGTTTGACAAGTTTTCAGAGGCCTGGCTGGTGGCAGCAGGGACATCAGGCAGTGACAGGCCCGGGGCTGACAGGCTCCCCATCCCCTAGGGGGCGCCTGGCTGCCACACCCAGCTGACATAGAACATTTGTCACAATGCCCGCTACCGTGGCGAGGATGCGGTGGCTCTGCAGGTGACAGGGACACTGTAGGACTTGGTGTCAGCTCAGCAATATCTCACTTCCCCTAAGAAGAGGAATTCTGCAAATTGCTGACTTTGCTCTTGAAAGGATGTCATCAGGTGGGTGTTTTGGTGTCATACACTGAAAACAGAGCAGAAACTGTGAAATATTCCCATGATATGCATGGTCCCTGCCCCAAAGCACCATGACTCAGCCTAAGGAGATCTGCAGCTTATATTTTTGTACTGCCAGCAGATTGTGGAAGTACAGTATGAAAGCCATCCTTATGGAGAGATCTTGGTATTTTAGGCTTAGTCTAAGTGTCTCAAGCAGCTGGGGTTTTTGCTTGGGCCTAATCCATACGGTCTTATGGCTTTCCTCCTCGTCTGAAGACGAATGTGCTAGAAACTATAAAGCAAAAACATGTCCTGCAGCCTAGCCTTGCCTTGCCTGTCCTTGCCTGTCCTAGCCTTGCCTTATGTCCTTCTCATCCTGTTCTCTGTCCCATCCTCTCTCACTAAGCCCTCGTCTGGCTGCATGTCTCTTCTTTCCTTTTCTCTCACTCTCCTGCTTCCCGCCTCTTTTCTTGCAATTCCTCCATCTCACTCCTGCAGCCCAACACTACTTTTTATTCTTCCTTCCCTTTCTCCTGCTCCCTTCGCTTTCTCCCTCTGTCCCATATCTTTCTTCCCGACTTGTCTCTTTGAGACTTTGGGCCAAACTGGCCCCAAGTCTGGGCATGGTTTGACAAGTTTTCAGAGGCCTGGCTGGTGGCAGCAGGGACACCAGGCAGTGACAGGCCCGGGGCTGACAGGCTCCCCATCCCCTAGGGGGCGCCTGGCTGCCACACCCAGCTGACATAGAACCTTTGTCACAATGCCCGCTACCGTGGCGAGGATGCGGTGGCTCTGCAGGTGACAGGGACACTGCAGGACTTGGTGTCAGCTCAGCAATTTCTCACTTCCCCTAAGAAGAGGAATTCTGCAAATTGCTGCCTTTGCTCTTGAAAGGATGTCATCAGGTGGGTGTTTTGGTGTCATACACTGAAAACAGAGCAGAAACTGTGAAATATTCCCATGATATGCATGGTCCCTGCCCCAAAGCACCATGACTCAGCCTAAGGAGATCTGCAGCTTATATTTTTGTACTGCCAGCAGATTGTGGAAGTACAGTATGAAAGCCATCCTTATGGAGAGATCTTGGTATTTTAGGCTTAGTCTAAGTGTCTCAAGTAGCTGGGGTTTTTGCTTGGGCCTAATCCATACGGTCTTATGGCTTTCCTCCTCGTCTGAAGACGAATGTGCTGGAAACTATAAAGCAAAAACATGTCCTGCAGCCTAGCCTTGCCTTGCCTGTCCTTGCCTGTCCTAGCCTTGCCTTATGTCCTTCTCATCCTGTTCTCTGTTCCATCCTCTCTCACTAAGCCCTCGTCTGGCTGCATGTCTCTTCTTTCCTTTTCTCTCACTCTCCTGCTTCCCGCCTCTTTTCTTGCAATTCCTCCATCTCACTCCTGCAGCCCAACACTACTTTTTATTCTTCCTTCCCTTTCTCCTGCTCCCTTCGCTTTCTCCCTCTGTCCCATATCTTTCTTCCCGACTTGTCTCTTGCAGACCTTGGGCCAAAATGGCCCCAAGTCTGGGCATGGTTTGACAAGTTTTCAGAGGCCTGGCTGGTGGCAGCTGGGACACCAGGCAGTGACAGGCCCGGGGCTGACAGGCTCCCCATCCCCTAGGGTGCGCCTGGCTGCCACACCCAGCTGACATAGAACCTTTGTCACAATGCCCGCTACCGTGGCGAGGATGCGGTGGCTCTGCAGGTGACAGGGACACTGCAGGACTTGGTGTCAGCTCAGCAATTTCTCACTTCCCCTAAGAAGCGGAATTCTGCAAATTGCTGCCTTTGCTCTTGAAAGGATGTCATCAGGTGGGTGTTTTGGTGTCATACACTGAAAACAGAGCAGAAACTGTGAAATATTCCCATGATATGCATGGTCCCTGCCCCAAAGCACCATGACTCAGCCTAAGGAGATCTGCAGCTTATTTTTTTGTACTGCCAGCAGATTGTGGAAGTACAGTATAAAAACCATCCTTATGGAGAGATCTTGGTATTTTAGGCTTAGTCTAAGTGTCTCAAGTAGCTGGGGTTTCTGCTTGGGCCTAATCCATACGGTCTTATGGCTTTCCTCCTCGTCTGAAGACGAATGTGCTAGAAACTATAAAGCAAAAACATGTCCTGCAGCCTAGCCTTGCCTTGCCTGTCCTTGCCTGTCCTAGCCTTGCCTTATGTCCTTCTCATCCTGTTCTCTGTCCCATCCTCTCTCACTAAGCCCTCGTCTGGCTGCATGTCTCTTCTTTCCTTTTCTCTCACTCTCCTGCTTCCCGCCTCTTTTCTTGCAATTCCTCCATCTCACTCCTGCAGCCCAACACTACTTTTTATTCTTCCTTCCCTTTCTCCTGCTCCCTTCGCTTTCTCCCTCTGTCCCATATCTTTCTTCCCGACTTGTCTCTTGGAGACTTTGGGCCAAACTGGCCCCACGTCTGGGCATGGTTTGCAAGTTTTCAGAGGCCTGGCTGGTGGCAGCAGGGACATCAGGCAGTGACAGGCCCGGGGCTGACAGGCTCCCCATCCCCTAGGGGGCGCCTGGCTGCCACACCCAGCTGACATAGAACCTTTGTCACAATGCCCGCTACCGTGGCGAGGATGCGGTGGCTCTGCAGGTGACAGGGACACTGCAGGACTTGGTGTCAGCTCAGCAATTTCTCACTTCCCCTAAGAAGCGGAATTCTACAAATTGCTGCCTTTGCTCTTGAAAGGATGTCATCCGGTGGGTGTTTTGGTGTCATACACTGAAAACAGAGCAGAAACTGTGAAATATTCCCATGATATGCATGGTCCCTGCCCCAAAGCACCATGACTCAGCCTAAGGAGATCTGCAGCTTATTTTTTTGTACTGCCAGCAGATTGTGGAAGTACAGTATAAAAACCATCCTTATGGAGAGATCTTGGTATTTTAGGCTTAGTCTAAGTGTCTCAAGTAGCTGGGGATTCTGCTTGGGCCTAATCCATACGGTCTTATGGCTTTCCTCCTTGTCTGAACACGAATGTGCTAGAAACTACAAAGCAAAAACATGTCCTGCAGCATAGCCTAGCCTTGCCTGTCCTTGCCTGTCCTAGCCTTGCCTTATGTCCTTCTCATCCTGTTCTCTGTCCCATCCTCTCTCACTAAACCCTCGTCTGGCTGCATGTCTCTTCTTTCCTTTTCTCTCACTCTCCTGCTTCCTGTCTCTTTTCTTGCAATTCCTCCATCTCACTCCTGCAGCCCAACACTACTTTTTATTCTTCCTTCCCTTTCTCCTGCTCCCTTCGCTTTCTCCCTCTGTCCCATATCTTTCTTCCCGACTTGTCTCTTGGAGACTTTGGGCCAAACTGGCCCCAAGTCTGGGCATGGTTTGACAAGTTTTCAGAGGCCTGGCTGGTGGCAGCAGGGACACCAGGCAGTGACAGGCCCGGGGCTGACAGGCTCCCCATCCCCTAGGGGGCGCCTGGCTGCCACACCCAGCTGACATAGAACCTTTGTCACAATGCCCGCTACCGTGGCGAGGATGCGGTGGCTCTGCAGGTGACAGGGACACTGCAGGACTTGGTGTCAGCTCAGCAATTTCTCACTTCCCCTAAGAAGAGGAATTCTGCAAATTGCTGCCTTTGCTCTTGAAAGGATGTCATCAGGTGGGTGTTTTGGTGTCATACACTGAAAACAGAGCAGAAACTGTGAAATATTCCCATGATATGCATGGTCCCTGCCCCAAAGCACCATGACTCAGCCTAAGGAGATCTGCAGCTTATTTTTTTGTACTGCCAGCAGATTGTGGAAGTACAGTATAAAAACCATCCTTATGGAGAGATCTTGGTATTTTAGGCTTAGTCTAAGTGTCTCAAGTAGCTGGGGTTTTTGCTTGGGCCTAATCCATACGGTCTTATGGCTTTCCTCCTCGTCTGAAGACGAATGTGCTAGAAACTATAAAGCAAAAACATGTCCTGCAGCCTAGCCTTGCCTTGCCTGTCCTTGCCTGTCCTAGCCTTGCCTTATGTCCTTCTCATCCTGTTCTCTGTCCCATCCTCTCTCACTAAGCCCTCGTCTGGCTGCATGTCTCTTCTTTCCTTTTCTCTCACTCTCCTGCTTCCTGCCTCTTTTCTTGCAATTCCTCCATCTCACTCCTGCAGCCCAACACTACTTTTTATTCTTCCTTCCCTTTCTCCTGCTCCCTTCGCTTTCTCCCTCTGTCCCATATCTTTCTTCCCGACTTGTCTCTTGGAGACTTTGGGCCAAACTGGCCCCAAGTCTGGGCATGGTTTGACAAGTTTTCAGAGGCCTGGCTGGTGGCAGCAGGGACACCAGGCAGTGACAGGCCCGGGGCTGACAGGCTCCCCATCCCCTAGGGGGCGCCTGGCTGCCACACCCAGCTGACATAGAACCTTTGTCACAATGCCCGCTACCGTGGCGAGGATGCGGTGGCTCTGCAGGTGACAGGGACACTGCAGGACTTGGTGTCAGCTCAGCAATTTCTCACTTCCCCTAAGAAGCGGAATTCTGCAAATTGCTGCCTTTGCTCTTGAAAGGATGTCATCCGGTGGGTGTTTTGGTGTCATACACTGAAAACAGAGCAGAAACTGTGAAATATTCCCATGATATGCATGGTCCCTGCCCCAAAGCACCATGACTCAGCCTAAGGAGATCTGCAGCTTATATTTTTGTACTGCCAGCAGATTGTGGAAGTACAGTATGAAAGCCATCCTTATGGAGAGATCTTGGTATTTTAGGCTTAGTCTAAGTGTCTCAAGTAGCTGGGGTTTTTGCTTGGGCCTAATCCATACGGTCTTATGGCTTTCCTCCTCATCTGAAGACGAATGTGCTAGAAACTATAAAGCAAAAACATGTCCTGCAGCCTAGCCTTGCCTTGCCTGTCCTTGCCTGTCCTAGCCTTGCCTTATGTCCTTCTCATCCTGTTCTCTGTCCCATCCTCTCTCACTAAGCCCTCGTCTGGCTGCATGTCTCTTCTTTCCTTTTCTCTCACTCTCCTGCTTCCTGCCTCTTTTCTTGCAATTCCTCCATCTCACTCCTGCAGCCCAACACTACTTTTTATTCTTCCTTCCCTTTCTCCTGCTCCCTTCGCTTTCTCCCTCTGTCCCATATCTTTCTTCCCGACTTGTCTCTTGGAGACTTTGGGCCAAACTGGCCCCAAGTCTGGGCATGGTTTGACAAGTTTTCAGAGGCCTGGCTGGTGGCAGCAGGGACACCAGGCAGTGACAGGCCCGGGGCTGACAGGCTCCCCATCCCCTAGGGGGCGCCTGGCTGCCACACCCAGCTGACATAGAACATTTGTCACAATGCCCGCTACCCTGGCGAGGATGCGGTGGCTCTGCAGGTGACAGGGACACTGCAGGACTTGGTGTCAGCTCAGCAATTTCTCACTTCCCCTAAGAAGAGGAATTCTGCAAATTGCTGCCTTTGCTCTTGAAAGGATGTCATCAGGTGGGTGTTTTGGTGTCATACACTGAAAACAGAGCAGAAACTGTGAAATATTCCCATGATATGCATGGTCCCTGCCCCAAAGCACCATGACTCAGCCTAAGGAGATCTGCAGCTTATTTTTTTGTACTGCCAGCAGATTGTGGAAGTACAGTATAAAAACCATCCTTATGGAGAGATCTTGGTATTTTAGGCTTAGTCTAAGTGTCTCAAGTAGCTGGGGTTTTTGCTTGGGCTTAATCCATACGGTCTTATGGCTTTCCTCCTCGTCTGAAGACGAATGTGCTAGAAACTATAAAGCAAAAACATATCCTGCAGCCTAGCCTTGTCTTGCCTGTCCTTGCCTGTCGTAGCCTTGCCTTATGTCCTTCTCATCCTGTTCTCTGTCCCATCCTCTCTCACTAAGCCCTCGTCTGGCTGCATGTCTCTTCTTTCCTTTTCTCTCACTCTCCTGCTTCCCGCCTCTTTTCTTGTAATTCCTCCATCTCACTCCTGCAGCCCAACACTACTTTTTATTCTTCCTTCCCTTTCTCCTGCTCCCTTCGCTTTCTCCCTCTGTCCCATATCTTTCTTCCCGACTTGTCTCTTTGAGACTTTGGGCCAAACTGGCTCCAAGTCTGGGCATGGTTTGACAAGTTTTCAGAGGCCTGGCTGGTGGCAGCAGGGACACCAGGCAGTGACAGGCCCGGGGCTGACAGGCTCCCCATCCCCTAGGGGGCGCCTGGCTGCCACACCCAGCTGACATAGAACCTTTGTCACAATGCCCGCTACCCTGGCGAGGATGCGGTGGCTCTGCAGGTGACAGGGACACTGCAGGACTTGGTGTCAGCTCAGCAATTTCTCACTTCCCCTAAGAAGCGGAATTCTGCAAATTGCTGCCTTTGCTCTTGAAAGGATGTCATCAGGTGGGTGTTTTGGTGTCATACACTGAAAACAGAGCAGAAACTGTGAAATATTCCCATGATATGCATGGTCCCTGCCCCAAAGCACCATGACTCAGCCTAAGGAGATCTGCAGCTTATTTTTTTGTACTGCCAGCAGATTGTGGAAGTACAGTATAAAAACCATCCTTATGGAGAGATCTTGGTATTTTAGGCTTAGTCTAAGTGTCTCAAGTAGCTGGGGTTTCTGCTTGGGCCTAATCCATACGGTCTTATGGCTTTCCTCCTCGTCTGAAGACGAATGTGCTAGAAACTATAAAGCAAAAACATGTCCTGCAGCCTAGCCTTGCCTTGCCTGTCCTTGCCTGTCCTAGCCTTGCCTTATGTCCTTCTCATCCTGTTCTCTGTCCCATCCTCTCTCACTAAGCCCTCGTCTGGCTGCATGTCTCTTCTTTCCTTTTCTCTCACTCTCCTGCTTCCTGCCTCTTTTCTTGCAATTCCTCCATCTCACTCCTGCAGCCCAACACTACTTTTTATTCTTCCTTCCCTTTCTCCTGCTCCCTTCGCTTTCTCCCTCTGTCCCATATCTTTCTTCCCGACTTGTCTCTTGGAGACTTTGGGCCAAACTGGCCCCACGTCTGGGCATGGTTTGCAAGTTTTCAGAGGCCTGGCTGGTGGCAGCAGGGACATCAGGCAGTGACAGGCCCGGGGCTGACAGGCTCCCCATCCCCTAGGGGGCGCCTGGCTGCCACACCCAGCTGACATAGAACCTTTGTCACAATGCCCGCTACCGTGGCGAGGATGCGGTGGCTCTGCAGGTGACAGGGACACTGCAGGACTTGGTGTCAGCTCAGCAATTTCTCACTTCCCCTAAGAAGCGGAATTCTGCAAATTGCTGCCTTTGCTCTTGAAAGGATGTCATCCGGTGGGTGTTTTGGTGTCATACACTGAAAACAGAGCAGAAACTGTGAAATATTCCCATGATATGCATGGTCCCTGCCCCAAAGCACCATGACTCAGCCTAAGGAGATCTGCAGCTTATTTTTTTGTACTGCCAGCAGATTGTGGAAGTACAGTATAAAAACCATCCTTATGGAGAGATCTTGGTATTTTAGGCTTAGTCTAAGTGTCTCAAGTAGCTGGGGTTTCTGCTTGGGCCTAATCCATACGGTCTTATGGCTTTCCTCCTTGTCTGAACACGAATGTGCTAGAAACTACAAAGCAAAAACATGTCCTGCAGCCTAGCCTAGCCTTGCCTGTCCTTGCCTGTCCTAGCCTTGCCTTATGTCCTTCTCATCCTGTTCTCTGTCCCATCCTCTCTCACTAAACCCTCGTCTGGCTGCATGTCTCTTCTTTCCTTTTCTCTCACTCTCCTGCTTCCTGTCTCTTTTCTTGTAATTCCTCCATCTCACTCCTGCAGCCCAACACTACTTTTTATTCTTCCTTCCCTTTCTCCTGCTCCCTTCGCTTTCTCCCTCTGTCCCATATCTTTCTTCCCGACTTGTCTCTTGGAGACTTTGGGCCAAACTGGCCCCAAGTCTGGGCATGGTTTGACAAGTTTTCAGAGGCCTGGCTGGTGGCAGCTGGGACACCAGGCAGTGACAGGCCCGGGGCTGACAGGCTCCCCATCCCCTAGGGGGCGCCTGGCTGCCACACCCAGCTGACATAGAACCTTTGTCACAATGCCCGCTACCGTGGCGAGGATGCGGTGGCTCTGCAGGTGACAGGGACACTGCAGGACTTGGTGTCAGCTCAGCAATTTCTCACTTCCCCTAAGAAGCGGAATTCTGCAAATTGCTGCCTTTGCTCTTGAAAGGATGTCATCCGGTGGGTGTTTTGGTGTCATACACTGAAAACAGAGCAGAAACTGTGAAATATTCCCATGATATGCATGGTCCCTGCCCCAAAGCACCATGACTCAGCCTAAGGAGATCTGCAGCTTATTTTTTTGTACTGCCAGCAGATTGTGGAAGTACAGTATAAAAACCATCCTTATGGAGAGATCTTGGTATTTTAGGCTTAGTCTAAGTGTCTCAAGTAGCTGGGGTTTTTGCTTGGGCCTAATCCATACGGTCTTATGGCTTTCCTCCTCATCTGAAGACGAATGTGCTAGAAACTATAAAGCAAAAACATGTCCTGCAGCCTAGCCTTGCCTTGCCTGTCCTTGCCTGTCCTAGCCTTGCCTTATGTCCTTCTCATCCTGTTCTCTGTCCCATTCTCTCTCACTAAGCCCTCGTCTGGCTGCATGTCTCTTCTTTCCTTTTCTCTCACTCTCCTGCTTCCCGCCTCTTTTCTTGCAATTCCTCCATCTCACTCCTGCAGCCCAACACTACTTTTTATTCTTCCTTCCCTTTCTCCTGCTCCCTTCGCTTTCTCCCTCTGTCCCATATCTTTCTTCCCGACTTGTCTCTTGCAGACTTTGGGCCAAACTGGCCCCAAGTCTGGGCATGGTTTGACAAGTTTTCAGAGGCCTGGGTGGTGGCAGCAGGGACACCAGGCAGTGACAGGCCCGGGGCTGACAGGCTCCCCATCCCCTAGGGGGCGCCTGGCTGCCACACCCAGCTGACATAGAACCTTTGTCACAATGCCCGCTACCGTGGCGAGGATGCGGTGGCTCTGCAGGTGACAGGGACACTGCAGGACTTGGTGTCAGCTCAGCAATTTCTCACTTCCCCTAAGAAGAGGAATTCTGCAAATTGCTGCCTTTGCTCTTGAAAGGATGTCATCAGGTGGGTGTTTTGGTGTCATACACTGAAAACAGAGCAGAAACTGTGAAATATTCCCATGATATGCATGGTCCCTGCCCCAAAGCACCATGACTCAGCCTAAGGAGATCTGCAGCTTATTTTTTTGTACTGCCAGCAGATTGTGGAAGTACAGTATAAAAACCATCCTTATGGAGAGATCTTGGTATTTTAGGCTTAGTCTAAGTGTCTCAAGTAGCTGGGGTTTCTGCTTGGGCCTAATCCATACGGTCTTATGGCTTTCCTCCTTGTCTGAACACGAATGTGCTAGAAACTACAAAGCAAAAACATGTCCTGCAGCCTAGCCTAGCCTTGCCTGTCCTTGCCTGTCCTAGCCTTGCCTTATGTCCTTCTCATCCTGTTCTCTGTCCCATCCTCTCTCACTAAACCCTCGTCTGGCTGCATGTCTCTTCTTTCCTTTTCTCTCACTCTCCTGCTTCCTGTCTCTTTTCTTGTAATTCCTCCATCTCACTCCTGCAGCCCAACACTACTTTTTATTCTTCCTTCCCTTTCTCCTGCTCCCTTCGCTTTCTCCCTCTGTCCCATATCTTTCTTCCCGACTTGTCTCTTGGAGACTTTGGGCCAAACTGGCCCCAAGTCTGGGCATGGTTTGACAAGTTTTCAGAGGCCTGGCTGGTGGCAGCTGGGACACCAGGCAGTGACAGGCCCGGGGCTGACAGGCTCCCCATCCCCTAGGGGGCGCCTGGCTGCCACACCCAGCTGACATAGAACCTTTGTCACAATGCCCGCTACCGTGGCGAGGATGCGGTGGCTCTGCAGGTGACAGGGACACTGCAGGACTTGGTGTCAGCTCAGCAATTTCTCACTTCCCCTAAGAAGCGGAATTCTGCAAATTGCTGCCTTTGCTCTTGAAAGGATGTCATCCGGTGGGTGTTTTGGTGTCATACACTGAAAACAGAGCAGAAACTGTGAAATATTCCCATGATATGCATGGTCCCTGCCCCAAAGCACCATGACTCAGCCTAAGGAGATCTGCAGCTTATTTTTTTGTACTGCCAGCAGATTGTGGAAGTACAGTATAAAAACCATCCTTATGGAGAGATCTTGGTATTTTAGGCTTAGTCTAAGTGTCTCAAGTAGCTGGGGTTTTTGCTTGGGCCTAATCCATACGGTCTTATGGCTTTCCTCCTCATCTGAAGACGAATGTGCTAGAAACTATAAAGCAAAAACATGTCCTGCAGCCTAGCCTTGCCTTGCCTGTCCTTGCCTGTCCTAGCCTTGCCTTATGTCCTTCTCATCCTGTTCTCTGTCCCATTCTCTCTCACTAAGCCCTCGTCTGGCTGCATGTCTCTTCTTTCCTTTTCTCTCACTCTCCTGCTTCCCGCCTCTTTTCTTGCAATTCCTCCATCTCACTCCTGCAGCCCAACACTACTTTTTATTCTTCCTTCCCTTTCTCCTGCTCCCTTCGCTTTCTCCCTCTGTCCCATATCTTTCTTCCCGACTTGTCTCTTGCAGACTTTGGGCCAAACTGGCCCCAAGTCTGGGCATGGTTTGACAAGTTTTCAGAGGCCTGGGTGGTGGCAGCAGGGACACCAGGCAGTGACAGGCCCGGGGCTGACAGGCTCCCCATCCCCTAGGGGGCGCCTGGCTGCCACACCCAGCTGACATAGAACCTTTGTCACAATGCCCGCTACCGTGGCGAGGATGCGGTGGCTCTGCAGGTGACAGGGACACTGCAGGACTTGGTGTCAGCTCAGCAATTTCTCACTTCCCCTAAGAAGAGGAATTCTGCAAATTGCTGCCTTTGCTCTTGAAAGGATGTCATCAGGTGGGTGTTTTGGTGTCATACACTGAAAACAGAGCAGAAACTGTGAAATATTCCCATGATATGCATGGTCCCTGCCCCAAAGCACCATGACTCAGCCTAAGGAGATCTGCAGCTTATTTTTTTGTACTGCCAGCAGATTGTGGAAGTACAGTATAAAAACCATCCTTATGGAGAGATCTTGGTATTTTAGGCTTAGTCTAAGTGTCTCAAGTAGCTGGGGTTTTTGCTTGGGCCTAATCCATACGGTCTTATGGCTTTCCTCCTCGTCTGAAGACGAATGTGCTAGAAACTATAAAGCAAAAACATATCCTGCAGCCTAGCCTTGCCTTGCCTGTCCTTGCCTGTCCTAGCCTTGCCTTATGTCCTTCTCATCCTGTTCTCTGTCCCATCCTCTCTCACTAAGCCCTCGTCTGGCTGCATGTCTCTTCTTTCCTTTTCTCTCACTCTCCTGCTTCCCGCCTCTTTTCTTGTAATTCCTCCATCTCACTCCTGCAGCCCAACACTACTTTTTATTCTTCCTTCCCTTTCTCCTGCTCCCTTCGCTTTCTCCCTCTGTCCCATATCTTTCTTCCCGACTTGTCTCTTGGAGACTTTGGGCCAAACTGGCCCCAAGTCTGGGCATGGTTTGACAAGTTTTCAGAGGCCTGGCTGGTGGCAGCTGGGACACCAGGCAGTGACAGGCCCGGGGCTGACAGGCTCCCCATCCCCTAGGGGGCGCCTGGCTGCCACACCCAGCTGACATAGAACCTTTGTCACAATGCCCGCTACCGTGGCGAGGATGCGGTGGCTCTGCAGGTGACAGGGACACTGCAGGACTTGGTGTCAGCTCAGCAATTTCTCACTTCCCCTAAGAAGCGGAATTCTGCAAATTGCTGCCTTTGCTCTTGAAAGGATGTCATCCGGTGGGTGTTTTGGTGTCATACACTGAAAACAGAGCAGAAACTGTGAAATATTCCCATGATATGCATGGTCCCTGCCCCAAAGCACCATGACTCAGCCTAAGGAGATCTGCAGCTTATTTTTTTGTACTGCCAGCAGATTGTGGAAGTACAGTATAAAAACCATCCTTATGGAGAGATCTTGGTATTTTAGGCTTAGTCTAAGTGTCTCAAGTAGCTGGGGTTTTTGCTTGGGCCTAATCCATACGGTCTTATGGCTTTCCTCCTCATCTGAAGACGAATGTGCTAGAAACTATAAAGCAAAAACATGTCCTGCAGCCTAGCCTTGCCTTGCCTGTCCTTGCCTGTCCTAGCCTTGCCTTATGTCCTTCTCATCCTGTTCTCTGTCCCATTCTCTCTCACTAAGCCCTCGTCTGGCTGCATGTCTCTTCTTTCCTTTTCTCTCACTCTCCTGCTTCCCGCCTCTTTTCTTGCAATTCCTCCATCTCACTCCTGCAGCCCAACACTACTTTTTATTCTTCCTTCCCTTTCTCCTGCTCCCTTCGCTTTCTCCCTCTGTCCCATATCTTTCTTCCCGACTTGTCTCTTGCAGACTTTGGGCTAAACTGGCCCCAAGTCTGGGCATGGTTTGACAAGTTTTCAGAGGCCTGGGTGGTGGCAGCAGGGACACCAGGCAGTGACAGGCCCGGAGCTGACAGGCTCCCCATCCCCTAGGGGGCGCCTGGCTGCCACACCCAGCTGACATAGAACCTTTGTCACAATGCCCGCTACCGTGGCGAGGATGCGGTGGCTCTGCAGGTGACAGGGACACTGCAGGACTTGGTGTCAGCTCAGCAATTTCTCACTTCCCCTAAGAA
Source organism: Columba livia (assembly GCF_036013475.1). Taxonomy (NCBI): domain Eukaryota; kingdom Metazoa; phylum Chordata; class Aves; order Columbiformes; family Columbidae; genus Columba; species Columba livia. The sequence continues at coordinate 498,045 of NW_027043012.1, forward strand.
GAGGAATTCTGCAAATTGCTGCCTTTGCTCTTGAAAGGATGTCATCAGGTGGGTGTTTTGGTGTCATACACTGAAAACAGAGCAGAAACTGTGAAATATTCCCATGATATGCATGGTCCCTGCCCCAAAGCACCATGACTCAGCCTAAGGAGATCTGCAGCTTATTTTTTTGTACTGCCAGCAGATTGTGGAAGTACAGTATAAAAACCATCCTTATGGAGAGATCTTGGTATTTTAGGCTTAGTCTAAGTGTCTCAAGTAGCTGGGGTTTCTGCTTGGGCCTAATCCATACGGTCTTATGGCTTTCCTCCTCGTCTGAAGACGAATGTGCTAGAAACTACAAAGCAAAAACATGTCCTGCAGCCTAGCCTTGCCTTGCCTGTCCTTGCCTGTCCTAGCCTTGCCTTATGTCCTTCTCATCCTGTTCTCTGTCCCATCCTCTCTCACTAACCCCTCGTCTGGCTGCATGTCTCTTCTTTCCTTTTCTCTCACTCTCCTGCTTCCTGCCTCTTTTCTTGCAATTCCTCCATCTCACTCCTGCAGCCCAACACTACTTTTTATTCTTCCTTCCCTTTCTCCTGCTCCCTTCGCTTTCTCCCTCTGTCCCATATCTTTCTTCCCGACTTGTCTCTTGCAGACTTTGGGACAAACTGGCCCCAAGTCTGGGCATGGTTTGACAAGTTTTCAGAGGCCTGGCTGGTGGCAGCAGGGACACCAGGCAGTGACAGGCCCGGGGCTGACAGGCTCCCCATCCCCTAGGGGGCGCCTGGCTGCCACACCCAGCTGACATAGAACCTTTGTCACAATGCCCGCTACCGTGGCGAGGATGCGGTGGCTCTGCAGATGACAGGGACACTGCAGGACTTGGTGTCAGCTCAGCGATTTCTCACTTCCCCTAAGAAGCGGAATTCTGCAAATTGCTGCCTTTGCTCTTGAAAGGATGTCATCAGGTGGGTGTTTTGGTGTCATACACTGAAAACAGAGCAGAAACTGTGAAATATTCCCATGATATGCATGGTCCCTGCCCCAAAGCACCATGACTCAGCCTAAGGAGATCTGCAGCTTATTTTTTTGTACTGCCAGCAGATTGTGGAAGTACAGTATAAAAACCATCCTTATGGAGAGATCTTGGTATTTTAGGCTTAGTCTAAGTGTCTCAAGTAGCTGGGGTTTTTGCTTGGGCCTAATCCATACGGTCTTATGGCTTTCCTCCTCATCTGAAGACGAATGTGCTAGAAACTATAAAGCAAAAACATGTCCTGCAGCCTAGCCTTGCCTTGCCTGTCCTTGCGTGTCCTAGCCTTGCCTTATGTCCTTCTCATCCTGTTCTCTGTCCCATCCTCTCTCACTAAGCCCTCGTCTGGCTGCATGTCTCTTCTTTCCTTTTCTCTCACTCTCCTGCTTCCCGCCTCTTTTCTTGCAATTCCTCCATCTCACTCCTGCAGCCCAACACTACTTTTTATTCTTCCTTCCCTTTCTCCTGCTCCCTTCGCTTTCTCCCTCTGTCCCATATCTTTCTTCCCGACTTGTCTCTTGCAGACCTTGGGCCAAACTGGCCCCAAGTCTGGGCATGGTTTGACAAGTTTTCAGAGGCCTGGCTGGTGGCAGCAGGGACATCAGGCAGTGACAGGCCCGGGGCTGACAGGCTCCCCATCCCCTAGGGGGCGCCTGGCTGCCACACCCAGCTGACATAGAACCTTTGTCACAATGCCCGCTACCGTGGCGAGGATGCGGTGGCTCTGCAGGTGACAGGGACACTGTAGGACTTGGTGTCAGCTCAGCAATTTCTCACTTCCCCTAAGAAGCGGAATTCTGCAAATTGCTGCCTTTGCTCTTGAAAGGATGTCATCCGGTGGGTGTTTTGGTGTCATACACTGAAAACAGAGCAGAAACTGTGAAATATTCCCATGATATGCATGGTCCCTGCCCCAAAGCACCATGACTCAGCCTAAGGAGATCTGCAGCTTATTTTTTTGTACTGCCAGCAGATTGTGGAAGTACAGTATAAAAACCATCCTTATGGAGAGATCTTGGTATTTTAGGCTTAGTCTAAGTGTCTCAAGTAGCTGGGGTTTCTGCTTGGGCCTAATCCATACGGTCTTATGGCTTTCCTCCTCGTCTGAAGACGAATGTGCTAGAAACTACAAAGCAAAAACATGTCCTGCAGCCTAGCCTTGCCTTGCCTGTCCTTGCCTGTCCTAGCCTTGCCTTATGTCCTTCTCATTCTGTTCTCTGTCCCATCCTCTCTCACTAACCCCTCGTCTGGCTGCATGTCTCTTCTTTCCTTTTCTCTCACTCTCCTGCTTCCTGCCTCTTTTCTTGCAATTCCTCCATCTCACTCCTGCAGCCCAACACTACTTTTTATTCTTCCTTCCCTTTCTCCTGCTCCCTTCGCTTTCTCCCTCTGTCCCATATCTTTCTTCCCGACTTGTCTCTTGGAGACTTTGGGCCAAACTGGCCCCAAGTCTGGGCATGGTTTGACAAGTTTTCAGAGGCCTGGCTGGTGGCAGCAGGGACACCAGGCAGTGACAGGCCCGGGGCTGACAGGCTCCCCATCCCCTAGGGGGCGCCTGGCTGCCACACCCAGCTGACATAGAACCTTTGTCACAATGCCCGCTACCGTGGCGAGGATGCGGTGGCTCTGCAGGTGACAGGGACACTGCAGGACTTGGTGTCAGCTCAGCAATTCCTCAATTCCCCTAAGAAGCGGAATTCTGCAAATTGCTGCCTTTGCTCTTGAAAGGATGTCATCAGGTGGGTGTTTTGGTGTCATACACTGAAAACAGAGCAGAAACTGTGAAATATTCCCATGATATGCATGGTCCCTGCCCCAAAGCACCATGACTCAGCCTAAGGAGATCTGCAGCTTATTTTTTTGTACTGCCAGCAGATTGTGGAAGTACAGTATAAAAACCATCCTTATGGAGAGATCTTGGTATTTTAGGCTTAGTCTAAGTGTCTCAAGTAGCTGGGGTTTTTGCTTGGGCCTAATCCATACGGTCTTATGGCTTTCCTCCTCGTCTGAAGACGAATGTGCTAGAAACTATAAAGCAAAAACATGTCCTGCAGCCTAGCCTTGCCTTGCCTGTCCTTGCCTGTCCTAGCCTTGCCTTATGTCCTTCTCATCCTGTTCTCTGTCCCATCCTCTCTCACTAAGCCCTCGTCTGGCTGCATGTCTCTTCTTTCCTTTTCTCTCACTCTCCTGCTTCCCGCCTCTTTTCTTGCAATTCCTCCATCTCACTCCTGCAGCCCAACACTACTTTTTATTCTTCCTTCCCTTTCTCCTGCTCCCTTCGCTTTCTCCCTCTGTCCCATATCTTTCTTCCCGACTTGTCTCTTGCAGACCTTGGGCCAAACTGGCCCCAAGTCTGGGCATGGTTTGACAAGTTTTCAGAGGCCTGGCTGGTGGCAGCAGGGACATCAGGCAGTGACAGGCCCGGGGCTGACAGGCTCCCCATCCCCTAGGGGGCGCCTGGCTGCCACACCCAGCTGACATAGAACCTTTGTCACAATGCCCGCTACCGTGGCGAGGATGCGGTGGCTCTGCAGGTGACAGGGACACTGTAGGACTTGGTGTCAGCTCAGCAATTTCTCACTTCCCCTAAGAACCGGAATTCTGCAAATTGCTGACTTTGCTCTTGAAAGGATGTCATCAGGTGGGTGTTTTGGTGTCATACACTGAAAACAGAGCAGAAACTGTGAAATATTCCCATGATATGCATGGTCCCTGCCCCAAAGCACCATGACTCAGCCTAAGGAGATCTGCAGCTTATTTTTTTGTACTGCCAGCAGATTGTGGAAGTACAGTATAAAAACCATCCTTATGGAGAGATCTTGGTATTTTAGGCTTAGTCTAAGTGTCTCAAGTAGCTGGGGTTTCTGCTTGGGCCTAATCCATACGGTCTTATGGCTTTCCTCCTCGTCTGAAGACGAATGTGCTAGAAACTATAAAGCAAAAACATGTCCTGCAGCCTAGCCTTGCCTTGCCTGTCCTTGCCTGTCCTAGCCTTGCCTTATGTGCTTCTCATCCTGTTCTCTGTCCCATCCTCTCTCACTAAGCCCTCGTCTGGCTGCATGTCTCTTCTTTCCTTTTCTCTCACTCTCCTGCTTCCCGCCTCTTTTCTTGCAATTCCTCCATCTCACTCCTGCAGCCCAACACTACTTTTTATTCTTCCTTCCCTTTCTCCTGCTCCCTTCGCTTTCTCCCTCTGTCCCATATCTTTCTTCCCGACTTGTCTCTTGCAGACCTTGGGCCAAACTGGCCCCAAGTCTGGGCATGGTTTGACAAGTTTTCAGAGGCCTGGCTGGTGGCAGCAGGGACACCAGGCAGTGACAGGCCCGGGGCTGACAGGCTCCCCATCCCCTAGGGGGCGCCTGGCTGCCACACCCAGCTGACATAGAACCTTTGTCACAATGCCCGCTACCCTGGCGAGGATGCGGTGGCTCTGCAGGTGACAGGGACACTGCAGGACTTGGTGTCAGCTCAGCAATTTCTCACTTCCCCTAAGAAGCGGAATTCTGCAAATTGCTGCCTTTGCTCTTGAAAGGATGTCATCAGGTGGGTGTTTTGGTGTCATACACTGAAAACAGAGCAGAAACTGTGAAATATTCCCATGATATGCATGGTCCCTGCCCCAAAGCACCATGACTCAGCCTAAGGAGATCTGCAGCTTATTTTTTTGTACTGCCAGCAGATTGTGGAAGTACAGTATAAAAACCATCCTTATGGAGAGATCTTGGTATTTTAGGCTTAGTCTAAGTGTCTCAAGTAGCTGGGGTTTCTGCTTGGGCCTAATCCATACGGTCTTATGGCTTTCCTCCTCGTCTGAAGACGAATGTGCTAGAAACTACAAAGCAAAAACATGTCCTGCAGCCTAGCCTTGCCTTGCCTGTCCTTGCCTGTCCTAGCCTTGCCTTATGTCCTTCTCATCCTGTTCTCTGTCCCATCCTCTCTCACTAAGCCCTCGTCTGGCTGCATGTGTCTTCTTTCCTTTTCTCTCACTCTCCTGCTTCCTGCCTCTTTTCTTGCAATTCCTCCATCTCACTCCTGCAGCCCAACACTACTTTTTATTCTTCCTTCCCTTTCTCCTGCTCCCTTCGCTTTCTCCCTCTGTCCCATATCTTTCTTCCCGACTTGTCTCTTGCAGACTTTGGGCCAAACTGGCCCCAAGTCTGGGCATGGTTTTACAAGTTTTCAGAGGCCTGGCTGGTGGCAGCAGGGACACCAGGCAGTGACAGGCCCGGAGCTGACAGGCTCCCCATCCCCTAGGGGGCGCCTGGCTGCCACACCCAGCTGACATAGAACCTTTGTCACAATGCCCGCTACCCTGGCGAGGATGCGGTGGCTCTGCAGGTGACAGGGACACTGCAGGACTTGGTGTCAGCTCAGCAATTTCTCACTTCCCCTAAGAAGCGGAATTCTGCAAATTGCTGCCTTTGCTCTTGAAAGGATGTCATCAGGTGTGTGTTTTGGTGTCATACACTGAAAACAGAGCAGAAACTGTGAAATATTCCCATGATATGCATGGTCCCTGCCCCAAAGCACCATGACTCAGCCTAAGGAGATCTGCAGCTTATTTTTTTGTACTGCCAGCAGATTGTGGAAGTACAGTATAAAAACCATCCTTATGGAGAGATCTTGGTATTTTAGGCTTAGTCTAAGTGTCTCAAGTAGCTGGGGTTTTTGCTTGGGCCTAATCCATACGGTCTTATGGCTTTCCTCCTCGTCTGAAGACGAATGTGCTAGAAACTATAAAGCAAAAACATGTCCTGCAGCCTAGTCTTGCCTTGCCTGTCCTTGCCTGTCCTAGCCTTGCCTTATGTCCTTCTCATCCTGTTCTCTGTCCCATCCTCTCTCACTAAGCCCTCGTCTGGCTGCATGTCTCTTCTTTCCTTTTCTCTCACTCTCCTGCTTCCTGCCTCTTTTCTTGCAATTCCTCCATCTCACTCCTGCAGCCCAACACTACTTTTTATTCTTCCTTCCCTTTCTCCTGCTCCCTTCGCTTTCTCCCTCTGTCCCATATCTTTCTTCCCGACTTGTCTCTTGCAGACCTTGGGCCAAACTGGCCCCAAGTCTGGGCATGGTTTGACAAGTTTTCAGAGGCCTGGCTGGTGGCAGCAGGGACACCAGGCAGTGACAGGCCCGGGGCTGACAGGCTCCCCATCCCCTAGGGGGCGCCTGGCTGCCACACCCAGCTGACATAGAACTTTTGTCACAATGCCCGCTACCGTGGCGAGGATGCGGTGGCTCTGCAGGTGACAGGGACACTGCAGGACTTGGTGTCAGCTCAGAAATTTCTCACTTCCCCTAAGAAGCGGAATTCTGCAAATTGCTGCCTTTGCTCTTGAAAGGATGTCATCAGGTGGGTGTTTTGGTGTCATACACTGAAAACAGAGCAGAAACTGTGAAATATTCCCATGATATGCATGGTCCCTGCCCCAAAGCACCATGACTCAGCCTAAGGACATCTGCAGCTTATTTTTTTGTACTGCCAGCAGATTGTGGAAGTACAGTATAAAAACCATCCTTATGGAGAGATCTTGGTATTTTAGGCTTAGTCTAAGTGTCTCAAGTAGCTGGGGTTTCTGCTTGGGCCTAATCCATACGGTCTTATGGCTTTCCTCCTCGTCTGAAGACGAATGTGCTAGAAACTATAAAGCAAAAACATGTCCTGCAGCCTAGCCTTGCCTTGCCTGTCCTTGCCTGTCCTAGCCTTGCCTTATGTCCTTCTCATCCTGTTCTCTGTCCCATCCTCTCTCACTAAGCCCTCGTCTGGCTGCATGTCTCTTCTTTCCTTTTCTCTCACTCTCCTGCTTCCTGCCTCTTTTCTTGCAATTCCTCCATCTCACTCCTGCAGCCCAACACTACTTTTTATTCTTCCTTCCCTTTCTCCTGCTCCCTTCGCTTTCTCCCTCTGTCCCATATCTTTCTTCCCGACTTGTCTCTTGGAGACTTTGGGCCAAACTGGCCCCAAGTCTGGGCATGGTTTTACAAGTTTTCAGAGGCCTGGCTGGTGGCAGCAGGGACACCAGGCAGTGACAGGCCCGGGGCTGACAGGCTGCCCATCCCCTAGGGGGCGCCTGGCTGCCACACCCAGCTGACATAGAACCTTTGTCACAATGCCCGCTCCCGTGGCGAGGATGCGGTGGCTCTGCAGGTGACAGGGACACTGCAGGACTTGGTGTCAGCTCAGCAATTTCTCACTTCCCCTAAGAAGCGGAATTCTGCAAATTGCTGCCTTTGCTCTTGAAAGGATGTCATCAGGTGGGTGTTTTGGTGTCATACACTGAAAACAGAGCAGAAACTGTGAAATATTCCCATGATATGCATGGTCCCTGCCCCAAAGCACCATGACTCAGCCTAAGGAGATCTGCAGCTTATTTTTTTGTACTGCCAGCAGATTGTGGAAGTACAGTATAAAAACCATCCTTATGGAGAGATCTTGGTATTTTAGGCTTAGTCTAAGTGTCTCAAGTAGCTGGGGTTTTTGCTTGGGCCTAATCCATACGGTCTTATGGCTTTCCTCCTCGTCTGAAGACGAATGTGCTAGAAACTATAAAGCAAAAACATGTCCTGCAGCCTAGCCTTGCCTTGCCTGTCCTTGCCTGTCCTAGCCTTGCCTTATGTCCTTCTCATCCTGTTCTCTGTCCCATCCTCTCTCACTAAGCCCTCGTCTGGCTGCATGTCTCTTCTTTCCTTTTCTCTCACTCTCCTGCTTCCCGCCTCTTTTCTTGCAATTCCTCCATCTCACTCCTGCAGCCCAACACTACTTTTTATTCTTCCTTCCCTTTCTCCTGCTCCCTTCGCTTTCTCCCTCTGTCCCATATCTTTCTTCCCGACTTGTCTCTTGCAGACCTTGGGCCAAACTGGCCCCACGTCTGGGCATGGTTTGACAAGTTTTCAGAGGCCTGGCTGGTGGCAGCAGGGACACTAGGCAGTGACAGGCCCGGGGCTGACAGGCTCCCCATCCCCTAGGGGGCGCCTGGCTGCCACACCCAGCTGACATAGAACCTTTGTCACAATGCCCGCTACCGTGGCGAGGATGCGGTGGCTCTGCAGGTGACAGGGACACTGCAGGACTTGGTGTCAGCTCAGCAATTTCTCACTTCCCCTAAGAAGAGGAATTCTGCAAATTGCTGCCTTTGCTCTTGAAAGGATGTCATCAGGTGGGTGTTTTGGTGTCATACACTGAAAACAGAGCAGAAACTGTGAAATATTCCCATGATATGCATGGTCCCTGCCCCAAAGCACCATGACTCAGCCTAAGGACATCTGCAGCTTATTTTTTTGTACTGCCAGCAGATTGTGGAAGTACAGTATAAAAATCATCCTTATGGAGAGATCTTGGTATTTTAGGCTTAGTCTAAGTGTCTCAAGTAGCTGGGGTTTCTGCTTGGGCCTAATCCATACGGTCTTATGGCTTTCCTCCTCGTCTGAAGACGAATGTGCTAGAAACTATAAAGCAAAAACATGTCCTGCAGCCTAGCCTTGCCTTGCCTGTCCTTGCCTGTCCTAGCCTTGCCTTATGTCCTTCTCATCCTGTTCTCTGTCCCATCCTCTCTCACTAAGCCCTCGTCTGGCTGCATGTCTCTTCTTTCCTTTTCTCTCACTCTCCTGCTTCCTGCCTCTTTTCTTGCAATTCCTCCATCTCACTCCTGCAGCCCAACACTACTTTTTATTCTTCCTTCCCTTTCTCCTGCTCCCTTCGCTTTCTCCCTCTGTCCCATATCTTTCTTCCCGACTTGTCTCTTGGAGACTTTGGGCCAAACTGGCCCCAAGTCTGGGCATGGTTTTACAAGTTTTCAGAGGCCTGGCTGGTGGCAGCAGGGACACCAGGCAGTGACAGGCCCGGGGCTGACAGGCTGCCCATCCCCTAGGGGGCGCCTGGCTGCCACACCCAGCTGACATAGAACCTTTGTCACAATGCCCGCTACCCTGGCGAGGATGCGGTGGCTCTGCAGGTGACAGGGACACTGCAGGACTTGGTGTCAGCTCAGCAATTTCTCACTTCCCCTAAGAAGCGGAATTCTGCAAATTGCTGCCTTTGCTCTTGAAAGGATGTCATCAGGTGGGTGTTTTGGTGTCATACACTGAAAACAGAGCAGAAACTGTGAAATATTCCCATGATATGCATGGTCCCTGCCCCAAAGCACCATGACTCAGCCTAAGGAGATCTGCAGCTTATTTTTTTGTACTGCCAGCAGATTGTGGAAGTACAGTATAAAAACCATCCTTATGGAGAGATCTTGGTATTTTAGGCTTAGTCTAAGTGTCTCAAGTAGCTGGGGTTTTTGCTTGGGCCTAATCCATACGGTCTTATGGCTTTCCTCCTCGTCTGAAGACGAATGTGCTAGAAACTATAAAGCAAAAACATGTCCTGCAGCCTAGCCTTGCCTTGCCTGTCCTTGCCTGTCCTAGCCTTGCCTTATGTCCTTCTCATCCTGTTCTCTGTCCCATCCTCTCTCACTAAGCCCTCGTCTGGCTGCATGTCTCTTCTTTCCTTTTCTCTCACTCTCCTGCTTCCCGCCTCTTTTCTTGCAATTCCTCCATCTCACTCCTGCAGCCCAACACTACTTTTTATTCTTCCTTCCCTTTCTCCTGCTCCCTTCGCTTTCTCCCTCTGTCCCATATCTTTCTTCCCGACTTGTCTCTTGCAGACTTTGGGCCAAACTGGCCCCAAGTCTGGGCATGGTTTGACAAGTTTTCAGAGGCCTGGCTGGTGGCAGCAGGGACACCAGGCAGTGACAGGCCCGGGGCTGACAGGCTCCCCATCCCCTAGGGGGCGCCTGGCTGCCACACCCAGCTGACATAGAACCTTTGTCACAATGCCCGCTACCGTGGCGAGGATGCGGTGGCTCTGCAGGTGACAGGGACACTGCAGGACTTGGTGTCAGCTCAGCAATTTCTCACTTCCCCTAAGAAGCGGAATTCTGCAAATTGCTGCCTTTGCTCTTGAAAGGATGTCATCAGGTGGGTGTTTTGGTGTCATACACTGAAAACAGAGCAGAAACTGTGAAATATTCCCATGATATGCATGGTCCCTGCCCCAAAGCACCATGACTCAGCCTAAGGAGATCTGCAGCTTATTTTTTTGTACTGCCAGCAGATTGTGGAAGTACAGTATAAAAACCATCCTTATGGAGAGATCTTGGTATTTTAGGCTTAGTCTAAGTGTCTCAAGTAGCTGGGGTTTCTGCTTGGGCCTAATCCATACGGTCTTATGGCTTTCCTCCTGGTCTGAAGACGAATGTGCTAGAAACTATAAAGCAAAAACATGTCCTGCAGCCTAGCCTTGCCTTGCCTGTCCTTGCCTGTCCTAGCCTTGCCTTATGTCCGTCTCATCCTGTTCTCTGTCCCATCCTCTCTCACTAAGCCCTCGTCTGGCTGCATGTCTCTTCTTTCCTTTTCTCTCACTCTCCTGCTTCCTGCCTCTTTTCTTGCAATTCCTCCATCTCACTCCTGCAGCCCAACACTACTTTTTATTCTTCCCTCCCTTTCTCCTGCTCCCTTCGCTTTCTCCCTCTGTCCCATATCTGCAGAGAAAAGTCCCATCAGAGTTCCAGACCCGAGCGGACGGAGGAAGAAATGCGGCCGACCCAATATGAGTGATAAAGCATACTTCAACTTTATTGCCCGAGATGGCGTGCATTTATACCAAATACCATAATTATGCATACTTGTCTCTATCTAATAGGCTAAGCACATTTACTTACTCCACCTACTTGGGTTTAGCTAGCTATGCGCATCCCACATTCTTCTGACTCTTATCTCTTCAAAAATATCCTGACCCTGCTTTAGTCAGTACTTTTCCGTTCCCCCCTTTCCCACGGCCTAATAGACAAGCTAACTAAGGCCTACTTATGTCAACTAAAATGGGCTCTGCTCGTACAGTTGCTTGGTGGACTCATGTCTGTGCTCCTTGAGCCAATCCCCGACATCTCCCCCCTTTTCTTTTATTAATGAGCAGAGCCTGCCCAAGTGTCTGCTCTAAAATCTTCTTAATACATGATATAGCACAACTCAAGCATATTAATGCAACTACTACTATGATTAAGATAGCCAGAGCACTCTGCAAAAGCCATTTTACCCATCCTCCTAGTCCAAACCAGTTCATGAGGCCCTCTAAGCCAAAGAGGCCCACATCCTCTCTGATCTTCTGTGAATGGTCCGTAAGTTGTTTAATCTCCTCGTGGATGAATCTCGACTTATTCTGTAAATCCATAAAAGTGTTTTTCTCGTCTTGCTCTTTTGTGATCTATTATCATAGATACATTGGACGTTAAGAGAGTTAATAGTCCCAAAATACACAGTCCTCCAACAGCGTTAGAAGGAATTCCTGGTCAGGCTCTATCTTCACAGATCAAGAATACACCATACAGGAGGTTTTAGGGTCGCTGTCAATGACATCCCTTGCATTCTTCTGTGAAGCATTACACCGTCGAGTTTCATTTCTGTAGTCACCAAGAGTAGCATTAACATTTTGTAGTTTTGTCCATTCATGTTCTTGTATACTGTTCTGACACTTTTCACAAACCGGCTGAATACAAGCATCCATGGGCATAGATGCCAGCAATTCCAGTTCCTGTGGTTCGATGTCTGCTTCCAGGTGGCAATTAATCCAAAGTGCCGTGTTAGTATTATTACAGTTCGTTGCAATGCCTCTGCATCAACCACTATTTGAAACAGTCGTGTGATGCTGCTGTAGTCATCAAGGAAGACACCAACCAAGCATGTGTGGAACGCCCTTTCCAGAGACATCGCAGCCAGGCACATAGATGGTCAGTCATGTTGGCCAAAGTAATCCACATGCTAGTCCCTGTCTGCGCAGGCATCCAAAACACAGCAGCTGCAACAATCACTGTCAGGAAGACAACACAGGTCCCACGCCTCGCGCCGGCAACCACCGCAGCTCCCGATCTGCAAAAACACAAGAACAACCTCTCCCCCAGGTTATCAACCGGTGCGGCCCCCTCCACTGAACGCCAACCAGTGACCCGACCACAACCAATGCAGGCCCCCTCCGACCCAGCATGGCTCCGGGTCACAGTCACAAAGCGTTTCATCACAGGGCAAACCCAGGCTGCACCACTTAGATACAAGTGACTCACCACACACAACCCCCCTGACAATTCCCCTTTTTGTTTAAAAAACAAAACAAAACAAAACAAACAAAACAAAACAAAAACACGGTTCAGAATCAGATACGTGCGTTGGATCTTGACTACATATTCAAAATCGCAAATCAAATTCAGAGGTTCCTTAAATTTAGCAAATGGTACATATATGACAAAAGGATCATGGCCTTAAATTCATTCCCTGCATTTTCTTGATCAGAGTGACAATTGGTATATTAGTCTGTTAGCATTCTCATCATACTGTCCCACAATAGCCACAGGTTGTTTCACAGACAAATCTGTAAGTCCAATCAAATGCAGTCATCCTGTAAAGCTGTCATAAATTCATTCCTCAAAGTTTCTAACTCCATTTTGGCTGTCATATTTATTGGATATTGTTTTCCCTTACCGGATTGAAGTCCTGTTTCAGATTTCTCAGTGTAGTATTTGCTTTATCAAAAACATTGGCTGCTAAGTTCCTTGAAGATTTCTCACTTGCACAAGCAGATCTGCACCATCCAAGCACCTTCTTGTAGGATATGCAACTAAACAGAATTCTCAGAAAACGTTATTTGAGCTTACAATTTACTTAACAAATCCTGACCCAAGAGAGGTATAGGACTTTTGGGCAAATACAAGAATTCATGTATTAAAACTTTGTTCCAAATCTGGCATTCCATTTGTCTCAAAAAATGGCCTTTCTTTCGTTGTCTCCCATGCCCTCAAAAACTAGCATGGTGAATTTACTAAGAAGTCTCGTACAATTAATTACCATAGGATAAGTCTATCAACAAATTTTTGGTTTAATTGTCCAGTTTCATTAGAACTACGGGTCTGCTCAGGATGCCTTTAAACTTCACCCTCGGACTGCTCCATTCAGTATTACATCGCTGCAGTGGGGGGAGAGAGAACCCCCCTTTCACTGCTTTAAAAGCGGGCAGCCAGGTTTTTCCAGTTGTTTTTTCTTTCTGTGCAGTGTAGATATAACCAAGGTCACGCAGCTGGCATACTGGCTGGTACGAAGTAGGAGGCTCTGGGAAACTTCTCAGTTACAATGAGCTGCACACAGGCCTGGGATATTTTGCTCTTTTGTTTTCCCATTTCATTCCAGCCATAATACACTTTATATGCAATTTCAAGTAGCTCAGCAATAGTCACATTCCTTAGCTCCATTTACCTTTTACAATTTAGAGTATAAACCAGTATAATAAACATAAATCCATTATTCTATTGTCCTAGATCCAAATCAGTTCACATTCCAGCAACCTTTAAATACAACTTCATAACTTCATACAATACCCCAAGTTCACATCTATCATAGTATTTTAACAATTTAAATGCTTTTCTAACAATATAAGCGATTACTTTAATGTGTAAGGATGCATCCTAAGGGGGAGCAAGGTGGAATTTTAACAGTGGAACCGGTTCCCGTTTTGTAATTATCTCCCCAAGCAAGATTCTTTTGGTACCAAATATGAATATACAAACTAAAATACTGAGCTCAGATACGAAAACCATATACCAAGTTCAAATAAGCAGATGGATCACACTTACACCAATTTAAGACAATATCTCAATTTTTTGCATTGCACCTTGAACCGCTTACTGCTCAGCCAGGTGGAGATACCTCTGGGTCTCCCTGACAAAATGGGTCAGTGCGCGCTGGAGGCCCATTTGGCATTCCCCCGCCCCGCAGCAAGCTGGACTGGGCAAGGCCTTTTTTTTTTTTTTTTTTTTTTTTTTTTTTTTTTTAATAGTGTCTCATCTGGTGCGCTACAACTGTTATTCTAAAACCATGATTCTTCACTTGATGTGCATACAAAAAGGCCAAATTTAGTGCACCGAGATGAGAGACAGCCTGTCACAGAGTTGCGCAAGTCTGGATATTGGAATAAAGCTAGTACTCTAGGAAAAAATATAACAGCTACTACACATAAAATCTTAACATCACGTTCACGCAGTAAGGAACTAAATTACTCATGATCTTTTATACTATCACAAAACGCACCTTTTGAGTCAACCGATTTTCATGAGTCTCTGTGAACCTACTGTACCATATAACAAAGACCTACCAAAATTGCAACATGCTTAAACAGATACCCAAAAAGAAAACAGGCTAATAAGGAAAACATTGTGCAGACTTCGGCAAGTTTACTGTGACCTGCGTGTTATCAGTTAACTCTCTCTCAGCTGTCTGAAATGATTTAATGATCTCTGGTAGGGATTTATTTTGTCTTACTCTTCTCGCCCTAAAAACAACATTAATTGCAATAAGGTGTTATACTTCAAGATTCTATTCCCCGGACACTTTTCCCAATCATTTAACTTATACAGCAGCCACCATTAATTACAATATTTTACAAGATCTTCTTTCCTCATATTTCCAAGTGCTTCCCTATGTTTTGAAACACCTCCCAATACCGATTTTTTATGAACACGACTGAAAACAGTAATTTCTGACCCCACGGAAAAGCACAGGGCTGCTTACGGCGTGAGTGGGAAAAGTGGAGACAAAGTTTTACGGTGCACTTATACCACAAAGAAACAATTCTAACAACAACCAGTAAAACAATTAACTCACATTCCTGACAAGCTGCTTGACTTTCAGAGAGGCAATAAACAGCAGCACATAATATGCACTGTAAAACTCACAAATAACATGTTGATAGCAAACTTTAGCATTCTCTACTGCCAATTCCAAAACCAGTGCTTCCTTAACTTCTAAGTTTTATACCCCGAGTCCCCAGAAGCACCCCGTTTCCCGTCACGATTATCATGACCACATTGCCGACTGTCAGATTCACTTGCTATTAGCTGATCTAATCTGTCATACAGTTCTGTTGTCCAGTTCTATTTTCAGTGACTTCTTCTGTTCTCTTGTGGAAGTTAGAGGGTTAAAATGCAGGAAAAGCAGATTGGTAAAATTGGTAAAAGAACTGATAGTACACGTGTTTACGACTTTAGCATTCTCAGCTTTCACAGGTTCTTTGAGTAAGTTGTCTGACACCAATCCTCTGGACTTGCTGTTCTCACCCAAAGTTCAAGTTTTGAGTCACTAATGCTCGTAACAGTCTTTTCAGGTTTTAATTGCTTCACTGTAGTATTTATCAGTTTCCAGATGGTTACAAGGCCGAGAATATATCTTTCGCGGTGACTAATTGCCTTCCACAACACAGTTCCCATCTTTTTCCAAGTCTCTATTTGAAAAACTCCTGACAGGTCAGCAGGATACCTATTGTCTCTGCACCAAGTTAATAGTCTTTTAAGGTTCTTCGCTGATAACGCAGATATGCCCGTTTCCATCGGCGGAGCGTAAGGCTCCATTTTGCCGAGTTTCTGTGAAGCTACCGCGGCTAAATTCTTTTTCACTTTATGACGCTTAATATTATTAATTACTTCCCTCCACGGTTTCATCAGTTTCTTAGCTGTTTTATCCTCGTCTATGACCATATCCCACAACACGTCCCCTAATTTCCTCCACTCTCCTTCATCAAACAGTAAATCAGGATCCTGAAAACACCCCTTAGTTTTCCCCGTTGCTACTAGACCAGCTAGCTGTTTAACGCAACTATGATTAACCCCTCGCTTTTCTAAAAAGCTTTGTAATAAATCTAGGGCTACTTCTAAATCCATTTCTCTGTTATTCATCATTTTAACCCGTTTCTCCGTTATTCATCACTTTTAATCCGTTTCTCCGTTATTTATCACTTTTAACCCGTTTCTCTATTATCTATCACTTTTAATCCGTTTCTCTGTTATCTATCACTTTTAATCCATTTCTCTATTATCTATCACTTTTAATCCGTTTCTCTGTTATCTATTTCTCCGTTATTCATCATTTTTAATCTATTTCTCCGTTATTCATCATTTTTAATCTATTTCTCCGTTATTCATCATTATAGTACGGTACCTCTTGCTAAATTAAGAGACCTCTTGCAGCCCTTGTTTCCTGTAGCCCAGCACTGGCGAACTTCAGTCGGTTCAGGCTTCGGAGTCGACACACCGCAGCACAGTGTTCGGTCGCTCTTGCCCGCCGGTCGCTGCTCTCCCGGCGCCTTTTGCTTCTATCCGCCGCTTCGGATCGCCGGTTCGGGCGCCAATTGCAGAGAAAAGTCCCATCAGAGTTCCAGACCCGAGCGGACGGAGGAAGAAATGCGGCCGACCCAATATGAGTGATAAAGCATACTTCAACTTTATTGCCCGAGATGGCGTGCATTTATACTAAATACCATAATTATGCATACTTGTCTCTATCTAATAGGCTAAGCACATTTACTTACTCCACCTACTTGGGTTTAGCTAGCTATGCGCATCCCACATTCTTCTGACTCTTATCTCTTCAAAAATATCCTGACCCTGCTTTAGTCAGTACTTTTCCGTTCCCCCCTTTCCCACGGCCTAATAGACAAGCTAACTAAGGCCTACTTATGTCAACTAAAATGGGCTCTACTCATACAGTTGCTTGGTGGACTCATGTCTGTGCTCCTTGAGCCAATCCCCGACACATATCTTTCTTCCCGACTTGTCTCTTGCAGACTTTGGGCCAAACTGGCCCCAAGTCTGGGCATGGTTTGACAAGTTTTCAGAGGCCTGGCTGTTGGCAGCAGGGACACCAGGCAGTGAAAGGCCCGGGGCTGACAGGCTCCCCATCCCCTAAGGGGCGCCTGGCTGCCACACCCAGCTGACATAGAACCTTTGTCACAATGCCCGCTACCGTGGCGAGCATGCGGTGGCTCTGCAGGTGACAGGGACACTGCAGGACTTGGTGTCAGCTCAGCAATTTCTCACTTCCCCTAAGAAGCGGAATTCTGCAAATTGCTGCCTTTGCTCTTGAAAGGATGTCATCAGGTGGGTGTTTTGGTGTCATACACTGAAAACAGAGCAGAAACTGTGAAATATTCCCATGATATGCATGGTCCCTGCCCCAAAGCACCATGACTCAGCCTAAGGAGATCTGCAGCTTATTTTTTTGTACTGCCAGCAGATTGTGGAAGTACAGTATAAAAACTATCCTTATGGAGAGATCTTGGTATTTTAGGCTTAGTCTAAGTGTCTCAAGTAGCTGGGGTTTCTGCTTGGGCCTAATCCATACGGTCTTATGGCTTTCCTCCTCGTCTGAAGACGAATGTGCTAGAAACTATAAAGCAAAAACATGTCCTGCAGCCTAGCCTTGCCTTGCCTGTACTTGCCTGTCCCAGCCTTGCCTTATGTCCTTCTCATCCTGTTCTCTGTCCCATCCTCTCTCACTAAGCCCTCGTCTGGCTGCATGTCTCTTCTTTCCTTTTCTCTCACTCTCCTGCTTCCTGCCTCTTTTCTTGCAATTCCTCCATCTCACTCCTGCAGCCCAACACTACTTTTTATTCTTCCTTCCCTTTCTCCTGCTCCCTTCGCTTTCTCCCTCTGTCCCATATCTTTCTTCCCGACTTGTCTCTTGGAGACTTTGGGCCAAACTGGCCCCAAGTCTGGGCATGGTTTGACAAGTTTTCAGAGGCCTGGCTGGTGGCAGCAGGGACACCAGGCAGTGACAGGCCCGGGGCTGACAGGCTCCCCATCCCCTAGGGGGCGCCTGGCTGCCACTCCCAGCTGACATAGAACCTTTGTCACAATGCCCGCTACCGTGGCGAGGATGCGGTGGCTCTGCAGGTGACAGGGACACTGCAGGACTTGGTGTCAGCTCAGCAATTTCTCACTTCCCCTAAGAAGCGGAATTCTGCAAATTGCTGCCTTTGCTCTTGAAAGGATGTCATCAGGTGGGTGTTTTGGTGTCATACACTGAAAACAGAGCAGAAACTGTGAAATATTCCCATGATATGCATGGTCCCTGCCCCAAAGCACCATGACTCAGCCTAAGGAGATCTGTAGCTTATTTTTTTGTACTGCCAGCAGATTGTGGAAGTACAGTATAAAAACCATCCTTATGGAGAGATCTTGGTATTTTAGGCTTAGTCTAAGTGTCTCAAGTAGCTGGGGTTTTTGCTTGGGCCTAATCCATACGGTCTTATGGCTTTCCTCCTCGTCTGAAGACGAATGTGCTAGAAACTATAAAGCAAAAACATGTCCTGCAGCCTAGCCTTGCCTTGCCTGTCCTTGCCTGTCCCAGCCTTGCCTTATGTCCGTCTCATCCTGTTCTCTGTCCCATCCTCTCTCACTAAGCCCTCGTCTGGCTGCATGTCTCTTCTTTCCTTTTCTCTCACTCTCCTGCTTCCCGCCTCTTTTCTTGCAATTCCTTCATCTCACTCCTGCAGCCGAACACTACTTTTTATTCTTCCTTCCCTTTCTCCTGCTCCCTTCGCTTTCTCCCTCTGTCCCATATCTTTCTTCCCGACTTGTCTCTTGGAGACTTTGGGCCAAACTGGCCCCAAGTCTGGGCATGGTTTGACAAGTTTTCAGAGGCCTGGCTGGTGGCAGCAGGGACACCAGGCAGTGACAGGCCCGGGGCTGACAGGCTCCCCATCCCCTAGGGGGCGCCTGGCTGCCACACCCAGCTGACATAGAACCTTTGTCACAATGCCCACTACCGTGGCGAGGATGCGGTGGCTCTGCAGGTTACAGGGACACTGCAGGACTTGGTGTCAGCTCAGCAATTTCTCACTTCCCCTAAGAAGCGGAATTCTGCAAATTGCTGCCTTTGCTCTTGAAAGGATGTCATCCGGTGGGTGTTTTGGTGTCATACACTGAAAACAGAGCAGAAACTGTGAAATATTCCCATGATATGCATGGTCCCTGCCCCAAAGCACCATGACTCAGCCTAAGGAGATCTGCAGCTTATTTTTTTGTACTGCTAGCAGATTGTGGAAGTACAGTATAAAAACTATCCTTATGGAGAGATCTTGGTATTTTAGGCTTAGTCTAAGTGTCTCAAGTAGCTGGGGTTTTTGCTTGGGCCTAATCCATACGGTCTTATGGCTTTCCTCCTCGTCTGAAGACGAATGTGCTAGAAACTATAAAGCAAAAACATGTCCTGCAGCCTAGCCTTGCCTTGCCTGTCCTTGCCTGTCCCAGCCTTGCCTTATGTCCTTCTCATCCTGTCCTCTGTTCCATCCTCTCTCACTAACCCCTCGTCTGGCTGCATGTCTCTTCTTTCCTTTTCTCTCACTCTCCTGCTTCCTGCCTCTTTTCTTGCAATTCCTCCATCTCACTCCTGCAGCCCAACACTACTTTTTATTCTTCCTTCCCTTTCTCCTGCTCCCTTCGCTTTCTCCCTCTGTCCCATATCTTTCTTCCCGACTTGTCTCTTGGAGACTTTGGGCCAAACTGGCCCCAAGTCTGGGCATGGTTTGACAAGTTTTCAGAGGCCTGGCTGGTGGCAGCAGGGACACCAGGCAGTGACAGGCCCGGGGCTGACAGGCTCCCCATCCCCTAGGGGGCGCCTGGCTGCCACACCCTGCAGACATAGAACCTTTGTCACAATGCCCGCTACCGTGGAGAGGATGCGGTGGCTCTGCAGGTGACAGGGACACTGCAGGACTTGGTGTCAGCTCAGCAATTTCTCACTTCCCCTAAGAAGCGGAATTCTGCAAATTGCTGCCTTTGCTCTTGAAAGGATGTCATCAGGTGGGTGTTTTGGTGTCATACACTGAAAACAGAGCAGAAACTGTGAAATATTCCCATGATATGCATGGTCCCTGCCCCAAAGCACCATGACTCAGCCTAAGGAGATCTGCAGCTTATTTTTTTGTACTGCCAGCAGATTGTGGAAGTACAGTATAAAAACCATCCTTATGGAGAGATCTTGGTATTTTAGGCTTAGTCTAAGTGTCTCAAGTAGCTGGGGTTTTTGCTTGGGCCTAATCCATACGGTCTTATGGCTTTCCTCCTCGTCTGAAGACGAATGTGCTAGAAACTATAAAGCAAAAACATGTCCTGCAGCCTAGCCTTGCCTTGCCTGTCCTTGCCTGTCCCAGCCTTGCCTTATGTCCGTCTCATCCTGTTCTCTGTCCCATCCTCTCTCACTAAGCCCTCGTCTGGCTGCATGTCTCTTCTTTCCTTTTCTCTCACTCTCCTGCTTCCCGCCTCTTTTCTTGCAATTCCTTCATCTCACTCCTGCAGCCGAACACTACTTTTTATTCTTCCTTCCCTTTCTCCTGCTCCCTTCGCTTTCTCCCTCTGTCCTATATCTTTCTTCCCGACTTGTCTCTTGGAGACTTTGGGCCAAACTGGCCCCAAGTCTGGGCATGGTTTGACAAGTTTTCAGAGGCCTGGCTGGTGGCAGCAGGGACACCAGGCAGTGACAGGCCCGGGGCTGACAGGCTCCCCATCCCCTAGGGGGCGCCTGGCTGCCACACCCAGCTGACATAGAACCTTTGTCACAATGCCCACTACCGTGGCGAGGATGCGGTGGCTCTGCAGGTTACAGGGACACTGCAGGACTTGGTGTCAGCTCAGCAATTTCTCACTTCCCCTAAGAAGCGGAATTCTGCAAATTGCTGCCTTTGCTCTTGAAAGGATGTCATCAGGTGGGTGTTTTGGTGTCATACACTGAAAACAGAGCAGAAACTGTGAAATATTCCCATGATATGCATGGTCCCTGCCCCAAAGCACCATGACTCAGCCTAAGGAGATCTGCAGCTTATTTTTTTGTACTGCTAGCAGATTGTGGAAGTACAGTATAAAAACTATCCTTATGGAGAGATCTTGGTATTTTAGGCTTAGTCTAAGTGTCTCAAGTAGCTGGGGTTTCTGCTTGGGCCTAATCCATACGGTCTTATGGCTTTCCTCCTAGTCTGAAGACGAATGTGCTAGAAACTATAAAGCAAAAACATGTCCTGCAGCCTAGCCTTGCCTTGCCTGTCCTTGCCTGTTCTAGCCTTGCCTTATGTCCGTCTCATCCTGTTCTCTGTCCCATCCTCTCTCACTAACCCCTCATCTGGCTGCATGTCTCTTCTTTCCTTTTCTCTCACTCTCCTGCTTCCTGCCTCTTTTCTTGCAATTCCTCCATCTCACTCCTGCAGCCCAACACTACTTTTTATTCTTCCTTCCCTTTCTCCTGCTCCCTTCGCTTTCTCCCTCTGTCCCATATCTTTCTTCCCGACTTGTCTCTTGGAGACTTTGGGCCAAACTGGCCCCAAGTCTGGGCATGGTTTGACAAGTTTTCAGAGGCCTGGCTGGTGGCAGCAGGGACACCAGGCAGTGACAGGCCCGGGGCTGACAGGCTCCCCATCCCCTAGGGGGCGCCTGGCTGCCACACCCAGCTGACATAGAACCTTTGTCACAATGCCCGCTACCGTGGCGAGGATGCGGTGGCTCTGCAGGTGACAGGGACACTGCAGGACTTGGTGTCAGCTCAGCAATTCCTCAATTCCCCTAAGAAGCGGAATTCTGCAAATTGCTGCCTTTGCTCTTGAAGGGATGTCATCAGGTGGGTGTTTTGGTGTCATACACTGAAAACAGAGCAGAAACTGTGAAATATTCCCATGATATGCATGGTCCCTGCCCCAAAGCACCATGATTCAGCCTAAGGAGATCTGCAGCTTATTTTTTTGTACTGTCAGCAGATTGTGGAAGTACAGTATGAAAACCATCCTTATGGAGAGATCTTGGTATTTTTGGCTTAGTCTAAGTGTCTCAAGTAGCTGGGGTTTTTGCTTGGGCCTAATCCATACGGTCTTATGGCTTTCCTCCTAGTCTGAAGACGAATGTGCTAGAAACTATAAAGCAAAAACATGTCCTGCAGCCTAGCCTTGCCTTGCCTGTCCTTGCCTGTCCTAGCCTTGCCTTATGTCCTTCTCATCCTGTTCTCTGTCCCATCCTCTCTCACTAAACCCTCGTCTGGCTGCATGTCTCTTCTTTCCTTTTCTCGCACTCTCCTGCTTCCTGCCTCTTTTCTTGCAATTCCTCCATCTCACTCCTGCAGCCCAACACTACTTTTTATTCTTCCTTCCCTTTCTCCTGCTCCCTTCACTTTCTCCCTCTGTCCCATATCTTTCTTCCCGACTTGTCTCTTGCAGACTTGGGCCAAACTGGCCCCAAGTCTGGGCATGGTTTGACAAGTTTTCAGAGGCCTGGCTGGTGGCAGCAGGGACACCAGGCAGTGACAGGCCCGGGGCTGACAGGCTCCCCATCCCCTAGGGGGCGCCTGGCTGCCACACCCAGCTGACATAGAACCTTTGTCACAATGCCCGCTACCGTGGCGAGGATGCGGTGGCTCTGCAGGTGACAGGGACACTGCAGGACTTGGTGTCAGCTCAGCAATTCCTCAATTCCCCTAAGAAGCGGAATTCTGCAAATTGCTGCCTTTGCTCTTGAAGGGATGTCATCAGGTGGGTGTTTTGGTGTCATACACTGAAAACAGAGCAGAAACTGTGAAATATTCCCATGATATGCATGGTCCCTGCCCCAAAGCACCATGATTCAGCCTAAGGAGATCTGCAGCTTATTTTTTTGTACTGTCAGCAGATTGTGGAAGTACAGTATGAAAACCATCCTTATGGAGAGATCTTGGTATTTTTGGCTTAGTCTAAGTGTCTCAAGTAGCTGGGGTTTTTGCTTGGGCCTAATCCATACGGTCTTATGGCTTTCCTCATCGTCTGAAGACGAATGTGCTAGAAACTATAAAGCAAAAACATGTCCTGCAGCCTAGCCTTGCCTTGCCTGTCCTTGCCTGTCCTAGCCTTGCCTTATGTCCGTCTCATCCTGTTCTCTGTCCCATCCTCTCTCACTAAGCCCTCGTCTGGCTGCATGTCTCTTCTTTCCTTTTCTCTCACTCTCCTGCTTCCTGCCTCTTTTCTTGCAATTCCTCCATCTCACTCCTGCAGCCCAACACTACTTTTTATTCTTCCTTCCCTTTCTCCTGCTCCCTTCGCTTTCTCCCTCTGTCCCATATCTTTCTTCCCGACTTGTCTCTTGCAGACCTTGGGCCAAACTGGCCCCAAGTCTGGGCATGGTTTGACAAGTTTTCAGAGGCCTGGCTGGTGGCAGCAGGGACACCAGGCAGTGACAGGCCCGGGGCTGACAGGCTCCCCATCCCCTAGGGGGCGCCTGGCTGCCACACCCAGCTGACATAGAACCTTTGTCACAAAGCCCGCTACCGTGGCGAGGATGCGGTGGCTCTGCAGGTGACAGGGACACTGCAGGACTTGGTGTCAGCTCAGCAATTTCTCACTTCCCCTAAGAAGCGGAATTCTGCAAATTGCTGCCTTTGCTCTTGAAAGGATGTCATCAGGTGGGTGTTTTGGTGTCATACACTGAAAACAGAGCAGAAACTGTGAAATATTCCCATGATATGCATGGTCCCTGCCCCAAAGCACCATGACTCAGCCTAAGGAGATCTGCAGCTTATTTTTTTGTACTGCCAGCAGATTGTGGAAGTACAGTATAAAAACCATCCTTATGGAGAGATCTTGGTATTTTAGGCTTAGTCTAAGTGTCTCAAGTAGCTGGGGTTTTTGCTTGGGCCTAATCCATACGGTCTTATGGCTTTCCTCCTCGTCTGAAGACGAATGTGCTAGAAACTATAAAGCAAAAACATGTCCTGCAGCCTAGCCTTGCCTTGCCTGTCCTTGCCTGTCCTAGCCTTGCCTTATGTCCTTCTCATCCTGTTCTCTGTCCCATCCTCTCTCACTAAGCCCTCGTCTGGCTGCATGTCTCTTCTTTCCTTTTCTCTCACTCTCCTGCTTCCTGCCTCTTTTCTTGCAATTCCTCCATCTCACTCCTGCAGCCCAACACTACTTTTTATTCTTCCTTCCCTTTCTCCTGCTCCCTTCGCTTTCTCCCTCTGTCCCATATCTTTCTTCCCGACTTGTCTCTTGCAGACTTTGGGCCAAACTGGCCCCAAGTCTGGGCATGGTTTGACAAGTTTTCAGAGGCCTGGCTGGTGGCAGCAGGGACACCAGGCAGTGACAGGCCCGGGGCTGACAGGCTCCCCATCCCCTAGGGGGCGCCTGGCTGCCACACCCAGCTGACATGGAACCTTTGTCACAATGCCCGCTACCGTGGTGAGGATACGGTGGCTCTGCAGGTGACAGGGACACTGCAGGACTTGGTGTCAGCTCAGCAATTTCTCACTTCCCCTAAGAAGCGGAATTCTGCAAATTGCTGCCTTTGCTCTTGAAAGGATGTCATCAGGTGGGTGTTTTGGTGTCATACACTGAAAACAGAGCAGAAACTGTGAAATATTCCCATGATATGCATGGTCCCTGCCCCAAAGCACCATGACTCAGCCTAAGGAGATCTGCAGCTTATTTTTTTGTACTGCCAGCAGATTGTGGAAGTACAGTATAAAAACCATCCTTATGGAGAGATCTTGGTATTTTAGGCTTAGTCTAAGTGTCTCAAGTAGCTGGGGTTTTTGCTTGGGCCTAATCCATACGGTCTTATGGCTTTCCTCCTCGTCTGAAGACGAATGTGCTAGAAACTATAAAGCAAAAACATGTCCTGCAGCCTAGCCTTGCCTTGCCTGTCCTTGCCTGTCCTAGCCTTGCCTTATGTCCTTCTCATCCTGTTCTCTGTCCCATCCTCTCTCACTAAGCCCTCGTCTGGCTGCATGTCTCTTCTTTCCTTTTCTCTCACTCTCCTGCTTCCTGCCTCTTTTCTTGCAATTCCTCCATCTCACTCCTGCAGCCCAACTCTACTTTTTATTCTTCCTTCCCTTTCTCCTGCTCCCTTCGCTTTCTCCCTCTGTCCCATATCTTTCTTCCCGACTTGTCTCTTGCAGACTTTGGGCCAAACTGGCCCCAAGTCTGGGCATGGTTTGACAAGTTTTCAGAGGCCTGGCTGGTGGCAGCAGGGACACCAGGCAGTGACAGGCCCGGGGCTGACAGGCTCCCCATCCCCTAGGGGGCGCCTGGCTGCCACACCCAGCTGACATGGAACCTTTGTCACAATGCCCGCTACCGTGGTGAGGATACGGTGGCTCTGCAGGTGACAGGGACACTGCAGGACTTGGTGTCAGCTCAGCAATTTCTCACTTCCCCTAAGAAGCGGAATTCTGCAAATTGCTGCCTTTGCTCTTGAAGGGATGTCATCAGGTGGGTGTTTTGGTGTCATACACTGAAAACAGAGCATTAACTGTGAAATATTCCCATGATATGCATGTTCCCTGCCCCAAAGCACCATGACTCAGCCTAAGGAGATCTGCAGCTTATTTTTTTGTACTGCTAGCAGATTGTGGAAGTACAGTATAAAAACCATCCTTATGGAGAGATCTTGGTATTTTAGGCTTAGTCTAAGTGTCTCAAGTAGCTGGGGTTTTTGCTTGGGCCTAATCCATACGGTCTTATGGCTTTCCTCCTCGTCTGAAGACGAATGTGCTAGAAACTATAAAGCAAAAACATGTCCTGCAGCCTAGCCTTGCCTTGCCTGTCCTTGCCTGTCCTAGCCTTGCCTTATTTCCTTCTCATCCTGTTCTCTGTCCCATCCTCTCTCACTAAGCCCTCGTCTGGCTGCATGTCTCTTCTTTCCTTTTCTCTCACTCTCCTGCTTCCTGCCTCTTTTCTTGCAATTCCTCCATCTCACTCCTGCAGCCCAACACTACTTTTTATTCTTCCTTCCCTTTCTCCTGCTCCCTTCGCTTTCTCCCTCTGTCCCTTATCTTTCTTCCCGACTTGTCTCTTGCAGACTTTGGGACAAACTGGCCCCAAGTCTGGGCATGGTTTGACAAGTTTTCAGAGGCCTGGCTGGTGGCAGCAGGGACACCAGGCAGCGACAGGCCCGGGGCTTACAGGCTCCCCATCCCCTAGGGGGCACCTGGCTGCCACACCCAGCTGACATAGAACCTTTGTCACAATGCCCGCTACCGTGGCGAGGATGCGGTGGCTCTGCAGGTGACAGGGACACTGCAGGACTTGGTGTCAGCTCAGCAATTTCTCACTTCCCCTAAGAAGCGGAATTCTGCAAATTGCTGCCTTTGCTCTTGAAAGGATGTCATCAGGTGGGTGTTTTGGTGTCATACACTGAAAACAGAGCAGAAACTGTGAAATATTCCCATGATATGCATGGTCCCTGCCCCAAAGCACCATGACTCAGCCTAAGGAGATCTGCAGCTTATTTTTTTGTACTGCCAGCAGATTGTGGAAGTACAGTATAAAAACCATCCTTATGGAGAGATCTTGGTATTTTAGGCTTAGTCTAAGTGTCTCAAGTAGCTGGGGTTTTTGCTTGGGCCTAATCCATACGGTCTTATGGCTTTCCTCCTCGTCTGAAGACGAATGTGCTAGAAACTATAAAGCAAAAACATGTCCTGCAGCCTAGCCTTGCCTTGCCTGTCCTTGCCTGTCCTAGCCTTGCCTGATGTCCTTCTCATCCTGTTCTCTGTCCCATCCTCTCTCACTAAGCCCTCGTCTGGCTGCATATCTCTTCTTTCCTTTTCTCTCACTCTCCTGCTTCCTGCCTCTTTTCTTGCAATTCCTCCATCTCACTCCTGCAGCCCAACACTACTTTTTATTCTTCCTTCCCTTTCACCTGCTCCCTTCGCTTTCTCCCTCTGCCCCATATATTTCTTCCCGACTTGTCTCTTGCAGACTTTGGGCCAAACTGGCCCCAAGTCTGGGCATGGTTTGACAAGTTTTCAGAGGCCTGGCTGGTGGCAGCAGGGACACCAGGCAGTGACAGGCCCGGGGCTGACAGGCTCCCCATCCCCTAGGGGGCGCCTGGCTGCCACACCCAGCTGACATAGAACCTTTTTTCACAATGCCCGCTACCGTGGCGAGGATGCAGTGGCTCTGCAGGTGACAGGGACACTGCAGGACTTGGTGTCAGCTCAGCAATTTCTCACTTCCCCTAAGAAGCGGAATTCTGCAAATTGCTGCCTTTGCTCTTGAAGGGATGTCATCAGGTGGGTGTTTTGGTGTCATACACTGAAAACAGAGCAGAAACTGTGAAATATTCCCATGATATGCATGGTCCCTGCCCCAAAGCACCATGACTCAGCCTAAGGAGATCTGCAGCTTATTTTTTTGTACTGCCAGCAGATTGTGGAAGTACAGTATAAAAACCATCCTTATGGAGAGATCTTCGTATTTTAGGCTTAGTCTAAGTGTCTCTAGTAGCTGGGGTTTTTGCTTGGGCCTAATCCATACGGTCTTATGGCTTTCCTCCTCGTCTGAAGACGAATGTGCTAGAATCTATAAAGCAAAAACATGTCCTGCAGCCTAGCCTTGCCTTTCCTGTCCTTGCCTGTCCTAGCCTTGCCTTATGTCCTTCTCATCCTGTTCTCTGTCCCATCGTCTCTCACTAAGCCCTCGTCTGGCTGCATGTCTCTTCTTTCCTTTTCTCTCACTCTCCTGCTTCCTGCTTCTTTTCTTGCAATTGCTCCATCTCACTCCTGCAGCCTAACACTACTTTTTATTCTTCCTTCCCTTTCTCCGGCTCCCTTCGCTTTCTCCCTCTGTCCCATATCTTTCTTCCCGACTTGTCTCTTGCAGACTTTGCAGACTTGTTTCTTGCAGACTTTGGGCCAAACTGGCCCCAAGTCTGGGCATGGTTTGACAAGTTTTCAGAGGCCTGGCTGGTGGCAGCTGGGACACCAGGTAGTGACAGGCCCGGGGCTGACAGGCTCCCCACCCCCTAGGGGGCGCCTGGCTGCCCCACCCAGCTTACATAGAACCTTTGTTACAATGCCCGCTACCGTGGCGAGGATGAGGTGGCTCTGCAGGTGACAGGGACACTGCAGGACTTGGTGTCAGCTCAGCAATTTCTCACTTCCCCTAAGAAGCGGAATTCTGCAAATTGCTGCCTTTGCTCTTGAAAGGATGTCATCAGGTGGGTGTTTTGGTGTCATACACTGAAAACAGAGCAGAAACTGTGAAATATTCCCATGATATGCATGGTCCCTGCCCCAAAGCACCATGACTCAGCCTAAGGAGATCTGCAACTTATTTTTTTGTACTGCCAGCAGATTGTGGAAGTACAGTATAAAAACCATCCTTATGGAGAGATCTTGGTATTTTAGGCTTACTCTAAGTGTCTCAAGTAGCTGGGGTTTTTGCTTGGGCCTAATCCATACGGTCTTATGGCTTTCCTCCTCGTCTGAAGACGAATGTGCTAGAATCTGTAAAGCAAAAACATGTCCTGCAGCCTAGCCTTGCCTTTCCTGTCCTTGCCTGTCCTAGCCTTGCCTTATGTCCTTCTCATCCTGTTCTCTGTCCCATCGTCTCTCACTAAGCCCTCGTCTGGCTGCATGTCTCTTCTTTCCTTTTCTCTCACTCTCCTGCTTCCTGCTTCTTTTCTGGCAATTGCTCCATCTCACTCCTGCAGCCCAACACTACTTTTTATTCTTCCTTCCCTTTCTCCGGCTCCCTTCGCTTTCTCCCTCTGTCCCATATCTTTCTTCCCGACTTGTCTCTTGCAGACTTTGCAGACTTGTCTCTTGCAGACTTTGGGCCAAACTGGCCCCAAGTCTGGGCATGGTTTGACAAGTTTTCAGAGGCCAGGCTGGTGGCAGCAGGGACACCAGGCAGTGACAGGCCCGGGGCTGACAGGCTCCCCATCCCCTAGGGGGCGCCTGGCTGTCACACCCAGCTGACATAGAACCTTTGTCACAATGCCCGCTACCGTGGCGAGGATGTGGTGGCTCTGCAGGTGACAGGGACACTGCAGGACTTGGTGTCAGCTCAGCAATTTCTCACTTCCCCTAAGAAGCGGAATTCTGCAAATTGCTGCCTTTGCTCCTGATAGGATGTCATCAGGTGGGTGTTTTGGTGTCATACACTGAAAACAGAGCAGAAACTGTGAAATATTCCCATGATATGCATGGTCCCTGCCCCAAAGCACCATGACTCACCCTAAGGAGATCTGCAGCTTATTTTTTTGTACTGCCAGCAGATTGTGGAAGTACAGTATAAAAACCATCCTTATGGAGAGATCTTGGTATTTTAGGCTTAGTCTAAGTGTCTCAAGTAGCTGGGGTTTTTGCTTGGGCCTAATCCATACGGTCTTATGGCTTTCCTCCTCGTCTGAAGACGAATGTGCTAGAATCTATAAAGCAAAAACATGTCCTGCAGCCTAGCCTTGCCTTGCCTGTCCTTGCCTGTCCTAGCCTTGCCTTATGTCCTTCTCATCCTGTTCTCTGTCCCATCGTCTCTCACTAAGCCCTCGTCTGGCTGCATGTCTCTTCTTTCCTTTTCTCTCACTCTCCTGCTTCCTGCTTCTTTTCTTGCAAATGCTCCATCTCACTCCTGCAGCCCAACACTACTTTTTATTCTTCCTTCCCTTTCTCCGGCTCCCTTCGCTTTCTCCCTCTGTCCCATATCTTTCTTCCCGACTTGTCTCTTGCAGACTTTGCAGACTTGTTTCTTGCAGACTTTGGGCCAAACTGGCCCCAAGTCTGGGCATGGTTTGACAAGTTTTCAGAGGCCTGGCTGGTGGCAGCTGGGACACCAGGTAGTGACAGGCCCGGGGCTGACAGGCTCCCCACCCCCTAGGGGGCGCCTGGCTGCCCCACCCAGCTGACATAGAACCTTTGTTACAATGCCCGCTACCGTGGCGAGGATGAGGTGGCTCTGCAGGTGACAGGGACACTGCAGGACTTGGTGTCAGCTCAGCAATTTCTCACTTCCCCTAAGAAGCGGAATTCTGCAAATTGCTGCCTTTGCTCTTGAAAGGATGTCATCAGGTGGGTGTTTTGGTGTCATACACTGAAAACAGAGCAGAAACTGTGAAATATTCCCATGATATGCATGGTCCCTGCCCCAAAGCACCATGACTCAGCCTAAGGACATCTGCAGCTTATTTTTTTGTACTGCCAGCAGATTGTGGAAGTACAGTATAAAAACCATCCTTATGGAGAGATCTTGGTATTTTAGGCTTAGTCTAAGTGTCTCAAGTAGCTGGGGTTTTTGCTTGGGCCTAATCCATACGGTCTTATGGCTTTCCTCCTCGTCTGAAGACGAATGTGCTAGAAACTATAAAGCAAAAACATGTCCTGCAGCCTAGCCTTGCCTTGCCTGTCCTTGCTTGTCCTAGCCTTGCCTTATGTCCTTCTCATCCTGTTCTCTGTCCCATCCTCTCTCACTAAGCCCTCGTCTGGCTGCATGTCTCTTCTTTCCTTTTCTCTCACTCTCCTGCTTCCTGCCTCTTTTCTTGCAATTCCTCCATCTCACTCCTGCAGCCCAACACTACTTTTTATTCTTCCTTCCCTTTCTCCTGCTCCCTTCGCTTTCTCCCTCTGTCCCATATCTTTCTTCCCGACTTGTCTCTTGCAGACTTTGGGACAAACTGGCCCCAAGTCTGGGCATGGTTTGACAAGTTTTCAGAGGCCTGGCTGGTGGCAGCAGGGACACCAGGCAGTGACAGGCCCGGGGCTGACAGGCTCCCCATCCCCTAGGGGGCGCCTGGCTGCCACACCCAGCTGACATAGAACCTTTGTCACAATGCCCGCTACCGTGGCGAGGATGCGGTGGCTCTGCAGGTGACAGGGACACTGCAGGACTTGGTGTCAGCTCAGCAATTTCTCACTTCCCCTAAGAAGCGGAATTCCGCAAATTGCTGCCTTTGCTCTTGAAAGGATGTCATCAGGTGGGTGTTTTGGTGTCATACACTGAAAACAGAGCAGTAACTGTGAAATATTCACATGATATGCATGGTCCCTGCCCCAAAGCACCATGACTCAGCCTAAGGACATCTGCAGCTTATTTTTTTGTACTGCCAGCAGATTGTGGAAGTACAGTATAAAAACCATCCTTATGGAGAGATCTTGGTATTTTAGGCTTAGTCTAAGTGTCTCAAGTAGCTGGGGTTTTTGCTTGGGCCTAATCCATACGGTCTTATAGCTTTCCTCCTAGTCTGAAGACGAATGTGCTAGAAACTATAAAGCAAAAACATGTCCTGCAGCCTAGCCTTGCCTGTCCTTGCCTGTCCTAGCCTTGCCTTATGTCCTTCTCATCCTGTTCTCTGTCCCATCCTCTCTCACTAAACCCTCGTCTGGCTGCATGTCTCTTCTTTCCTTTTCTCGCACTCTCCTGCTTCCTGCCTCTTGTCTTGCAATTCCTCCATCTCACTCCTGCAGCCCAACACTACTTTTTATTCTTCCTTCCCTTTCTCCTTCTCCCTTCGCTTTCTCCCTCTGTTCCATACCTTTCTTCCCGACTTGTCTCTTGGAGTCTTTGGGCCAAACTGGCCCCAAGTCTGGGCATGGTTTGACAAGTTTTCAGAGGCCTGGCTGGTGGCAGCAGGGACACCAGGCAGTGACAGGCCCGGGACTGACAGGCTCCCCATCCCCTAGGGGGCGCCTGGCTGCCACACCCAGCTGACCTAGAACCTTTGTCACAATGCCCGCTACCGTGGCGAGGATGCGGTGGCTCTGCAGGTGACAGGGACACTGCAGGACTTGGTGTCAGCTCAGCAATTTCTCACTTCCCCTAAGAAGCGGAATTCCGCAAATTGCTGCCTTTGCTCTTGAAAGGATGTCATCAGGTGGGTGTTTTGGTGTCATACACTGAAAACAGAGCAGTAACTGTGAAATATTCACATGATATGCATGGTCCCTGCCCCAAAGCACCATGACTCAGCCTAAGGAGATCTGCAGCTTATATTTTTGTACTGCCAGCAGATTGTGGAAGTACAGTATAAAAACCATCCTTATGGAGAGATGTTGGTATTTTAGGCTTAGTCTAAGTGTCTCAAGTAGCTGGGGTTTTTGCTTGGGCCTAATCCATACGGTCTTATAGCTTTCCTCCTAGTCTGAAGACGAATGTGCTAGAAACTATAAAGCAAAAACATGTCCTGCAGCCTAGCCTTGCCTGTCCTTGCCTGTCCTAGCCTTGCCTTATGTCCTTCTCATCCTGTTCTCTGTCCCATCCTCTCTCACTAAACCCTCGTCTGGCTGCATGTCTCTTCTTTCCTTTTCTCGCACACTCCTGCTTCCTGCCTCTTGTCTTGCAATTCCTCCATCTCACTCCTGCAGCCCAACACTACTTTTTATTCTTCCTTCCCTTTCTCCTTCTCCCTTCGCTTTCTCCCTCTGTTCCATACCTTTCTTCCCGACTTGTCTCTTGGAGTCTTTGGGCCAAACTGGCCCCAAGTCTGGGCATGGTTTGACAAGTTTTCAGAGGCCTGGCTGGTGGCAGCAGGGACACCAGGCAGTGACAGGCCCGGGACTGACAGGCTCCCCATCCCCTAGGGGGCGCCTGGCTGCCACACCCAGCTGACCTAGAACCTTTGTCACAATGCCCGCTACCGTGGCGAGGATGCGGTGGCTCTGCAGGTGACAGGGACACTGCAGGACTTGGTGTCAGCTCAGCAATTTCTCACTTCCCCTAAGAAGCGGAATTCCGCAAATTGCTGCCTTTGCTCTTGAAAGGATGTCATCAGGTGGGTGTTTTGGTGTCATACACTGAAAACAGAGCAGTAACTGTGAAATATTCACATGATATGCATGGTCCCTGCCCCAAAGCACCATGACTCAGCCTAAGGAGATCTGCAGCTTATATTTTTGTACTGCCAGCAGATTGTGGAAGTACAGTATAAAAACCATCCTTATGGAGAGATCTTGGTATTTTAGGCTTAGTCTAAGTGTCTCAAGTAGCTGGGGTTTTTGCTTGGGCCTAATCCATACGGTCTTATGGCTTTCCTCCTAGTCTGAAGACGAATGTGCTAGAAACTATAAAGCAAAAACATGTCCTGCAGCCTAGCCTTGCCTTGCCTGTCCTTGCCTGTCCTAGCCTTGCCTTATGTCCTTCTCATCCTGTTCTCTGTCCCATCCTCTCTCACTAAACCCTCGTCTGGCTGCATGTCTCTTCTTTCCTTTTCTCGCACTCTCCTGCTTCCTGCCTCTTTTCTTGCAATTCCTCCATCTCACTCCTGCAGCCCAACACTACTTTTTATTCTTCCTTCCCTTTCTCCTTCTCCCTTCGCTTTCTCCCTCTGTTCCATACCTTTCTTCCCGACTTGTCTTTTGGAGTCTTTGGGCCAAACTGGCCCCAAGTCTGGGCATGGTTTGACAAGTTTTCAGAGGCCAGGCTGGTGGCAGCAGGGACACCAGGCAGTGACAGGCCCGGGGCTGACAGGCTCCCCATCCCCTAGGGGGCGCCTGGCTGCCACACCCAGCTGACATAGAACCTTTGTCACAATGCCCGCTACCGTGGCGAGGATGCGGTGGCTCTGCAGGTGACAGGGACACTGCAGGACTTGGTGTCAGCTCAGCTATTTCTCACTTCCCCTAAGAAGCGGAATTCTGCAAATTGCTGCCTTTGCTCTTGAAAGGATGTCATCAGGTGGGTGTTTTGGTGTCATACACTGAAAACAGAGCAGAAACTGTGAAATATTCCCATGATATGCATGGTCCCTGCCCCAAAGCACCATGACTCAGCCTAAGGAGATCTGCAGCTTATTTTTTTGTACTGCCAGCAGATTGTGGAAGTATAGTATGAAAACCATCCTTATGGAGAGATCTTGGTATTTTAGGCTTAGTCTAAGTGTCTCAAGTAGCTGGGGTTTTTGCTTGGGCCTAATCCATACGGTCTTATG
This sequence comes from Columba livia, assembly GCF_036013475.1. Taxonomy (NCBI): domain Eukaryota; kingdom Metazoa; phylum Chordata; class Aves; order Columbiformes; family Columbidae; genus Columba; species Columba livia. The sequence continues at coordinate 531,558 of NW_027043012.1, forward strand.
GCTTTCCTCCTAGTCTGAAGACGAATGTGCTAGAAACTATAAAGCAAAAACATGTCCTGCAGCCTAGCCTTGCCTTGCCTGTCCTTGCCTGTCCTTGCCTTGCCTTATGTCCTTCTCATCCTGTTCTCTGTCCCATCCTCTCTCACTAAGCCCTCGTCTGGCTGCATGTCTCTTCTTTCCTTTTCTCTCACTCTCCTGCTTCCTGCCTCTTTTCTTGCAATTCCTCCATCTCACTCCTGCAGCCCAACACTACTTTTTATTCTTCCTTCCCTTTCTCCTTCTCCCTTCGCTTTCTCCCTCTGTTCCATACCTTTCTTCCCGACTTGTCTCTTGGAGTCTTTGGGCCAAACTGGCCCCAAGTCTGGGCATGGTTTGACAAGTTTTCAGAGGCCTGGCTGGTGGCAGCAGGGACACCAGGCAGTGACAGGCCCGGGGCTGACAGGCTCCCCATCCCCTAGGGGGCGCCTGGCTGCCACACCCAGCTGACATAGAACCTTTGTCACAATGCCCGCTACCGTGGCGAGGATGCGGTGGCTCTGCAGGTGACAGGGACACTGCAGGACTTAGTGTCAGCTCAGCAATTTCTCACTTCCCCTAAGAAGCAGAATTCCGCAAATTGCTGCCTTTGCTCTTGAAAGGATGTCATCAGGTGGGTGTTTTGGTGTCATACACTGAAAACAGAGCAGTAACTGTGAAATATTCACATGATATGCATGGTCCCTGCCCCAAAGCACCATGACTCAGCCTAAGGAGATCTGCAGCTTATATTTTTGTACTGCCAGCAGATTGTGGAAGTACAGTATAAAAACCATCCTTATGGAGAGATGTTGGTATTTTAGGCTTAGTCTAAGTGTCTCAAGTAGCTGGGGTTTTTGCTTGGGCCTAATCCATACGGTCTTGTGGCTTTCCTCCTAGTCTGAAGACGAATGTGCTAGAAACTATAAAGCAAAAACATGTCCTGCAGCCTAGCCTTGCCTTGCCTGTCCTTGCCTGTCCTAGCCTTGCCTTATGTCCTTCTCATCCTGTTCTCTGTCCCATCCTCTCTCACTAAACCCTCGTCTGGCTGCATGTCTCTTCTTTCCTTTTCTCGCACTCTCCTGCTTCCTGCCTCTTTTCTTGCAATTCCTCCATCTCACTCCTGCAGCCCAACACTACTTTTTATTCTTCCTTCCCTTTCTCCTTCTCCCTTCGCTTTCTCCCTCTGTTCCATACCTTTCTTCCCGACTTGTCTCTTGGAGTCTTTGGGCCAAACTGGCCCCAAGTCTGGGCATGGTTTGACAAGTTTTCAGAGGCCTGGCTGGTGGCAGCAGGGACACCAGGCAGTGACAGGCCCGGGGCTGACAGGCTCCCCATCCCCTAGGGGGCGCCTGGCTGCCACACCCAGCTGACATAGAACCTTTGTCACAATGCCCGCTACCGTGGCGAGGATGCGGTGGCTCTGCAGGTGACAGGGACACTGCAGGACTTGGTGTCAGCTCAGCAATTTCTCACTTCCCCTAAGAAGCGGAATTCCGCAAATTGCTGCCTTTGCTCTTGAAAGGATGTCATCAGGTGGGTGTTTTGGTGTCATACACTGAAAACAGAGCAGTAACTGTGAAATATTCACATGATATGCATGGTCCCTGCCCCAATGCACCATGACTCAGCCTAAGGAGATCTGCAGCTTATATTTTTGTACTGCCAGCAGATTGTGGAAGTACAGTATAAAAACCATCCTTATGGAGAGATCTTGGTATTTTAGGCTTAGTCTAAGTGTCTCAAGTAGCTGGGGTTTTTGCTTGGGCCTAATCCATACGGTCTTATGGCTTTCCTCCTAGTCTGAAGACGAATGTGCTAGAAACTATAAAGCAAAAACATGTCCTGCAGCCTAGCCTTGCCTTGCCTGTCCTTGCCTGTCCTAGCCTTGCCTTATGTCCTTCTCATCCTGTTCTCTGTCCCATCCTCTCTCACTAAACCCTCGTCTGGCTGCATGTCTCTTCTTTCCTTTTCTCGCACTCTCCTGCTTCCTGCCTCTTTTCTTGCAATTCCTCCATCTCACTCCTGCAGCCCAACACTACTTTTTATTCTTCCTTCCCTTTCTCCTTCTCCCTTCGCTTTCTCCCTCTGTTCCATACCTTTCTTCCCGACTTGTCTTTTGGCGTCTTTGGGCCAAACTGGCCCCAAGTCTGGGCATGGTTTGACAAGTTTTCAGAGGCCTGGCTGGTGGCAGCAGGGACAGCAGGCAGTGACAGGCCCGGGGCTGACAGGCTCCCCATCCCCTAGGGGGCGCCTGGCTGCCACACCCAGCTGACATAGAACCTTTGTCACAATGCCCGCTACCGTGGCGAGGATGCGGTGGCTCTGCAGGTGACAGGGACACTGCAGGACTTGGTGTCAGCTCAGCTATTTCTCACTTCCCCTAAGAAGCGGAATTCTGCAAATTGCTGCCTTTGCTCTTGAAAGGATGTCATCAGGTGGGTGTTTTGGTGTCATACACTGAAAACAGAGCAGAAACTGTGAAATATTCCCATGATATGCATGGTCCCTGCCCCAAAGCACCATGACTCAGCCTAAGGAGATCTGCAGCTTATTTTTTTGTACTGCCAGCAGATTGTGGAAGTATAGTATGAAAACCATCCTTATGGAGAGATCTTGGTATTTTAGGCTTAGTCTAAGTGTCTCAAGTAGCTGGGGTTTTTGCTTGGGCCTAATCCATACGGTCTTATGGCTTTCCTCCTAGTCTGAAGACGAATGTGCTAGAAACTATAAAGCAAAAACATGTCCTGCAGCCTAGCCTTGCCTTGCCTGTCCTTGCCTGTCCTTGCCTTGCCTTATGTCCTTCTCATCCTGTTCTCTGTCCCATCCTCTCTCACTAAGCCCTCGTCTGGCTGCATGTCTCTTCTTTCCTTTTCTCTCACTCTCCTGCTTCCTGCCTCTTTTCTTGCAATTCCTCCATCACTCCTGCAGCCCAACACTACTTTTTATTCTTCCTTCCCTTTCTCCTGCTCCCTTCGCTTTCTCCCTCTGTCCCATATCTTTCTTCCCGACTTGTCTCTTGCAGACTTTGGGACAAACTGGCCCCAAGTCTGGGCATGGTTTGACAAGTTTTCAGAGGCCTGGCTGGTGGCAGCAGGGACACCAGGCAGTGACAGGCCCGGGGCTGACAGGCTCCCCATCCCCTAGGGGGCGCCTGGCTGCCACACCCAGCTGACATAGAACCTTTGTCACAATGCCCGCTACCGTGGCGAGGATGCGGTGGCTCTGCAGGTGACAGGGACACTGCAGGACTTGGTGTCAGCTCAGCAATTTCTCACTTCCCCTAAGAAGCGGAATTCTGCAAATTGCTGCCTTTGCTCTTGAAAGGATGTCATCAGGTGGGTGTTTTGGTGTCATACACTGAAAACAGAGCAGAAACTGTGAAATATTCCCATGATATGCATGGTCCCTGCCCCAAAGCACCATGACTCAGCCTAAGGAGATCTGCAGCTTATATTTTTGTACTGCCAGCAGATTGTGGAAGTACAGTATGAAAACCATCCTTATGGAGAGATCTTGGTATTTTAGGCTTAGTCTAAGTGTCTCAAGTAGCTGGGGTTTTTGCTTGGGCCTAATCCATACGGTCTTATGGCTTTCCTCCTAGTCTGAAGACGAATGTGCTAGAAACTATAAAGCAAAAACATGTCCTGCAGCCTAGCCTTGCCTTGCCTGTCCTTGCTTGTCCTTGCCTTGCCTTATGTCCTTCTCATCCTGTTCTCTGTCCCATCCTCTCTCACTAAGCCCTCGTCTGGCTGCATGTCTCTTCTTTCCTTTTCTCTCACTCTCCTGCTTCCTGCCTCTTTTCTTGCAATTCCTCCATCTCACTCCTGCAGCCCAACACTACTTTTTATTCTTCCTTCCCTTTCTCCTTCTCCCTTCGCTTTCTCCCTCTGTTCCATACCTTTCTTCCCGACTTGTCTCTTGGAGTCTTTGGGCCAAACTGGCCCCAAGTCTGGGCATGGTTTGACAAGTTTTCAGAGGCCTGGCTGGTGGCAGCAGGGACACCAGGCAGTGACAGGCCCGGGGCTGACAGGCTCCCCATCCCCTAGGGGGCGCCTGGCTGCCACACCCTGCAGACATAGAACCTTTGTCACAATGCCCGCTACCGTGGCGAGGATGCGGTGGCTCTGCAGGTGACAGGGACACTGCAGGACTTGGTGTCAGCTCAGCAATTTCTCACTTCCCCTAAGAAGCGGAATTCTGCAAATTGCTGCCTTTGCTCTTGAAAGGATGTCATCAGGTGGGTGTTTTGGTGTCATACACTGAAAACAGAGCAGAAACTGTGAAATATTCCCATGATATGCATGGTCCCTGCCCCAAAGCACCATGACTCAGCCTAAGGAGATCTGCAGCTTATTTTTTTTACTGCCAGCAGATTGTGGAAGTACAGTATAAAAACCATCCTTATGGAGAGATCTTGGTATTTTAGGCTTAGTCTAAGTGTCTCAAGTAGCTGGGCTTTTTGCTTGGGCCTAATCCATACGGTCTTATGGCTTTCCTCCTAGTCTGAAGACGAATGTGCTAGAAACTATAAAGCAAAAACATGTCCTGCAGCCTAGCCTTGCCTTGCCTGTCCTTGCTTGTCCTAGCCTTGCCTTATTTCCTTTTCATCCTGTTCTCTGTCCCATCCTCTCTCACTAAGCCCTCGTCTGGCTGCATGTCTCTTCTTTCCTTTTCTCTCACTCTCCTGCTTCCTGCCTCTTTTCTTGCAATTCCTCCATCTCACTCCTGCAGCCCAACACTACTTTTTATTCTTCCTTCCCTTTCTCCTGCTCCCTTCGCTTTCTCCCTCTGTCCCATATCTTTCTTCCCGACTTGTCTCTTGGAGTCTTTGGGCCAAACTGGCCCCAAGTCTGGGCATGGTTTGACAAGTTTTCAGAGGCCTGGCTGGTGGCAGCAGGGACACCAGGCAGTGACAGGCCCGGGGCTGACAGGCTCCCCATCCCCTAGGGGGCGCCTGGCTGCCACACCCAGCTGACATAGAACCTTTGTCACAATGCCCGCTACCGTGGCGAGGATGCGGTGGCTCTGCAGGTGACAGGGACACTGCAGGACTTGGTGTCAGCTCAGCAATTTCTCACTTCCCCTAAGAAGCGGAATTCTGCAAATTGCTCCCTTTGCTCTTGAAAGGATGTCATCAGGTGGGTGTTTTGGTGTCATACACTGAAAACAGAGCAGAAACTGTGAAATATTCCCATGATATGCATGGTCCCTGCCCCAAAGCACCATGACTCAGCATAAGGAGATCTGCAGCTTATATTTTTGTACTGCCAGCAGATTGTGGAAGTACAGTATGAAAACCATCCTTATGGAGAGATCTTGGTATTTTAGGCTTAGTCTAAGTGTCTCAAGTAGCTGGGGTTTTTGCTTGGGCCTAATCCATACGGTCTTATGGCTTTCCTCCTAGTCTGAAGACGAATGTGCTAGAAACTATAAAGCAAAAACATGTCCTGCAGCCTAGCCTTGCCTTGCCTGTCCTTGCCTGTCCTAGCCTTGCCTTATGTCCTTCTCATCCTGTTCTCTGTCCCATCCTCTCTCACTAAACCCTCGTCTGGCTGCATGTCTCTTCTTTCCTTTTCTCGCACTCTCCTGCTTCCTGCCTCTTTTCTTGCAATTCCTCCATCTCACTCCTGCAGCCCAACCCTACTTTTTATTCTTCCTTCCCTTTCTCCTTCTCCCTTCGCTTTCTCCCTCTGTTCCATACCTTTCTTCCCGACTTGTCTCTTGGAGTCTTTGGGCCAAACTGGCCCCAAGTCTGGGCATGGTTTGACAAGTTTTCAGAGGCCTGGCTGGTGGCAGCAGGGACACCAGGCAGTGACAGGCCCGGGGCTGACAGGCTCCCCATCCCCTAGGGGGCGCCTGGCTGCCACACCCAGCTGACATAGAACCTTTGTCACAATGCCCGCTACCGTGGCGAGGATGCGGTGGCTCTGCAGGTGACAGGGACACTGCAGGACTTGGTGTCAGCTCAGCAATTTCTCACTTCCCCTAAGAAGCGGAATTCTGCAAATTGCTGCCTTTGCTCTTGAAAGGATGTCATCAGGTGGGTGTTTTGGTGTCATACACTGAAAACAGAGCAGAAACTGTGAAATATTCCCATGATATGCATGGTCCCTGCCCCAAAGCACCATGACTCAGCCTAAGGAGATCTGCAGCTTATATTTTTGTACTGCCAGCAGATTGTGGAAGTACAGTATGAAAACCATCCTTATGGAGAGATCTTGGTATTTTAGGCTTAGTCTAAGTGTCTCAAGTAGCTGGGGTTTTTGCTTGGGCCTAATCCATACGGTCTTATGGCTTTCCTCCTAGTCTGAAGACGAATGTGCTAGAAACTATAAAGCAAAAACATGTCCTGCAGCCTAGCCTTGCCTTGCCTGTCCTTGCTTGTCCTAGCCTTGCCTTATTTCCTTTTCATCCTGTTCTCTGTCCCATCCTCTCTCACTAAGCCCTCGTCTGGCTGCATGTCTCTTCTTTCCTTTTCTCTCACTCTCCTGCTTCCTGCCTCTTTTCTTGCAATTCCTCCATCTCACTCCTGAAGCCCAGCACTACTTTTTATTCTTCCTTCCCTTTCTCCTGCTCCCTTCGCTTTCTCCCTCTGTCCCATATCTTTCTTCCCGACTTGTCTCTTGCAGACTTTGGGCCAAACTGGCCCCAAGTCTGGGCATGGTTTGACAAGTTTTCAGAGGCCTGGCTGGTGGCAGCAGGGACACCAGGCAGTGACAGGCCCGGGGCTGACAGGCTCCCCATCCCCTAGGGGGCGCCTGGCTGCCACACCCAGCTGACATAGAACCTTTATCACAATGCCCGCTACCGTGGCGAGGATGCGGTGGCTCTGCAGGTGACAGGGACACTGCAGGACTTGGTGTCAGCTCAGCAATATCTCACTTCCCCTAAGAAGCGGAATTCTGCAAATTGCTGCCTTTGCTCTTGAAAGGATGTCATCAGGTGGGTGTTTTGGAGTCATACACTGAAAACAGAGCAGAAACTGTGAAATATTCCCATGATATGCATGGTCCCTGCCCCAAAGCACCATGACTCAGCCTAAGGAGATCTGCAGCTTCTTTTTTTGTACTGCCAGCAGATTGTGGAAGTACAGTATAAAAACCATCCTTATGGAGAGATGTTGGTATTTTAGGCTTAGTCTAAGTGTCTCAAGTAGCTGGGGTTTTTGCTTGGGCCTAATCCATACGGTCTTATGGCTTTCCTCCTCGTCTGAAGACGAATGTGCTAGAAACTATAAAGCAAAAACATGTCCTGCAGCCTAGCCTTGCCTTGCCTGTCCTTGCTTGTCCTAGCCTTGCCTTATGTCCTTCTCATCCTGTTCTCTGTCCCATCCTCTCTCACTAACCCCTCGTCTGGCTGCATGTCTCTTCTTTCCTTTTCTCGCACTCTCCTGCTTCCTGCCTCTTTTCTTGCAATTCCTCCATCTCACTCCTGCAGCCCAACACTACTTTTTATTCTTCCTTCCCTTTCTCCTGCTCCCTTCGCTTTCTCCCTCTGTTCCATACCTTTCTTCCCGACTTGTCTCTTGGAGTCTTTGGGCCAAACTGGCCCCAAGTCTGGGCATGGTTTGACAAGTTTTCAGAGGCCTGGCTGGTGGCAGCAGGGACACCAGGCAGTGACAGGCCCGGGGCTGACAGGCTCCCCATCCCCTAGGGGGCGCCTGGCTGCCACACCCAGCTGACATAGAACCTTTGTCACAATGCCCGCTACCGTGGCGAGGATGCGGTGGCTCTGCAGGTGACAGGGACACTGCAGGACTTGGTGTCAGCTCAGCAATTTCTCACTTCCCCTAAGAAGCGGAATTCTGCAAATTGCTGCCTTTGCTCTTGAAAGGATGTCATCAGGTGGGTGTTTTGGAGTCATACACTGAAAACAGAGCAGAAACTGTGAAATATTCCCATGATATGCATGGTCCCTGCCCCAAAGCACCATGACTCAGCCTAAGGAGATCTGCAGCTTCTTTTTTTGTACTGCCAGCAGATTGTGGAAGTACAGTATAAAAACCATCCTTATGGAGAGATGTTGGTATTTTAGGCTTAGTCTAAGTGTCTCAAGTAGCTGGGGTTTTTGCTTGGGCCTAATCCATACGGTCTTATGGCTTTCCTCCTCGTCTGAAGACGAATGTGCTAGAAACTATAAAGCAAAAACATGTCCTGCAGCCTAGCCTTGCCTTGCCTGTCCTTGCTTGTCCTAGCCTTGCCTTATGTCCTTCTCATCCTGTTCTCTGTCCCATCCTCTCTCACTAACCCCTCGTCTGGCTGCATGTCTCTTCTTTCCTTTTCTCGCACTCTCCTGCTTCCTGCCTCTTTTCTTGCAATTCCTCCATCTCACTCCTGCAGCCCAACACTACTTTTTATTCTTCCTTCCCTTTCTCCTGCTCCCTTCGCTTTCTCCCTCTGTTCCATACCTTTCTTCCCGACTTGTCTCTTGGAGTCTTTGGGCCAAACTGGCCCCAAGTCTGGGCATGGTTTGACAAGTTTTCAGAGGCCTGGCTGGTGGCAGCAGGGACACCAGGCAGTGACAGGCCCGGGGCTGACAGGCTCCCCATCCCCTAGGGGGCGCCTGGCTGCCACACCCAGCTGACATAGAACCTTTGTCACAATGCCCGCTACCGTGGCGAGGATGCGGTGGCTCTGCAGGTGACAGGGACACTGCAGGACTTGGTGTCAGCTCAGCAATTTCTCACTTCCCCTAAGAAGCGGAATTCTGCAAATTGCTGCCTTTGCTCTTGAAAGGATGTCATCAGGTGGGTGTTTTGGTGTCATACACTGAAAACAGAGCAGAAACTGTGAAATATTCCCATGATATGCATGGTCCCTGCCCCAAAGCACCATGACTCAGCCTAAGGAGATCTGCAGCTTATATTTTTGTACTGCCAGCAGATTGTGGAAGTACAGTATGAAAACCATCCTTATGGAGAGATCTTGGTATTTTAGGCTTAGTCTAAGTGTCTCAAGTAGCTGGGGTTTTTGCTTGGGCCTAATCCATACGGTCTTATGGCTTTCCTCCTAGTCTGAAGACGAATGTGCTAGAAACTATAAAGCAAAAACATGTCCTGCAGCCTAGCCTTGCCTTGCCTGTCCTTGCCTGTCCTAGCCTTGCCTTATGTCCTTCTCATCCTGTTCTCTGTCCCATCCTCTCTCACTAAACCCTCGTCTGGCTGCATGTCTCTTCTTTCCTTTTCTCGCACTCTCCTGCTTCCTGCCTCTTTTCTTGCAATTCCTCCATCTCACTCCTGCAGCCCAACACTACTTTTTATTCTTCCTTCCCTTTCTCCTTCTCCCTTCGCTTTCTCCCTCTGTTCCATACCTTTCTTCCCGACTTGTCTCTTGGAGTCTTTGGGCCAAACTGGCCCCAAGTCTGGGCATGGTTTGACAAGTTTTCAGAGGCCTGGCTGGTGGCAGCAGGGACACCAGGCAGTGACAGGCCCGGGGCTGACAGGCTCCCCATCCCCTAGGGGGCGCCTGGCTGCCACACCCAGCTGACATAGAACCTTTGTCACAATGCCCGCTACCGTGGCGAGGATGCGGTGGCTCTGCAGGTGACAGGGACACTGCAGGACTTGGTGTCAGCTCAGCAATTTCTCACTTCCCCTAAGAAGCGGAATTCTGCAAATTGCTGCCTTTGCTCTTGAAAGGATGTCATCAGGTGGGTGTTTTGGTGTCATACACTGAAAACAGAGCAGAAACTGTGAAATATTCCCATGATATGCATGGTCCCTGCCCCAAAGCACCATGACTCAGCCTAAGGAGATCTGCAGCTTATATTTTTGTACTGCCAGCAGATTGTGGAAGTACAGTATGAAAACCATCCTTATGGAGAGATCTTGGTATTTTAGGCTTAGTCTAAGTGTCTCAAGTAGCTGGGGTTTTTGCTTGGGCCTAATCCATACGGTCTTATGGCTTTCCTCCTAGTCTGAAGACGAATGTGCTAGAAACTATAAAGCAAAAACATGTCCTGCAGCCTAGCCTTGCCTTGCCTGTCCTTGCTTGTCCTAGCCTTGCCTTATTTCCTTTTCATCCTGTTCTCTGTCCCATCCTCTCTCACTAAGCCCTCGTCTGGCTGCATGTCTCTTCTTTCCTTTTCTCTCACTCTCCTGCTTCCTGCCTCTTTTCTTGCAATTGCTCCATCTCACTCCTGCAGCCCAAAACTACTTTTTATTCTTCCTTCCCTTTCTCCTGCTCCCTTCGCTTTCTCCCTCTGTCCCATATCTTTCTTCCCGACTTGTCTCTTGCAGACTTTGGGCCAAACTGGCCCCAAGTCTGGGCATGGTTTTACAAGTTTTCAGAGGCCTGGCTGGTGGCAGCAGGGACACCAGGCAGTGACAGTCCCAGGGCTGACAGGCTCCCCATCCCCTAGGGGGCGCCTGGCTGCCACACCCTGCAGACATAGAACCTTTGTCACAATGCCCGCTACCGTGGAGAGGATGCGGTGGCTCTGCAGGTGACAGGGACACTGCAGGACTTGGTGTCAGCTCAGCAATTTCTCACTTCCCCTAAGAAGCGGAATTCTGCAAATTGCTGCCTTTGCTCTTGAAAGGATGTCATCAGGTGGGTGTTTTGGTGTCATACACTGAAAACAGAGCAGAAACTGTGAAATATTCCCATGATATGCATGGTCCATGCCCCAAAGCACCATGACTCAGCCTAAGGAGATCTGCAGCTTATTTTTTTGTACTGCCATCAGATTGTGGAAGTACAGTATAAAAACCATCCTTATGGAGAGATCTTGGTATTTTAGGCTTAGTCTAAGTGTCTCAAGTAGCTGGGGTTTTTGCTTGGGCCTAATCCATACGGTCTTATGGCTTTCCTGCTAGTCTGAAGACGAATGTGCTAGAAACTATAAGGCAAAAACATGTCCTGCAGCCTAGCCTTGCCTTGCCTGTCCTTGCCTGTCCTAGCCTTGCCTTATTTCCTTCTCATCCTGTTCTCTGTCCCATCCTCTCTCACTAAGCCCTCACCTGGCTGCATGTCTCTTCTTTCCTTTTCTCTCACTCTCCTGCTTCCTGCCTCTTTTCTTGCAATTGCTCCATCTCACTCCTGCAGCCCAAAACTACTTTTTATTCTTCCTTCCCTTTCTCCTGCTCCCTTCGCTTTCTCCCTCTGTCCCATATCTTTCTTCCCGACTTGTCTCTTGCAGACTTTGGGCCAAACTGGCCCCAAGTCTGGGCATGGTTTGACAAGTTTTCAGAGGCCTGGCTGCTGGCAGCAGGGACACCAGGCAGTGACAGGCCCGGGGCTGACAGGCTCCCCATCCCCCAGGGCACGCCTGGCTGCCACACCCAGCTGACATAGAAACTTTGCCACAATGCCCGCTACCGTGGCGAGGATACGGTGGCTCTGCAGGTGACAGGGACACTGCAGGACTTGGTGTCAGCTCAGCAATTTCTCACTTCCCCTAAGAAGCGGAATTCTGCAAATTGCTGCCTTTGCTCTTGAAAGGATGTCATCAGGTGGGTGTTTTGGTGTCATACACTGAAAACAGAGCAGAAACTGTGAAATATTCCCATGATATGCATGGTCCCTGCCCCAAAGCACCATGACTCAGCCTAAGGAGATCTGCAGCTTCTTTTTTTGTACTGCCAGCAGATTGTGGAAGTACAGTATAAAAGCCATCCTTATGGAGAGATCTTGGTATTTTAGGCCTAGTCTAAGTGTCTCAAGTAGCTGGGGTTTTTGCTTGGGCCTAATCCATACGGTCTTATGGCTTTCCTCCTAGTCTGAAGACGAATGTGCTAGAAACTATAAAGCAAAAACATGTCCTGCAGCCTAGCCTTGCCTTGCCTGTCCTTGCTTGTCCTAGCCTTGCCTTATTTCCTTTTCATCCTGTTCTCTGTCCCATCCTCTCTCACTAAGCCCTCGTCTGGCTGCATGTCTCTTCTTTCCTTTTCTCTCACTCTCCTGCTTCCTGCCTCTTTTCTTGCAATTGCTCCATCTCACTCCTGCAGCCCAAAACTACTTTTTATTCTTCCTTCCCTTTCTCCTGCTCCCTTCGCTTTCTCCCTCTGTCCCATATCTTTCTTCCCGACTTGTCTCTTGCAGACTTTGGGCCAAACTGGCCCCAAGTCTGGGCATGGTTTTACAAGTTTTCAGAGGCCTGGCTGGTGGCAGCAGGGACACCAGGCAGTGACAGTCCCAGGGCTGACAGGCTCCCCATCCCCTAGGGGGCGCCTGGCTGCCACACCCTGCAGACATAGAACCTTTGTCACAATGCCCGCTACCGTGGAGAGGATGCGGTGGCTCTGCAGGTGACAGGGACACTGCAGGACTTGGTGTCAGCTCAGCAATTTCTCACTTCCCCTAAGAAGCGGAATTCTGCAAATTGCTGCCTTTGCTCTTGAAAGGATGTCATCAGGTGGGTGTTTTGGTGTCATACACTGAAAACAGAGCAGAAACTGTGAAATATTCCCATGATATGCATGGTCCATGCCCCAAAGCACCATGACTCAGCCTAAGGAGATCTGCAGCTTATTTTTTTGTACTGCCATCAGATTGTGGAAGTACAGTATAAAAACCATCCTTATGGAGAGATCTTGGTATTTTAGGCTTAGTCTAAGTGTCTCAAGTAGCTGGGGTTTTTGCTTGGGCCTAATCCATACGGTCTTATGGCTTTCCTGCTAGTCTGAAGACGAATGTGCTAGAAACTATAAGGCAAAAACATGTCCTGCAGCCTAGCCTTGCCTTGCCTGTCCTTGCCTGTCCTAGCCTTGCCTTATTTCCTTCTCATCCTGTTCTCTGTCCCATCCTCTCTCACTAAGCCCTCACCTGGCTGCATGTCTCTTCTTTCCTTTTCTCTCACTCTCCTGCTTCCTGCCTCTTTTCTTGCAATTGCTCCATCTCACTCCTGCAGCCCAAAACTACTTTTTATTCTTCCTTCCCTTTCTCCTGCTCCCTTCGCTTTCTCCCTCTGTCCCATATCTTTCTTCCCGACTTGTCTCTTGCAGACTTTGGGCCAAACTGGCCCCAAGTCTGGGCATGGTTTGACAAGTTTTCAGAGGCCTGGCTGCTGGCAGCAGGGACACCAGGCAGTGACAGGCCCGGGGCTGACAGGCTCCCCATCCCCCAGGGCACGCCTGGCTGCCACACCCAGCTGACATAGAAACTTTGCCACAATGCCCGCTACCGTGGCGAGGATACGGTGGCTCTGCAGGTGACAGGGACACTGCAGGACTTGGTGTCAGCTCAGCAATTTCTCACTTCCCCTAAGAAGCGGAATTCTGCAAATTGCTGCCTTTGCTCTTGAAAGGATGTCATCAGGTGGGTGTTTTGGTGTCATACACTGAAAACAGAGCAGAAACTGTGAAATATTCCCATGATATGCATGGTCCCTGCCCCAAAGCACCATGACTCAGCCTAAGGAGATCTGCAGCTTCTTTTTTTGTACTGCCAGCAGATTGTGGAAGTACAGTATAAAAGCCATCCTTATGGAGAGATCTTGGTATTTTAGGCCTAGTCTAAGTGTCTCAAGTAGCTGGGGTTTTTGCTTGGGCCTAATCCATACGGTCTTATGGCTTTCCTCCTAGTCTGAAGACGAATGTGCTAGAAACTATAAAGCAAAAACATGTCCTGCAGCCTAGCCTTGCCTTGCCTGTCCTTGCTTGTCCTAGATATGCCTTATTTCCTTTTCATCCTGTTCTCTGTCCCATCCTCTCTCACCAAGCCCTCGTCTGGCTGCATGTCTCTTCTTTCCTTTTCTCTCACTCTCCAGCTTCCTGCCTCTTTTCTTGCAATTCCTCCATCTCACTCCTGCAGCCCAACACTACTTTTTATTCTTCCTTCCCTTTCTCCTGCTCCCTTCGCTTTCTCCCTCTGTCCCATATCTTTCTTCCCGACTTGTCTCTTGCAGACTTTGGGCCAAACTGGCCCCAAGTCTGGGCATGGTTTGACAAGTTTTCAGAGGCCTGGCTGCTGGCAGCAGGGACAGCAGGCAGTGACAGGCCCGGGGCTGACAGGCTCCCCATCCCCCAGGGCACGCCTGGCTGCCACACCCAGCTGACATAGAACCTTTGCCACAATGCCCGCTACCGTGGCGAGGATACGGTGGCTCTGCAGGTGACAGGGACACTGCAGGACTTGGTGTCAGCTCAGCAATTTCTCACTTCCCCTAAGAAGCGGAATTCTGCAAATTGCTGCCTTTGCTCTTGAAAGGATGTCATCAGGTGAGTGTTTTGGTCTCATACACTGAAAACAGAGCAGAAACTGTGAAATATTCCCATGATATGCATGGTCCCTGCCCCAAAGCACCATGACTCAGCCTAAGGAGATCTGCAGCTTATTTTTTTGTACTGCCAGCAGATTGTGGAAGTACAGTATAAAAACCATCCTTATGGAGAGATCTTGGTATTTTAGGCTTAGTCTAAGTGTCTCAAGTAGCTGGGGTTTTTGCTTGGGCCTAATCCAAACTGTCTTATGGCTTTCCTGCTAGTCTGAAGACGAATGTGCTAGAAACTATAAGGCAAAAACATGTCCTGCAGCCTAGCCTTGCCTTGCCTGTCCTTGCCTGTCCTAGCCTTGCCTTATTTCCTTCTCATCCTGTTCTCTGTCCCATCGTCTCTCACTAAGACCTCGCCTGGCTGCATGTCTCTTCTTTCCTTTTCTCTCACTCTCCTGCTTCCTGCCTCTTTTCTTGCAATTCCTCCATCTCACTCCTGCAGCCCAACACTACTTTTTATTCTTCCTTCCCTTTCTCCTGCTCCCTTCGCTTTCTCCCTCTGTCCCATATCTTTCTTCCCGACTTGTCTCTTGCAGACTTTGGGCCAAACTGGCCCCAAGTCTGGGCATGGTTTGACTAGTTTTCAGAGGCCTGGCTGCTGGCAGCAGGGACACCAGGCAGTGACAGGCCCGGGGCTGACAGGCTCCCCATCCCCCAGGGCACGCCTGGCTGCCACACCCAGCTGACATAGAACCTTTGCCACAATGCCCGCTACCGTGGCGAGGATACGGTGGCTCTGCAGGTGACAGGGACACTGCAGGACTTGGTGTCAGCTCAGCAATTTCTCACTTCCCCTAAGAAGCGGAATTCTGCAAATTGCTGCCTTTGCTCTTGAAAGGATGTCATCAGGTGGGTGTTTTGGTGTCATACACTGAAAACAGAGCAGAAACTGTGAAATATTCCCATGATATGCATGGTCCCTGCCCCAAAGCACCATGACTCAGCCTAAGGAGATCTGCAGCTTATTTTTTTGTACTGCCAGCAGATTGTGGAAGTACAGTATAAAAACCATCCTTATGGAGAGATCTTGGTATTTTAGGCTTAGTCTAAGTGTCTCAAGTAGCTGGGGTTTTTGCTTGGGCCTAATCCAAACTGTCTTATGGCTTTCCTGCTAGTCTGAAGACGAATGTGCTAGAAACTATAAGGCAAAAACATGTCCTGCAGCCTAGCCTTGCCTTGCCTGTCCTTGCCTGTCCTAGCCTTGCCTTATTTCCTTCTCATCCTGTTCTCTGTCCCATCCTCTCTCACTAAGCCCTCGCCTGGCTGCATGTCTCTTCTTTCCTTTTCTCTCACTCTCCTGCTTCCTGCCTCTTTTCTTGCAATTCCTCCATCTCACTCCTGCAGCCCAACACTACTTTTTATTCTTCCTTCCCTTTCTCCTGCTCCCTTCGCTTTCTCCCTCTGTCCCATATCTTTCTTCCCGACTTGTCTCTTGGAGTCTTTGGGCCAAACTGGCCCCAAGTCTGGGCATGGTTTGACAAGTTTTCAGAGGCCTGGCTGGTGGCAGCAGGGACAGCAGGCAGTGACAGGCCCGGGGCTGACAGCTCCCCATCCCCTAGGGGGTGCCTGGCTGCCACACCCTGCAGACATAGAACCTTTGTCACAATGCCCGCTACCGTGGCGAGGATGCGGTGGCTCTGCAGGTGACAGGGACACTGCAGGACTTGGTGTCAGCTCAGCAATTTCTCACTTCCCCTAAGAAGCGGAATTCTGCAAATTGCTGCCTTTGCTCTTGAAAGGATGTCATCACGTGGGTGTTTTGGTGTCATACACTGAAAACAGAGCAGAAACTGTGAAATATTCCCATGATATGCATGGTCCCTGCCCCAAAGCACCATGACTCAGCCTAAGGAGATCTGCAGCTTATTTTTTTGTACTGCCAGCAGATTGTGGAAGTACAGTATAAAAACCATCCTTATGGAGAGATCTTGGTATTTTAGGCTTAGTCTAAGTGTCTCAAGTAGCTGGGGTTTTTGCTTGGGCCTAATCCATACGGTCTTATGGCTTTCCTCATCGTCTGAAGACGAATGTGCTAGAAACTATAAAGCAAAAACATGTCCTGCAGCCTAGCCTTGCCTTGCCTGTCCTTGCTTGTCCTAGCCTTGCCTTATGTCCTTCTCATCCTGTTCTCTGTCCCATCCTCTCTCACTAACCCCTTGTCTGGCTGCATGTCTCTTCTTTCCTTTTCTCTCACTCTCCTGCTTCCTGCCTCTTTTCTTGCAATTGCTCCATCTCACTCCTGCAGCCCAACACTACTTTTTATTCTTCCTTCCCTTTCTCCTGCTCCCTTCGCTTTCTCCCTCTGTCCCATATCTTTCTTCCCGACTTGTCTCTTGCAGACTTTGGGCCAAACTGGCCCCAAGTCTGGGCATGGTTTGACAAGTTTTCAGAGGCCTGGCTGGTGGCAGCAGGGACACCAGGCAGTGACAGGCCCGGGGCTGACAGGCTCCCCATCCCCTAGGGGGCGCCTGGCTGCCACACCCAGCTGACATAGAACCTTTGTCACAATGCCCGCTACCGTGGCGAGGATGCGGTGGCTCTGCAGGTGACAGGGACACTGCAGGACTTGGTGTCAGCTCAGCAATTTCTCACTTCCCCTAAGAAGCGGAATTCTGCAAATTGCTGCCTTTGCTCTTGAAAGGATATCATCAGGTGGGTGTTTTGGTGTCATACACTGAAAACAGAGCAGAAACTGTGAAATATTCCCATGATATGCATGGTCCCTGCCCCAAAGCACCATGACTCAGCCTAAGGAGATCTGCAGCTTATTTTTTTGTACTGCCAGCAGATTGTGGAAGTACAGTATAAAAACCATCCTTATGGAGAGATCTTGGTATTTTAGGCCTAGTCTAAGTGTCTCAAGTAGCTGGGGTTTTTGCTTGGGCCTAATCCATACGGTCTTATGGCTTTCCTCCTAGTCTGAAGACGAATGTGCTAGAAACTATAAAGCAAAAACATGTCCTGCAGCCTAGCCTTGCCTTGCCTGTCCTTGCTTGTCCTAGCCTTGCCTTATTTCCTTTTCATCCTGTTCTCTGTCCCATCCTCTCTCACTAAGCCCTCGTCTGGCTGCATGTCTCTTCTTTCCTTTTCTCTCACTCTCCTGCTTCCTGCCTCTTTTCTTGCAATTCCTCCATCTCACTCCTGCAGCCCAACACTACTTTTTATTCTTCCTTCCCTTTCTCCTGCTCCCTTCGCTTTCTCCCTCTGTCCCATATCTTTCTTCCCGACTTGTCTCTTGCAGACTTTGGGCCAAACTGGCCCCAAGTCTGGGCATGGTTTGACAAGTTTTCAGAGGTCTGGCTGGTGGCAGCAGGGACACCAGGCAGTGACAGGCCCGGGGCTGACAGGCTCCCCATCCCCTAGGGGGCGCCTGGCTGCCACACCCTGCAGACATAGAACCTTTGTCACAATGCCCGCTACCGTGGCGAGGATGCGGTGGCTCTGCAGGTGACAGGGACACTGCAGGACTTGGTGTCAGCTCAGCAATTTCTCACTTCCCCTAAGAAGCGGAATTCTGCAAATTGCTGCCTTTGCTCTTGAAAGGATGTCATCAGGTGGGTGTTTTGGTGTCATACACTGAAAACAGAGCAGAAACTGTGAAATATTCCCATGATATGCATGGTCCCTGCCTCAAAGCAGCATGACTCAGCCTAAGGAGATCTGCAGCCTATTTTTTTGTACTGCCAGCAGATTGTGGAAGTACAGTATAAAAACCATCCTTATGGAGAGATCTTGGTATTTTAGGCTTAGTCTAAGTGTCTCAAGTAGCTGGGGTTTTTGCTTGGGCCTAATCCATACGGTCTTATGGCTTTCCTCCTAGTCTGAAGACGAATGTGCTAGAAACTATAAAGCAAAAACATGTCCTGCAGCCTAGCCTTGCCTTGCCTGTCCTTGCTTGTCCTAGCCTTGCCTTATTTCCTTTTCATCCTGTTCTCTGTCCCATCCTCTCTCACTAAGCCCTCGTCTGGCTGCATGTCTCTTCTTTCCTTTTCTCTCACTCTCCTGCTTCCTGCCTCTTTTCTTGCAATTCCTCCATCTCACTCCTGCAGCCCAACACTACTTTTTATTCTTCCTTCCCTTTCTCCTGCTCCCTTCGCTTTCTCCCTCTGTCCCATATCTTTCTTCCCGACTTGTCTCTTGCAGACTTTGGGCCAAACTGGCCCCAAGTCTGGGCATGGTTTGACAAGTTTTCAGAGGCCTGGCTGGTGGCAGCAGGGACAGCAGGCAGTGACAGGCCCTGGGCTGACAGGCTCCCCATCCCCTAGGGGGCGCCTGGCTGCCACACCCAGCTGACATAGAACCCTTGTCACAATGCCCGCTACCGTGGCGAGGATGTGGTGGCTCTGCAGGTGACAGGGACACTGCAGGACTTGGTGTCAGCTCAGCAATTTCTCACTTCCCCTAAGAAGCGGAATTCTGCAAATTGCTGCCTTTGCTCTTGAAAGGATGTCATCAGGTGGGTGTTTTGGTGTCATACACTGAAAACAGAGCAGAAACTGTGAAATATTCCCATGATATGCATGGTCCCTGCCCCAAAGCACCATGACTCAGCCTAAGGAGATCTGCAGCTTATTTTTTTGTACTGCCAGCAGATTGTGGAAGTACAGTATAAAAGCCATCCTTATGGAGAGATCTTGGTATTTTAGGCCTAGTCTAAGTGTCTCAAGTAGCTGGGGTTTTTGCTTGGGCCTAATCCATACGGTCTTATGGCTTTCCTCCTAGTCTGAAGACGAATGTGCTAGAAACTATAAGGCAAAAACATGTCCTGCAGCCTAGCCTTGCCTTGCCTGTCCTTGCCTGTCCTAGCCTTGCCTTATTTCCTTCTCATCCTGTTCTCTGTCCCATCGTCTCTCACTAAGCCCTCGCCTGGCTGCATGTCTCTTCTTTCCTTTTCTCTCACTCTCCTGCTTCCTGCCTCTTTTCTTGCAATTCCTCCATCTCACTCCTGCAGCCCAACACTACTTTTTATTCTTATTTCCCTTTCTCCTGCTCCCTTCGCTTTCTCCCTCTGTCCCATATCTTTCTTCCCGACTTGTCTCTTGCAGACTTTGCAGACTTGTCTCTTGCAGACTTTGGGCCAAACTGGCCCCATGTCTGGGCATGGTTTGACAAGTTTTCAGAGGCCTGGCTGGTGGCAGCAGGGACACCAGGCAGTGACAGGCCCGGGGCTGACAGGCTCCCCATTCCCTAGGGGGCGCATGGCTGCCACACCCAGCTGACATAGAACCTTTGTCACAATGCCCGCTACCGTCGCGAGGATGCGGTGACTCTGCAGGTGACAGGGACACTGCAGGACTTGGTGTCAGCTCAGCAATTTCTCACTTCCCCTAAGAAGCGGAATTCTGCAAATTGCTGCCTTTGCTCTTGAAAGGATGTCATCACGTGGGTGTTTTGGTGTCACACACTGAAAACAGACCAGAAACTGTGAAATATTCCCATGAAAGGCATGGTCCCTGCCCCAAAGCACCATGACTCAGCCTAAGGAGATCTGCAGCTTATTTTTTTGTACTGCCAGCAGATTGTGGAAGTACAGTATAAAAGCCATCCTTATGGAGAGATCTTGGTATTTTAGGCCTAGTCTAAGTGTCTCAAGTAGCTGGGGTTTTTGCTTGGGCCTAATCCATACGGTCTTATGGCTTTCCTCCTAGTCTGAAGACGAATGTGCTAGAAACTATAAAGCAAAAACATGTCCGGCAGCCTAGCCTTGCCTTGCCTGTCCTTGCTTGTCCTAGCCTTGCCTTATTTCCTTTTCATCCTGTTCTCTATCCCATCCTCTCTCACTAAGCCCTCGTCTGGCTGCATGTCTCTTCTTTCCTTTTCTCTCACTCTCCAGCTTCCTGCCTCTTTTCTTGCAATTCCTCCATCTCACTCCTGCAGCCCAACACTACTTTTTATTCTTCCTTCCCTTTCTCCTGCTCCCTTCGCTTTCTCCCTCTGTCCCATATCTTTCTTCCCGACTTGTCTCTTGCAGACTTTGGGCCAAACTGGCCCCAAGTCTGGGCATGGTTTGACAAGTTTTCAGAGGCCTGGCTGGTGGCAGCAGGGACACCAGGCAGTGACAGGCCCGGGGCTAACAGGCTCCCCATTCCCTAGGGGGCGCATGGCTGCCACACCCAGCTGACATAGAACCTTTGTCACAATGCCCGCTACCGTCGCGAGGATGCGGTGGCTCTGCAGGTGACAGGGACACTGCAGGACTTGGTGTCAGCTCAGCAATTTCTCACTTCCCCTAAGAAGCGGAATTCTGCAAATTGCTGCCTTTGCTCTTGAAAGGATGTCATCACGTGGGTGTTTTGGTGTCACACACTTAAAACAGAGCAGAAACTGTGAAATATTCCCATGATATGCATGGTCCCTGCCCCAAAGCACCATGACTCAGCCTAAGGAGATCTGCAGCTTCTTTTTTTGTACTGCCATCAGATTGTGGAAGTACAGTATAAAAACCATCCTTATGGAGAGATGTTGGTATTTTAGGCTTAGTCTAAGTGTCTCAAGTAGCTGGGGTTTTTGCTTGGGCCTAATCCATACGGTCTTATGGCTTTCCTCCTAGTCTGAAGACGAATGTGCTAGAAACTATAAAGCAAAAACATGTCCTGCAGCCTAGCCTTGCCTTGCCTGTCCTTGCTTGTCCTAGCCTTGCCTTATGTCCTTCTCATCCTGTTCTCTGTCCCATCCTCTCTCACTAACCCCTTGTCTGGCTGCATGTCTCTTCTTTCCTTTTCTCTCACTCTCCTGCTTCCTGCCTCTTTTCTTGCAATTGCTCCATCTCACTCCTGCAGCCCAACACTACTTTTTATTCTTCCTTCCCTTTCTCCTGCTCCCTTCGCTTTCTCCCTCTGTCCCATATCTTTCTTCCCGACTTGTCTCTTGCAGACTTTGGGACAAACTGGCCCCAAGTCTGGGCATGGTTTGACAAGTTTTCAGAGGCCTGGCTGGTGGCAGCAGGGACACCAGGCAGTGACAGGCCCGGGGCTGACAGGCTCCCCATCCCCTAGGGGGTGCCTGGCTGCCACACCCTGCAGACATAGAACCTTTGTCACAATGCCCGCTACCGTGGAGAGGATGCGGTGGCTCTGCAGGTGACAGGGACACTGCAGGACTTGGTGTCAGCTCAGCAATTTCTCACTTCCCCTAAGAAGCGGAATTCTGCAAATTGCTGCCTTTGCTCTTGAAAGGATGTCATCAGGTGGGTGTTTTGGTGTCATACACTGAAAACAGAGCAGAAACTGTGAAATATTCCCATGATATGCATGGTCCCTGCCCCAAAGCACCATGACTCAGCCTAAGGAGATCTGCAGCTTATTTTTTTGTACTGCCATCAGATTGTGGAAGTACAGTATAAAAACCATCCTTATGGAGAGATCTTGGTATTTTAGGCTTAGTCTAAGTGTCTCAAGTAGCTGGGGTTTTTGCTTGGGCCTAATCCATACGGTCTTATGGCTTTCCTGCTAGTCTGAAGACGAATGTGCTAGAAACTATAAGGCAAAAACATGTCCTGCAGCCTAGCCTTGCCTTGCCTGTCCTTGCCTGTCCTAGCCTTGCCTTATTTCCTTCTCATCCTGTTCTCTGTCCCATCCTCTCTCACTAAGCCCTCACCTGGCTGCATGTCTCTTCTTTCCTTTTCTCTCACTCTCCTGCTTCCTGCCTCTTTTCTTGCAATTCCTCCATCTCACTCCTGCAGCCCAACACTACTTTTTATTCTTCCTTCCCTTTCTCCTGCTCCCTTCGCTTTCTCCCTCTGTCCCATATCTTTCTTCCCGACTTGTCTCTTGCAGACTTTGGGCCAAACTGGCCCCAAGTCTGGGCATGGTTTGACAAGTTTTCAGAGGCCTGGCTGCTGGCAGCAGGGACACCAGGCAGTGACAGGCCCGGGGCTGACAGGCTCCCCATCCCCCAGGGCACGCCTGGCTGCCACACCCAGCTGACATAGAACCTTTGCCACAATGCCCACTACCGTGGCGAGGATACGGTGGCTCTGCAGGTGACAGGGACACTGCAGGACTTGGTGTCAGCTCAGCAATTTCTCACTTCCCCTAAGAAGCGGAATTCTGCAAATTGCTGCCTTTGCTCTTGAAAGGATGTCATCAGGTGGGTGTTTTGGTGTCATACACTGAAAACAGAGCAGAAACTGTGAAATATTCCCATGATATGCATGGTCCCTGCCCCAAAGCACCATGACTCAGCCTAAGGAGATCTGCAGCTTATTTTTTTGTACTGCCAGCAGATTGTGGAAGTACAGTATAAAAACCATCCTTATGGAGAGATCTTGGTATTTTAGGCCTAGTCTAAGTGTCTCAAGTAGCTGGGGTTTTTGCTTGGGCCTAATCCATACGGTCTTATGGCTTTCCTCCTAGTCTGAAGACGAATGTGCTAGAAACTATAAAGCAAAAACATGTCCTGCAGCCTAGCCTTGCCTTGCCTGTCCTTGCTTGTCCTAGCCTTGCCTTATTTCCTTTTCATCCTGTTCTCTGTCCCATCCTCTCTCACTAAGCCCTCGTCTGGCTGCATGTCTCTTCTTTCCTTTTCTCTCACTCTCCTGCTTCCTGCCTCTTTTCTTGCAATTCCTCCATCTCACTCCTGCAGCCCAACACTACTTTTTATTCTTCCTTCCCTTTCTCCTGCTCCCTTCGCTTTCTCCCTCTGTCCCATATCTTTCTTCCCGACTTGTCTCTTGCAGACTTTGGGCCAAACTGGCCCCAAGTCTGGGCATGGTTTGACAAGTTTTCAGAGGCCTGGCTGGTGGCAGCAGGGACACCAGGCAGTGACAGGCCCGGGGCTGACAGGCTCCCCATCCCCTAGGGGGCGCCTGGCTGCCACACCCAGCTGACATAGAACCTTTGTCACAATGCCCGCTACCGTGGCGAGGATGCGGTGGCTCTGCAGGTGACAGGGACACTGCAGGACTTGGTGTCAGCTCAGCAATTTCTCACTTCCCCTAAGAAGCGGAATTCTGCAAATTGCTGCCTTTGCTCTTGAAAGGATGTCATCAGGTGGGTGTTTTGGTGTCATACACTGAAAACAGAGCAGAAACTGTGAAATATTCCCATGATATGCATGGTCCCTGCCCCAAAGCACCATGACTCAGCCTAAGGAGATCTGCAGCTTATTTTTTTGTACTGCCAGCAGATTGTGGAAGTACAGTATAAAAGCCATCCTTATGGAGAGATCTTGGTATTTTAGGCCTAGTCTAAGTGTCTCAAGTAGCTGGGGTTTTTGCTTGGGCCTAATCCATACGGTCTTATGGCTTTCCTCCTAGTCTGAAGACGAATGTGCTAGAAACTATAAAGCAAAAACATGTCCTGCAGCCTAGCCTTGCCTTGCCTGTCCTTGCTTGTCCTAGCCTTGCCTTATTTCCTTTTCATCCTGTTCTCTGTCCCATCCTCTCTCACTAAGCCCTCGTCTGGCTGCATGTCTCTTCTTTCCTTTTCTCTCACTCTCCTGCTTCCTGCCTCTTTTCTTGCAATTCCTCCATCTCACTCCTGCAGCCCAACACTACTTTTTATTCTTCCTTCCCTTTCTCCTGCTCCCTTCGCTTTCTCCCTCTGTCCCATATCTTTCTTCCCGACTTGTCTCTTGCAGACTTTGGGCCAAACTGGCCCCAAGTCTGGGCATGGTTTGACAAGTTTTCAGAGGTCTGGCTGGTGGCAGCAGGGACACCAGGCAGTGACAGGCCCGGGGCTGACAGGCTCCCCATCCCCTAGGGGGCGCCTGGCTGCCACACCCTGCAGACATAGAACCTTTGTCACAATGCCCGCTACCGTGGCGAGGATGCGGTGGCTCTGCAGGTGACAGGGACACTGCAGGACTTGGTGTCAGCTCAGCAATTTCTCACTTCCCCTAAGAAGCGGAATTCTGCAAATTGCTGCCTTTGCTCTTGAAAGGATGTCATCAGGTGGGTGTTTTGGTGTCATACACTGAAAACAGAGCAGAAACTGTGAAATATTCCCATGATATGCATGGTCCCTGCCTCAAAGCAGCATGACTCAGCCTAAGGAGATCTGCAGCCTATTTTTTTGTACTGCCAGCAGATTGTGGAAGTACAGTATAAAAACCATCCTTATGGAGAGATCTTGGTATTTTAGGCCTAGTCTAAGTGTCTCAAGTAGCTGGGGTTTTTGCTTGGGCCTAATCCATACGGTCTTATGGCTTTCCTCCTAGTCTGAAGACGAATGTGCTAGAAACTATAAAGCAAAAACATGTCCTGCAGCCTAGCCTTGCCTTGCCTGTCCTTGCTTGTCCTAGCCTTGCCTTATTTCCTTTTCATCCTGTTCTCTGTCCCATCCTCTCTCACTAAGCCCTCGTCTGGCTGCATGTCTCTTCTTTCCTTTTCTCTCACTCTCCTGCTTCCTGCCTCTTTTCTTGCAATTCCTCCATCTCACTCCTGCAGCCCAACACTACTTTTTATTCTTCCTTCCCTTTCTCCTGCTCCCTTCGCTTTCTCCCTCTGTCCCATATCTTTCTTCCCGACTTGTCTCTTGCAGACTTTGGGCCAAACTGGCCCCAAGTCTGGGCATGGTTTGACAAGTTTTCAGAGGCCTGGCTGGTGGCAGCAGGGACACCAGGCAGTGACAGGCCCGGGGCTGACAGGCTCCCCATCCCCTAGGGGGCGCCTGGCTGCCACACCCAGCTGACATAGAACCCTTGTCACAATGCCCGCTACCGTGGCGAGGATGCGGTGGCTCTGCAGGTGACAGGGACACTGCAGGACTTGGTGTCAGCTCAGCAATTTCTCACTTCCCCTAAGAAGCGGAATTCTGCAAATTGCTGCCTTTGCTCTTGAAAGGATGTCATCAGGTGGGTGTTTTGGTGTCATACACTGAAAACAGAGCAGAAACTGTGAAATATTCCCATGATATGCATGGTCCCTGCCCCAAAGCACCATGACTCAGCCTAAGGAGATCTGCAGCTTATTTTTTTGTACTGCCAGCAGATTGTGGAAGTACAGTATAAAAGCCATCCTTATGGAGAGATCTTGGTATTTTAGGCCTAGTCTAAGTGTCTCAAGTAGCTGGGGTTTTTGCTTGGGCCTAATCCATACGGTCTTATGGCTTTCCTCCTAGTCTGAAGACGAATGTGCTAGAAACTATAAAGCAAAAACATGTCCGGCAGCCTAGCCTTGCCTTGCCTGTCCTTGCTTGTCCTAGCCTTGCCTTATTTCCTTTTCATCCTGTTCTCTATCCCATCCTCTCTCACTAAGCCCTCGTCTGGCTGCATGTCTCTTCTTTCCTTTTCTCTCACTCTCCAGCTTCCTGCCTCTTTTCTTGCAATTCCTCCATCTCACTCCTGCAGCCCAACACTACTTTTTATTCTTCCTTCCCTTTCTCCTGCTCCCTTCGCTTTCTCCCTCTGTCCCATATCTTTCTTCCCGACTTGTCTCTTGCAGACTTTGGGCCAAACTGGCCCCAAGTCTGGGCATGGTTTGACAAGTTTTCAGAGGCCTGGCTGGTGGCAGCAGGGACACCAGGCAGTGACAGGCCCGGGGCTAACAGGCTCCCCATCCCCTAGGGGGCGCCTGGCTGCCACACCCTGCAGACATAGAACCTTTGTCACAATGCCCGCTACCGTGGAGAGGATGCGGTGGCTCTGCAGGTGACAGGGACACTGCAGGACTTGGTGTCAGCTCAGCAATTTCTCACTTCCCCTAAGAAGCGGAATTCTGCAAATTGCTGCCTTTGCTCTTGAAAGGATGTCATCAGGTGGGTGTTTTGGTGTCATACACTGAAAACAGAGCAGAAACTGTGAAATATTCCCATGATATGCATGGTCCCTGCCCCAAAGCACCATGACTCAGCCTAAGGAGATCTGCAGCTTATTTTTTTGTACTGCCAGCAGATTGTGGAAGTACAGTATAAAAGCCATCCTTATGGAGAGATCTTGGTATTTTAGGCCTAGTCTAAGTGTCTCAAGTAGCTGGGGTTTTTGCTTGGGCCTAATCCATACGGTCTTATGGCTTTCCTCCTAGTCTGAAGACGAATGTGCTAGAAACTATAAAGCAAAAACATGTCCTGCAGCCTAGCCTTGCCTTGCCTGTCCTTGCTTGTCCTAGCCTTGCCTTATTTCCTTTTCATCCTGTTCTCTGTCCCATCCTCTCTCACTAAGCCCTCGTCTGGCTGCATGTCTCTTCTTTCCTTTTCTCTCACTCTCCTGCTTCCTGCCTCTTTTCTTGCAATTCCTCCATCTCACTCCTGCAGCCCAACACTACTTTTTATTCTTCCTTCCCTTTCTCCTGCTCCCTTCGCTTTCTCCCTCTGTCCCATATCTTTCTTCCCGACTTGTCTCTTGCAGACTTTGGGCCAAACTGGCCCCAAGTCTGGGCATGGTTTGACAAGTTTTCAGAGGCCTGGCTGGTGGCAGCAGGGACACCAGGCAGTGACAGGCCCGGGGCTGACAGGCTCCCCATCCCCTAGGGGGCGCCTGGCTGCCACACCCTGCAGACATAGAACCTTTGTCACAATGCCCGCTACCGTGGAGAGGATGCGGTGGCTCTGCAGGTGACAGGGACACTGCAGGACTTGGTGTCAGCTCAGCAATTTCTCACTTCCCCTAAGAAGCGGGATTCTGCAAATTGCTGCCTTTGCTCTTGAAAGGATGTCATCACGTGGGTGTTTTGGTGTCATACACTGAAAACAGAGCAGAAACTGTGAAATACTCCCATGATATGCATGGTCCCTGCCCCAAAGCACCATGACTCAGCCTAAGGAGATCTGCAGCTTATTTTTTTGTACTGCCAGCAGATTGTGGAAGTACAGTATAAAAACCATCCTTATGGAGAGATCTTGGTATTTTAGGCTTAGTCTAAGTGTCTCAAGTAGCTGGGGTTTTTGCTTGGGCCTAATCCACACGGTCTTATGGCATTCCTCCTCGTCTGAAGACGAATGTGCTAGAAACTATGAAGCAAAAACATATCCTGCAGCCTAGCCTTGCCTTGCCTGTCCTTGCCTGTCCTAGCCTTGCCTTATGTCCTTCTCATCCTGTTCTCTGTCCCATCCTCTCTCACCAACCCCTCGTCTGGCTGCATGTCTCTTCTTTCCTTTTCTCTCACTCTCCTGCTTCCTGCCTCTTTTCTTGCAATTCCTCCATCTCACTCCTGCAGCCCAACACTACTTTTTATTCTTATTTCCCTTTCTCCTGCTCCCTTCGCTTTCTCCCTCTGTCAGATATCTTTCTTCCCGACTTGTCTCTTGCAGACTTTGCAGACTTGTCTCTTGCAGACTTTGGGCCAAACTGGCCCCAAGTCTGGGCATGGTTTGACAAGTTTTCAGAGGCCTGGCTGGTGGCAGCAGGGACACCAGGCAGTGACAGGCCCGGGGCTGACAGGCTCCCCATCCCCTAGGGGGCGCCTGGCTGCCACACCCAGCTGACATAGAACCTTTGTCACAATGCCCGCTACCGTGGCGAGGATGCGGTGGCTCTGCAGGTGACAGGGACACTGCAGGACTTGGTGTCAGCTCAGCAATTTCTCACTTCCCCTAAGAAGCGGAATTCTGCAAATTGCTGCCTTTGCTCTTGATAGGATGTCATCAGGTGAGTGTTTTGGTGTCATACACTGAAAACAGAGCAGAAACTGTGAAATATTCCCATGATATGCATGGTCCCTGCCCCAAAGCACCATGACTCAGCCTAAGGAGATCTGCAGCTTATTTTTTTGTACTGCCAGCAGATTGTGGAAGTACAGTATAAAAACCATCCTTATGGAGAGATCTTGGTATTTTAGGCTTAGTCTAAGTGTCTCAAGTAGCTGGGGTTTTTGCTTGGGCCTAATCCATACGGTCTTATGGCATTCCTCCTCGTCTGAAGACGAATGTGCTAGAAACTATGAAGCAAAAACATGTCCTGCAGCCTAGCCTTTCCTTGCCTGTCCTTGCCTGTCACAGCCTTGCCTTATGTCCTTCTCATCCTGTTCTCTGTCCCATCCTCTCTCACCAACCCCTCGTCTGGCTGCATGTCTCTTCTTTCCTTTTCTCTCACTCTCCTGCTTCCTGCCTCTTTTCTTGCAATTCCTCCATCTCACTCCTGCAGCCCAACACTACTTTTTATTCTTATTTCCCTTTCTCCTGCTCCCTTCGCTTTCTCCCTCTGTCCCATATCTTTCTTCCCGACTTGTCTCTTGCAGACTTTGCAGACTTGTCTCTTGCAGACTTTGGGCCAAACTGGCCCCAAGTCTGGGCATGGTTTGACAAGTTTTCAGAGGCCTGGCTGGTGGCAGCAGGGACACCAGGCAGTGACAGGCCCGGGGCTGACAGGCTCCCCATTCCCTAGGGGGCGCATGGCTGCCACACCCAGCTGACATAGAACCTTTGTCACAATGCCCGCTACCGTCGCGAGGATGCGGTGACTCTGCAGGTGACAGGGACACTGCAGGACTTGGTGTCAGCTCAGCAATTTCTCATTTCCCCTAAGAAGCGGAATTCTGCAAATTGCTGCCTTTGCTCTTGAAAGGATGTCATCACGTGGGTGTTTTGGTGTCACACACTGAAAACAGACCAGAAACTGTGAAATATTCCCATGAAAGGCATGGTCCCTGCCCCAAAGCACCATGACTCAGCCTAAGGAGATCTGCAGCTTATTTTTTTGTACTGCCAGCAGATTGTGGAAGTACAGTATAAAAGCCATCCTTATGGAGAGATCTTGGTATTTTAGGCCTAGT
The DNA here is from genome assembly GCF_036013475.1 of Columba livia. Taxonomy (NCBI): domain Eukaryota; kingdom Metazoa; phylum Chordata; class Aves; order Columbiformes; family Columbidae; genus Columba; species Columba livia. The sequence continues at coordinate 560,434 of NW_027043012.1, forward strand.
CTAAGTGTCTCAAGTAGCTGGGGTTTTTGCTTGGGCCTAATCCATACGGTCTTATGGCTTTCCTCCTAGTCTGAAGACGAATGTGCTAGAAACTATAAAGCAAAAACATGTCCGGCAGCCTAGCCTTGCCTTGCCTGTCCTTGCTTGTCCTAGCCTTGCCTTATTTCCTTTTCATCCTGTTCTCTATCCCATCCTCTCTCACTAAGCCCTCGTCTGGCTGCATGTCTCTTCTTTCCTTTTCTCTCACTCTCCAGCTTCCTGCCTCTTTTCTTGCAATTCCTCCATCTCACTCCTGCAGCCCAACACTACTTTTTATTCTTCCTTCCCTTTCTCCTGCTCCCTTCGCTTTCTCCCTCTGTCCCATATCTTTCTTCCCGACTTGTCTCTTGCAGACTTTGGGCCAAACTGGCCCCAAGTCTGGGCATGGTTTGACAAGTTTTCAGAGGCCTGGCTGGTGGCAGCAGGGACACCAGGCAGTGACAGGCCCGGGGCTAAGAGGCTCCCCATTCCCTAGGGGGCGCATGGCTGCCACACCCAGCTGACATAGAACCTTTGTCACAATGCCCGCTACCGTCTCGAGGATGCGGTGACTCTGCAGGTGACAGGGACACTGCAGGACTTGGTGTCAGCTCAGCAATTTCTCACTTCCCCTAAGAAGCGGAATTCTGCAAATTGCTGCCTTTGCTCTTGAAAGGATGTCATCACGTGGGTGTTTTGGTGTCACACACTGAAAACAGAGCAGAAACTGTGAAATATTCCCATGATATGCATGGTCCCTGCCCCAAAGCACCATGACTCAGCCTAAGGAGATCTGCAGCTTATTTTTTTGTACTGCCAGCAGATTGTGGAAGTACAGTATAAAAACCATCCTTATGGAGAGATCTTGGTATTTTAGGCTTAGTCTAAGTGTCTCAAGTAGCTGGGGTTTTTGCTTGGGCCTAATCCATACGGTCTTATGGCTTTCCTCCTCGTCTGAAGACGAATGTGCTAGAAACTATGAAGCAAAAACATGTCCTGCAGCCTAGCCTTGCCTTGCCTGTCCTTGCCTGTCACAGCCTTGCCTTATGTCCTTCTCATCCTGTTCTCTGTCCCATCCTCTCTCACCAACCCCTCGTCTGGCTGCATGTCTCTTCTTTCCTTTTCTCTCACTCTCCTGCTTCCTGCCTCTTTTCTTGCAATTCCTCCATCTCACTCCTGCAGCCCAACACTACTTTTTATTCTTATTTCCCTTTCTCCTGCTCCCTTCGCTTTCTCCCTCTGTCCCATATCTTTCTTCCCGACTTGTCTCTTGCAGACTTTGCAGACTTGTCTCTTGCAGACTTTGGGCCAAACTGGCCCCAAGTCTGGGCATGGTTTGACAAGTTTTCAGAGGCCTGGCTGGTGGCAGCAGGGACACCAGGCAGTGACAGGCCCGGGGCTGACAGGCTCCCCATTCCCTAGGGGGCGCATGGCTGCCACACCCAGCTGACATAGAACCTTTGTCACAATGCCCGCTACCGTCGCGAGGATGCGGTGACTCTGCAGGTGACAGGGACACTGCAGGACTTGGTGTCAGCTCAGCAATTTCTCACTTCCCCTAAGAAGCGGAATTCTGCAAATTGCTGCCTTTGCTCTTGAAAGGATGTCATCACGTGGGTGTTTTGGTGTCACACACTGAAAACAGACCAGAAACTGTGAAATATTCCCATGAAAGGCATGGTCCCTGCCCCAAAGCACCATGACTCAGCCTAAGGAGATCTGCAGCTTATTTTTTTGTACTGCCAGCAGATTGTGGAAGTACAGTATAAAAGCCATCCTTATGGAGAGATCTTGGTATTTTAGGCCTAGTCTAAGTGTCTCAAGTAGCTGGGGTTTTTGCTTGGGCCTAATCCATACGGTCTTATGGCTTTCCTCCTAGTCTGAAGACGAATGTGCTAGAAACTATAAAGCAAAAACATGTCCGGCAGCCTAGCCTTGCCTTGCCTGTCCTTGCTTGTCCTAGCCTTGCCTTATTTCCTTTTCATCCTGTTCTCTATCCCATCCTCTCTCACTAAGCCCTCGTCTGGCTGCATGTCTCTTCTTTCCTTTTCTCTCACTCTCCAGCTTCCTGCCTCTTTTCTTGCAATTCCTCCATCTCACTCCTGCAGCCCAACACTACTTTTTATTCTTCCTTCCCTTTCTCCTGCTCCCTTCGCTTTCTCCCTCTGTCCCATATCTTTCTTCCCGACTTGTCTCTTGCAGACTTTGGGCCAAACTGGCCCCAAGTCTGGGCATGGTTTGACAAGTTTTCAGAGGATTGGCTGGTGGCAGCAGGGACACCAGGCAGTGACAGGCCCGGGGCTAACAGGCTCCCCATTCCATAGGGGGCGCATGGCTGCCACACCCAGCTGACATAGAACCTTTGTCACAATGCCCGCTACCGTCGCGAGGATGCGGTGACTCTGCAGGTGACAGGGACACTGCAGGACTTGGTGTCAGCTCAGCAATTTCTCACTTCCCCTAAGAAGCGGAATTCTGCAAATTGCTGCCTTTGCTCTTGAAAGGATGTCATCACGTGGGTGTTTTGGTGTCACACACTGAAAACAGAGCAGAAACTGTGAAATATTCCCATGATATGCATGGTCCCTGCCCCAAAGCACCATGACTCAGCCTAAGGAGATCTGCAGCTTATTTTTTTGTACTGCCAGCAGATTGTGGAAGTACAGTATAAAAACCATCCTTATGGAGAGATCTTGGTATTTTAGGCTTAGTCTAAGTGTCTCAAGTAGCTGGGGTTTTTGCTTGGGCCTAATCCATACGGTCTTATGGCATTCCTCCTCGTCTGAAGACGAATGTGCTAGAAACTATGAAGCAAAAACATGTCCTGCAGCCTAGCCTTGCCTTGCCTGTCCTTGCCTGTCACAGCCTTGCCTTATGTCCTTCTCATCCTGTTCTCTGTCCCATCCTCTCTCACCAACCCCTCGTCTGGCTGCATGTCTCTTCTTTCCTTTTCTCTCACTCTCCTGCTTCCTGCCTCTTTTCTTGCAATTCCTCCATCTCACTCCTGCAGCCCAACACTACTTTTTATTCTTATTTCCCTTTCTCCTGCTCCCTTCGCTTTCTCCCTCTGTCCCATATCTTTCTTCCCGACTTGTCTCTTTCAGACTTTGCAGACTTGTCTCTTGCAGACTTTGGGCCAAACTGGCCCCAAGTCTGGGCATGGTTTGACAAGTTTTCAGAGGCCTGGCTGGTGGCAGCAGGGACACCAGGCAGTGACAGGCCCGGGGCTGACAGGCTCCCCATTCCCTAGGGGGCGCATGGCTGCCACACCCAGCTGACATAGAACCTTTGTCACAATGCCCGCTACCGTCGCGAGGATGCGGTGACTCTGCAGGTGACAGGGACACTGCAGGACTTGGTGTCAGCTCAGCAATTTCTCACTTCCCCTAAGAAGCGGAATTCTGCAAATTGCTGCCTTTGCTCTTGAAAGGATGTCATCACGTGGGTGTTTTGGTGTCACACACTGAAAACAGACCAGAAACTGTGAAATATTCCCATGAAAGGCATGGTCCCTGCCCCAAAGCACCATGACTCAGCCTAAGGAGATCTGCAGCACATTTTTTTGTACTGCCAGCAGATTGTGGAAGTACAGTATAAAAGCCATCCTTATGGAGAGATCTTCGTATTTTAGGCTTAGTCTAAGTGTCTCAGGTAGCTGGGGTTTTTGCTAGGGCCTAATCCATACTGTCTTATGGCTTTCCTCCTAGTCTGAAGACGAATGTGCTAGAAACTATAAAGCAAAAAAATGTCCTGCAGCCTAGCCTTGCCTTGCCTGTCCTGGCCTGTCCTTGCCTTGCCATATTTCCTTCTCATCCTGTTCTCTGTCCCATCCTCTCTCACTAAGCCCTCGTCTGGCTGCATGTCTCTTCTTTCCTTTTCTCTCACTCACCTGCTTCCTGCCTCTTTTCTTGCAATTCCTTCATCTCACTCCAGCAGCCCAAAACTACTTTTTATTCTTCCTTCCCTTTCTCCTGCTCCCTTCGCTTTCTCCCTCTGTCCCATATCTTTCCTCCCGACTTGTCTCTTGGAGACTTTTTAGCCAAATTGGCTCCTAGTCTGGGCATGGTTTGACAGGTTTTCAGAGGACTGGCTGGTGACAGCAGAGCCAGCAGGCAGTGACAGGCCCGGGGCTGACAGGCTCCCCATCCCCTAGGGGGCACCTGGCTGCCACACCCAGCTGACATAGAACCTTTGTCACAATGCCCGCTACCGTGGCGAGGATGCGGTGACTCTGCAGGTGACAGGGACACTGCAGGACTTGGTGTCAGCTCAGCAATTTCTCACTTCCCCTAAGAAGCGGAATTCTGCAAATTGCTGCCTGTGCTCTTCAAAGGATGTCATCAGGTGGGTGTTTTGGTGTCATACACTGAAAACAGAGCAGAAACTGTGAAATATTCCCATGATATGCATGGTCCCTGCTCCAAAGCACCATGACTCAGCCTAAGGAGATCTGCAGCTTATATTTTTGTACTGCCAGCAGATTGTGGAAGTACAGTATAAAAACCATCCTTATGGAGAGATCTTCGTATTTTAGGCTTAGTCTAAGTGTCTCAAGTAGCTGGGGTTTTTGCTTGGGCCTAATCCATACGGTCTTATGGCTTTCCTCCTAGTCTTAAGACGAATGTGCTAGAAACTATAAAGTAAAAAAATGTCCTGCAGCCTAGTCTTGCCTTACCTCTCCTTGCCTGTCCTTGCCTTGCCTTATTTCCTTCTCATCCTGTTCTCTGTCCCATCCTCTCTGACTAAGCCCTCGTCTGGCTGCATGTCTCTTCTTTCCTTTTCTCCCACTCTCCTGCTTCCTGCCTCTTTTCTTGCAATTCCTCCATCTCATTCCTGCAGCCCAACACTACTTTTTATTCTTCCTTCCCTTTCTCCTGCTCCCTTCGCTATCTCCCTCTGTCCCATATCTTTCTTCCCGACTTGTCTCTTGGAGACTTTGGGCCAAATTGGCCCCACGTCTGGGCATGGTTTGACAAGTTTTCAGAGGCCTGGCTGGTGGCAGCCGTGCCAGAAAGCAGTGAAAGGCCCGGGGCGGACAGGCTCTCCATTCCCTAGGGGGCGCCTGGCTGCCACACTCAGCTGACATAGAACCTTTGTCACAATGCCCGCTACCGTGGCGAGGATGCGGTGAATCTACAAGTGACAGGGACACTGCAGGACTTGGTGTCAGCTCAGCAATTTGTCACTTCCCCTAAGAAGCAAATTCTGCAAATTGCTGCCTTTGCTCTTGAAAGGATGTCATCAGGTGGGTGTTTTGGTGTCATACACTGAAAACAGAGCAGAAACTGTGAAATATTCCCATGATATGCATGTTCCCTGCCCCAAAGCACCATGACTCAGCCTAAGGAGATCTGCAGCTTATTTTTTTGTACTGCCAGCAGATTGTGGAAGTACAGTATAAAAACCGTCCTTATGGAGAGATCTTCGTATTTTAGGCTTAGTCTAAGTGTCTCAAGTAGCTGGAGTTTTTGCTAGGGCCTAATCCAAACGGTCTTATGGCTTTCCTCCTAGTCAGAAGACGAATGTGCTAGAAACTATAAAGCAAAAAAATTTCCTGCAGCCTAGCCTTGCCTTGCCTTTCCTTGCCTGTCCTTGTCTTGCCTTATATCCTTCTCATCCTGTTCTCTGTCCCATCCTCTCTCACTAAGCCCTCGTCTGGCTGCATGTCTCTTCTTTCCTTTTCTCTCACTCTCCTGCTTCCTGCCTCTTTTCTTGCAATTCCTCCATCTTACTCCTGCAGCCCAACACTACTTTTTATTCTTCCTTCCCTTTCTCCTGCTCCCTTCGCTTTCTCCCTCTGTCCCATATCTTTATTCCCGACTTGTCTCTTGGAGGCTTTGGGACATATTGGCCCCACGTCTGGGCATGGTTTGACAAGTTTTCAGAGGCCTGTCTGGTGACAGTAGGACCAGCAGGAAGTGACAGGCCCTGGGCTGACAGGCTCCCCTATCCCTAGGGGGCGCCTGGCTGCCACACCCAGCTGACATAGAACCTTTGTCATGGTGCCCGCTAACGTGGCGAGGATGCGGTGACTCTGCAGGTGACAGGGACACTGCAGGACTTGGTGTCAGCTCAGCAATTTCTCACTTCCCCTAAGAAGCGGAATTCTGCAAATTGCTGCCTTTGCTCTTGAAAGGATGTCATCAGGTGGGTGTTTTGGTGTCATACACTGAAAACAGAGCAGAAACTGTGAAATATTCCCATGATATGCATGGTCCCTGCCCCAAAGCACCATGACTCAGCCTAAGGAGATCTGCAAGTTATTTTTTTGTACTGCCAGCAGATTGTGGAAGTACAGTATAAAAAACATCCTTATGGAGAGATCTTCTTATTTTAGTCTTAGTCTAAGTGTCTGAAGTAGCTGGGGTTTTTGCTTGGGCCTAATCCACACGGTCTTATGGCTTTCCTCCTCGTCTCAAGACGAATGTGCTAGAAACTATAAAATAAAAAAAAAAGTCCTGCAGCCTAACCTTGCCTTGCCTGTCCTTGCATATCCTTGACTTGCCTTATTTCCTTCTCATCCTGTTCTCTGTCCCATCCTCTCTCACTAAGCCCTCATCTGGCTACATGTCTCTTCTTTCCTTTTCTCTCACTCTCCTGCTTCCTGTCTTTTTTCTTGCAATTCCTCCATCTCACTCCTGCAGCCCAACACTACTTTTTATTCTTCCTTCCCTTTCTCCTGCTCCCTTCACCTTCTCCCTCTGTCCCATATCTTTCTTGCCGACTTATCTGTTGGAGACTTTGGGCCAAATTGGCCAAACTTCTGGGCATGGTTTGACAAGTAGTCTGAGGCCTGGCTGGTGACAGGAGGGACAGCAGGCAGTGACAGACCCAGGGCTGACAGGTTTCCCGTCCCCTAGGGGGCGCCTGGCTGCCACACCCAGCTGACATAGAACCTTTGTCACGGTGCCCGCTAACGTGGCGAGGATGCGGTGACTCTGCAGGTGACAGGGACACTGCAGGACTTGGTGTCAGCTCAGCAATTTCTCAGTTCCCCAAAGAAGCGGAATTCTGCAAATTGCTGCCTTTGCTCTTGAAAGGATGTCGTCAGGTGGGTGTTCTGGTGTAATACACTGAAAACCAGAGCAGAAATGGTGAAATATTACCATGATATGCATGGTCCCTGCCCCAAATCACCATGCCTCAGCCTAAGGGGATCTGCAGCTTCATTTTTTGTACTGCCAGCAGATTGTGGAAGTACAGTATAAAAACCATCCTTATGGAGAGATCTTCATATTTTATGCTTAGTCTAAGTGTCTCAGGTACCTGGGGTTTTTGCTTGGGCCTAATCCATACGGTCTTATGGCTTTCCTAGTAGTCTGAAGACGAATGTGCTAGAAACTATAAAGCTAAAACGTCCTGCAGCCTAGCCTAGCCTTGCCTGTCCCTGCCTTGTCCTTGCCTTGCCTTATTTCCTTCTCATCCTGTTCTCTGTCCCATCCTCTCTCACTAACCCCTCATGTGGCTGCATGTCTCTTCTTTCCTTTTCTCTCACTCTCCTGCTTCCTGCCTCTTTTCTTGCAATTCCTCCATCTCACTCCTGCAGCAAAACACTGCTTTTTGATCTTCCTTCCATTTCTCCTGCTCCCTTCGTTTTCTCCCTATGTCCCATTTCTTTCTTCCCGACTTGTCTCTTGTAGACTGTGGGCCAAAATGGTCCCAAGTCTGGGCATTGTTTGACAAGTTTTCAGAGGCCTGGCTGGAGACAGCATGGCCAGCCGTCAGTGACAGGCCCGGGGCTGACAGGCTCCCCATACCCTAGGGGGCGCCTGGCTGCCACACCCAGCTGACATAGAACCTTTGTCACAATGCCCGCTACCGTGGCGAGGATGCGGTGGCTCTGCAGGTGACAGGGACACTGCAGGACTTGGTGTCAGCTCAGCAATTTCTCACTTCCCCTAAGAAGCGGAATTCTGCAAATTGCTGCCTTTGCTCTTGAAAGGATGTCATCACGTGGGTGTTTTGGTGTCATACACTGAAAACAGAGCAGAAGTGTTGAAATATTCCCATGATATGCATGGTCCCTGCCCCAAAGCACCATGACTCAGCCTAAGGAGATCTGCAGCTTATATTTTTGTACTGCCAGCAGATTGTGGAAGTACAGTATAAAAACCATCCTTATGGAGAGATCTTGGTATTTTAGGCTTAGTCTAAGTGTCTCAAGTAGCTGGGGTTTTTGCTTGGGCCTAATCCATACGGTCTTATGGCTTTCCTCCTAGTCTGAAGACGAATGTGCTAGAAACTATAAAGCAAAACGATGTCCTGCAGCCTAGCCTTGCCTTGCCTGTCCTTGCCTGTCCTAGCCTTGCCTTATTTCCTTCTCATCCTGTTCCCTGTCCCATCCACTCTCACTAAGCCCTCGTCTGGCTGCATGTCTCTTCTTTCCTTTTCTCTCACTCTCCTGCTTCCTGCCTCTTTTCTTGCAATTCCTCCATCTCACTCCTGCAGCCCAACACTACATTTTATTCTTCCTTCCCTTTCTCCTGCTCCCTTCGCTTTCTCCCTCTGTCCCATATCTTTCTTCCCGACTTGTCTCTTGGTGACTTTGGGTCAAATTGGCCCCACTTCTGGGCATGGTTTGATAAGTTTTCAGACGCGTGGCTGTTGACAGCAGAGCCAGCAGGCAGTGACAGGCCCGAGGCTGACAGGCTCCCCATCCCCTAGGGGGCGCATGGCTGCCACACCCAGCTGACATAGAACCTTTGTCACAATGCCTGCTACCGTGGCGAGGATGCGGTGGCTCTGCAGGTGACAGGGACACTGCAGGACTTGGTGTCAGCTCAGCAATTTCTCACTTCCCCTAAGAAGCGGAATTCTGCAAATTGCTGCCTTTGCTCTTGAAAGGATGTCATCAGGTGGGTGTTTTGGTGTCATACACTGAAAACAGAGCAGAAACTGTGAAATATTCCCATGATATGCATGGTCCCTGCTCCAAAGCACCATGACTCAGCCTAAGGAGATCTGCAGCTTATATTTTTGTACTGCCAGCAGATTGTGGAAGTACAGTATAAAAACCATCCTTATGGAGAGATCTTGGTACTTTAGGCTTAGTCTAAGTGTCTCAATTAGCTGGGGTTTTTGCTTGGGCCTAATCCATACGGTCTTATGGCTTTCCTCCTAGTCTGAAGACGAATGTGCTAGAAACTATAAAGCAAAACGATGTCCTGCAGCCTAGCCTTGCCTTGCCTGTCCTTGCCTGTCCTAGCCTTGCCTTATTACCTTCTCATCCTGTTCTCTGTCCCATCCTCTCTCACTAAGCCCTCGTCTGGCTGCATGTCTCTTCTTTCCTTTTCTCTCACTCTCCTGCTTCCTGCCTCTTTTCTTGCAATTCCTCCATCTCACTCCTGCAGCCCAACACTACTTTTTATTCTTCCTTCCCTTTCTCCTGCTCCCTTCGCTTTCTCCCTCTGTCCCATATCTTTCTTGCCGACTTATCTGTTGGAGACTTTGGGCCAAATTGGCCAAACTTCTGGGCATGGTTTGACAAGTAGTCTGAGGCCTGGCTGGTGACAGGAGGGACAGCAGGCAGTGACAGACCCAGGGCTGACAGGTTTCCCGTCCCCTAGGGGGTGCCTGGCTGCCACACCCAGCTGACATGAACCTTTGTCACGGTGCCCGCTAACATGGCGAGGATGCGGTGGCTCTGCAGGTGACAGGGACACTGCAGGACTTGGTGTCAGCTCAGCAATTTCTCAGTTCCCCAAAGAAGCGGAATTCTGCAAATTGCTGCCTTTGCTCTTGAAAGGATGTCGTCAGGTGGGTGTTCTGGTGTAATACACTGAAAACCAGAGCAGAAATGGTGAAATATTCCCATGATATGCATGGTCCCAGCCCCAAATCACCATGCCTCAGCCTAAGGGGATCTGCAGCTTCATTTTTTGTACTGCCAGCAGATTGTGGAAGTACAGTATAAAAACCATCCTTATGGAGAGATCTTGGTATTTTAGGCTTAGTCTAAGTGTCTCAGGTACCTGGGGTTTTTGCTTGGGCCTAATCCATACGGTCTTATGGCTTTCCTCCTAGTCTGAAGACGAATGTGCTAGAAACTATAAAGCAAAACGATGTCCTGCAGCCTAGCCTTGCCTTGCCTGTCCTTGCCTGTCCTAGCCTTGCCTTATTTCCTTCTCATCCTGTTCTCTGTCCCATCCTCTCTCACTAAGCCCTCGTCTGGCTGCATGTCTCTTCTTTCCTTTTCTCTCACTCTCCTGCTTCCTGCCTCTTTTCTTGCAATTCCTCCATCTCACTCCTGCAGCCCAACACTACTTTTTATTCTTCCTTCCCTTTCTCCTGCTCCCTTCGCTTTCTCCCTCTGTCCCATATCTTTCTTCACGACTTGTCTCTTGCAGACTTTGGGCCAAACTGGCCCCAAGTCTGGGCATGGTTTGACAAGTTTTCAGAGGCCTGGCTGGTGGCAGCAGGAACACCAGGCAGTGACAGGCCTGGGGCTGACAGGCTCCCCGTCCCCTTGGGGGCGACTGGTTGCCACACCCAGCTGTCATTGAACCTTTGTCACAATGCCTGCTACCGTGGCGAGGATGCAGTGACTCTGCAGGTGACAGGGACACTGCAGGACTTGGTGTCAGCTCAGCAATTTCTCACTTCCCCTAAGAAGCGGAATTCTGCAAATTGCTGCCTTTGCTCTTGAAAGGATGTCATCAGGTGGGTGTTTTGGTGTCATACACTGAAAACAGAGCAGAAACTGTGAAATATTCCCATGATATGCATGGTCCCTGCCCCAAAGCACCATGACTCAGCCTAAGGAGATCTGCAGCTTATTTTTTTGTACTGCCAGCAGATTGTGGAAGTACAGTATAAAAACCATCCTTATGGAGAGATCTTGGTATTTTAGGCTTAGTCTAAGTGTCTCAATTAGCTGGGGTTTTTGCTTGGGCCTAATCCATACTGTCTTATGGCTTTCCTCCTAGTCTGAAGACGAATGTGCTAGAAACTATAAAGCAAAACGATGTCCTGCAGCCTAGCCTTGCCTTGCCTGTCCTTGCCTGTCCTAGCCTTGCCTTATTTCCTTCTCATCCTGTTCTCTGTCCCATCCACTCTCACTAAGCCCTCGTCTGGCTGCATGTCTCTTCTTTCCTTTTCTCCCACTCTCCTGCTTCCTGCCTCTTTTCTTGCAATTCCTCCATCTCACTCCTGCAGCCCAACACTACTTTTTATTCTTCCTTCCCTTTCTCCTGCTCCCTTCGCTTTCTCCCTCTGTCCCATATCTTTCTTCACGACTTGTCTCTTGGAGACTTTGGGCCAAACTGGCCCCAAGTCTGGGCATGGTTTGACAAGTTTTCAGAGGCCTGGCTGGTGGCAGCAGGAACACCAGGCAGTGACAGGCCCGGGGCTGACAGGCTCCCCGTCCCCTTGGGGGCGACTGGCTGCCACACCCAGCTGTCATTGAACCTTTGTCACAATGCCTACTACCGTGGCGAGGATGCAGTGACTCTGCAGGTGACAGGGACACTGCAGGACTTGGTGTCAGCTCAGCAATTTCTCACTTCCCCTAAGAAGCGGAATTCTGCAAATTGCTGCCTTTGCTCTTCAAAGGATGTCATCAGGTGGGTGTTTTGGTGTCATACACTGAAAACAGAGCAGAAACTGTGAAATATTCCCATGATATGCATGGTCCCTGCTCCAAAGCACCATGACTCAGCCTAAGGAGATCTGCAGCTTATATTTTTGTACTGCCAGCAGATTGTGGAAGTACAGTATAAAAACCATCCTTATGGAGAGATCTTCGTATTTTAGGCTTAGTCTAAATGTCTCAGGTAGCTGGGGTTTTTGCTAGGGCCTAATCCATACTGTCTTATGGCTTTCCTCCTAGTCTGAAGAAGAATGTGCTAGAAACTATAAAGCAAAAAAATGTCCTGCAGCCTAGCATTGCCTTGCCTGTCCTGGCCTGTCCTTGCCTTGCCATATTTCCTTCTCATCCTGTTCTCTGTCCCATCCTCTCTCACTAAGCCCTCGTCTGGCTGCGTGTCTCTTCTTTCCTTTTCTCTCACTCTCCTGCTTTCTGCCTCTTTTCTTGCAATTCCTTCATCTCACTCCAGCAGCCCAAAACTACTTTTTATTCTTCCTTCCCTTTCTCCTGCTCCCTTCGCTTTCTCCCTCTGTCCCATATCTTTCTTCCCGACTTGTCTCTTGGAGACTTTTTAGCCAAATTGGCTCCTAGTCTGGGCATGGTTTGACAGGTTTTCAGAGGCCTGGCTGGTGACAGCAGAGCAAACAGGCAGGGACAGGCCCGGGGCTGACAGGCTCCCCATCCCCTAGGGGGCACCTGGCTGCCACACCCAGCTGACATAGAACCTTTGTCACAATGCCCGCTACCGTGGCGAGGATGCGGTGGCTCTGCAGGTGACAGGGACACTGCAGGACTTGGTGTCAGCTCAGCAATTTCTCACTTCCCCTAAGAAGCGGAATTCTGCAAATTGCTGCCTGTGCTCTTCAAAGGATGTCATCAGGTGGGTGTTTTGGTGTCATACACTGAAAACAGAGCAGAAACTGTGAAATATTCCCATGATATGCATGGTCCCTGCCCCAAAGCACCATGACTCAGCCTAAGGAGATCTGCAGCTTATTTTTTTGTACTGCCAGCAGATTGTGGAAGTACAGTATAAAAGCCATCCTTATGGAGAGATCTTCGTATTTTAGGCTTAGTCTAAGCGTCTTAAGCAGCTGGGGTTTTTGCTTGGGCCTAATCCATACGGTCTTATGGCATTCCTCCTAGTCTTAAGACGAATGTGCTAGAAACTATAAAGTAAAAAAATGTCCTGCAGCCTAGTCTTGCCTTACCTCTCCTTGCCTGTCCTTGCCTTGCCTTATTTCCTTCTCATCCTGTTCTCTGTCCCATCCTCTCTGACTAAGCCCTCGTCTGGCTGCATGTCTCTTCTTTCCTTTTCTCCCACTCTCCTGCTTCCTGCCTCTTTTCTTGCAATTCCTCCATCTCATTCCTGCAGCCCAACACTACTTTTTATTCTTCCTTCCCTTTCTCCTGCTCCCTTCGCTATCTCCCTCTGTCCCATATCTTTCTTCCCGACTTGTCTCTTGGAGACTTTGGGCCATATTGGCCCCACGTCTGGGCATGGTTTGACAAGTTTTCAGAGGCCTGTCTGGTGACAGTAGGACCAGCAGGAAGTGACAGGCCCTGGGCTGACAGGCTCCCCATCCCCTAGGGGGCGCCTGGCTGCCACACCCAGCTGACATTGAACCTTTGTCACAGTGCCCGCTACAGTGGCGAGGATGCGGTGACTCTGCAGGTGACAGGGACACTGCAGGACTTGGTGTCAGCTCAGCAATTTCTCACTTCCCCTAAGAAGCGGAATTCTTCAAATTGCTGCCTTTGCTCTTGAAAGGATGTCATCAGGTGGGTGTTTTGGTGTCATACACTGAAAACAGAGCAGAAACTGTGAAATATTCCCATGATATGCATGGTCCCTGCCCCAAAGCACCATGACTCAGCCTAAGGAGATCTGCAACTTATTTTTTTGTACTGCCAGCAGATTGTGGAAGTACAGTATAAAAAACATCCTTATGGAGAGATCTTCTTATTTTAGGCTTAGTCTAAGTGTCTGAAGTAGCTGGGGTTTTTGCTTGGGCCTAATCCACACGGTCTTATGGCTTTCCTCCTCGTCTCAAGACGAATGTGCTAGAAACTATAAAATAAAAAAAAAAGTCCTGCAGCCTAGCCTTGCCTTGCCTGTCCTTGCCTGTCCTAGCCTTGCCTTATTTCCTTCTCATCCTGTTCTCTGTCCCATCCTCTCTCACTAAGCCCTCATCTGGCTACATGTCTCTTCTTTCCTTTTCTCTCACTCTCCTGCTTCCTGCCTTTTTTCTTGCAATTCCTCCATCTCACTCCTGCAGCCCAACACTACTTTTTATTCTTCCTTACATTTCTCCTGCTCCCTTCGCTTTCTCCCTCTGTCCCATATCTTTCTTGCCGACTTATCTGTTGGAGACTTTGGGCCAAATTGGCCAAACTTCTGGGCATGGTTTGACAAGTAGTCTGAGGCCTGGCTGGTGACAGGAGGGACAGCAGGCAGTGACAGACCCAGGGCTGACAGGTTTCCCGTCCCCTAGGGGGCGCCTGGCTGCCACACCCAGCTGACATAGAACCTTTGTCACGGTGCCCGCTAACGTGGCGAGGATGCGGTGACTCTGCAGGTGACAGGGACACTGCAGGACTTGGTGTCAGCTCAGCAATTTCTCAGTTCCCCAAAGAAGCGGAATTCTGCAAATTGCTGCCTTTGCTCTTGAAAGGATGTCGTCAGGTGGGTGTTCTGGTGTAATACACTGAAAACAGAGCAGAAACTGTGAAATATTCCCATGATATGCATGGTCCCTGCCCCAAAGCACCATGAATCAGCCTAAGGAGATCTGCAACTTATTTTTTTGTACTGCCAGCAGATTGTGGAAGTACAGTATAAAAAACATCCTTATGGAGAGATCTTCTTATTTTAGGCTTAGTCTAAGTGTCTGAAGTGGCTGGGGTTTTTGCTTGGGCCTAATCCACACGGTCTTATGGCTTTCCTCCTCGTCTCAAGACGAATGTGCTAGAAACTATAAAATAAAAAAAAAAGTCCTGCAGCCTAGCCTTGCCTTGCCTGTCCTTGCCTGTCCTAGCCTTGCCTTATTTCCTTCTCATCCTGTTCTCTGTCCCATCCTCTCTCACTAAGCCCTCATCTGGCTACATGTCTCTTCTTTCCTTTTCTCTCACTCTCCTGCTTCCCGCCTCTTTTCTTGCAATTCCTCCATCTCACTCCTGCAGCCCAACACTACTTTTTATTCTTCCTTCCCTTTCTCCTGCTCCCTTCGCTTTCTCCCTCTGTCCCATATCTTTCTTGCCGACATATCTGTTGGAGACTTTGGGCCAAATTGGCCAAACTTCTGGGCATGGTTTGACAAGTAGTCTGAGGCCTGGCTGGTGACAGGAGGGACAGCAGGCAGTGACAGACCCAGGGCTGACAGGTTTCCCGTCCCCTAGGGGGCGCCTGGCTGCCACACCCAGCTGACATAGAACCTTTGTCACGGTGCCCGCTAACGTGGCGAGGATGCGGTGACTCTGCAGGTGACAGGGACACTGCAGGACTTGGTGTCAGCTCAGCAATTTCTCAGTTCCCCAAAGAAGCGGAATTCTGCAAATTGCTGCCTTTGCTCTTGAAAGGATGTCGTCAGGTGGGTGTTCTGGTGTAATACACTGAAAACCAGAGCAGAAATGGTGAAATATTCCCATGATATGCATGGTCCCTGCCCCAAATCACCATGCCTCAGCCTAAGGGGATCTGCAGCTTCATTTTTTGTACTGCCAGCAGATTGTGGAAGTACAGTATAAAAACCATCCTTATGGAGAGATCTTCATATTTTATGCTTAGTCTAAGTGTCTCAGGTACCTGGGGTTTTTGCTTGGGCCTAATCCATACGGTCTTATGGCTTTCCTCCTCATCTGAAGACGAATGTGCTAGAAACTATAAAGCTAAAACGTCCTGCAGCCTAGCCTAGCCTTGCCTGTCCCTGCCTTGTCCTTGCCTTGCCTTATTTCCTTCTCATCCTGTTCTCTGTCCCATCCTCTCTCACTAACCCCTCATGTGGCTGCATGTCTCTTCTTTCCTTTTCTCTCACTCTCCTGCTTCCTGCCTCTTTTCTTGCAATTCCTCCATCTCACTCCTACTGCAAAATACTACTTTTTGATCTTCCTTCCATTTCTCCTGCTCCCTTCGTTTTCTCCCTATGTCCCATTTCTTTCTTCCCGACTTGTCTCTTGTAGACTGTGGGCCAAAATGGTCCCAAGTCTGGGCATTGTTTGACACGTTTTCAGAGGCCTGGCTGGAGACAGCATGGCCAGCCGTCAGTGACAGGCCCGGGGCTGACAGGCTCCCCATACCTTAGGGGGCGCCTGGCTGCCACACCCAGCTGACATAGAACCTTTGTCACAATGCCCGCTACCGTGGCGAGGATGCAGTGACTCTGCAGGTGACAGGGACACTGCAGGACTTGGTGTCAGCTCAGCAATTTCTCAGTTCCCCAAAGAATCGGAATTCTGCAAATTGCTGCCTTTGCTCTTGATAGGATGTCATCAGGTGGGTGTTTTGGTGTCATACACTGAAAACAGAGCAGAAGTGTTGAAATATTCCCATGATATGCATGGTCCCTGCCCCAAAGCACCATGACTCAGCCTAAGGAGATCTGCAGCTTATTTTTTTGTACTGCCAGCAGATTGTGGAAGTACAGTATAAAAGCCATCCTTATGGAGAGATCTTGGTATTTTAGGCTTAGTCTAAGTGTCTCAAGTAGCTGGGGTTTTTGCTTGGGCCTAATCCATACGGCCTTATGGCTTTTCTCCTAGTCTGAAGACGAATGTGCTAGAAACTATAAAGCAAAAAAATGTCCTGCAGCCTAGCCTTGCCTTGCCTGTCCTTGCCTTGTCTTATTTCCTTCTCATCATGTTCTCTGTCCCATCCTCTCTCACTAAGCCCTCGTCTGGCTGCATGTCTCTTCTTTCCTTTTCTCTCACTCTCCTGCTTCCTGCCTCTTTTCTTGCAATTCCTCCAGCTCACTACTGCAGCCCAACACCTCCTTTTATTCTTCCTTCCCTTTCTCCTGCTCCCTTTGCTTTCTCCCTCTGTCCCATATCTTTCTTCCCGACTTGTCTCTTGTAGACTGTGGGCAAAATTGCCGCACGTCTGGGCATGGTTTGACAAGTTTTCAGAGGCCTGGCTGGTGGCAGCAGGGACACCAGGCAGTGACAGGCCCGGGGCTAACAGGCTCCCCATCCCCTAGGGGGCGCCTGGCTGCCACACCCAGCTGACATAGAACCTTTGTCACAATGCCCGCTACCGTGGCGAGGATGCGGTGACTCTGCAGGTGACAGGGACACTGCAGGACTTGATGTCAGCTCAGCAATTTCTCACTTCCCCAAAGAAGCGGAATTCGGCAAATTGCTGCCTTTGCTCCTAAACGGATGTCATCAGGTGGTTGTTTTGGTGTCATACACTGAACAAACAGCAGAAACGGTGAAATATTCCCATGATATGCATGGTCCCTGCCCCAAAGCACCATGACTCAGCCTAAGGAGATCTGCAGCTTATTTTTTTGTACTGCCAGCAGATTGTGGAAGTACAGTATAAAAGCCATCCTTATGGAGAGATCTTGGTATTTTAGGCTTAGTCTAAGTGTCTCAAGTAGCTGGGGTTTTTGCTTGGGCCTAATCCATACGGCCTTATGGCTTTTCTCCTAGTCTGAAGACGAATGTGCTAGAAACTATAAAGCAAAAAAATGTCCTGCAGCCTAGCCTTGCCTTGCCTGTCCTTGCCTTGTCTTATTTCCTTCTCATCATGTTCTCTGTCCCATCCTCTCTCACTAAGCCCTCGTCTGGCTGCATGTCTCTTCTTTCCTTTTCTCTCACTCTCCTGCTTCCTGCCTCTTTTCTTGCAATTCCTCCAGCTCACTACTGCAGCCCAACACCTCCTTTTATTCTTCCTTCCCTTTCTCCTGCTCCCTTTGCTTTCTCCCTCTGTCCCATATCTTTCTTCCCGACTTGTCTCTTGTAGACTGTGGGCAAAATTGCCGCACGTCTGGGCATGGTTTGACAAGTTTTCAGAGGCCTGGCTGGTGACAGCAGGGCCAGCAGGCAGTGACAGGCCCGGGGCTAACAGGCTCCCCATCCCCTACGGGGCGCCTGGCTGCCACACCCAGCTGACATAGAACCTTTGTCACGATGCCCGCTACCGTGGCGAGGATGCGGTGACTCTGCAGGTGACAGGGACACTGCAGGACTTGATGTCAGCTCAGCAATTTCTCACTTCCCCAAAGAAGCGGAATTCGGCAAATTGCTGCCTTTGCTCCTAAACGGATGTCATCAGGTGGTTGTTTTGGTGTCATACACTGAACAAACAGCAGAAACGGTGAAATATTCCCATGATATGCATGGTCCCTGCCCCAAAGCACCATGACTCAGCCTAAGGAGATCTGCAGCTTATTTTTTGTACTGCCAGCAGATTGTGGAAGTACAGTATAAAAACCATCCTTATGGAGAGATCTTCGTATTTTAGGCTTAGTCTAAGTGTCTCAGGTAGCTGGGGTTGTTGCTTGGGCCTAATTGATACGGTCTTATGGCTTTCCTGCTAGTCCGAAGACGATTGTGCTAGAAACTATAAAGGAAAAACATGTCCTGCAGCCTATCCTTGACTTCCCTGTACTTGCCTGTCCTAGCCTTGCCTTATTTCCTTCTCATCCTGTTCTCTGTCCCATCCTCTCTCACTCACCCCTCATCTGGCTGCATATCACTTCTTTCCTTTTCTCTCACTCTCCTGCTTCCTGCTTTCTTTTTCTTGCAATTCCTCCATCTCACTCCTGCAGCCCAACACTACTTTTTATTCTTCCTTCCCTTTCTCCTGCTCCCTTCGCTTTCTCCCTCTGTCCCACATCTTTCTTCCCGACTTGTCTCTTGGAGACTTTGGGCCAAATTGGCCCCACGTCTGGGCATGGTTTGACAAGTTTTCTGATGCCTGGCTGGTGACAGCAGGGACACCAGGCAGTGAAAAGCCCGGGGCTGACAGGCTCCCCATCCCCTAGGGGGTACCTGGCTGCCACACCCAGCTGACATAGAATCTTTGTCACAATGCCCGCTACCGTGGCGAGGATGCGGTGACTCTGCAGGTGACATGGACGCTGCAGGACTTGGTGTCAGCTCAGCAATTTGTCTGTTCCCCAAAAAGCGGAATTCTGCAAAATGCTGTCTTTACTCTTGAAAGGATGTCGTCAGGTGGGCGTTTTGGTGTAATACACTGAAAACCAGAGCAGAAATGGTGAAATATTCCCATGATATGCATGGTCCCTGTCCCAAAGCACCATGACTCAGCCTAAGGGGATCTGCAGCTTCATTTTTTGTACTGCCAGCAGATTGTGGAAGTACAGTATAAAAACCATCCTTATGGAGAGGTCTTCGCAATTTAGGCTTAGTCTTAGTGTCTCAGGTAGTTGGGGTTTTTGCTTGGGCCTAATCCATACGGTTTTACGGCTTTCCTCCTAGTCTGAAGACGAATGTGCTAGAAACTATAAAGCAAAAAAATGTCCTGGTGTCTAGCCTTGGCTTGCCTGACCTTGCCTTGCCTTATTTCCTTCTCATCCTGTTCTCTGTCCCATCCTCTCTCACTAACCCCTCATCTGGCTGCATGTCTCTTCTTTCCTTTTCTCCCACTCTCCTGCTTCCTGCCTCTTTTCTTGCAATTCCTCCATCTCACTCCTGCAGCCCAACACTACTTTTTATTCTTCCTTCTATTTCTCCTGGTCCCTTCGCTTTCTCCATCTGTCCCATATCTTTCTTCCCGACTTGTCTCTTGTAGACTGTGGGCAAAATTGGCCCCATGTCTGGGCATGGTTTGACAAGTTTTCAGAGGCCTGGCTGGTGACAGCAGGGACAGCAGGCAGTGACAGGCCCGGGGCTGACAGGTTCCCCATCCCCTAGGGGGCGCCTGGCTGCCACACCCAGCTGACATAGAACCTTTGTCACAATGCCCACTACCATGGCGAGGATGCGGTGACTCTGCAGGTGACAGGGACACTGCAGGACTTGGTGTCAGCTCAGCAATTTCTCACTTCCCCAAAGAAGCAGAATTCTGCAAATTTCTGTCTTTGCTCTTCAAAGGATGTCACCAGGTGGTTCTTTTAGTGTAATACACTGAAAACCAGAGCAGAAATGGTGAAATATTCCCATGATATGCGTGGTCCCTGCACCAAAGCACCATGACTCAGCCTAAGGAGATCTGCAGCTTATTTTTTTGTACTGCCAGCAGATTGTGGAAGTACAGTATAAAAACCATCCTTATGTAGAGATCTTCATATTTTAGGCTTAGTCTATGTGTCTCAAGTAGCTGGGGTTTTTGCTTGGGCCTAATCCATACGGTCTTATGGCTTTCCTCCTAGTCTGAAGACAAATGTGCTGGAAACTATAAAGCAAAAAAGTGTCCTGCAGCCTAGTCTTTCTTTGCCTGTCCTTGCCTGTCCTTGCCTTGCCTTATTTCCTTCTCATCCTGTTCTCTGTCCCATCCTCTCACACTAACCCCTCATCTGGCTGCATGTCTCTTCTTTCCTTTTCTCTCACTCTCCTGCTTCCTGCATCTTTTCTTGCAATTCCTCCATCTCACTCCTGCAGCTCAACACTACCTTTTATTCTTCCTTCCCTTTCTCCTGCTCCCTTCACTTTCTCCCTCTGTCCCATATCTTTCTTCCCGACTTGTCTCTTGGAGACTTTGGGCCAAATTGGCCCCAAGTCTGGGCATGGTATGACCAATTTTCAGTGGCCTGGCTGGTGACTGCCCAATTGTCTATAAGACTGTTTTTGAAATGAGTACCATTGTCTGATTCAATTCTTTCTGTCGTACCGTGTGGCCAAAGGACTTGCTTTTCAAGGCCCAAGATAGTATTTCGGGCCTTAGCATGAGGTACGGCATATGTTTCCAACCATCCAGTGGTTGCTTCCTTCATTGTAATTATATAACGCTTACCTTGACGTGTTTGTGGAAGTGTAATATAATCAATCTGCCAAGCTTCTCCTTACTTATACTTTAACCATCACCCCCCATACCATACAGGCTTTAACCGTTTTGCTTGTTTGATTTCGGCGCAAGTCTCACATTCATGAATAACCTGTGAAATAGTGTCCATAGTTAAATCCATCCCTCGATCGCTAGCCCATTTGTATGTTGCATCTCTACCTTGATGCCCTGAAGCATCATGGGCCCACCGGGCTAGGAAAAGTTCACCTTTATGTTGCCAGTCCAAGTCCACTTCAGCTACTTTGAACTTATCAGCTTGATCTGCTTGTTGGTTGTTTAGATGTTCCTCGGTGGCTCGACTTTTAGGCACATGAGCATCTACATGACGAACTTTCACAGGCAGGCTCTCTAGCCGAGCAGCAATGTCTTGCCACACTGTGGCAGCCCAAATGGGTTTACCTCTGCGCTGCCAGTTGCTTCTCTTCCATTGCTGTAGCCACCCCCACAAGGCATTTGCTACCATCCATGAGTCAGTGTAGAGATAAAGTATTGGCCACTTCTCTCGTTCAGCAATGTCCAAAGCCAGCTGGATGGCTTTCACTTCTGCAAATTGACTAGATTCACCTTGTCCTTCAGTGGCTTCTGTAACTTGTCGTGTGGGACTCCACACAGCAGCTTTCCACCTTCGATGTTTTCCTACAAGACGACAGGATCCATCTGTGAACAGTGCATACTGCTTATCAGTCTCTGAAAGAGTATTATACGGTGGTGCTTCTTCAGCACGTTTTACTTCCTCCTCATCTGGAGACATCCCAAAGTCTTTGCTTTCTGGCCAGTCTGTACTCACTTCTAAGATCCCTGGGCGATCGGGACTTCCAATTCAAGCTTGTTGCATGATCAATGCAATCCATTTACTCCACGTAACTTCGGTTGCATGATGTGGAGAGGGAACCGTCCCTTTGAACATCCAGCTCAGCACCGGCAGTCGAGGTGCCAGGAGGAGCTGTGCTTCAGTACTGATCACTTCTGAAGCAGCTCGAACTCCTTCATATGCTGCTAGTATCTCTTTTTCAGTTGGAGTATAGTTGGCCTCAGATCCTTTGTATCCTCGACTCCAAAAACCTAAGGGTCGACCTCGGGTTTCTCCTGGTGCTTTCTGCCAGAGGCTCCAGGTAAGTCCATTATCTCCAGCTGCGGTGTAGAGCACATTTTTAACATCTAGTCCAGTCCGAACTGGTCCAAGGGCCACCGCATGAGTTATCTCACGCTTAATTTATTCAAAGGCTTGTCGTTGTTCAGGGCCCCACTCAAATTGGTTCATTTTACGAGTCACTCGATAGAGAGGGCTCACAATCTGGCTGTAGTCAGGAATATGCATTCTCCAAAAACCTACAACGCCCAAGAAAGTCTGTGTCTCCTTTTTATTAGTAGGTGGAGACATTGCTGCAATTTTGTTGATCACATCCATTGGGATCTGACGACGGCCATCTTGCCATTTTATTCCTAAAAACTGGATCTCTCGTGCAGGTCCCTTGACCTTGCTTCGTTTCATGGCAAAACCAGCATCCAAAAGAATCTGAATTATTCTCTCACCTTTCTCGAAGACTTCTTTCGCTGTGTCGCCCCATACGATGATGTCATCAATATATTGCAAGTGTTCTGGAGCTTTACCTTGCTCCAGCGTGGTCTGGATCAGTCCATGGCAGATGGTAGGACTGTGTTTCCACCCCTGGGGCAAGCGATTCCACGTGTACTGGATGCCTCTCCAGGTGAAAGCAAACTGTGGCCTGCACTCTGCTGCTACAGGAATAGAGAAAAATGCATTAGCAATGTCAATTGTAGCATACCACTTAGCTGCCTTTGACTCCAGTTCAAATTGCAGTTCTAGCATGTCAGGCACAGCAGCTCTCAGTGGTGGTGTAACTTCATTCAGGCCACGATAGTCTACAGTTAGTCTCCACTCGTCACTAGACTTACGCACTGGCCAGATTGGGCTGTTAAAAGCTGAGCGAGTCTTACTGATCACACCCTGGCTTTCCAATTGACGGATCAACTTCTGGATAGGAATCAAAGAGTCTCGGTTGGTGCGATATTGTCGACGATGCACTGTCGTGGTAGCAATTGGCACCTGCTGATCGTCAACCATCATCAGTCCTACAACAGAAGGGTCATCTGAAAGACCAGGCAAATCAGACAGCTGTTCAATTTTCTCAGTGTCCACAGCTGCTATACCAAATGCCCACCTATACCCTTTTGGGTCCTTAAAATACCCTCTCCTGAGGTAGTCTATGCCAAGGATGCACGGAGCATCTGGACCAGTCACAATGGGATGCTTTTGCCAGTTTTTTCCAGTTAGGCTCATTTCAGCCTCTACAACAGTCAGTTCCTGGGATCCCCCAGTCACTCCAACAATATTGATGGATTGCGTTCCTTTATAATTAGAAGAAATTATTGTGCACTGTGCACCAGTGTCCACTAAAGCTTTGTACTCCTGGGGGTGTGTTGCACCAGGCCATCGTATTTGTACAGTCCAATAAACTCTGTTATCCCTTTCCTCCACCTGGTTGGAGGCAGGGCACCTCTAATTCCTGTTTTGCACAGTCTCTGGGTCTGAATTAGAGGTTCCTTCAAGAGCATCAGAATCTCTTCTGCTCCTTTTGTAAACTGGAGCAGCCACCTTCCTAGGAGTTTTTCCTTTTATCTCACGTACTCGTTCTTGAAGTTCTGAGGTAGGTCTTCCATGCCACTTATTCATGTTTTCTCCCTGCTCATGTAGGAAGAACCACAGTGAACCTCTTTTTGTGGGCTGCCTCTGTCCTCTCTCTCGAGATTGGAAACGCCTTTTCCTAATAGCTGAAACATAGGTTTGTGCAGGTCGTGAATGGTATGTGTCTTCTCTGAGTTCTTTGATTTCTTGCAATATCTTTTTAAACCGGTCATCAGATTTTTCACACAGTTTCTCTATAGCAGAGACACAAGCCCGTAGAGAACCAGCAAGGCTGTCCTCAAAGTTCCGGAGCTGCTCAATCACTTCATTAATCTCTTGTAGACCTCTAGCTGACCAGACCATTCCTGCCAATGACTTAGCATATGCAGGGGGTGCACTTTGTACAAATCTGCGCCACAGAGATCGTGTACAATTGATTCTATCTGGGTCTGTCCCCTCTTGGTTGTCTGATCCAAAATAGATGATCTCTCGCACAGCTAATTCTCTCAGGAACTGAATACCTCTCTCCATAGTATTCCATTTCCCTAACTTGGATATACAATCTTCCTTGTAGGGAAATCTTACTTTCATAGCTGCCAGGAGTCGGGTCCAGAGAATAGTGGCATTAGACTCTCTTGAAATTGCCCTATCAATGGTGGAATCTCTTGACAGAGATCCCAGCTGCCTGGCTTCACCACCTTCCAATTCAATTGTTTCTGCCCCATTGTCCCAGCATCGGAGCAGCCAGGTTAAAATATTCTCGCCTTCACGACGACTAAAATCTTTTCTCAGATCTCTCAGCTCACCTGGAGAAAAGGACCGAGTGGTGGTCACTTCATCTCCTCCCTGTCTTGATGATGCCCCTTGGGTTGATGTTGGCCCTGTGCCATCATCTGCTGCACGAGTAGTCTTTCTAGTGACTTTCTTAGAACCAGCAACTAATGCTGATATGGGTTCACCATCATTTGATTTATTTCCAGAGTCAGAATGACTGTCACAGTGGTTACAGCAGCAACAGTGCCCAGTGTGTGAAGAAGGGGGGGCTGCCTTGTTAGCCTTTGAGGCTGGAGAAGTAATGTTATCTGCAGCGACCTTGGCAGAGGAACTCTGCGGAGGAGCTGTAGCTTCAGCCTGCTAAGCCGCCGTTGGGGGGACAGTGGCTGCAGCGGCAGCTTTTGCTGTTTTGCTCTTTCTCGAGCGGCTAGGAGTGCTTTTTGCTAAAGCTTCCGAAGACGCACCGCAAATCTCAGGACAATAAAGTGACGCAAACCTCCTGTTGAACACCATTTCTCTTAACAGAAGTCTGGCAGATGTACTGTTAACCCACTCTCCCCCCAGCCCCACTTCCCTCTTCCTCTCCCCCCTTTCCACTAAGGAGAGGCGATTGGGAGAAAAAGAAGGACAGAGTGAAGAGAGTTGGAAAAAATTAAAGATGTTTTACTAATGCTACTAATAAGAATAGAGAAAATAATACAAAATATACAAAACCAATCTTGAAAGTCTCAGCGGCTGCAAAGCCAGCAACCAAAGTCCTGGATTAGACTCTGCAGCCAATTGGAGCTGGATTCAATCTCTCACTAGGCCTCAGTTCGCAGGGACGAATAGCAAGGTCCTCTCCTAATGTCGGCCATGAGCAGAAGGGAAAAGGCAAAAGGGAAAAGGGCAAAAGGGACGGGATCCTCATGATCTCCCACTTTTATATAAAGTATTCACGTGAATGGAATGTTATACACAGTTGGTCAGTTTCTTGCTCACTTGTATCTCGTCGCCCCTCTCGAGAGATGTCCATCCGTGCTTATCAATAAGTTTGATTTCCATTGCTAGGTTTACCAAAACGTGTGTCTGGTTCTCCAGGAAAATGCAGTTAATATGAAGGCTTTAGCTGACAGGCAAATTCACTAAAAGAGAAAATTGTTTTTAGCAAAACCAGGACAGAGTGTCACAAAATCAATTGTTCAGCGTGTCTGTCACAAACCCCATGGGACACCGTCTGTGTGTCACAAACCCCATTGGAAAGTGTGTCTGTCACAAACCCCATTGGATAGCGTGTGTGTGTCACAAACCCCATGAGAAAGTGTGCGTGTCACAAACCCCATTGGACAGCGTGTGTGTCACAAACACCATTGGACATTGTGTGTGTGTCACAATCCCCATTGGACAGTGTGTGTGTCACAAAAACCATTGTATAGCGTATGTGTCACAAACCCCATTAGAAAATGTGTGTGTCACAAACCCCACGGGATAGCGTCTGTGTGTCACAAACCCTATTGGACAGCGCGTGTCACAAACCCCGCTCGACAGCGTGTGTGTCATGAACCCCGTTGCACAGCGTGTTTGTCACAATCCCCATTGGACAGCGTGTGTGTCACAAACCCCATTGGACAGCGTGTGTGTCATAAACCCCATTGAACAGCGTGTGTCTGTCACAATCCCCATTGGACAGTGTGTGCGTGTCACAAACCCCATCGGACAGTGTGTGCGTCACAGACCCCATTGGATAGTGTGTGTGTCAAAAACCCCACTGGACAGAATGTGTGTCACGAACCCCATTGGACAGCGTGTGTGCGTCACAATCCCCATTGTACAGCATGTGTGTCACAAACCCCATTGGACAGAGTGTGTGTAACTAACCCCATTGGACAGCGTGTGTGTCAAAAGCCCATTGGACAGAGTATGTGTGTCACAAACCCCATTGTACAGCGTGTTTGTCACAATCCCCATTGGACAGCGTGTGTGCCACGAACCCCATTGGACAGAGTGTGTGTGACAAACCCCATTACACAGAGTGTGTGTCACAAACCCCATTAGACAGTGTGTGTGTAACAAAACGTCATGGACATTGTGTGTGTCACAATCCCCATTGGTGAGCGTGTGTGTCACAATCCCCATTGTACAGCGTGTGTGTCACAAACACCATTGACAGTGTGTGTGTCACAAACCCCATTGGACAGCGTGTGTGTATCACAAACCACATTAGAAAGTGTGTGTGTCACAAACCCCATTGGACAGCGTGTGTGTCACAAGCCCAT
This sequence comes from Columba livia, assembly GCF_036013475.1. Taxonomy (NCBI): domain Eukaryota; kingdom Metazoa; phylum Chordata; class Aves; order Columbiformes; family Columbidae; genus Columba; species Columba livia. The sequence goes on from NW_027043012.1 coordinate 586,680, forward strand.
TGGACAGAATGTGTGTCACAAAAACGATTGGATAGCGTGTGTGTCACAAGCCCATTGGACAGAGTGTGTGTCACAAAAATGATTGGACAGCGTGTGTGTCACGAACCCCATTGGAGAGTGTGTGTGTCACAAGTACCATTGGACAGAGTGTGTGTGTCACAAACCCCATTTTACAGCGTGTGTCCCACAAACACTATTGGACAGCGTGTGTGTCACAAGACCCACTAGGCAGATTGTGTGTGTCACAAACCCCAATAGACAGTGTGAGTGTCATAAACACCATTAGACAGCGTGTGTGTGTCACAAACCCCATTGGACAGAGGGTGTGTTACAAACAGCATTGGACAGCGTGTGTTTGTCACAAACCCCATTGGACAGAGTGGGTGTGACAAACCCATTGGGCAGCGTGTGTCTCACAAACACCATTGGAAAGTGTGTGTGTAACAAACCCCATTGGACAGCGTGTGTGTGACACAATCCTCAATGCACAGTGTGTGTGTCACAAAACCCATTTGACAGCGTGTGTGTCACAAACACCATTGGATAGCGTGTGTGTCACAAACCCTATTGGACAGTGTGTGTATCACAAACCCCACTGGACAGAACGTGTGTCACGAACACCATTGGACAGCGTGTGTGTGTTACAATCCCCATTGGACAGCATGTGTGTCACAAGCCCATTGGACAGAGTGTGTGTCTCACAAAACCGATTGTACAGCGTGTTTGTCACAATCCCCATTGGACAGTGTGTGTGTCACAAACCCCATTGGACACAGTGTGTGTCACAAACCCCACTGGACACAGTGTTTGTGAAAAACCCCACTGGACAGTGTGTGTGTCACAAACCCCATTGGACAGTGTGTGTGTAAGAAACCCAATTGGTAAGCGTTTGTGTCACAAACCCCATTGGAAAGTGTGCGTGTCACAAACCCCATTGTACAGCGGGTGTGTTCCAAACAGGACTGGACAGTGTTTGTGTGTCACAAACCCCACTGGACAGTGTGTGTGTCACAAACCCCACTGGAGCGCTTGTGTGTCACAAACCCCATTGGACAGTGTGTGTCTCACAAACCCCATTGGACAGTGCGTGTGTCTCAAAACCCATTGGACAGCATGCGTGTCACAAACACCATTGGACAGCATGTGTGTGTCACAATCCCAATTGCACAGTGTGTGTGTCACAAACCCCATTGGACAGCGTGTGTGTCACAATTACCATTGGTCAGCATGTGTGTCAGGAACCCCATTGAACAGTGTGTGTGTCACAAACCCCACTGGACAGTGTGTGTGTCACAATTACATTGGACAGAGTGGGTATCACAAACCCCCCTGCACAGTGCGTGTGTCACCAAACCCATTGGACAGCATGCGTGTCACAATCCCCATTGGAAAGTGTGTGTGTCACAAAAACGATTGGATAGCATGTGTGTCACAAACCCCATTAGAAAGTGTGTGTTTCACAAAACCCATTGGATAGCATGTGTGTGTCACAAACGCCATTGGACAGTGTGTGTGTCACATACTCCATTGGACAGAGTGTGTGTCACTAATCCCATTGGACAGCGTGTGTGTCACAAGCCCGTTGGTCAGAGTGTGTGTGTCACAAAACCCATTGTACAGCGTTTTTGACACAATCCCCATTGGACAGCATGTGTGTCAGAAACCCCATTGGACAGAGTGTGTGTGACAAACCCCATAGGACAGAATGTGTGTCACAAACCCCAATGGACACAGTGTTTTTCAAAAACCCCATTGGACAGTGTGTGTGTCACAAACCCCATTGGACAGCGTGTGTGTAACAAACCGTCATGAACATTGTGTTTGTCACAATCCCCATTGGTGAGCATGTGTGTCACAAGCCCCATTGGACAGTGTGGGTGTCACAAACCCTCCTGGACAGTGTGTGTGTCACAATCCCCATTGGACAGCGTGTGTGTCACAAAAGCCATTGGACAGCATCCGTGTCACAAACACCACTGGACAGCGTGTGTGAATCACAAACCCCATTGGACAGCGTGTGTGTCACAAACCCCATTGGAAACTGTGCGTGTCACAAACCCCATTGTACATCGGGTGTGTTCCAAACAGGATTGGACAGTGTTTGTGTGTCACAAACCCCACTGGACAGTGTGTGTGTCACAAACTCCACTGGAGCGCTTGTGTGTCACAAACCCCATTGGACAGTGTGTGTCTCACAAACCCCATTGGACATTGCGTGTGTCACAACACCCATTGGACAGCATGCGTGTCACAAACACCATTGGACAGCGTGTGTGTGTCACAATCCCAATTGCACAGTGTGTGTGTCACAAACCCCATTAGACAGCGTGTGTGTCACAATTCCCATTGGTCAGCATGTGTGTCAGGAACCCCATTGGACAGTGTGTGTGTCACAAACCCATTGGACAGCGTGTGTGTGTCACAATCCCCACTGGACAGTGTGTGTGTCACAATTACTTTGGACAGAGTGGGGATCACAAACCCCCCTGAACAGTGCGTGTGTCACCAAACCCATGCGTATCACAATCCCCATTGGAAAGTGTGTGTGTCACAAAAATGATTGGATAGCATGTGTGTCACAAGCCCCATTAGAAAGTGTGTGTTTCACAAAACCCATTGGATAGCGTGTGTGTGTCACAAACGTCATTGGACAGTGTGTGTGTCACAAACTCCACTGGACAGTGTGTGTGTCACTAATCCCATTGGACAGCGTTTTTGACACAATCCCCATTGGACAGCGTGTGTGTCAGAAACCCCATTGGACAGAGTGTGTGTGACATACCCCATAGGACAGAATGTGTGTCACAAACCCCAATGGACACAGTGTTTGTCAAAAACCCCATTGGAGAGTGTGTGTGTCACAAACCTCATTGGACAGCGTGTGTGTAACAAACCGTCATGGACATTGTGTTTGTCACAATCCCCATTGGTGAGCGTGTGTGTCACGAGCCTGTCACAGAGCAACCCACAGGTCAATTTTAGGGACCACAAGGTCCAAAACCAACTTTTATTAGACCAGCGAGGCACAGGGTTTTAGCACTCCGAATGTGACTTAAATACAGGTTCGGATATCAGTGGAGGAAATTATTGAGAGGGGCAGCCACTAATACAACAGGAGGTCCACAGAGTGCATGCACGTGGCTTCACCAAAACAGTGCCGGAGCCGTCCCCGAGTCCCGGAGGAGTACACACTTGCCTAAGCACGGTGTGGGATTATTTTTATAGAGATACACGTACTCGCAGTGAGTACGGAAAGTGTGCACTCGCGATGTCGCGAGAGTAAATTTATAATACGCTCGCAGTCCTGCGAGAGTTATTTTACACGTGCAAATGTGCACGGAATCCTACACGTGCTTATGTGGAGGCACGGGAGAAAAATATACTCGCGATTGTGCGAGGGGCTCTCGGCGGCCACTCGCGATTGTGCGAGGAAATAAAGTACTTGTGCAAGTGTGCACGGAAAGAAAATATACTCGCAATCCTGCAAGAAGTTTTACTTACACCGTGGCGGCGAGGCAAGCGGAGTCTCCATCCCGGGGAGGGGGTGGCTCTCGTGGCGGCAGTGGCTAAGCTCGTGCTCCAAGAGACCCGCGGCAATGGGCGGAGTCTCGACGAGAGTCCCGTTTTGTTATCTGATCAGACCTGACTGTAGGCATTGTATAAGCTTCTCTGCACCCCCCACACTGAGTGTGGGTGCCCCTGAAGCCCTCAAACATCCCCCACACTGGGCGCGGCCCAGTGTGCCTTGGCACTCCCTTCTTCTAATGTCCCAGGAGCCAGGGTGCTCTGGGCCAGACAAAAGAAGCTGTTAGCCTCAAATAGCAGAGGAAGAGAGAGAAGTGCCGTGCTGCAAAGGAGGGGGAATTGCAGTCTGTCACAATCCCACCCTGTGACTACAGTCATGGTCTGACAGAACTCTGGAGTGGTATGACAGCTACCTCTTGCCTCCAAAGTAAAAGGGGACACTTCTGCCAGTGAGCCTTAATGTCCACTGTGGATCACCATATAACATATGTTGACTTACCCCTCTAAACAGTTATTAATAACAATCAAAAATAGAATTGAAGTAATTACAACAATCAACAATTGCCCAAGGTAATTATTGAGTCCCAGCATCAGTCACAGTTCGTTAGTGTTTCCATTCCTGTGGCTGCCTTCCTTCTGAATGGCTTGGTGGTGTTAGCTGGATCCTCTTCCACCCTGTCATTGTTGGTGTTGTTTCCAAGGCATCTGGATGCTCTTCCATCCCTTGCTGGTATTAGGTGAATCTTCTTCCACCCCGTCATCTTCCTTCGCCCTGCAAGAAAACACAAAAACAGATCTCGGTCCCTTTGGAACCGGGCTTTCATAGTTAACATGTTGAACTAGCTCAGAAGGTTCTGAGCAGAAAATATCTCTTGGACCTTTTGTTCTGGGGGTGGGTCTTTATCGAGTGGTTTCCTGTTATTGACTCTTTATCAAAATCGTTAATGACCTCCATAATGCCCCATTTAGCTGCAGTGGAATGCCAGTAAATTTTTTGATAGCAAGTAATATTAGCAGCTACTTTCAGTAAGCAGCAGTGTTGAGGCACATTGCCGGGTCCTAATGGGAGCTGCTTCTGACCCTCAGAGAGCACTGGGCCGGGGCGGGGACACTGGTCCCAAGCCTCGGCTTTTCTTTTTCCCTTTTTTTTTTTTTCTTTTCCAGTTCGCAAGAGTGGGGGGGGGCGCTCCCGCCCGCAGCGAGCGGGGGGAGGCGGCCAACCCGGGGAAGGTGGTTGCCTGCCAGCGCTCGCGAGGCCGGGCTGCCCCGCCCCACACCACCAGGACTTGGATGCCAGGAATGGTGGCGGGGGGGGTGGCCAGCCGGGAGGCGACAGAAGTTTTACGGGGGAAGGTTTGCCTCCGTTTCTCGGGTTATGCCCGTACTGGACATGTGTTTCTAGCAGCTCTCTTAGGCTGCTCCGTCTCGCGCCGCCAGTCCCGGGGCAGTGGCCGGCACTCGCGGGGTGGGGCTTTGCTATGCCGGACCCTCCGAGTTGCCGGTACGGGGAAGGGACCGTCTGGACACCGCGGCTAGGGGCAGGTCGTGGTCTCGATCGCGATGGGCGATCGGGACCAGCCGGCCGGGAGGGGAGTGGCCAGCTATAGTGAACCCACCAAAGCTCCCACGAACCGGTCGCAGCGCCACCAGTCCCGGAGAAGTCGCCAGCACTCGCGAGGTCGGGCTTTGCTATGCCGGACCCTCCGAATTGCCGGTACGGGGAAGGGTTCGAACTACCACTTAACAATATCCGATCACCCTCGGCATACGGGACAACACAAACAAAGCACGTACACGTCTCCATCTCAATGAAAGGGCGCACAACCTCTCCTTCTATTTCATCAACACTGTTTTCAGTGTCGAGAAGCGGCAGGGCGGAGGGGTGTTCGCTTAAAAAGCCCGCGCGTTTGTTTTGCCGCATAACTTCTTCCTCTCTTTGGAAGTCAAGTTTACGCACATCCCGCGCTAAATTAAGGCAAACGGCCAGAAGGAAACACACCCCGAGACGCCAAGCCGCCGCAGAGAGGTCCTGCTCCAAAGAATCAAACCGTTCGCCTCGGTGCTCAGATTTACACAGAGCCTGTGTTAGCTTTACACACAAACTGAAACACACCGCGCTCCCCATAATCATAAGAAGGAAGCACAATAATTCCTCCATCTCTGATATCCTGCCGACTACGCCAGAAATGTCACAGAGCAACCCACAGGTCAATTTTAGGGACCACAAGGTCCAAAACCAACTTTTATTAGACCAGCGAGGCACAGGGTTTTAGCACTCCGAATGTGACTTAAATACAGGTTCGGATATCAGTGGAGGAAATTATTGAGAGGGGCAGCCACTAATACAACAGGAGGTCCACAGAGTGCATGCACGTGGCTTCACCAAAACAGTGCCGGAGCCGTCCCCGAGTCCCGGAGGAGTACACACTTGCCTAAGCACGGTGTGGGATTATTTTTATAGAGATACACGTACTCGCAGTGAGTACGGAAAGTGTGCACTCGCGATGTCGCGAGAGTAAATTTATAATACGCTCGCAGTCCTGCGAGAGTTATTTTACACGTGCAAATGTGCACGGAATCCTACACGTGCTTATGTGGAGGCACGGGAGAAAAATATACTCGCGATTGTGCGAGGGGCTCTCGGCGGCCACTCGCGATTGTGCGAGGAAATAAAGTACTTGTGCAAGTGTGCACGGAAAGAAAATATACTCGCAATCCTGCGAGAAGTTTTACTTACACCGTGGCGGCGAGGCAAGCGGAGTCTCCATCCCGGGGAGGGGGTGGCTCTCGTGGCGGCAGTGGCTAAGCTCGTGCTCCAAGAGACCCGCGGCAATGGGCGGAGTCTCGACGAGAGTCCCGTTTTGTTATCTGATCAGACCTGACTGTAGGCATTGTATAAGCTTCTCTGCACCCCCCACACTGAGTGTGGGTGCCCCTGAAGCCCTCAAACATCCCCCACACTGGGCGCGGCCCAGTGTGCCTTGGCACTCCCTTCTTCTAATGTCCCAGGAGCCAGGGTGCTCTGGGCCAGACAAAAGAAGCTGTTAGCCTCAAATAGCAGAGGAAGAGAGAGAAGTGCCGTGCTGCAAAGGAGGGGGAATTGCAGTCTGTCACAATCCCCCATTGGACAGTGTGGGTGTCACAAACCCTCCTGGAGAGTGTGTGTGTCACAATCCCCATTGGGCAGCGTGTGTGTCACAAAAGCAGTTGGACAGCATGCGTGTTTCACAAACCTCATTGGACAGCGTGTGTGTCACAAACACAATTGAACAGCGTGTGTGCACACAAGACCCATTACACAGATTGTGTGTGTCACAAACCCCGTTGGACAGCGTGTGTGTCATAAACCCCATTAGACAGCGTGAGTGTGTCACAAAACCCATTGGACCACGTGGGTGTGACAAACACATTGGGCACCGTGTGCGTGTCACAAACCCCATCGGACAGCGTGTGTGTCACAACCCCCATTTGACCGAGTGTGTGTGTCACAAAACCCATTGGACAGCATGCGTGTCACAAACACTATTGGACAGCTTTTATGTGTCATAATCCCAATTGCACAGTGTGTGTGTCACAAACCCCATTAGACAGCATGTGTGTGTCACAACCCCCATTTGAGAGTGTGTGTGTCACAAACCCCATAGGACAGCGTGTGCGTGTCGCAAACCCTCCTGGACAGTGTGTGCGTCACAAACCCCATTGGACAGCGTGTGTGTCAGAAGCCCATTGGACAGAGTGTGTTTCACAAAACCCATTTGAAAGCGTGTCACAAACACAATTGGTCAGCGTGTGTGTCAGAAACCCAATTGGTAAGCGTGTGTATCAGAAACCTCATGGGACAACGTGTATTTGTCACAAAACCCATTGGATAGTGTGTGTGTCACAAACATTATTGGACAGCGTGTGTGTCACAAGACCCATTGGACAGATTGTGTCTCACAAACTTCATTGCCAGCGGGTGTGTTACAAACAGCATTGGACAGCGTGTGTTTGTCACAAACCACATTGGACAGAGTGGGTGTGACAAACCCATTGGGCAGTGTGTACATGTCACAAACCCCATAGTAAAGTGTGTGTATCACAAACACTACTGGACAGCGTGTGTTTCAAGAACCTCATTGGACAGCGCGTGTGTCACAACCCCCATTTGACCGAGTGCGTGTGTCACAAACCCCTTTGGACAGCGTGTGTCTCACAAACCCCATTGGACATGGCGTGTGTCACAAAACCCGTTGGACTGCATGCGTGTCACAAACACCACTAGACAGCGTGTGTGTGTCACAATCCCAATTGCACAGTGTGTATGTTCACAAACCCTATTGGAATGCATGTGTGTGTCACAATCCCCATTGGACAGAGTGTGTGTAACAATTACACTGGACAGAGTGGGGCCACAAACCCCTGTGGACAGTGCGTGTGTCACCAAACCCATTGGACAGCATGCGTGTCACAAACACCAGTGGACAGCGTGTGTGTGGCACAAACACTCCTGGTCAGTGTTTATGTCACAAACCCCATTGGACAGCATGTGTGTAACAAACCCAATGGGTCAGCGTGTGTGTCACAAACATGATGGGACAGCGTGTGTTTGTCACAAAACCCATTGGATAGTGTGTGAGTCACAAACCCCATTGGAAAGTGTGCGTGTCACAGACCACATTGGATAGCGTGTGTATGTCACATTCCCCATTGGACAGCGTCTGTGTCACAAACCGCATGGGACAGCGTGTGTATGTCACAATCCCCATTGGACAGCGCCTGTGTTACAAACCCCATTGCGCAGCGTGTCTGTCACAAACACCATTGGACAGAGTGTGTGTGTCACAATCCCCACTGGAAACTGTGTGTTTCACAAAAATGATTGGATACCGTGTGTGTCACAAACCCCATTAGAAAGTGTGTGTTTCACAAAAACCATTGGATAGTGTGTGTGTGTCACAAACCCTATTTGACAGTCTGTGTGTCAAAAACCCCACTGGACAGCGTGTGTGTCATGAATCCCATTGGACAGCGTGTGTGTCACTAGTACCATTGGACAGAGTGTGTGTGACACAAAACTCATTGGACAGCATGTGTGTCACAGTCCCCATTGGACAGCGTTTGTGTCACAAACCCCATTGGACAGATTGTGTGTGTCACAAACCCCATTGGACAGCGTGTGTGTCATAAACCCCTTTGGACAGTGTGTGTGTGTAACAATCCTTATTGGACAAAGTGTGTGTGTCACAAATCCCATTGCACAGGGTGTGTGTCACAAACCCCTTTGGACAGTGTGTGTGTCACAAACCCCATTGGACAGTGTGTGTGTCACAAATCCCCCAGGTCACTTTGTGTGTTCACAATCTTCATTGGACAGTGTGTGTGTCACAAACAACATTGAATGTGTGTGTGTAACAAACCCAATTGGTCAGCGTGTGTGCACAAACCCCTTTGGAGAGCGTGTGTGTGTCACAATCACCATTGCACAGTGTGTGTGTCACAAACCCCATTGGACAGTGTGTATGTCACAAACCCTATTGGACAGCGTGTGTGTCACAATACCAATTTGACAGTGTGTGTCACAGACCCCACTGGACAATGTATGTGTCACAAACCCCCCCGCACATTGTGTGTGTCACTATCGCCATTGGACACCGTGTGTGTCACAAAATCCATTGGATAGCGTGTGTGTCACAAACCCCATTGGAAAGTGTGTGTGTCACAAACCCCATAGGACAGCGTGTGTGTAACAAACCCAATGGGTCAGCATGTGTGTCTCAAACACCATGGGACAGCGTGTGTTTGTCACAAAACCCATTGGATAGTGTGTGTGTCACAAACCCCATTGGACAGCTTGTGTGTCACAATCCCCATTGGACAGTTTGTGTGTCACAAACCCCATTCGACAGAGTGTGTGTCACAAACCCTCCTGGACAGTGTGTGTGTCACAATCCCCACTGGACAGCGTGTGTGTCACAATCCCCATTGGCAGTTTGTGCGTCACAAACCCCATTGAACAGCGTGCGTGTGTCACAATCCCAATTGCACTGCGTGTGTGTCACAAACCCCTTTGGACAGAGTGTGTGTCACACACCCCATTGGACAGTGGGTGTGTCACAAATCCCACTGGACAGCGTGTGTGTCACAAACACCCATAGACAGTGTGCGTGTCACAAACCACATGGTACATAGTCTGTGTCACGTAACCCCTTTGGACAGAGTGTGTGTTAGAAACCCCATTGGACATTGTGTGTGTCACAATCCCCATTGGACAGCGTGTGTGTCACAATCCCCATTGGACAGTTTGTGTGTCACAAACCCCATTCGATAGCGTGTGTGTGTCACAACCCCAATTGCACAGTGTGTGTCACAAACCCCATTTGACAGCGTGTGTGTCACAAACACCATTGGACAGTTTGTGTGTCACAAAACCCGTTGGTCAGTGTGTGTGTCACAAACCACACTTGACAGAGTGTGTGTCACAAACACCCATGGACAGTGTGCGTGTCACAAACCCCATTGTACATCGTGCCTGTCACAAACCCCTTTGGACAGTATGTGTGTCAAAAACCCCAGTGGACACCGTGTGTGTGTCACAAACACCATTGGACAGTGTGTGTGTAACAAACCCCATTGGACAGTGTTGTGTCACTAACCGTCCTGGACAGTGTGTGTGTCACAAACCCCATTGGACATCGTGTGTGTCACAAACCCCTTTGGACAGTGCGTGTGTCACAAACCCCATTGGACAGTGTCTGTGTCACAAAACCCCCTGGACAGTGTGTGTGTGTGTCACAAACCCCATTGGACAGTGTGTGTTTCACAAACACCAGTGGACAGCATGTCTGTCAGAAACACCCATATACAGTGTGCGTGTCACAAACCCCATTGTGCATCGTGTGTGTCACAAACCCCATTGGACAGCGTGTGTGTCACGAACCCCACTGGACATCGTGTGTGTCACAAACCCCATTGGACAGCGGGTGTGTCACAAACCCCCCTGGACAGTGTGTGTGTTTCACAAACCCCATTGGACAGCATGTGTGTGTCACAAACCCCCTGGTACGTGTGTGTGTCACAAACCCCATTTGAAAGCGTGTGTGTCACAAACACCATTGGACAGTGTGTTTGTCACAAACCCCATTGGACAGGGTGTGTGTGTCTACAAACCCCCCTTGTCAGTGTGTGTGTTACAAACCCCATTGGACAGCGTGTTTGTCACAAATCCCATTGCATAGTTTCTGTGTCACAATCCCCATGGGACAGCTCCTGTATGTCACAATCCATATTCCACAGTGTGTGTTTCACAAACCCCCTTGGAAAGTGTGTGTGTCAGAAACCCCATTGTATAGCGTATGCGTGTCTCAAACCCTATTGGACAGTGTGTGTGTCACAATCCCCACTGGACAGCGTGTGTTTCACAAACCCAATTTCACAGCGTTTGTTTCACATACAGCATTGGACAGCCTGTGTATGTCACAAACCCGATTGGAAAGTGTGTGTGTCACAAACCCATTGGATAGCGTGTGTGTCACGAACACCGTTGGACAGTGTGTCTAACACAAACCACCCTGTACAGTGTGTGTGTCACAATACCCATTGCACAGCGTGTGTGTCACAAACCCCCTGGGCAGTGTGCATGTCACAATCTCCGTTGGACAACATATGTGTCACAAACCCCATTGGACATCGTGTGTGTCACAAACACCATTGGACAGCGTGTGTGTGTCACAGTCGCCATTGGATGTGTGTGTCACAAACCACATGGGACGTCGTGTGTGTGTCACAAACCCCATTGGACAGCGTTTGTGTGTCACTAACCCCCCTGGTCAGTGTGTGTGTCACAAACCCCATTGGAAAGTGTGTGTGTCACAAACCCTATAGGACAGTGTGAGTGTCACAAACCCCACTGGACAGAATGTGTGTCACGAAAGGGATTGGACAGCGTGTGTGTGTTACAATCCCCATTGGACCGTGTGTTTTTCACAAACCCCAATGGACAGAGTATGTGTCACGAACCCCATTGGACAGCGTGTGTGTCACAAGCCCATTGGACAGAGTGTGTGTCACAAACCCCATTGTACAGCGTGTGTGTCACAAACCCCATTGGACAGAGTGTGTGTGAGAAAACCCATCGGACAGAGTGTGGGTCAAAAACCCCATTGGACAGTGTGTGTGTCACAAACGCTCATGGACATTGCGTGTGTCACAATCCCCATTGGTGAACGTGTGTGTCACAAACCCCATTGGACAGTGTGTCTGTCACAAACCCCATAGGACAGAGAGTGTGTGACAAACCCCATTGGACAGAGTGTGTGTCACAAACCCCATAGGACAGAGTATCTGTGAGAAACGCCATTGGACAGAGTTTGTGTGAGAAACCCCATTGGACATTTTGTGTGTCACGTACCCCATTGGACAGTGTGTTTGTCACAAGCCCCCCTGGACAGTGCGTGTGTCACAAACCACATTGGATAGCGTGTGTGTGTCACAAATCCTATAGGACAGTATGTGTGTCACAATCCCCATTGGACAGAGTGTGTGTCACAATCTCCATTGGACAGTGTTTGTGTCACAAAACCCATTGGACACTGTGTGTGTCACAATCCCCATTGGACAGCATGTGTTTCACAAACCCCATTGGACAGAGAGTGTGTGACATACCCCATTGGACAGATTGTGTGTCAAAAACCCCATTGGACAGAGTGTGTGTGAGAAACCCCATTGGACTGTTTGTGTGTCACAAACCCCATTGGACAGTGTGTGTGTCACAAACCCTCATGGACATTGTGTGTGTCACAATAACCATTGGTGAACGTGTGTGTCACAAACCCCATTGGACAGTGTGTGTGTCACAAACCCTCCTGGACAGTGTGTGTCACGAACCCCATTGGACAGAGTGTGTGCGACAAACCCAATTGGACAGATTGTGTGTCACAAACACCTTTGGAGAGAGTATGTGTGAGAACCCCATTGGACAGCGTGTGTTACACAAAACCCATTGGACAGTGTGTGTCATAAACCCCATTGGATAGCGTGTGTGTCACAAACACCATTGGGCAGTGTGTGTGTGTGACTAACCCCATTGGACAGTGTGTGTGTCACAAACCCCATTCCATAGTGTGTGTGTCGCAAACAGCATTGGGCAGCGTGTCTGTTTCACAAACTCCATTTGACAACGTGTGTGTGTCAGAATCCCAATTCCACTGTGTGTGTGTAACAAACCCCATTGGACATCGTGTGTGTCACAAACCCTTTTGGACTGTGTGTGTTTCACAAACCCCTTTGGACAGCATGTGTGTCACACACCCCAGTGGAGAGCATGTGTGTGTCACAATCCCCATTTGACAGCGTGTGTTTCACAAACCGTATAGGACAGTGTGTGTGTCACAAACCCCACTGGACAGACTGTGTGTCACGAACACCATTGGACAGCGTGTGTGTCACTAGACCATTGGACAGAGTATGTGTGTCACAAACCCCGTTGTACAGTGTGTGTGTCACAAACCCCATTGGACAGAGTGTGTGTGACAAAACCCACAGGACAGAGTGTGTTTCACAAAACCAATGGACAGAGTGTGTGTGAGAAACGGCATTGGACAGCGTGTGTGTCACAAAACCCATTGGACAGTGTGTTTGTCACAAACCCCATGGGATAGAGTGTGTGTCACAAACACCATTGGACAGCGTGTGTGTGTGACAAACCCCATTGGACTGCGTGTTTGTCACAAACCCCATTGGACAGGGTGTGTGTGTCACAAACCCCCCTGGTCAGTGTGTGTGTTAACAAGCCCCATTTTTCAGCATGTGTGTCACAAACACCATTGGACAGTGTGTGTGTCACAAACCACTTTGGACAGCGTGTGTGTGTCACAAACCTCCCTGCTCAGTGTGTGTGTCACAAACCCCACTGGACAGCGTGTGTGTCACAAACCCCATTGGAGAGTGTGCGTGTCACAAACCCCCCTGCTCAATTTGTGTGTTAACAATCAGCATTGGACAGCGTGTGTGTCACAAACATCATTGCACAGTGTGTGTGTAACAAACCCAATTGGTCAGCGTGTGTGTCACAAACCCCTGTACAGCGTGTGTGTGTCGCAATGCCCACTGCACAGTGTGTGTGTCACAAACCCCTTTGGACAGTGTGTGTGTCACAAACCTCAGTGGACAGCCTGTGTGTGACACAAACCCCCTTGGTCAGTGTGTGTGTCACAATCCCATTGGACAGAGTGTATGTTACAAAACCCATTGGACTGCATGCGTGTCACAAACACCACTGGAGAGAGTTTGTGTAACAAACCCAATTGGTCTGCGTGTGTGTCGAAAACATCATGGGACAGCGTGTGTGTGTCACAAACCCCATTGGAAAGTGTGTGTTTCACAAACCCCATTGGAAAGTGAGCTTATCACAAACCCCATTGGATAGAGTATGTATGTCACGATCCCCAGTGGACAGTGTCTCTTTCACAAAACCCAATGCACAGCGTCTGTGTCAAAAACACCAGTGGATAGGGTGTGTGTGTCACAATCCCATTGAACAGTGTGTGTGTCACAAAAAGGATGGTATAGCGTGTGTGTCACAAACCCCATTAGAAAGTATATGTTTCACAAACAGCATTGGGTAGTGTGTGTGTGTCACAAACCCTATTAGACAGTGTGTGTGTCACAAAACCCACAGGACAGCGTGTGTGTCATGATCTCCATTGGACAGCTTGTGTGTTTCACAAACCCCATTGGACAGCGTATGTGTCACAAGAACCATTGGACAGAGTGCGCGTGTCACAAACCCCATTGGAAAGCGTGTGTGTCTTAAACCCCATTGGACAGCGTGTGTATGTCACAATACCCATTGGACAGTTTGTGTGTGTCACAAATCCCATTGGACAGCGAGTGTGTCACAAGAACCATTTGACAGACTGTGTGTGTCACAAACCCCACTGGACAGCGTTTGTGTCACAAACACCATTGGACAGTGTGTGTGTCACAATCGCCATTGTACAGTGTGTTTGTGACAAACCCCATTGGACAGCGTGTGTGTGTCACAGTCCCCATTGGTTAGCGTGTGTTTCACAATCCCCATTGGACAGCGTGTGTGTCACAAACCCCATTGGACAGCCTGTGTGTGTCAAAAACCCCCCTGTTCAGTGTGTGTGTCACAAACCCCATTTGACAGCGTGTCTGTCACAAACACCATTGGTCAGTGTGTGTGTCAAAAAAACACATAGGAGAGCGTGTGTGTGTCACAAAACTTCCAGGTCAGTGTGTGTGTCACAAACCCATTGGATAGCGTGTGTGTGTCACAAACCCTCCAGGTCAGTGTGTGTGTCACAAAACCCATATGACAGCATTCGTGCCACAAACACCATAGGACAGTGTGTGTGTAGCAAACCCAACTGTTCAGTGTGTGTGTCATAAAACCCATGGGACAGCGTGTGTGTGTCACAAACCCCATTGGAAAGTGTGTGTGTCACAAACCCCATTGGACAGCCTGTGTGTGTCACAAATCCCATTGGAAAGTTTGTGTTTCACAGGCCCCGTTGGAAAGTGTGTGTGTCACAAACCGCATTGGACAGCATGTGTGTCACAAACCCCCCTGAACAGTGCGTTTGTCACAAACCCCTTAGGACATAGTGTGTATGTCACAAACACCATTGCAAAGTGTGTGTGTAACAAACCCCATTGGAAAGTGTACGTGTCACAAACCCCATTAAAAAGTGTGTGTGTCACAAACCCCATTGGAAAGTGTACGTGTCACAAACCCCATTAAAAAGTGTGTGTGTCACAAACCCCATTGGATAACGTGTGTGTGTCACAAACCCTATTAGACAGTGTGTGTGTCACAAACCCCATTGGACAGTGTGTGTGTCACGAGAACCATTGGACAGAGCGTGTGTGTCAAAAACCCCATTGGACAGTGTGTGTGTCGCAATCCCCATTGGACAGCGTGTGTGTGTCACAAACCCCACTGGACAGCATGCGTGTCACAAAAACCATTGGACAGTGTCTGTGTAACAAACCCAATTGCTCTGCGTGTGTGTCAGAAAACCCATGGGACAGCGTGTGTGTGTTCCAAACCCCATTGTATAGTGTGTGTGTCACAATCCCCATTGGACAGTGTGTATTTCACAAAACCCCTTGTATAGCGTGTGTGTCACAAATCCCATTAGAAATTGTGTGTCAGAAACCGCATTGGTTAGCGTGTTTGTGTCACAAACCCTATTGAACAGTGTGTGTGGCACAAACCCCACTGGACAGCGTGTGTGTCACGAAGCCCATTGGACAGATTGTATGTTTCACAAACCTCGTTGGACAGCGTGTGTGTCACAATCCTCATTGGACAGAGTGTGCGTCACAAACACCCCGGGACAGTGTGTTTGTCACAAACCCCATTGGACAGAGTGTGTGTGGCATAAACCCCGATGGACAGCATTTGTGTAAATATCCCCATTGGACAGCGTGTGTGTCAGAAATCCCATTGGACAGTGTCTGTCACAAATCCAATTGGATACCGTGTGTGTCACAAACCCCACTGGACAGCCTGTGTGTGTCCCAAACCCCCATGGTCAGTGTGTGTCTCACAAACCCCATTGGACACCGTGTGTTTCACAAAGACCATTGGACAGTGTCTGTGTCACAAACCCCATTGGATAGCGTTTTTGTGTCACAAAGCCCATTGGAAAGAGTGTGTGTCACAAACCCCATTGGACAGCATGGGTGTCACAAACACCATTGGACAGTGTGTGTGTCACAAACCCCCCTGTTCAGTGTGTATGTCAGAAACCCCATTTAAGAGCGTGTGTATCACAAACATCATTGGACAGTGTCTGTGTAACAAACTCCTTTGGATAGCGTGTGTGTGTCTCAAATCCCATTGGAAAGTGTGTGTTTCACAATCCCCATTGGACAGCGTGTGTGTGTCACAAGCCCACTGGACAGAGTGTGTGTCACAAAACCCATTGGACACAATGTGTGTCACAAACACCATTGGGCAGTGTGTGTGTCACAAACTCAAATGCACAGCGTTTCTGTCACAATCCCCATTGGACAGTGTGTGTGTCACAAGTACCATTGGACCGAGTGTGTGTGTCACAAACCCTATTAGACAGTGTGTGTGTCACAAACCCCACAGGACAGCGTGTTTGTCACGAACCCCATTGGACAGATTGTGTATTTCACAAATGCCATTGGACAGGGTGTGTGTCACAAGAACCATTGGGCAGAGTTTGCGTGTCACAAACCCCATGGGACAGCGTGTGTGTGTCACAAACCCCATTGGACTGCGTGTGTGTGTCACAACACCCATTGGACAGTGTGTGTGTGTCACAAACCCCATTGGACAGCGTGCGCGGCACAACCCCTCCCGGACAGTGTGTTTGTCACAAAACTCATTGGACAGAGTGTTTGTGTCATAAACACCATTGGACAGAGTGTGTGTGTCACAAAAACCATTGGACAGTGTGTGTGTCACAAACCCCATTTGACAGCATGTGTGTCACAAAGACGATTGGACAGTGTGTGTGTCACAAACCCCATTGGATAGCATGTGTGTTTCACAAACCCTCCTGATCAGAGTGTGTGTCACAAACCCATTGGACAGCCTGTCCGTCACAAGACCATTGGAAAGTGTGTGTGTAACAAACCAATTGGTCAGCGTGTGTGTCAGAAAACCCATGAGACATCGTTTGTGTGTCATAAACCCCACTGGAAAGTGTGTGTGTCACAAAACCCATTTGAAAGTGTGCGTGTCACAAACACCATTGGACATCGTGTGTGTGTCACAATCCCCGTTGGACAGCGTGTGTGTCACAAACCCCATT